>NC_137424.1:82210528-82873028 GCF_964374335.1 Astatotilapia calliptera | reverse complement strand
AGTTATTACTGCCAGGTCTAATGTCTTTATTGTGTATGACAATACATGTGCAAGATGAGCTTTATTACATGTGAAAATGCTAATGCTCTCTAAAGTTGTATAAGGAAAAAGAAAAAGAAGAAACCCTTTCTCTGACATCAACCAGGAGCTTCTCACGTGATGCTGTCACTGACCTGCACTGAAGCACATGCAGTGCCCTTCACCTCCAGCCTGTATTTTCCTGACACGTCCTGCAGCGCCTCCTCCTGGTAGAGCAGTTTGTTGCCCTGATTTACATCAAACGTCAGCTGACTGCTGGGAGCCTGAACTGTCACTGTGCTCCAACCTTCAGCGCTGAACACCAGAGTGGAGTAGAGAGCCAGAGCCTGAAGAGCCACCACCGTGTCCTACAGGATGGATTCATTGTGGTTAACACACACAGCATGTGTCTCCATATTTCATGGGCTTAAGTGGAATAGACATTAAGTTAAAACAGCCTGTGTCACTTTGAGACCCTCTCACAAAAGAGATCCTTAATCTCAAGTTTTCCAAAGTTCACTTCCTGGTTAAATAAACGTTAAACAGGTTAAAATATCTTTAACTGAGAATTATCAAAGTATAGAAATTACAGGTATAAACTCGCAGGTGATCTGTTATTTACAGGCTGTTACGTGTAGTTGGTACAGAAGTCTGAGGTAACATTGCTATTCTGTTAAAACAATGAATTTTTAGACAAAACTTAAATGTCATATTCTAACTAAAGAATAAAAACCTCTCTGCCTGGCTAAAACAAATCTGTTTTACATATCTGATAGAAAAATGAAAGCTTCAGTATTATTTCTTCTGTCCCTAATTTTGTCTAAGACTGTACTCAAAGATGAGCTTCATGCTGTTCGGGTGGTGTCGTACCTGAGTGGAGGAGAAGCCTCCGTAATAGTTCTGCTGCCCAGTCAGCCACCTGATAATACCAGAGGCATATCCCAGATCCTCAGCAGTCGGGGAGGCGCTGAGTTTGGCCAACAGCACATAAGAACTGATCTCCACTGACAGGGAGGCTGATGTTTCTGCTGCTGTCTGAGACCAGTAGAGGAAACCTCCTACAAACACAATAACAGTCACGGTGATGCTAATGAAGCCTGAATGATGTCCTGCTAAAGGATGACTCACCTTCCCTCACTGCAACTGTGTCTAAGTGCTGCAGAAGGTGAGCTCGGGTCTCCACGTCTCCTGCCAGAGTGAACACATAGGCCAGCAGAGCTGTAGTGTAGGTGTTGCTCAGGTCACTGAGAGACTCCTTGAGACAAGCCAGGCTCTTGTTCATCACAGGATCCTTTAAAAGATCAAAACAAAGAACTTTAATGGACAAACAGAAATCTTAATTCATTAAACCCAGTGTGAGAAGAATAGGAGGCAGAGTTCCTGATTCAGTCACTCAAAACATCAGCGTGATAATAGAAAACACAGCAATTAGAGGAAAGTACAGATCAAGCAAAGACTGGAGCAATCTTCTAGTAGTATTTACAATATAAAGAACATATTGAAAAAACACTGTACAGGTTGGGTGGTGATACCAGTTCTTGCTGGTGAGAGTTCACGTATGTGGATGACACCTGGGTGAAAATCAATTCTCAGGACGTTCCACAATTCACAGATCACATTAACTCAGTGGAACGACACATCAAATTCACCAGGGAGGATATGAAAAGTGTCAGGTTAGTCTTCTTAGACTGTGAGATTTCCATCAGGAATGGGGGACATTTAAAAGCTGATGTGTACCGTAAACCTAAGCTCCAGCCGATCCAGGAGAGACGGACAACCGCTGCCTAAGTGAAAACCTGTAGTGATCCCGTATGTGTCAGAAGTATCGGAGCAGCTGAGGCACATTTTTTTCTAAACACTGTGTCTCTGTGGCTTTTAAACCCCAAAACACGCTGCGCCAAAAATTGGTCCACCCCGACACAAACAGAGTACCATAGTGTACGGTGTTAAGTTCCAGGAGGATTGCCAGGATCTATACATCGGGGAAATCGAACCACCTCTGGCTAAGAGGATGGCACAACACAGAAGAGCTACCTCGTCAGGCCAGGACTCTGCAGTCTATTCACACCTACAGGCCAGTGGACACTCTTTCAATGATGAGGATGTAACAACCTGGACAGGGAGGAACGCTGGTTTGAGTGTAGGGTCAAGGAGGCCATTTACGTGAAAAAGGAAAGACCATCTCTGAATCGAGGAGGGGGCATAAGGGTACATCTTTCACCATCTTACAATGCTGTGATTGCAGCCATTCCCCAACTCTCTGTGAATGGTACTGATGGCCATTGATCAGTGGTCTTTGATCAGTGGGTTTTGGTCAGTGGTTGTTGATCAATGGTCATGAGAATTTGCATAATTATGATTAAGGAAGTGACCTCCCAGCCCATTGTTCCTTCAGTGGGCTAGTTTCAGTCATTATGCAAATGTAATGTATGCAAATGTACATGAATAGGATGAGGGACCTATGGAATACCCAGCACCCACACTGACAGCGAAACAACTAATAGCTCAGTGTTCCAACATTCGAAAGAAGGGTATTGCTCTCACAGCTAGAGATTGACGAGGTGCAACACAAATGCTACAGCAAGGGGGAGCCAGGACGACAGGTCAGGGGGGGAGATGTCATCACCTCCACCCGAGATTTGTACCAAGCCCCAAGTGCTATAGTGCAAGAGGAAGTGACCTGAAAGATAGGATCATGGCAAAACTTGAAAACTGGATTCCCCGTAGCTGGTTACCAAGATGTGAAGATCTGCTAGATGATGTAAATGCGATACATACAGCCACGATTATCGAGACTAACAAGCTGATCTACAGTACAGCAGCAGTGATCAGAGAGATGCTTGGCTACAGGTTGAACAGCCACAAGGAGAAGGAGACTAGAGGCTAAGATCAAGGAGGGAGGTTAGCCAACTATCGGAGCTGCAGAAAGGTGTGACAAAGACGGTGCCCAAGAAGAAGTATAGCAAGCTGTCCATGGAAACTGCCAAGCAACGACTAACAGCCTTGGCCAGCACCTTGCCATACACTAGTATGGCTCACGTCTACTGGTGGAAGAAGCTGACTGCACTCCATGAGCGTCTGGCAGCATAAATTAACCAGCTGTTAGGTGACGAGAGACACCCAGAATGGCTAACTGTAGGCCGGACAGTCCTGAAGGGATCGGTCCCATCCAACTAGGCCAGACAGTCTTGGAGGGATCGATCCCATCGGTCCCATCCAACTACTGACCAATAACCTGCCTCAGTACCACATGGAAGCTCCTGTCAGGCATCATAGTGGCTAAGATGAACAGACACATGTTCCTGTGCCCCACTCATTGGCAAGAATACTAGAGGTGCAAAACACCAGCTACTGGTAACAATCAGCCGAGACTGCCTGGATTGATTAGAAGAGGGTCTATGACTTAATGCCCCACAGCTGGATCCTGGAATGCCTAGACCTGTACAAGATCAACAGGACTTTAAGAGCCTTCATCAAGAACTCAATGGGGATGTGGCATACAACACTAGAGGCCAACTTCAAGCCCATAGCACAATCATCATCTATGAAGGAGATGCTCTGTCCCTACGGATACTGACAGAATAGAGCAGTTGTCAGCCATCTCCTGTACGTGGATGACATCAAGCTGTATGCAAAGAGTGAATGAGACATCGATTCACTGATCCACACCACCAGGATATAAAGCAATGACATTGGAACTTTTTGGACTGGAGAAATGTAGTCGGATGATAACAAAGAGTCAGAACTGAGGGAATCGAACTACCAGAAGGCAACATTGCAGACATAGAGGACAGCTACAAGTACTCCAACAAGCAAATAGGAACCCCAAAGAGGCTGCTGGGAAAGCTGCTACAACCAAGTACCTGCAGAGGGTCAGGCAAATCCTGAGGAGTCAGCTGAATGTTAGGACAGGATCCGGCCTATCAAAACTTACGCCCTGCCCATCATCAGGTACCCTGCTGGGATAATAAACTGGCAAAAGGAGGAGATAGAAGCCACTGACATCAATACAAGAAAGTTCCTAACCATGCATGGAGGGTTTCACCCCAAGTCCAGCATGCTAAATGGAGGGAAGGAGGCCAGGGACTGGTGAGTGTCAGCACCACATTCCAAGATGAAACAACGAATATTCACGAGTACGAGGAAGATGGCCCCAACTGACCGCGTGCTCAGTGAATACCTCAGGCAGCAGAAACCCAAGAAAGAGGAGGAAGGCGAGGAAACATCATGGAAGGACAGGCCCTGCACGGTATGTTACCACCGGCAGATAGAGGAAGTAGATGTTACCCAGAAATCCTACCAGTGGCTGGAAAAAGCTGGACTGAAAGACAGCACGGAAGCACTAATCATGGCAGCACAGGAACAAGCTCTGAGTACAAGATCCATAGAGGCTGGGGTCTATCACACCAGGCAAGACCTCAGGTGCCCATGAGACAATCCAGCACATACCAGCAGGGTGCTAGACTGCTGGTTAAACCTAACTCCATGGCTCAGCAGCTCAAACTCTACTCCTTTTTTTGTTGAATACCTTGATATTCTTTGAGTCTACTCACATGTTGGGATGTATTCATTTCCAAGAAGGCAGCAGTAACGTACGCACTGAGAGTCACTTCATCAGATACACCACCCTGTCAACAGAAGACATCATAGACACTTTATCATCAATGCACCAACATTCAGGGATATGAAGTCATGAAAATGATTTTCAGCTGCATGTGGTTTTAGTATCATCAATGTCTTGATGCATGTTCAAACATCCAGCTAAAGAGATGAACGGGAAGTTGATTTTGTTCATCTGGACATTGTATTTCCAGTGAGATGGATGTTTCTTCACCTCGGGTTTCCCCAACCTTATAAACAGTTTGTGTAGTCATCTAGTAATCAGAAGGTTGGTGGTTTGATTCCCAGCTGCTCCAGCCTGCATGCCAAATATTTGTGGGCAAGATACTAATCCTAAGTTGGTCTCTAGTGCATACTTTGTATTTTGTATAAATATGTGTGAATGCTACATAGAAAGCAGTGCTGGTGTGAATGGAACAAGATGTATGGAAATTATTTCTTAAATAAAATAATAGAATATACTGGTGTGAGCTATTACAGTATGTAGTACAGTGTTTTCCATGTATGCATGACATTATTAATAAAATTTGTTAAATCCAGACTGGAGGCTGTTTCCACAGTCTAACAGCGAAGAACTGCAGGTTACCTTCATTCCGTTGTTGAAGAGTTTCCCAGACTTTTCAAAACAGCCATTTTCTTGTTGTTTATGTTGCAGCCAGGTCTTAGACTCTTCGATCTTTCTGGGATCAATAAAGATGAAAGACTGAGCTTTGGCAAAACTTCTTACCACAAACGCAGTCAGCCTGACAGAAAGAAAACAACACTTACACGTCTTACAATGATGGAAATGTTTGGCTGTGAGGTCACATTAAGAGAAAGAAATACTGATCATTTTGAAAATAAAGTTGAAATTTCAAGGTTAAATTTGAAAATGTATTTTGAGACAAAAGCAGAAATGTGGATATCACAGTTGTTTCAGGACAAACTGCCACGGTTGCTTTCCCCTCTGAATTAGTGAAATCGTACTTCAGACTCAGTTTTAGTAACAAGGAAGGAACTGATGTCATTGTAGCAATAAAAACAGCGTGGCAGTAAGTACAAGTACACTGAAAAGCAGAAAGTGGTGCAGAAAGCTGCATGTGGTTAGATTTGTATAAAAGGAAATGGCTGCTAATGTACAGATGCAAGGAAGCCGATGGTTCCACGCTAGTGGAATAAAGAGGATCTATGCTGTATCACAAGACCACTGATTTATTTCACTACATCTACTCAAGGCATTTTATACAGGGTATAGCAGTCGTTTGAAACAACAATCATTTCAACTGTTTTCTTAGATTTGAATTTGACTTTTTTCACAAAACAGTATTAAGACTTTATTATTGAAATAGTATTTAGACTTTTTCTTAAAGTAAAATAACTTTAAGCTTTAAAATTCGACTTTATTCTAATAATGATCAATAACATTTTTATGTGGCTCTAATGCTCCTTCCTACCTACTAAATTACACAGTATTAACCAAAAGGTATTGTTAATGTTGGCTTAGTCAAAGGATTAAATGGAGAATTATTTTAAGTATTAGAGGTAGACATGTTTATGTTATTAATGGGTAGTCAAACTTCAAGAAACGTCTTCTGTTTGGTGGGACATTTAAAAACCAGTGTAACCTCTCTGGTTTGTGACATGTTTGATCAGTGATGTTCTCACCAAGTGTTTCCTGGTCCTGTTCCAAATGTGGTGTAAGCACCGTCAGCACTTTTGTAGTTGAGCTGTCTTTGGTATCCTGTAACAACAGGGACACCATGATCGAGACATTGTTGCTATGGTGATGATTGGACTCCATTTGTTTATGGATCTGCATGTGTACATCGAGATTTGGGAAATTCAATGACTCTTGCTGACAGATGAGGAAAATGACACATTTGACCAAGAGCTGTGGCTAATGTTCTGCCTCCTGTCGGCTTGTTTCTTGAACCGTGTGTGTTGAAGTGATTCAAATGATTTCCTTCTTAGAGGAAACAATAAAAACTTGCCACTGGTGAGGAAGTTAGTAGCTTTTTCCATGATGGCTGCGGTGAGCTGCTGTGTGCCTTTCAGGTAGTGGAGGATGTAGATGTTGGGGGCCAGGAGAGCCATGTTCTGCTCCCCACATCCATACGGCATCTGCAGCAATCCATCCAGGTTCTTCAGAGCCCGGCCGAGGATGTCACCTGATCAAAAACACTGATTCACTAAAACTAACAAAACTAGTGTAAAACAACTTTGTATTATTGGGCAGAGATAACCTGAATACTTCAATGTGCAATTTTAAATGATGATTTCATTTGCTGAGCGAAAAAACATCCAAACTGAAAATCGTAGATTGACTGTGATTAACCAAATATTTCTGGGAAGACTGAGTTTCATTTCACCAACAGGACCCAGGCCTGATTAAGGCCAGACCTGCTGGATCAAGAAATCACTCAAGTACAATTTGTTTGATAAAAGGGAAGCAGGCTAAAAGACGTCCAGAAGAAACACGTCGTTGCCATGATTTAAAGAAATTCAAAAATAGGCGAGAACTCTTGAGCTCTATCAGTTTGGACAGGATTAAAAACAATTTCTACAGCTTTGGAGCGCCAGTGCACCATGTTGGAACCCATTATCCACAAACTGAGAAAACTAGAAAAGATGTGGCCGAAATTACTCCATAAGCACATCGACGACTCACCGAAAAAGTCAAGCGAATCCCAACAACACCCAGAACTGAAGGCCTTGCCTTCCTCTGTAAAGGTCAGAGTTTACGATTCAACAATACAAAGGAGACGGGGCAAAAACAGCATTCATGGACAAAACCACTGCTGACCAAGAAGAACACAAAAGCTTATCTCACATTTGCCAAAAAACATCTCCATGCTCCACAAGATATTTGGGAGAATATTTTATGGACTGAAGAGAAAAAGTTTTGAGTTTTGTTGCATTTGGCTTAAAAGTTACGCATCATTTCATAGAAAGAACATCATACCAACAGCGGTGGTAGCAGTGTGATGCTCTGGGGCTGTGTGGCGTAGGGGTGTCTGCAGCTCAGCTGCAGGGGAGGGGTGGGGCATTGGGTTCAGGTGGTTAGCGACGGAGGAGTCTGGTTAAGGCAGCTGGTGCCCAGTGTTAAATCATGCCTCTGCTGTTTCAGTAGCTCGCCACGACCTGGAGGGAAGAACTCTCTACCAGGAGAATGTCCAGCTATCAGTTTGTGCCTTAAATCTAAAACTTGGGCTATTAACCCTCTGGGGTCAGGGTATAATTGGCCGTTTTTGACTACTTTTGATTTTACCTCTATATCTCACCTTTAAAAACTGTTTATCTTGCCTTGTTTGGTATCGTTACTTTCAGCACAGCTTTAAATATCTGAAATTTGAGTTATTTTTTCATTTTGGTATACTATATTAGCACAATTGATCTAAATTCAGACAAAAATGTCAAAATCCGAGTAGAAAAAGTTAAATTTTTTTACTGTAAAACCCACAAGCATGTTTAATGAATCATTTTCATAACTTGAAATGCAAATAGATAGAATAAAATTATGCACAAATTTTGCACACAACAAAGTTATATGGTACTATTTACCTAAAAATGCAGCCCAGGCCTCAGGCGTTTTTTACATAACCATTTAAATCTATTTACAGAACAATCAGGTGTGCTGCATCAAATAAGAAGGCACACAAATGATTTGTGTTCAGTATAAGACAGAGGAGAACAGCACAGGCCTAAACCAGGTCTGACAGCAGGAGGAGCATCAGTCCAGTTTTCCATGTGGGAACAGCGTTTACACTGGAATCTGCCTTTGACGGCGTTTTTGGAGCAAATGTGACATTCAGCAGTATAACTGACACACAATACAAGACAATAACTACACAACACACTAACTACAGCCTCCAAACGTCACTAATGTGTGACATATGAAAACTCGCTCTCTCTCTCTTTCGCTCGCTTTCCATCACTACTAAAAATGCCGTTCTCCCTAAATAACCAAATGTCACATGTTGCCATCTCATTTTTTGATTGGCTGACATGGTAAACTCTAACACCAATAGGGAAGGAGTGTTTTTTCTTTTTCTTTTTTCACGCGCAAGCGGAGAGTGTTTGCTAGCGCTGTCTGTAGAAAACGCCGTTTTTACCTTCTTCCTGCTGTAAACGCCACTGTTTTGTTCAGAAGAAAATATTATGTGTATTTTTTATCATAACTCTGGTTTTATGTGGCCCATCGACACAATTCAAGAACTGGTATATAGTCTGACGTCCGTTACTTTCGACCAACAAAACAACCTGAAGAGCCGGTTGGGAGGTGAAAGAGCCGGCTCTTTTTAGTGAGCCGAGCCGAAAGAGCCGGTTCTCCAACAAGAGAAAGAAATCCCCTCACTATCTTGTAGCTGTGTCGTCTTAAATTGGTCATGTGATTTTGACGTGTCGACGCTTCCGTCGACCGCAGAGGGTTAAGATGGAAAATGATCCAGGACGCCAGAAAGTGGTCGAGTCAAAATCTGGACTTAAATCCTACTGACATGATTCTGCATGACCAGAACGATTGCGCTGGAAAACCCTCTGGTGTGACTGGGCCAAAACTCCTCCACAGCGTTTCAAAAACACTTATGACTAAAGCTAGACTGCAGTTCTTCCTGCACAGAATGGCACAAACAGCCTTTTTGGGGTCCATTTCTTTTTCACACAAGGCCAGGAAGACGTGGGTCTATCTATAAATGAAATCATCTTTTAAAAGCTGAATACGGTTTTTACTTTTACTTGAACATGACGTCTCTTTTATTTTCTGTTGTTTTAGTAATTTGCCTTTTTAACAAAGCTTTGACCTGCCATATTTTTATTTGGCTGAATCAAAATTGAGATGAAATGATGAGGTTTACCCAGGACTGATACAGAAGTGCGGGCAGATCCTTCTATCACATTCTCAGGCAGATGTATCTCTGCTTCCTCCGTCAGCGGGCTTCCTGTGTACAGACACAACAAAAGTCCAATCAGGAAGTCACGACTACAACAGAGTTACTGTTCAAAGTCACCAGGTGGGCCTGATCTTCAGCACATATCGTTACATTTTGTGAAAGTAAAAGATAACATTTTTACTTTAAAAAATTAACATTTTATGTACACAGTGCACTCCACTGCTAATTTAGGTCATTTGTTTACTGACATTATTTAACTGGTGTTGCTGATGGACATCACACTGACCTTTTGGACAAAGAAGCCAGTTGTATGTCTTTGTCGTCTCAGTTCCCTCAGCCTGAGGAAAAGTATCTTTAAAATGAGTAACAATTTAAATTTTATGAGTAAAAATGTTTTTCTCATCTTGTATTTATGACACTGACCTTCACTATGAGAGATTTGGTGACCACGTCGATGCGACCTCTGTCTGGTACGCTCACAACCTCATTATCGCATGACACATGGGACGCTACGGCCTCAGCAGACACAGTCACATTCACAGCCCCTAAAAGCAGCAGCACAGGTCACCTTCTTTATCTCTCCATTAAAATAAAGGTTCCTGAGGTTATTTTACAGATTTTGTAGAAACCAGATGGAAATGTGTTGGGACAAAAGGAGGCGGTTAACTGGGATCACACTAGATCTAAATCTAGATCTCTAGATTTAATGTTGGTTCTAAATCGAAGGTAAGATCAATTAAAATTGGAAATTTTACTGCATCAGGCATGAAAAACATGAGCTGAAAAAAAAACAGTCCAAAATGATGTCAGGGTTGCTGCTGAGTCCTGCTGGAGGCCAAAGTACTGCAAATCATAAGATCCAATTAAGATTAAGAAGAAATCATTTGCATGGCAATACAACTGCAAACAGTCTGTTCTAATGATACTGTGCAAGGGAAGCATGCATAATGAATTGAAAGGAAGGTTTCAAAATGACTTGTAATTGGCTAAGACAGCTGCATTAAGTAAAGCATGAGGATGGAGGCAGCTGCTGCCCTCAGACTGGAGGTATAGACGTTCTGCCCCACTCCCTACAACCCCCACGTTTAGCCTTCCAAACACAGGGGTTATATTCTTGCTTTACCTCGATTTGCAGCTGCATTTGACTGTCTACATGTCCTAGCTCTACACTGCACACTCACTGTCGTCTAATGCACACACAGCTTTCTAAATTCCATGAATATAGCTTATTGGGTCTCAGATTCTCTCATATCATTATGATAACTTATATTTCAGCAGTATTTCTCACATAGTGTTTTTATAATTGCTCTTTATTGTTTTAATCTCATTTATTCTATTTAGCCATCATATGTGGATTCTTTTTAAGTCACTTCCTGAGAGTTCACTTCCTGCTTCTGGGTGCTGCACTTGGGTCGTACTCAGCCTGCCACACAGCGCTTTCCTGGCAGTGTGGAGGACCAAAGCCTGATCCTCACCTAAGGCTGTTGGGATCATGGTCCACCTGAGGGTCTTGCGCTCGTTGGCACACAAACAGGATGTGTACAGATCACCAGAGAGAGGCGTGAGGGTGTAATCTGAGGACGGCCCAGGAGTGACAGTAACCTGTACGAGGAACACAGACATGGCTACATTTAAACCTGAGTTCAAATGTGAACACATTTTTAAGCATCTAAACAAATGCACAAGTTTGATGTTATGAACTCATGATCAAAGTAGACCTTCATTTTACTTGGATACTTTAATCACTCCCTTCCTAATCGTTTCCCTCCATCTGTTTTCTTACAGCCGCCACACTAAACTCTGTTCTACAAGGTGCATGAGCGCACAAAGAAAGCTAGAGGAGGGCTGGTAGTGTAAAGACATGTGATTGGGCAATCCTGGTGTCTGTGCTTGCAGGTGAGCTTGTAGGTGTTGGTGAGCAGGGGCCCTTCAAGAACGGCCTGCATCCTGCATGGTTATATTGCCAAAGAAAAAATATTTTCTATTGTATTTTAATAACTATGATATAAAATTTGCTTAGAAAGTCATGTTTTCAGTATGGCTTTCCTTGGCTATGAACAGACATGTATCTAAACACTTTAATCATTCATTACCATGATGCAGCTGGTCAGGTAGTTAAAGACAGTCGCCCTCAGTTCAAAGTGCTCCCCCCGGATGATGGAGTACGGCATGGTGAGTTCAAGGAAGAAAGGTTGGAAGACTTTCATTTCTTTACGAGGAGCCAAACCAAAACCCTGAGAGGACAAACAGAAAGCCTCCGTCTCCCAGGTGGTGATGGTGTCTGGGACAGTCAGGGACACGCCCCTTTTTCCATCGTCTCTGAAGCAGCAGATACACACAAACATATTCTGTAACATAATCAAACATGTTTTTATGTCTGTAAATTACTTGTATAACAGTGTAGTTACATCCTGCATTGTGAATGACTTGTATATGTTGCATTGACAAAGTAAAAGAGCTCCATGTTGCTGATGACAGTGAAATAATATTGTCAATAGAAAATTGTACTCAGTAGTCAGTATAATCTTTTAATAATATAAGTTTACATATGGTAGTGATAGGATGTGCGATCCTTAATAGTCTGCAAAAGCCTTGCGTGCATTCCAGAGTGCTCTGGCGTTCACATCCACATCCCAGGAGCATGGGAGAGGTCGTACCTTGTCTTATTGTTTTACGGTAGGATAAACGTAGCCATGTCAGTTTTAGTCTAAGTGCCCTTTTTTACATATAGATGAACTGTTGGATATTCGTTTAAGTTTACGGGGTCACACTCTGACACACACACGCACACACACACATACATATACACCTCCACATTCCAATGTAAGAAACAAACACCCACTGATGTATAAATAAAGACCAGGGCAGTCTCAGAGCTGCGAGTCTCTGAGCCCTCAAGCGCTCTGGAGACTGCCCTTGCTAGCAAGAAAACCTGTGTGTTTCTCCTCTCTGATTCTCTGCTGAAGAAGTGTTTTAGAATATATCTCTTAACAAATATATCCCACAAAACTTTAAATATGACAAAACATCAGCCTGAAGCATCAAAACATGCTTAAGAAAAAACTCACAATTATTCTATTTTCATGTTTTTCATGTGTGCAAAGACACAGCAGAAAGTTCACATGGGTTTCTAAATGTGATCGTATAAACTTTTTTAAAATGTAATATGCACCAGATCTCTTCACAACAGATACTTACCCAACTTCCACCAGATCCCAGATCCAAGTCTCAGGGAAGAAAGAGCGAGCTGTCTGTATTGGTGCAGCTTCAGGAGGAAGCTGCCCAGCAGATCCCAGACCAGGACCAGGAGAATATCTAATGTCTGGAGCCATATCTAAAGAAAAAAAAAAGGAAAATAATTACCGGTTTTCTTTTTGGTGAATACAAAGCAAAATTTGTATCAAAAACACAATGCAAACAAGCAAATGATTCACCATAGTAGACATCACGAGAGCGTTCACGGTAGACACCAGGGCCATCATGGTAGACTTTTCCTTTGAACTTGAGGCATGAAGGCAATCGAAAAAGCAAGTTTGTCGCCATCTTCAGTCCGACTTTCTAGATATTTCAGCAGCACACAAAGATCAGCAAAAACTGGTGCAACAACAAAAACTATTGTATTTACGTTATGTTTGACGGACTCACAGGTATACATGTATTTTACCTGGAAAACTGCATAGGCGTTATTTTGCTCTTGACTGGGGTACGGCAAAACATATCTTTTTGGTCTCACATTAAGGCATTCTGTAGCATCATGAACTTCATACGGGATACCTGAGGATTTCTTGAGTGGGAGCAAGTCAAATATCTGAAAAGAAAAGTGCAGATCAACAAAAGCTCCAAACATTTTTAGTCCTATGAAGTTTTGACTGATCTATCATGATCATGGTCACATTTGGTCCACATAATTGTAAACTCTTAAATGAAGTACTGGTGTAAATATTAGAACCGATTAGGTTCAAATGAACTGCTAGTTTACCTAAGAAGGGTTCTTAAAAAATAAATAAATAAAAATGATGAAGTCAGCAGTAAGCCTCCACAGATATGAGGTGTTGTAGTTGAGGGATCTTACAGAAGTTGTACAATTTCTCTATAAACTGTTCGTTCTTAGTGACTTATATGGTAAGTGTTCTCCATTTGAAGCTGTCTCTGTAGCTCCTTTACCTCACCAAGTCTCACTTTTTCCAGGTTTTGCTGTATGTTTAACATTAACAAATACTCGTGTATTTGAGCAGTTTTGAGCAGTGTAAAGTTAAAGTCTTCTCAATAAAGTAGACACTGACTGGCAGGTGATGCATTTACCTGACTGTCATCACAGACACATGCATATGTAACCTTGTATTTTTTATACCAGTTTGCTTTAAGACAAACTCAGCATTTGACTGTTTAAAACAGTTCAATGTATGACTGCCCAAAGAATACTTATCAGGACACAAGTACCAGAGCGAAGGCCTGAGCTGCTGGTAACTCTTGACACTACGGGCTCTGGAAATAAGGGATGTGTCCACCTCACTGGTGTTAATATCAGCAGTTACCTTATCTGCATCCAGAGTCTTCCCAGGCTCCTTGATGAGAACGCTCTTGTCGATGGCGCTCACACCACACAGAGAACGTGGCAGGGCCGTCACCTGCATGTTGGTCTCTTCACCTGGGACGGCTGAAGACGGTGAAAACTCCACTGACACCTGACACACACAAAACACCCGTAGAAGTTTAGTGACTGTGATAACTCCCCACGCACTGCTGGCTAAATGAGCTGCTTCACTTTGGTGAGTGACAAATCATGAGTCCCATGAGATGGCTGCACACTACATTGGACACTGCGGGTCATGAGGTCATATAAAGAAGCAATTTGAGTCCTCAGGTAGAGTAGAAACAGCTGTGCAACAACCAGTCCATTTACTGATGCTAGAAATCCTCAGGTGATTTAGCCAACTGAATTTGACTTTGATTTGAACGACATGGCATGACTGCAGACACCAAACACACAGCACACCCCTAGAATTACACTCACCTTGTTGCTGAAGCATTTGTCAGTAGAGAAGTCAGCACTGTGGGCAATTACATCCTCACTTGGCAGGACGGCATAAGCCACAACCTGGAACTCTGGAGCCATCTCAGGAGACACTCTGACTTTAAAGGACACCTGGCCCTCATTCACTGAAACACAGGTCCAAACATGCATCCACAGATCAACAAAACAGACCAACGTCAATGCTTGGCTGTGGCATTTGTGGAAATATGGGAATTTTACCTGATCTATCTTGCACTTCAACCTGTGTTTGTCCTTGCATGGTGACAGCTCCTCTGGACAACACCTGGAAGACAGAAATCATTTAAAAACAAGAATGAACTAGCACTGATATCTGTGGACATCAGAGATGGGCAGTAACGCGTAATCCGATTACTTTTTTCAAGTAACAAGTAAAGTAAGGGATTACTATTGCAAAAACGGTAATTAGATTACCGTTACTTTCCCGTAGGAACGCTGCGTTACTGCGTTACTAAAACTGTGATTTTTTTGCGAGAATGTCTCATGACAGTGACGTAAGCAAGTGCGACGTTCGTGACAACAGCTGTGTGCAGATCAACAATGGATCATATATCGAGTGCGGGAGAGAGTATGAGCGTGCAGCGTTTAAAGCGTGGAAGTACTGACCTTACTTTGAGTTTGATTCCATAAAAAGTGACAAAAACATTAGTGTCCGCTGTGCGTGGGAAGAAAACTTCTTTTTACACCGAAAAAAACCCCTAAACTTCCAAGCAAGCACCGAGTAGCTACGACATAATGGGAAACTCACAGAGAAACTCGCGGATTCTTCAACTGACCGTGGCACACCTGCACCAGGGTAAACCTCCGCCTACCCCACTCCTGCTTTACAGGTGAAAATAGAGCAACAGGACCGCTGAGTCTGTGACTTTATTTATTTTCTGCTGTGTTTTACTTGCATTTATTTGAAAGACTGAGTGTAAACACAAAAAATATTTTATTTTATGTGCTGGAATGTGTAGAAAATAGGTTTAAATGTTAAACAGATTTCTTCCAGTCAGAGAATGGTGCATATAATGTAATCTTTGCTTGATGCATAAAGTTTAAAGATTAAAACTAATAAAACAAGTTTTAAAAAGAGACTTTTTCATTTGGTTACATTTTGTATGATGGATTATGCAGAAAAAGTCGAATTGGGCTGAAAGATCTATCGCTTTATCACCTCTTCAGGTTGTAAATCGTGTTTTTAAAAAGTAATTAAGTAACTAAGTAATTAATTGCTTCTGGGGGAAGCAATCAGTAATTAGTTACTGATTACTTTTTTCAAGTAACTTGACCAACAGTACAACCTACAGTACAGCCAGGGCTAATCTAAAGAAGGGCATCAAAAAAGCCAAACACCATTACAAAAAGAAGGTAGAAGAACACTTCTCCAACTCCAACCCCCGACGCATGTGGCAAGGACTCCAGACCATCACAGACTACAGGACCACCAAACCCTCCCCCGCATCCTCTGATGTCTCCTTCCTCAACGAGCTCAACAACTTTTATGCTCGTTTTGAGCGAGGGAACCCCACAACCACAACCAAAGCAGACGTGACGCCAGACCACCAACCTCTGACTCTCTCCCCCACCGATGTAGGAGCGGTGCTGAGCAGGATCAATGTCCACAAGGCTGCAGGCCCTGATGGCATCCCCGGGCGTGTTCTCAGAGCGTGTTCTGGTGAGCTTGCAGGAGTGCTCACAGACATATTCAATCTGTCCTTGGCCCACGCTGTGGTACCGGCCTGCTTCAAATCCACCTCCATCGTCCCGATACCCAAAAACTCCAACCCATCTTGCCTCAATGATTACCGCCCAGTAGCACTCACCCCCATCATCACTAAGTGCTTAGAGCGACTGGTCCTAGCACACTTCAAATCCTGTCTCCCCCCCACCCTGGACCCCCACCAATTCGCATACCGCCGGAACAGGAGCACAGAGGATGCAGTCTCCATCGCACTGCACTCTGTCCTCTCACACCTGGACAACAACAACACCTACGCCAGAATGCTGTTTATAGACTTCAGTTCAGCATTCAATACAATCCACCCCTCACAACTCATCAGGAAACTGACAGACCTGGGCATCAGTTCCCTCATCTGCAAATGGTTACTGGACTTCCTGACCAACCGCCCCCAACATGTCCGGCTGGATAACCGCTGCTCATCTACCATCACAATGAACACCGGTGTACCACAAGGCTGTGTGATGAGCCCTTTCCTCTACTCCCTCTTCACCCACGACTGCAGACCTGCTGATGGTTCCAACACCATCATTAAGTTTGCAGATGACACCACAGTGATTGGCCTCATCAGTGACAACGATGAGGCCGCCTACAGGGAGGAGGTGGATCGTCTGGCTGAGTGGTGCGACAGAAACAACCTGCTGCTTAACACCGAGAAGACCAAGGAGCTCATCTTGGACTACAGGAGGAATGCTGACCCACATCCACCCATCCACATTAAGGGGACGGCTGTGGAGCGTGTGAGCAGCTTCAAGTTCCTGGGAGTCCACATCTCCGAGGATCTCACCTGGACGACCAACTGCTCCAAGCTGGTCAAGAAGGCTCACCAGCGCCTCTTCTTCTTGAGGACCCTGAGGAAGAACCACCTGTCCTCAGACATCCTGGTGAACTTCTATCGCTGCACCATCGAGAGCATCCTGACCAACTGTATAACAGTCTGGTACGGGAACTGCTCTGCCTCGGACCGGAAGGCGTTGCAGAGGGTCGTGAAAACTGCCCAGCGCATCGCCAGAGCACCACTTCCTGCCATAAAAGACATCTACAGGAAGCGGTGTCTGAAAAGGGCTGGGAAAATCATCAAAGACCCCAGTAACCCATCACATGGACTCTTCACCCTCCTGCCCTCTGGGAGGCGCCACAGGAGCCTCCGGACTAAGACCACCAGGTACCGGAACAGCTTCTTCCCCACAGCTGTCAGACTCCTGAACTCTGCCTCCTGACATCTGACCCACGTTAAACTCATGGACTGAACATACACACACCCACAATGGACAACTGTACCCTCAAACACAATAATAACATGGACTGAACCACCACTCACAACCACTAGCACTTTATATAGCCTCTGTAGAAACTATCTACACCCTCACTTATCTTAACTGCACTACTGTATAGCTCTGTGTAAATAATCATTCTGTACATTCGATAATCTTTAATCCTACAACTGTTTACAACTTGCATAGTTCCCATTTCTGTATAGCTGTATATCTCAGATTCTGTAAAGTTATTTATTTCATATTCTGTATAGTTTTTCATATTTATATCCTGTTCATATCCTGTACTGTTACGTCTGGTTCGGTTTGGGTAAGAAGGAAAAACAGCCGAGTCCGTGTAGGTGACAAACATAGTGATTTTATTGCACACTTCTAAGACAGAAGCATGGGAAGACAAGCGTACAGCCACAGATCTCCAAAGAGTGGACCGCTCCCCATCCTTATATAACCCATGATCCCATGATGACGTAACACAGTCAGACCTTACTGGAAATGATAACAGTTTGGGCCTGTTCAGAGAGTTTACCTAATATGGACATCAACTGCTAGTTGTTAGAGAAAACAAGTGTGTATTACATTGTGCATTTTGTGAAAGTGTATCTATCAGAAAACTGTCCTCAGATGACCCTCCTATTATTACTAAAGGCCTGTGTACGTGCAGAACTGAACATAGAACCAAGGCAGGGTCCAGCAGGCCCCACAGGCTTCTGAGTGATTACAGAACTGTGAAACAGCTTTAAGCAAATAACATGAATAGTACAGAACAACAATAGACTGATTAAAGTACTGATAATCTGTGTAGATTAATGTTAACATAGATATGGTTCAAAGATTATTCTGTCAACTGGTTCAACAATGATAAATGATTGATGATTGATACTTCTGATTATAACTGTGATCATAAGAATACAAAATAAAATATCTCCTGGTCACAGTACATAGCTTGTACTCACTACAGCCTGTACATACTTATAGTTATAGAATATTCACAACATACTTCATACCGTGTACATTATAACATACCATAATAGACCCATTTCTGTAATATACTCACATATCTATATTATTGCTAATATATATTGTAATATATCTATATCACTAAAGCACTTCTGGATGGATGCAAACTGCATTTTGTTGCCCTGTACCTGTGCATGTGCAATGACAATAAAGTTGAATTCTATTCTATTCTATTCTATTCAACACTGGTGGATATACACTACCAGTTAAAAGTTTTGACACACCTTCTCATTCAGTGGTTTTTTAATTTTTATTTTAATACTTTCTACAATGTAGATGCATACTGAAGCAAAGAAAAATATATAAATAACTGTAAATATGTTTTATGTTTTAGAGTCCTCAGAGTAGTCGCCCTTTGCTTTACTGGCAGTGAATGGTAATGGTAAATGGACTGGTTCTTATATAGCGCTTTTCTACTCTTTCTGAGCACTCAAAGCCCTGTACACAACTTTTCTGCACAACAGTGCTGCAAACCCTCGCCTGACGTGTTTCACCTCACAGGTGAGCCTTATCTGTGTCAACTGGTGGAATCTCCTGCCTTCTTAATGGGGTTGGGACCATCAGTTGTTTTGTCCAGAAGTCAGGTTGGTACACGGCTGACAGAACAGCTGACACAACTGTTAGAATTCATATTTGAATGTGTCCCCAGGTGCAGTCACAAAAACCATCAAGTGCTACGATGAAACTGGCTCACATGCGGACCGCCCCAGGAAAGGAAGGCCAAGGGTCACCTCTGCTGAGGATAAATTCATCAGAGTCACCAGCCTTAGAAATCACAAGTTAACAGCAGCTCAGATTAGAGTCCAGATAAATGCCGCACAGAGTTCCAGTAGCAGGTAGTGATGGTAAATTTGATTCTTTTTGCTGAATCGAGTTTTAATGAGTCACTCACCAAAGTGAATCGGGTGTTTTGAGTCATTTGAGTCACTGAGTCAGTTGACCAGAGAGTCCAAAAAATTTACATTTTCACTCAAACTTAATTTGTTTCTATTTTCATGTAAATCCTACTGCTAAGATGAGTGATTGAAAAAGAAAAACAACTGTTTTTATAGAGCAAAAAAGAGCAAAAAAAAAAGATTTCTAAAGGGAACATTTATTTGATTTATTTTTATTTTATTTTATTAGTATTTTCCTTAAATGTGTTAAATATATATTTTCTCATCTAAATGTCCACTGAGCTGTGAGCCAGGGGGCGGAAATGCGCCTTAACATTGGTTGCCAACCAAGAAGAAGAAGAAGCTGTGAGCCAGGAGGGAGGGGGTGAGTGAGTGATTCATTTATGCTACGATTCAGCCATGAAACACAAGAAATGGACATTAGACCAGTGGAAATCTGTGCTTTGGTCTCATGAGTCCAAAGTTGAGATCTTTGGCTCCACCTGACGTGTCTTTGTGCGACAGAGAAAAGGTGAATGGATGGTCTCTGCATGCATGGTTCCCACTGTGAAGCATGGAGGAGGAGGTGTGATAGTGTGTGTGTGTGTGTTTGGGGGGGGGGGGGGGGGTTTGCTGGTGACATTGTTGGGGATTCAAAACTGTAAAAAATATTCAAAACTGAAGGCACACTGAACCAGCATGGCTACCACAGCATCCTGCAGCCACATGCCATTGCATCATCTATTTCCCAACAGGACAACGACCCCAAACACACCTTCAGGCTGTGTGAGTGCTGTTTGACCAAGAAGGAGAGTGATGGAGTGCTGCACCTGATGGCCTGGCCTCCACAGTCACCTGACTTAAACTCAAAGGAGATGGTTTGGGATGAGATGGAGCGCAAAAAAGGCCAACAAGTGCTCGGCATTGTTCACCAAATGATTAAATATGTGTTCATTCATTTTGATGTTTTGATGCCTTCAGTGAGAATCAATCGAAATAATTCAATTTAATTTATTTATACAGCGCAAAAAACCCCAAACCTGTCACCTCAAGGTGCTTTATATTGTAAGGTAGACCCTACAATAAGATTAATAACAGATATGATTCAATGCAGAGAGGTCTATTAACACATAGTGAGTGAGAAAGGTGACTGGAAAGGACAAACCCAATGCATCATGGGAATCCATGCAGCCTACGTCTATTGCAGCATAACTAAGGGAGGATTCAGGGTCACCTGGTCCAGCCCTAACTATATGACAGGACATTGGCCAATCAGATGAAAGGAAGAAAAATAGGGTCAAAATTTGTACTTGTAACTTGAAACTTGAGTGCAGAGTTTCTCACGTATTTTTTGGCTAAGTCCACACACAAATTCTTTTTTATGCACACATAAATTCTTTTTACACATACAAATCCTGAGAATCCCAAGATGCACAAAACAAAGGATTAGAAAAATAAAACAGAAAATAACTAAACGTGGAGTCACTAAAAGACGAGACTTGAAAAGTGCAGGGGAAACACAGGGAAAGCATGATTAACTGAGAGCAGAACCCAGATGACTAAAACTAAGAAGGCCTAAGAATTTAAATACTTAGCAGAGAGAGAAAACTAAGGATATCATGAACAAAGGACTAGACACTGAGGCTAATTACTAAGCTGACAGAAAATGATGAGGGACAAAGCACAGGGACCAGACCTGAAGTCTGTGGAACCAGCTTCCACTTTGGATTCAGGAGACAGATGCCCTCCGAGTTTTACGTTTAGGCTTTTTCCTTTTTGCTAAAGCATATAGTTTGGGCTGGATCAGGTATTTATGCTGAAATAGATCGAAGCTGCTGGATTCTCATGATGGACTGAGAGTTTCTTCTTCAGTCATGATGGGCATTACAACAGTAGTTTTTTAGCAAACACACAAAAAGTCTGGTCATGTTCAACTTTGTAGTAAACCCAGAGATAACTCACCAGATAAATGACATCCACAGACCCCGGAGACTCTCCCACTATAGTGTAGTTGACTGATATGTCTTCTTCTGCGTCACAGGACACTGCTTTATCCTTCTTCTGTACCTCTAGAGAGCTGATTGTTTTAATATCAGGAGAAGACGGCTGGGACATGGATAATGTGTGAAATCCCCTGTCATAGTATGCAGTTCTATATCCTGGGTAGCCCAGTGTTGGTGTCAGGCTTGCCTAGTTGGGGATAGGAAATAAAAATTTAAAAACTTGATCTACAAATAACATTGGTCAACGAGGCTTTATAAGCAAGGCAAAGGTGGAGTAAGATGAGTCATAAACTGTTTCAGGATTGCAGCTTATTACTGTGGGAGGTATTTGGACATTTGCAGCCTATCAGAAACCAATTGTGGCTTCATGCTGCTGTCATGGCTGCATTAAATTACACATTGTTTCCGTGTGTCAGCTCACATGGAGTTGGATATCCTGGTCAAAGTTATCAGTGCTGAAAGAAAATGAGGCCACACCGTTGCTGTCAGTTGTCAGATTTTGTAGTGAGCGTGGTTGCCACATTTGTCCCGTGAACAGGTAGACCGGTGCGTCACAAACTGGTGTATTATTGTGGTACACTGCTCTGACCTGTTGAAGAACACAATGCTCTATCAATGGAAAATACAAACAATTTAAATGTGCTTTGTACGACAAACTGAGCTGAAAACAACATGTTAGGCTTACTTTTCCTTCCACATTAGATCCCCGTTCCCAAACCTTGGGCACGTTAATAAAAGACACTTTTCCAAGGACGTAAGAAATCGTGACTCTCTTCTCTTGAGGGAGTGAAACACCTGAATGTAAAAACTTTCATGTTACAATCTGTGAATGCCTTTTTGGTTAAATACACATCGATGTGTCATTTTAAAGGAATAACACAACTTGCCTGTTCCCTCTTCTTCCACTTTGGCCCTGATATCCAGAACATCTTGAAGCACCTTTTGGTCCATTTTAGTAAAAATTGACATGTTGAAGGAAAAAGTTGCACAGCCAGTCTTGTCTGCCTGGAAAGAACAATAAAGAAAGAAAATCACTGATATAAGAATAAACCAAAATTAGAATCAAATCTCATTCACAATCGAATCTATAAAATATATTAAATGTTCAAACTATGAGATTTTACAGAGTCATGAAAAACTTGAGCTCATTTAGAATTTGATGAAAGCAATATGGTTTAAAAATGCAGGGTGGGGGGACAAAAGTCTGGAGGGGTCAGTTGTACTAAACATAAACAGCTGAAGGAACATTTTGCAACTGATTATGTTACCTGGCAACAGATCATTCAGATAAACGTGTATAAAAAGATCATCATAGAGAGACAGAGTTTCTCACAAATACAGATGGGCGGAGGTTTACAAATCTGCACAAGACTGTGTCTACAAATTGTAGAACAATGACAGAATAATTTCATTAATGTAAAATTATCAAGACGGGGAATATCTCATCATCTGCAGCGCATAATGTCATCAAAACGTGCAAAGGATAAGGCTGAAATCCACTATCAGATGCAGTCTCCAGGTCCTTGGGCAGCAATGCATGAAAAACTGTCATCATTCTGCCACTCAGATCACTGCATGGCCTCAGGAGCACTTCCACAAATCAATATCTGCGCACAAAGTTCACCGTGCCACCCACAAACGCAGGTTAAAGCTCCATTGCGCAAAGAAGTCAAATGTGAATGCGAACTGGAAACGCTGCATTCTTTTCTGGGCAAAAGCTCATTTAAAACGACAAAAACTGCTCTGTGCTCAGATGATTCAGAATCTGAAATTCTTTTTGGAAGACACAGACGCCGTATCCTCCACAACATCCCAAACACCCTGTCGAGCTGGGCCTGTATAGCAGTATGATGGCGTCACCTCACAAAACCACTGTATCGTTTAAATTTCCCAGCAGCATCTCATTTATATCCTCAAAATCTCAGTACTACTATATAAATGTTATACAGTACTGTGAAAAAATCTTCACCCACTACCTTTTTGTGTGTTTGTTTGTTGGCCTCCAACTAAACAAACTTTCGTGGGATTTTTTAAAATGGGCTTGAGCAGTTTGTGTTGAGACTTTGGCAGCTTTTACATTCATTTCCAGTTCAGTCCCCATACCTGATCATTCTTAGAGAACTTTTCTTTTTTTCATTCATTTATTTCGATCAGGCACTTTATGTTGACCTATGAACCATCCAAGCACAACAAAGACACCTGCCTCAAGGGATTATTGTTTCTACACATAACAGACAACTTAGCAAACAACCAGTTTGAACTTTTATCCCATTGTCGATCCATCTTTTACTCCCATTTCCTTCTTTGAATCTGTGTTTGAATGTCTCAGTAAACCACTGTAGCTATTTCCCCCACTTTTCAGTTATTTATTTGTAACAAATGTTTGGAATCAAACATTTCACTTGGAATTCCAATCAAATTGATTCATGTTTGTGGCTGTAATGTGACAAAATGTGGAAAAGTTCAAGGGGGCCGAATACTTTTGAAAGCCACTGTTTTGAGACTCGACTGTACGCTGTGTTCGTGTTTTCCTCTGAAACAATAAGCTCCGTTGCAGCAGCCTTTCCACGCCTCTCTCTGTCTCTCACTAGCAAAGTTGACCCAGACAACAAAGTAAAGCTAGTTTTCAGCTACGAACCCGACACGAACCCGGCGTATTAGCCAGAGGTCCCTTTACTACGGTCCTGTTTTATATACGCGCGGAATAGTTTTCTACACGAGATCGCTTCAAGAAGTGCAGCCTTACCTAATGTCCACCTACTGTTACTCATTTATATTAAGATTTAAACATCTAGTTGGTGAAATAGTAGTGGAATACACTTTAACCTTCCCAACACTGAGCAGTAACTCAGTAAATCAGTCTAAATTGTTCAAACTTTTAACAGGAGCTGAATCTTTGATGTGTGTGTGTTGCGCTCTAAAAGTAGTTATAAAACTTACATTTTTCTGAATTGTTGGGAAAATCTTTAAAGACTATTCTTATTTAATTGTGTTTTGTTTTTGGACACATTTCTAGTTCATTTTTGTAGTTTACTAGCTCCAGGAGGTCAGAGTTCAGACATGTGATGTCATCAGTAAGCGCAGAATAAAACAGTGTCTGAGACGTGAGGAAGCGATGTTTTGCTGATGATATGCTATGCTGCCTGTAAACTCCAACCCTGAACTGAGGAGAATAAAGTTGCAAGAAAAAGGAGAATGGAGTCATGTCTCTCTGAGGGTGCAACATGTATATTTGTTCAGTTTGTTTAGGTGTCACAGTCTGATCAGAGTATTTTTGAAGTTCTTAGATTTCCCACAGAAGTTGTATTCTTTTGTGTGACAGACATAATGAGACACACCACTTGCCTTAGCCCTACCAGTAAAGCTAATCATCTAGCAGATATTAGAAACACCAACACAACCTATGCAGCCTTTTAGGCACAACAATAACCACTTCACTCCTTTGGAGCTGACACGTCCGTCCAAGAAAGATGAGATATCACTGACAATTCAAATCCGTGTATGAAACAAGTACGAGATGATGAACTGTAGGGAAAAAAAGTAAAGAGGACACACGGCGCCAGTTCAGCTGGGCAGAGCAGGCAACCTGTTTGCTGTAATGCTAATGCAGGGGCCTGAATGTACCCAAAGTATCAGAGACAAAAGAGAAATGAAGCCATAACTGTACCTGCTTTGTCTCTGTGTGGCAGGGCGCACTTATCTGCAATAGGGCCAAATCATCCTCACTGTGCACCAATATACCATGGAAAAAGTACCTAGTAGGTCTGCACACATTGACTGTAACACGTCCTGGTACAGGCTGTCCATACGTGTACCTGTTTAAAGAAAAATAAGTAAACATTATGAGTCATTTGCTCTCCAAACTCCAGATTTTACAACACATAATTTGTCCTGAAAGAACTTTTCCTTACTTTGCACACACTTTAGCTTCAATGTATTCCTGCCCAATACTCACTTCTTCAGATATATTTACTGTCACATCAAATTTGGGTAAAACTGGGGGGAAATATGAATGTCAGCATTTGCACTCCATTACAACAAAGAATTTAAGAATGAATAAGACTGACTTACCATATTTCTCCACTTTGAAGTTGTGAGATATTTTCCTCTCACCCATTGACACAATGATCTGGTACGGTCCCTCACGGGCCTCAGTGTCCAAGGAGTAAGAAAGCTGCAGTATTCTACTATTGGATGTTTCATTTAGCCACTGTCCAATCCTGTTACTGTGAGGATCCTGTTAAATCAAATTGCAGTGACAGCAAATACGCATAGTAGTTTTATAGATACATACATACATATACATACACACACACACATATATATATATATATATATATACACATATGGTTTCCCCTGCCTCTAAAATGACAACAATGGGAATGAAAAGGCAGGTGTAAAAACACAATAATTCTTTTGAACATTTGTTTATTTGTTCATTTTCTATAATACCAATGAAAGGAATAATAAGCTGGTAATGCCATTGTCAGCTATGAGTCACAGGGAGCTAGCTTTCTAACTTTACTGGCAGTGCAAAGTTGTGGTGACAGCAGGGCTTGATTGGTAATCTGGCATTCTGGACATTTTCCTGTTGGCTGTAAGACCAGTACAACTCTTTGTTGTCAATATCATTATACAGGCTTAAAGACTGGCTGGAATGGCAGCTGCACCTGACCCTACGAGCGCTGGCAGCAATCTCTCTGGTGTATTTTTTTGTACACTACTTTTCACTTTTACTTAATAATATTTTAAAGTAATGCTACTCTTACTTGAATAAAATTTTTGGATACTCGACCCACCTCTGTATATATGCAACCCAATTTGTCCAGTTTTGAAACTGTCAGTGACCTGGAGTAATACTGCAGAAGCAGTGTGTACATAAGCAGTGAGCAGGGAACAATCAAGTCTGACTCCATGTGTTCAGCATTGTGTTGATGCATTTACAGCAGAAGTAAAAAACCTTTTCTGGAGATATTCTCTTACCTGAAGTTCAATGACATCATACTGAAAGAAAGAACCAAAGACAGGTGGAGTTAAGAAATTGTTGTGTAAATCACTGCATCTCAATTCTAAACAGCATCATTAATAACACTGTTCAAAAACTCACCAGCTGATTGGCCGGTCGCATCTTATTATCCATCGCAACGACTCTGAAATTCACTGTGAGAAAAATTTTAAAGAGATTGTGTCTCTCTTTCTCTCCTTATACTTTAAAACAAAGGTCCATTAGGGTTGGGGCCATGACTGCTAAAATTAACAAAATAAACACTTAATTACATTACTAATTAAAATGGAAATAATTAATTAAATATCTAAACAATTTTATTATTAATTAAATTATGTATTTTGTTTTTCAATTTTCAATTAACTATTTCATGGTTGCTGTGCTGCAGTGCATCGTGAATTAATCTGTCACTGCAGCTTATCAACGGACACAGCATCTGATTTTTACCCTACACAGCAAGTCAATACAGATCTCAGATAAGGGACTGATATGAATTGGTGGTTATGTAGACAGACCGACCAAATGCTTGAAGGTTGCACTACATAAAAATAATAAAATCATATTTGGTGACACGGCAAGTATTTTAAAATATTGCTTATAGTGTAGCTCCATCAGGTCCGAATGGCTGTGTGCATTAAGCAGGGCACACTAAATAAACAGACACCCGGCCAAAGCATTAAATTGTCTGTGTCCCTGAGTTTGATGGGTGACAGATAAAACTGATTAATGAACACAAAATAATTAATTAAATTGAAAACCAATAATTGGACAATGAAATAATTAAATATCCTTGTAAATAATCAAAATGAGAAAAAATGAATTGAATATATAAAAAGATCATTAAATATGTGTTGGAAACTGGAAATAAGAAATAAAAACCTAAATATGTGTTGGTGTACGCTCAATTATCCAGGTAAGTAAATCTCCAAAAATTGATTCTGTTCATCTGGACGTTTTCAGTGGAGAAACGTTGCGTCACTGATCCAGGTGACTTCTTCAATCTCAGCTGACTGCAGGTTTCAATCTTATAAACAGTACATTTGCATAATGACTAAAACCAGCCCACTGAAGGAACAATCTGCCGTTCGCTACATGGAAGAAGTGCAAAGCAGAGCTCTGGTATCGCACCCTGGCTGGAACAAAACAAAGTCACTAGTTCAGGATTTCCCCACTGAAAACATCCAGATGAAAAGAAACTTTTGAGATCATTCAATACTTTTTTACATTTTTTAAATGAAATTACTGATATTTAATTAATGTATATATATACATATATACTTTTATACTAAGTTAATATACTGTGTTGTGTTGTTTGTTGCGTTGTGATGTGTCATATCGTGTCGTGTTGTGTTATATGTAGTGCCGAAGTAGGACAGTTTTTCCAATTTCATTGTACTACTGTACTATGTATGACTGTGCAATGACAATAAAGAGTTATCTTATCTTATCTTATCTTTTATATATATATATATATATAATACATGAGCGGGACACAGAAAGGAATTGGCAAGAATACCAGAGGCGCAAAACACCAGCTACTGGTAGACAGAACAGTCAGCCGAGACTGCAAGACCAGACTGACCAACCTGTGCACTGCCTGGATTGATTACAAGAAGGCCTATGACTCAATGCCCCACAGCTGGATACTGGAATGCCTAGAATTGTACAAGATCAATGGGACCCTAAGAGCCTTCATCAGGAACTCAATGGGGATGTGGCGTACAACACTAGAGGCCAACTCCAAACCCATAGCACAAGTCACCATCAAGTGCGGGATCTACCAAGGAGATGCTCTGTCCCCACTGCTGTTCTGCATAGGCCTGAACCCCCTCAGTGAGATCATTAACAAGACTGGCTACGGATACCGACTACGGAACGGAGCAGTTGTCAGCCACCTCCTGTACATGGATGACATCAAGCTGTATGCCAAGAGTGAACGAGACATCGATTCACTGATCCACACTACCAGGATATACAGCAATGACATTGGAATGTCGTTCAGACTGGAGAAGTGTAGTCGGATGGTAAAAAAGAGAGGGAAGGTAGTCAGAACTGAGGGGATTGAACTACCAGAAGGCAACATTGCAGACATAGAGGACAGTTACAAGTACCTGGGGAGCCCGCAGGCAAATGGGAACCATGAAGAGGCCGCTAGAAAGGCTGCAACCACCAAGTACCTGCAGAGGGTCAGGCAAGTCCTGAGGAGTCAGCTGAATGGTAAGAACAAGATCCGGGCCATCAACACGTACGCCCTGCCCGTGATCAGGTACCCTGCTGGGGTAATAGGCTGGCCAAAGGAGGAGATAGAAGCCACTGACATAAAGACAAGAAAGCTCCTTACCATGCATGGAGGGTTTCACCCCAAGTCCAGCACCCTGAGGCTGTACGCTAAGCAGAAGGAAGGGGGCCGGGGACTGGTGAGTGTCAGCACCACAGTCCAGGATGAGACAACGAACATCCAAGAATACATTGGGAAGATGGCCCCAACTGACCGAGTGCTCAGTGAATACCTCAGGCAGCAGAAACCCAAGAAAGAGGAGGGAGACGAGGAACCATCATGGAAGGACAGAGCCCTGCACGGTATGTACCACCAGCAGATAGAGGAGGTGGCTGATATCCAGAAATCCTACCAGTGGCTGGACAAAGCTGGACTGAAAGACAGCACAGAGGCACTAATCATGGCAGCACAAGAACAAGCTCTGAGCACAAGATCCATAGAGGCTGGGGTCTATCACACCAGGCAAGACCCCAGGTGCAGGCTGTGTAAAGATGCCCCAGAGACAATCCAGCACATAACAGCAGGGTGCAAGATGCTAGCAGGCAAGGCATACATGGAACGCCATAACCAAGTGGCCGGCATAGTGTACAGGAACATCTGTGCGGAGTATAACCTGGAAGTCCCGAGGTCAAAATGGGAGATGCCCCCAAGGGTGGTGGAGAATGACCGAGCTAAGATCCTGTGGGACTTCCAGATACAGACGGACAAAATGGTGGTGGCTAACCAACCGGACATAGTGGTGGTAGACAAACAGAAGAAGACGGCCGTAGTGATCGATGTAGCGGTTCCGAATGACAGCAATATCAGGAAGAAGGAACACGAGAAGCTGGAGAAATACCAAGGGCTCAGAGAAGAGCTCGAGAGGATGTGGAGGGTGAAGGTGACGGTGGTCCCCGTGGTAATCGGAGCACTAGGTGCGGTGACTCCCAAGCTAGGCGAGTGGCTCCAGCAGATCCCGGGAACAACATCGGAGATCTCTGTCCAGAAGAGCGCAGTCCTGGGAACAGCTAAGATACTGCGCAGGACCCTCAAGCTCCCAGGCCTCTGGTAGAGGACCCGAGCTTGAAGGATAAACCGCCCGCAGGGGCGTGCTGGGTGTTTTTTTTTTTTATATATATATAATTTATTTAAATTTAATTGATATCACTAATTTATATTTTAATTAACAAGACATTTCATTTATTGTCTAATTATGTGTTTCATACATTTTGGCACCCGTGGCCCTCCATTTTGGTGCTTTCAATTCCATGTTTGAACATAATTTAATTGTGAACAACAAAACTATTAAAGATAAAACCATTAAACTTTCACATAAAATGAATTTGACTCTAATCGGGGACAGATAGTACAAAAAATAAATCATGTCTGAGTAATATAATATGGCCTTTGTCCTTTGGCCGTGCACTCTGAGTATTCTGCATCTTTTATTTTGCATTACTGTGAATTTTTAAAATAGTTATATTCAAAGATGGACTCAGATTTCAAAGTGCGAACAAATATCTCGGTCGATGGACCGTATTAAATATCTTGAAAAGCGTCTGCTAAATGAAGCACAACTTTCACATCAATCATTGCATGTGTGTCCAAATTTTGGACCATAAAACTTGTTACACAAATTGGAGATGGTGGAGCAGCTGGCTCATGATGATGGAATTTGAATGAACTACATGTCTTATATAACATAACAGCACATTGTTACCTTTTTGTCCAGGGAGGTAGATGGGTTTATCTGTTTGGATGAATGTGAAGGGATCAGACGCTCGGATCATCACTTTTCTGACTTGTTTGGAGTAAAATGTGTCTCCTCGTACCTCCACCTGAAAATGTTGCACCTCCTTTTGTACCAAAGGAGCCTGAGACAGTGGGATATTTAGATAGTCATTAAAGCCTATAATGCTTACGATAACAACTAACAAACACACTTTGTGTGTGAAAGTGCTGGTTGCCAACCTCAAACTGAACACAGGTTTGAAAGGCCTCATTTGACGTATGCGTGAATAAGGTTGTGTTCTTCTCTCGGGACATCAAAGTGACAGTCATGACCAGAGTCCCACTGGGCTGTCGGAGAGTTGCACAGAATTTGGCCTCAGCTCCAGCTTCAATAACTGCAGGAATGGCCACCAGGTACTGGCTGCATACAGCATCACACATACAGCAGTTACTGCAGTGAACAACTCACACAGACAAAAACACGCTGAAGACAAACTCACGGTTCAGCCACCGCTTGATCCACATGCATCCAGCTCAGGAGGACACACAGAGTGCAGCTCAGGATCCAGAGACGGTCCATGACTGGTTGTGATAATCCTCAGTGTCAGCTTCTGCTAAATATCGGCTGATCGTCCCCACCCACATACACTGTAACAGCCACGTGTTTGAAACGCACTCATGTACTCTGATCTCCACAAAGTCAATCACTTACACATTTACAAAATCCCAATCCTGCTTTCAGCAGTGAACACTAAACTATAGACAACAGTAAAGTTTGTCATTCAGTGTAAAACATTACAGTAACATACAGTGCTCCAAGGTGATGTTTCTAAATCAGCTCCAAGTTTAATTTGGCTGTTACAAAAAGTTATTTCTGTTTCGAATGTGCCTGTTTTACTTAATAATGTGCATTTTCTTACCGTCAGTGCTGGGATATCCCACTGTAGTGTGTAACTACTGATATTCTCTGAAATCACTGGGCGTTACAGTAAGTGTAGCCACCAACAGTGCCCTTTACCCAGCGTGGGATGTCTGACTGCCATGTTTTTGACCTTATTTCTCAGGAAAGACTAAACAAACGTTTGTGTAGTGATAACAGGCTCAAACAAAACTGATGGATTCATCAGTGATGTCACAGACTGCTATATTTGCTTAAAAGACAAAAATCACAATGTTTCTGTCCAAATTAAAAATGAAACATGTTAAACAGCTTTTGTTGCACTTTAGTAAACAACACAGATCAAACTTCAGCCCACTGAAATAACTGCAGTGACAGTCACACTGCTGAGTGTGGAGGGATTTCTGGTCTGGTTTTTAAACTGTAACATTGCTGAGAATGAGTCATTATCTCTGACCCTCTGGACCCAGCAGTATTACCCCATGTTATTCTATTTGCCTTGTTTGATTTGCCTTTACGGGAAAAGGGTTTTTGTTTGTTCTGTCTCACTAAGGGGCTGTGGGGGTGGGGGGGGGGGGGCATGCTTTACACACATACAGATGTGTTAATCCATAAATGTTAATACAGTTTGTTAATACTTGTTAACAAATGCAGAAAATAAAGTTTGTTTAAAAACAGTTAACAGCATTGAACCCATGAAAGACTGAAGTCTGTACTGATATACTGAATATTTGCTGCTGATATGATATTATTAGATATTTATTATGATACATGTATTTATGACATGAGCTCACTCATGGTTACAGCGCTGGAACGTGTGGCCATGGACCCTAAACAGCAGGCTCAAATCGTGACAAACTTCATGGATCTGGAGTGTGACCCCAAAAAAGACTTCCCTAAATCTGCTGGTCTGGGAGTCCAGCAGTTCATCTAAACAAAAGGCACTTAGCCTAAAACTACGGTGGCCCCTAGAGATAAAGCACGTACAAACTCCAAAACACATGCAAACTGCAAAACACTTGCAAACTCCAAAACAATTGCAAACTCAAATTCAAATTCAAATTTTATTTGTCACGTACACAGTCATACACAGTACGATATGTAGTGAAATGCTTGGACAACTGCTCGTGACCTAAAGAAAACAAAAAAGGAAAAGGCTATGAATAAGATAGGAAATAAATATGAAAAATTAAAAAGGGTAAATTTAACTAGGAAGGAATAAAATATAAATTATAAATTAAGGTTAAAAATGAAATAACTGTACAACACACTGGGAAAGAATAAGATAAAATATATAAATTAAATTGAAAATAAAATAACTGTACAACAAAATACACAATATAGAACTATATAAGAATGTATGAACAAAATACACAAGAAGTATAAATAAATATATACACAATAACAGCAGCAGTGATTTAAGTGATGAAGTGAAAACAATGTCCAGAATGTGTGTAAGAACTATATGTGTGGGTCAGTACTGTGTGGTGGTGTGATTGTGATTGAGAGACCGTATCGCCTGCGGGAAGATGCTCCTCCTCAGTCTCTCTGTGTTGGTCTTCAGGGAGCGGAATCGCTTTCCTGACCTCAACAGAGAGAACAGTCTGTTGTTGGGATGGCTGAGGTCCTTCACGATCTTCCTGGCCTTGGTCCAGCACCGCCTGCTGTAGATTGAGTGCAGGTCAGGGAGCTCGGAGCGGATGGTGCGCTCAGCTGACCGCACAACCCTCTCTAGAGCTCGTCTGTCCTGCATGGTGCTGTTCCCGAACCAGGTTAAGATGTTTCCCGTCAGGATGCTCTCTATGGTGCACGAGTAAAAGTTCCGGAGCACCTTGGAGAGCAGTTGGAAGTCTCTCAAGCGTCTGAGGTGGTAGAGACGCTGACGGGCCTTTTTCACCACGGAGTTGATGTGACAGGACCATGACAGGTCCTGTGTGATGTGAACTCCGAGGTATTTGAAGCTGTCCACTCTCTCCACTGGGCACTCGTTGATGACGGGGGTCTGGTAGTTCCTCTCCTGCTAAGTGCTGAAGTCCACTATCAGCTCCTTTGTCTTACTGACGTTTAGAAGGGGGTTGTTCCTCTGGCACCAGTTCTCCAGATTCCTAATCTCCTTCAGGTAGGCCGTCTCGTTGTTATCAGAGATCAGGCTCACCACGACGGTGTCGTCAGCAAACTTGATGATGGTGGTGGAGCTGGTAGTGGCCACACAGTCATATGTGTACAGAGAGTACAGCAGGGGGCTCAGAACACACCCCTGGGGGGCTCCAGTGCTGAGAGTGGTGGAGGCTGAGACATGTCCGCCCATCCTTACTGCCTGTGATCTGCCAGTTAGGAAGTTGGAGATCCACTGACACATAGATGAGCTGAGTCCCCCTTCTAATGTCCAAAACAACTCCAAAGCACTTGCAAACTCCAAAGCACTTGCAAAATCCAAAACACATGCAAACTCCAAAACACTTGCAAACTCCAAAACACTTGCAAACTCCAAAGCACTTGCAAAATCCAAAACACTTGCAAACTCCAAAACACTTGCAAACTCCAAAACACATGAAAACTCCAAAACACTTGCAAACTCCAAAGCACTTGCAAACTCCAAAGCACTTGCAAAATCCAAAACACTTGCAAACTCCAAAACACTTGCAAACTCCAAAACACATGAAAACTCCAAAACACTTGCAAACTCCAAAGCACTTGCAAAATCCAAAACACTTGCAAACATCCTTATAGAATATGATGTAACACTATAGATCAACTTACCTCAGAATATATAAAGCATATAAACAATTACAGCAATATGATGCAACAAACACAGCAGTACTACTAATCCAAAATACTCAAAGCTTCATAGAACTGAAACAAACATTTAGCTCCATTCAGCTGCTGATACATACTTTAGGTTTCTGAACATTAAACTTGTTGCTGCCTTTCATAGTGTGTAACATGAAGGCCCTGAGTACTTTCTCAAACACCGAAAACACTGGGATGATAACTTTATTTGAACATTACCTAATAAGACTGATTCAGGACAGACATTAGTTATGTTAAAGTTTCCTAGCAGTCCTTCACAAACAGGGAACAGTCTGTCTATTCTCTCCATCTGTCAGCTGCTGCTGGCTCTTCCTCCTCCTCTTCCTCACACACTGCTGAGTTTGTCCTGGTGGATCATCAGGGGTGCAAAGCCTCACAGATGATGTGCAGCAGTGGGTCCCTCAGTCTGTCCTCACTCTGGACACTTGCAGTTGTCACACATGGAAATCAAATGTGTGATAAGCTGCAGGATTCAAACACAAGTGTGACTTATAAATACATGTTCATACTTTTATTCCACAATCAGAGAGAAAGAAAAGAGAGAGAGTGCAGGACAGACAGACAGGTGACAGTCTCAGGTGTACACACTCCTACAAAACAGCACAAAAGAAGGAGGATTTAGTGTTTGTGTTATTACAAAACAAGAAGAGTTCCCAGATGGTACAGTGGACACATGTGTGACTCCTGTGATTAAAGCATCTTTCTTTCAGCTTAACGAGTGAACCGTCAGCTCGTTCAAACGCACATTAAAGTCTGTTTGGATTGACACCACCGAATAGAGGCAGCAATATAACAGAGCTAACATTAACAGTGCAGTGAATCCTGCTTGTGCCGTGATAGTCAGGACTGCAAACCGAGCAGCATCACTGACTTTCAGCTTGTTGTGTTTGTGGATATATGACTGACTTTAATTAATAAAATCCATTTTAATCCATAACATCATCACATTCTCTGTAAGATTAAAGTCAACTATGGAACGGCGTATATTTTGAAGTAAAGGCTTTAAAACCAAATTAGTAAAAACATCGCTAATGTCACATAACTTTCCCGACATGCGGCCAACAGTAATGTTTTAATGTTCTTCATTATAAAAACATTTGCGCATAAATAAGTGACATAATATTCAGTACTTACTTCTGAAAGTTTACTCTTCGGCAGCTCCGCTTCCGCCGTTTTTTTCAGCAAAATTATCCACACCACAGCCGCACTATGAAATCTGGGATATGTTGGGCCATGAAGGCTACACCGACCCATCCTTAAAATTCAGGGAAATTAAGGACGCATTTGAGGGCCGCATTTCGAGCAGCCTTTGAATTGGGACAGCCTTCATTGTGTTGCTGTGACGTAATCGGCCTTAAAATGCGGCCTTTAAGGCTGCAGACCCCAAATCCAGTCATTGGTACTTCCTGGCTTGTGTAGTTACTAGGTAACAAAAGCTCAACACTGCCTCTAGCGTCCTGGAGCACTTCCGTTGTGTTTTGGAATTTGCATGTGCTTTGGGATTTGCAAGTGCTTTGGAGTTTGCAAGTGTTTTGGAGTTTGCATGTGTTTTGGAATTTGCATGTGCTTTGGGGTTTGCAAGTGTTTTGGAGTTTGCAAGTGTTTTGGAGTTTGCAAGTGTTTTGGAGTTTGTATGTGTTTCGGAGTTTGCAAGTGTTTTGGAGTTTGCAAGTGTTTTGGAGTTTGTACGTGCTTTGTCTCTAGGGGCCACCGTATAAAACAGATATAGATGTGTTTATCCAATAAGAGAAGGTACGACCGCTGCCATGCTCCCAGGAGGGTGTGAATGCCAGAACACCCTGGAATGCACACAAAGTCTTTGCAGACTATTAAGGATCAGACCCCTATCAATATGACACCGACTATCAACTCTAAGCATATATGAGTAAATATTTCTAAGCATGAATGACAATCAACAATACAAATCTAACACTAGATAGAAGAGCAGCTCCAGCACGCACATTACTGATATCCACCTGTGTTACCTCACTTATATGAGGAGCTGGATCATTTCTTAGGCACAAATGCATAACCTTATATGAGTAACTCTGGATTAAAACAATGACATACTTAGGTGCAGAGATAGGCAGTAACGTGTTACAAGTAATCCAGTTACCTTTTTCAAGTAACAGGTAATGTAAGGGATCGAGCACGCTGCGTTACTGCGTTACTAAACCGTGTTTGTTGGTGAGAGTGTCTCATGACAATGACATACAAGTGTGACGTCCATGGTAACGGACATGTGCAGATCAACAATGGAAAATGTATCGAGTGTGGGAGAGAGTACGACCATGCAGCATTTAGAGATTGGAAGTACTTATATTACTTTGAGTTTGATTCCATTAAAAGTGACAAAAACATTGGAGTCCACTGTACACTCTGTGTGGGAAGAAAACTTTACAATCAACAGAAAAAGTTTACAATGCCTTTGAACATGGACACTGCAGGCCTACTTGTTGTTCCTAGAGTATTTAAAAGTAGAATGGGAGGCAGAGCCTTCAGTTTTCAGGCCCCTCTTCTGTGGAACCAGCTTCCAGTTTGGATTCAGGAGACAGACACTATCTCTACTTTTAAGATTAGGCTTCAAACTTTCCTTTTTGCTAAAGCATATAGTTAGGGCTGGACCAGGTGACCCTGAATCCTCCCTATAATTGTTAAAAGGCCGAAAACCTCTCCTGAGGTCAATTACTGATGTGTCCTGAAATCTGTATGTAAAACGTAGTGTAAATAACAGGTAATAAGCTGGCTCGTGCTGCTGTCTCAGAGTCCACTGGGGGTGGTAGAGTCAGCCATAAACTTTACTAACATTTTCTTAGGATTCAATGACGACCTAAACTCTTTAATTTATATATTAATGATATTTGTGACGTATCTAAAAGGTTAAATTCGATTTTATTTGCAGATGACACAAATTTTTATTGCTCTGGAGAGAATTTGAAAGACTTGGTTGAAATTATGACTTCTGAGATGTTAAGAATAAAAAAATGGTTTGATGTAAATAAATTATCTTTGAATCTGACGAAAACGAAATATATGATATTTGGCAATCGTGTAAAGGAGGATAAAGTCATTATGTTTATAGAGGAAGAATTGATTGAAAGAGTTACTGAATTTCGTTTTTTGGGTGTAATAGTGGATGAGAATTTGACATGGAAATCTCATATTGAACATATTAGAAAGAAAATGGTCAAAAGTATTTATATTTTGGGTAGTATAAGAGATTTATTAAATTATAAAACAATGCGTATTTTATATTTTTCTTTGTTTTTTTCATATATCAACTATTGTGTTGAAGTTTGGGGGAATACATATGAGAATACCATAAAACCTTTAAACCTATTACAGAAGAAAGTTATACGAATAATTCATAATGTTAAATATAGAGAACATACAAACAAATTATTTATAGAATCAAAATTATTAAAATTAGGAGATTTAGTGAAATTACGGACATTATTAATTATGTTTAAGGCTAAAAATAATATTTTGCCTTTTAAGTTACAAAGAGTATTTTTGATGTGTTCAAGGGGAGAAGAGAATAGAAGGAATTTTTATTTTAAACATCAGTTAGCCAGGACTACACAAAGATTAATGAGCACAACGGTTAGGGGTATAAGACTGTGGAATTCACTTCATTATAATTTAAAGAATTGTATAAATTTACAATGTTTTAAAAAGTGTTATATGTTTAAAACGATAACTCAGTATGAAGAATGCGAATGAATGTGATGTTGGTTTGGGATTCGACCGGAGAGAAATGTCAATATTAGTTTGTTCCTGATTTTTGGTGCCCACCGGTGATATAAGTTCGATGGTAGATAGGGGGCAGGGTTTAATAAGAATATTTTCTTCTTCCTGCTCCTTTTCACACATGGTTGTTGTGTTTTGTTGACAGAAGATGTGGTTGTTTTGTTTGATTTGTAGTACCAAGTGTGAAATAAATAAAAATGAAATGAAATGAAATGAAATGAAACGAAACATGAGTTTCAGTCAGTTTCCCTAACCACTCTGCTTTTTCACTGCCTAATCCTAACCGAAGACTCTTTCCAGTCATCTTGCCTGGCTGTGCGGAACTCTTTCATGGATGGACACAGTATGCCCCTGGACCCGCCCCAAGTGAGATACCAGCCAGGTGGAGCACAATATCCATAGAGGCTGGGGTCTATCACACCAAGTAAGGCCCAAAGTGAAGACTGTGTAAAGATGCACCAGCACATAACAGCAGGGTGTAAGATGCTAGCAGGCAGGGCATACATGGAACGCCATAACCAAGTGGCCGGCGGAGTCCAAATTACCATCAGGGTGTACACCTCACCCCTGACGTCGTTGCCCACCTCTCAATTTTAAATACACTTAGTCATTGAGGGCTAGCAGGAGGGACTATGCGCTTACCTGCTGCTCCTTGGCAGGTAGCTCCATGCCCTCCTGGGTTTTAATTACACCTTAGAACACATATGCATCAACACTACAATGAGCGGGTGGAGGGAGGTTTGGAGTCTTCTCCCACTCCCATTCTCTGCGGCCTGCTGGAGTGGGAGGGCTAGTGGGAGGAGTTGGCCGTCCAACTGCGGTCTGGGGTGTGGGGCCTCCCTGCTGCTGCGGAGTCGGGGTGGTCTGCCTCTCCCCACCGCAGGGAAAAGGGTAACACCACCTGGGTCTGGGTGCAATTCCCCCCTCCAGGGGCAAGGGTACCTAGACCCGGTTTGTAGAGTACGCTTGGGGAGTGTGATTGTGTGTACAGCGTCTCTTTATGTCTGTCTCCACGTTGGTTGAGTGTGGAGTGAGTGCATATGAGAGCATGAGGGTGGGAATGGATGTTTGTGTCTGTGGGTGCCTGTATGTCTGTGTCTATATGTCAGGTTGGGTATCAGACGCCACCTCTCTGGGGACACCTCAGGCCCTCCAAGGTTTGGAGGCCTATCTCCACCCACCACCACTTCACCTGCCGGTGACGGACTCCCTCAGGTGTCGGTGTGTTGGTGGTTCTTTGTGTCTGGGGGTGGGCGTCCGGGTACACACCGGCTCACTTCTTGGCGGCCGCTTGTCGGGGCCTGGGGCCTGGGGCTCGCTCGGGCCCCTTTGGAGGTGGGGTGCCCCCGGCCTCTCGGCCTGGGGCTCGGTCACTCAGGCACAGCTGGGGGCCGGCGGAGCTCACGGGCGCGTCACTGCAACTCCCCCTGACTTCTGCTCCGCGGCTGCTGGGCGAGCCCTCATCTGGGACTCTCCTCAGCTCTTTCTGGGACAGTGGTGCAGCTGCCCCTCTGTTGGTCTTCCATGGTCTCTTGTGTTCTGGGGGCCTCTGGATGTCTGGAGTTTTGATCTCCTCCATACCCGCTTCACACCCTGGAGGATGGGGCTGTGGCCCCCCCACACTCCCTAGCAGATCATTACATGGAAAAACCTTTGGAATGCAAGCATGCTGATCCACACAGGTATGCACACATGGGTATTCACAGACGCGGACTAAAGCTTTCTTGGCTGCTGCCTCAAAGCACACTGTGCGCTGTCTATCTTGCGTGCTGCACAATATCGTTTATTATTTAGTAAATATTGATATCTATGACTAGCTAGTTTATTGTGATGGTGCTTTGTTTTCTCTATTACTATGTTGCTCTTTGTTGTTTGCTGTCTCCTCTGTTTGTTTTTTTTGTTTTTTTTGTTTTTCTCCATACAGGTGACACAGGAGTTCTTTTTTTTTTTTCTCTCTCTTCCCCCCCCCCCCCTCTCACCGTCTCTTCTCCCCTTTGGTTTTCTTTCTTTCTCTCTCCCTGTCCTATTTATAAAAAAAAAAAAAAAAAAAAAATGACAAAGGATGAAATGAAGCTCTGCCATCACGTAATGTCGCATACTGCTGTTTCTGATGTCATTTAAAAAAAAAAAAAAAAAAAAAAAAAAAAGGATTCAATGACGAAACATGAGTTTCAGTCAGTTTCCCTAACCACTCTGCTTTTTCACTGCCTAATCCTAACCGAAGACTCTTTCCAGTCATCTTGCCTGGCTGTGCGGAACTCTTTCATGGATGGACACAGTATGCCCCTGGACCCGCCCCAAGTGAGATACCAGCCAGGTGGAGCACAATATCCATAGAGGCTGGGGTCTATCACACCAAGTAAGGCCCAAAGTGAAGACTGTGTAAAGATGCACCAGCACATAACAGCAGGGTGTAAGATGCTAGCAGGCAGGGCATACATGGAACGCCATAACCAAGTGGCCGGCATAGTGTACAGGAACATCTGTGCCGAGTATAACCTGGAAGTCCCGAGGTCAAAATGGGAGATGCCCCCAAGGGTGGTGGAGAATGACCGAGATAAGATCCTGTGGGACTTCCAGATACAGACGGACAAAATGGTGGTGGCTAACCAACCGGACATAGTGGTGGTAGACAAACAGGAGAAGACGGCCGTAGTGATCGATGTAGCGGTTCCGAATGACAGCAACATCAGGAAGAAGGAACACGAGAAGCTGGAGAAATACCAAGGGCTCAGAGAAGAGCTCGAGAGGATGTGGAGGGTGAAGGTGACGGTGGTCCCCGTGGTAATCGGAGCACTAGGTGCGGTGACTCCCAAGCTAGGCGAGTGGCTCCAGCAGATCCCGGGAATAACATCGGAGATCTCTGTCCAGAAGAGCGCAGTCCTGGGAACAGCTAAGATACTGCGCAGGACCCTCAAGCTCCCAGGCCTCTGGTGGAGGACCTGAGCTTGAAGGATTTACCACAGGGGCAAGTGGGGAATTTTCTTTTTCTTTTTATATACATATATGTTTGGAGATATAATAAAAACTCACATACGTTAGAGTGAAGTAAGAATCTTTTTTGTAACCTGTGACAACAAACACAACAACACAAATCTGAAAGAGAACTGTGTGAGAAAATGATTAAATACTGTATATGTGACAGAGAGACACAGAGACATCATGTTAATATGTAAAAATATTTAATGTGGTTCATACAGCACCAACATCACAACATCATAGCGTCAGGGTGATTATATGGATATATATGATACTGATGCAGGCGGCTATCAATCAGAGGGACTGACAGGAAGTGTGGGTGTGGCCGCAGTGCCTCCGTCATGGGACCTTCCTGCTCTGATTGGAGCGCAGAGGTCAGAGGGGGTGTTTTATGATGTTCGTCTGATGCTTCCTGACAGTCAGCAGCTTTGACCTTTGAACCACATGAAACGTTTTGACCCCACATGTGACACAGAGTCAGGAAACTCTGTGGAGATTGTTACCTCTAAACAGTTTCGCCCGGTTCGTAGATTCCTCAGGCCTCCAGAAAGAACACCGGGGACTAAGTAGTCAAATCACAACACTTTTATTAATCCACACTCATTGATCACACTTATTGATTACACCTATTGATTACACCTTCTAGAAGGGAGATGTACAGGACCCTGGAACTCCTCTGCAGATCTCAACTCCTTTGTCTGTTACATGCAGTTTTGTATCAGTGACCCCCCTTCTAAACCCTCTACAAGGTGCCATAAAACTAAGTGCTATGTTTACATACTTTCACTTGAGTGTGTGCGTGTGAATGCCTACATGTGCGCGTTCCCGCGTGTCTATGTGTATGTCTGAGTGCACGTGAATGAGTGTGCATAACAGTTAAAGCACTGTGGGTGTAGGTGACTCCCTAGAGGTCATAAAAACCCATCTCCCTTCCAGACCACAGTTATCCAGGTCAAATGTTGAGACCCCCACCCAAACATTCTCTGGGGAATTTCCACTCAGCATTAACTCCTCTCTGTTTTACTTTCGCAGCTCAACTGGGGAGGGTCTCCTATACTCTACTCCTAAGTTCATGACACAATCAGGCCTTTATTACATTGAGGGCAGTGTCAGTGTCTCTACAATAATTCTACATTCTATGTTAACACATTTCTCAACTCTAAAGAAGGCTACACATAATTCTACATTCTATGTTAACACATTTCTCAACTCTAAATCAGCTAAACATTTCTTCAAGTTCCCCTTTTTATCTGCCCAAAGGCAGATAAAACTAAACTAAATCCCTCACCATAATGTTGTCATACTGTGACTCCCCATTTCCCAAAAGTGGCATCATGGTTCGGCCTTTGTATCAGATTCTCCCACAGCACGATTGATGAGTCTCACAAGCAAAGCTCTGATACAAGGCACACAACAACACCCACACTACTGCAATAAAAACAGACAAAGAAACCATAATTGACATAATGAAACCTTTCCATTGCCCAAAGACAGAGGTCATCCATGCTTCCAACGGGTTATCCACTCCCGAATGCTCATGCATTGTAATGGACAACGTTCTCAGACCTTCCAGCGCTCGGGTCACAGAGCCATCAGGGGTTGTATTATTTGGAATAAAGGTACAACACATATCCCCAAACATCGCGCAAATGCCCCCTTTTTCTCCCAACAACATATCTAACGCCATCCAATTTTGTACTGCCATTAAAGATGTTGGACCCAACTGCTCAGCAAGCCCTTCAACCGCGTCCCTGGTAAGGTTTGCCAATCTCAGGACATTATAGTGCACATAATTAATATGATCCACATTCTTATTTGGAGTTACTGGAAAAAATGCAGAAATTATGGGAAGATTTTCAAATCCTCCAGCAATTTGGTCAGTTAACTTAAATTCATTAGGCACACCCCTAGGGACTCCAATGGCATCTATATATGTTGGTGATCCTAATGTAAGTTCAAACGATTCTGGTGACCGTTTGGTCAACACTTGGCATCTCCGTCTGGCTGTCAATTGAGCAGTGCCAGGCTTACCCAGCCGCACCCCCTTTTCACCTACTAAAACGAGAGGTGCACCTAAACGTACCATAGCACAGAGACCAGAAGTCCCACTAGGAATTTGTTAAGGTTCAAATATTGAGGAAGGAGAGTACAAACAACCATGGTCCAAGAGCTTGGTCAAACAATTGATTTTAATGAATACACGCGTGGGAAGACAACTCTGTACGCAGACAGGAATTGATCTTCGACTTAATCAAAGCATACACAGATTTTTATAGCATCAGGGTTTGAATTAATGACGCCCCTTCATACGTCACAGACAGGATATATACATACGTCAAATCAAAACCACAATGACTTTTAACACAGTTCAAAAGAACATCGTCTTCTATTTTCATGGCCGGTACTTCCTGTCTACCTTTCAGTTCTTGTCTTGAAGTGAATTGTTCCTCTTTCTTGCAGAGACAACAAGAAACTGTTCCTCGTTTACAGAGACGCTTTCGCAGTTACAACCAGACATGACTAATCTCTCACCTATAAATCTAACTAATGTGTGTGTGTGTGTGTGTGTGTGTGTTGACCTCACATGCGCTCTCATCTCACCGTTGCACTTCTGACCTTTTACCAGACCAGAGGCTCATCCTTAGGTACAATAACCTAACTGAAACTACATGTACTATGTTGAATAAATGTTTTAATCAAGAACCTCTAATGAAAACGTAATATAAAATGACCTGATATAAGTGTTTTGTAAACATGTATTGCAATCCTTCTATGTTCTAGTTTTCCCTCAGCATGTATCATCTGGACACTCTCACCAGTGAAGCTTAAGACCCTTAATGAACCTGAACATCAACTCAAAATAAGCACAGATATGCAATATGTATAAAATAGTTATAACTGCATCTGGAATACAAGGTTAATATAATAACTGTATGCATAAACATCTTAAGGCCATCTTAAAGCCATCTGTTACATTGTTAAAGCAATGATCAATTTGAATAACCTAGTAATTCAAATAGCCTCGTCTAGCCAGCTGCTCAGAATAACTTAGATTCTGCTTTCACTTCTGCAAACTCTCTGCAAGCCTGCAGTTTCCTGTCAGCCTGTGACTTTAATCTTTCACACACTGTTAAACCTCTGAATGCAATATCCATGCTGCAGATTATATTATTAATGCAATGGTAATGATGATAATTATTTAACAATAGCAGTAAAATAATTTCCCTGCTCCACAAATTCTAACATATAATCTGTACCCACCACAATAATAATACAAACCAGCACGTGCCCACAGGCCTATTTCGGTGCTAGTGTCTCTTGATACCTTTCCTCTGGCCAGGTACGTCACAGTGCACCAATCGGCGTTAATCTCCCCGGCCTCATGCTCATGTCTGTCAGGGAAAGACACAGTAAAGTTAAAACACGTGTAGTTGGCTTTTCTTGGTGTGAAAGGACCAAGTACAGTGTCATTACCTATTGGTGGAAACAAACTAGCTAACATAGTGCAATTACCTTCAGAAACCGCTTCTCTCGTGAGTCTGAGCATGCACTCAAATCCCCACTGGTCTTCAGGATATAGGGGAGCTGGTTCTGTGAAAAGATGTGGGCGGGCAGCTGCGCACGCCACACAATCTGAAACATTTTGTTCTCTAGCATTTTGGATGAGCCAGTCTAGCCACAGCTCCTCCTTGAATCGCTACCTTATCGTGGTGGAGGGGTTTGTGTGTCCCAGGGATCCCAGGGGCTATGTTGTCTGGGGGCTTTTGCCCCTTGGTAGGGTCTCCCATGGCAAATTGGTCCTGGGTGAGGGACCAGACAAAGAGCGATTCAGAAGACCCTTATGAAAAGGATATCGAGGGAACAGTTTACCCTGCCCGGGATAGGGTTACCGGGGCCCCGCCCTGGAGCCAGGCCCGGGGAGGGTGCCCGAGGGCGAGCGTCTGGTGGCCGGGCCTTAGTCCATGGGGCCCGGCGGGCACAGCCCGAAGAGGAGACATGGGCCCATCCTCCCGCAGGCCCACCACCCGCAGGAGGCGCCATAGGGGTCGGGTGCAGTGTGTGCCGGGTGGCGGCCAGGAGCGGAGGCCCTGGCGGACTGACCCCCGGCTGCCAAGACTGGCAATAGGGACATGGAATGTCACCTCTCTGGTGGGGAAGGAGCCTGAGTTAGTGCGTGAGGTTGAGAGGTACCGGCTAGATATAGTCGGGCTCACCTCTACGCATGGCTTGGGCTCTGGAACCAGTCTCCTGGAGAGAGGCTGGACTCTGTCTCAGTCTGGAGTTGCCCCTGGTGAGAGGCGGCGGGCTGGGGTGGGTATTCTAATATCCCCTCGGCTTGCTGCCGGTACGTTGGGGTTTTTCCCGGTGGACGAGAGGATTTGTTCCCTGCGCCTTAGGGTCGGGGAACGGGTCCTGACTGTCATCTGCGCTTATGCGCCGAATGGCAGTTCAGAGTACCCAGCCTTCTTAGAGTCCCTGGGGGGGGGGGGGGGGTGCTGGAAGGTGCTCCACCTGGAGACTCTGTTGTCCTGCTGGGAGACTTCAATGCTCACGTGGGTAACGACAGCGAGACCTGGAGGGGCGTGATTGGGAGGAACGGCCTCCCTGATCTGAACCCGAGCGGTGCTTTGTTATTGGACTTCTGTGCTAATCACAGTTTGGCCATAACGAACACCCTGTTCGAACATAAGAGTGTCCATAAGTGCACGTGGCACCAGGACGCTCTAGGCCGTAGGTCGATGATCAATTTTGTAATCATATCACCAGACCTGCGACCATATGTTCTGGACACTCGGGTAAAGAGAGGGGCTGAGCTGTCAACTGATCACCACCTGGTGGTGAGTTGGATCAGGTGGCGGGGGAGGACGCTGGACAGACCTGGTGCACCTAAACGCGTAGTGAGGGTGTGCTGGGAACGTCTAGCAGAGGCCCCAGTCCGCGAGATCTTCAACGCACACCTCCGGCAGAGTTTCAACAGCATTCCGAGGGAGACTGGGGACATTGAGTCTGAATGGACCATGTTCAGCGTCTCCATTGCTGAAGCTACTGCATTGAGCTGCGGCCGCAAGGTGGTTGGTGCCTGCCGTGGTGGTAATCCCCGAACCAAATGGTGGACACCAGAGGTGAAGGGAGCCACCAGGCTGAAGAAGGAGTCCTACCGGGCTTGGTTAGCCTGTGGGACTCCGGAGGCAGCCGACAGGTATCGACAGGCCAAGCGGAATGCGGCTCGGGCAGTGGCTGAAGCAAAAACTCGAGTGTGGGAGGAGTTTGGAGAGGCCATGGAAAAAGACTTTCGGACTGCCTCGAAGAGATTCTGGCAAACCGTCAGGCGTCTCAGGAGGGGAAAGCGGTGCTCTACCTGCACTGTGTATAGTGCTGGCGGAGCGCTGCTGACGTCGACTGAGAAAATTGTCAGGCGGTGGAAGGAATACTTCGAGGACCTCCTTAATCCCACTGACACGTCTTCCGAGGAGGAAGCAGAGTCTGGGGATGAGGGGAATGACCCGCCAATTTCCGGGGGCGAGGTCACTGAGGCAGTTAAACAACTCCTTGGTGGCAGAGCCCCTGGTGTTGATGAGGTCCGCCCCGAGTTCCTGAAGGCTCTGGATGTTGTAGGGCTGTCCTGGTTGACACGCCTCTGCAATGTTGCGTGGAGATCAGGGGCAGTACCTGTGGACTGGCAGACCGGGGTGGTGGTCCCCATCTTTAAGAAGGGGGACCGGAGGGTGTGTTCCAACTACAGGGGGATCACACTCCTCAGCCTCCCTGGGAAAGTCTATGCCAGGGTGCTGGAAAGGAGAGTTCGTCCGCTAGTCGAACCTCGGATACAGGAGGAACAATGCGGTTTTCGTCCTGGTCGCGGAACACTGGACCAGCTCTTTATCCTCTCGAGGATACTTGAGGGTGCATGGGAGTTTGCCCAACCAGTCTACATGTGTTTTGTGGACTTGGAGAAGGCATTCGACCGTGTCCCTCGGGGTGTCCTGTGGGAGGTGTTGCGGGAGTATGGGGTGTCTGGCCCAATGCTACGGGCCATTCGATCCCTATACAACCGCTGTAAGAGCTTGGTTCGCATTGCCGGCAATAAGTCGGACTCGTTCCCGGTGGGTGATGGGCTCCGCCAGGGCTGCCCTTTGTCTCCGGTTCTGTTCATAATTTTTATGGACAGGATTTCTAGGCGCAGCCAAGTGGCGGAGGGCTTTCGCTTTGGTGGCCTCAGAATCTCATCTCTGATTTTTGCGGATGATGTGGTTCTGTTGGCTTCATCGGGTGAGGGCCTCCAGCTCGCACTGGAACGGTTCGCAGCCGAGTGTGAAGCAGCGGGAATGAGGATCAGCACCTCCAAATCTGAGGCCATGGTTCTCAGCCGGAAAAGGGTGGAGTGCCCACTCCGGGTCGGGGATGAGTTCCTGCCCCAAGTGGAGGAGTTCAAGTATCTCGGGGTCTTGTTCGCGAGTGATGGGAAAAGGGAGCCGGAGATCGACAGACGGATTGGGGCTGCAGCTGCAGTAATGCGGACGCTGCACCGGTCCGTCGTGGTGAAGAGGGAGCTGAGTGTAAAAGCGAAGCTCTCAATTTACCGGTCGATCTACGTCCCTACCCTCACCTATGGCCACGAACTGTGGGTAGTGACCGAAAGAAAAAGATCGCGGATACAAGCGGCAGAAATGAGCTTCCTCCGAAGGGTGGCTGGCCTCTCCCTTAGAGATAGGGTGAGAAGTTCGACCATCCGGGAGGGGCTCAGATTAGAGCAGCTGCTGCTCCACATCGAAAGGAGCCAGCTGAGGTGGTTCGGGCATCTGACAAGGATGCCCCCTGGGCGCCTCCTGGGTGAGGTGTTCCAGGCATGTCCCACCGGGAGGAGGCCCCGGGGCAGACCCAGGACACGCTGGAGAGATTATATCTCTCGGCTGGCCTGGGAACGCCTTGGTATTCCCCTGGATAAGCTGGAGGAGGTGGCTGGGGAGAGGGAGGTCTGGGCCTCTTTGCTTAGGCTGCTGCCCCCGCGACCCGGCCTCGGATAAAGCAGATGAAGATGGATGGATGGACAGTCTAGCCACAGATTGCTGTCCCGATAGCCAGTGGCCATTGCAATGAGCTGTTTAGGTTTGAGTCTTGTATAATCTACTTCAAGTATCTGTGGGCCCGATTCAGAAAGTGACAATGGTGGGGGAGGTGTTGAGACAATTATTTCAGCCACATCAGGTGCAGAATCTTTAAAATTAATTTTAACCAAACCGTATGGATCCTTCCCTGAGACATCTGCTCCTATAAATAAATACACCACACAGTGTCATACCAACGATTCAGTGAGAGAGTCAACGGGTTCTGCCCAGTTGAGAAGTCCCGCTGAAACCCAAGCTTCTGCCACGTGGTGTCCTTGTAGGGGCGCCACGTGCCAGAATACTCCACTATGGTAGACCAGTAATCACACGGGCCCTTCCAATAAGTGTGATAGGGGTAGCCAAGCTTCTGATTATTACACTCTATATCTACCATTGGATTGTAACCTACCCAAACATCATATACCCGCCATGAACTATTTAAGCCTTTACATTTAATGACAGCACAAAGATCGAATGTATACGAAGTAGTCCAGCTCTATACCGCCATAGTAATCCAAACACTCTACAGATTTACCTGTTTTGCTGCGTTTGGTTCGCTCCGCCGTGGCCTGTGAAGGGGGTATCCCCGGAGTGGACTCAGATCTGTCTCTGGGCAATTCACTTTCAAGAAAAATCACAGTTACAATTACGACAGTTATCACTCCTAACACTACCATTGCTCTCCAATTTCCCCATAACCCCATTTTGGTTGTTTCTCTCATCGCTTTTTGTCCAATGTAATTTCACTTGTTTGTTTGTTTTTTTTTTGTTTTGTTTTGTTGTTGTTTTGAAAAACCTTTATCTTCTGAGTCGGGTGATTCTCTGTTGCTCTTCTTTCTTCAACTTCCGGGGTAGACTACCCTTCAGTTGTTGCATGGATCAGGGATTTATTCTGTCCCTGGGCTGGGATCCATGTGGGGGTCTCAGCTGAGTTCCCCCTCTTTTCCTTTGCAGAGAGCCTTTCCGACCTCTTAGGCTCTTCCACTACAGCACACTGGCTCCAGTGGTACCAGGTTTCGCCTTTCCCTTTCAGTCGGACCGGGTGTGAGGTCCTGGTCTCCACCTCGAATGGACCTGTCCACCTGGGCTCGTTCCACCTTCGTTTGTAGACCTTCAGCCACACCCACTTTGCCTCTGGCACTGTCTGCTCCTGTCCTTGGCCTGCAGTCACCTGTGATGTAAAACTTAGGACAAGAGCTTTTAGTGTTTTAAATTGCTTTAAATGTTCAAATGTTCAACACATCAACCCAATCCATTTTAGTCTGTGCACAGATCTTAGCCAATTTATTTTTTAAATTTTGATTCATTCGCTCAACCTTACCTTGAGACTGTGGATGATAAACTGTCCCGAACCTGTGTTGCAACCCTAACATGGATTCCACTTCCTGTAAATGTTTATTCTTAAAATGTGTCCCATTATCTGATCTAATACTCTCTGGAAATCCATGCCAGGGAATATAATGATTTACCAAACACTTAATGACTGTTGTGCTGTCTTCTCTCCGGGCTGGCCATGCCTCTGGCCACCCTGTCAAACTATCCTCTCCATCTGGGCCACACCCACATGCCCAAGGCCATGAGCTTCTCTGATCTTTTTCTCTGCCAAATCTGCCGTCAACACTGGTCTTCCATCTGGCCCCCTCCAAATGTTGCTTACCTTTATGGCTCCTCTCTCCTTCCAGAGTGACTTTTCTTCTGGAGAGGCCTTCTCTTGTTCTTTTATGATCTCTTCGCGTTCCAGCCCTGGATTTTCTTCCCAATCCATTCCCACACTTACCATTTGTCTGATCCCCGTGTAGCCAACCACCTTTTTGGCTGCTTAATCCGCTGCTCGATTACCTCGAACAACCCAAGTGGCCGAATCATCGTGCCCCTTGCACTTTATGATTGCTACCTCCAGGGGTCCTTCCAGGGCTTCTTCCAAGGCCTTCATCTCCTTCTCATGTTTGATTGGTTGTTGATTGGTAGTGAGGAATCCAGCTCTCTTCCACTGACTCAGCTCCACATGTGCAGCTCCAAAGGCATAGGCTGAATCAGTGTAAATGTTTATCTTTTTTCCTTGAGCATATTTCAGAGCTTCAATCAGTGCAACCACCTCTGCTCTCTGCGCTGACTGCTGCCCTTCCAACTTTGCTGCTTTGATCACCTCCAGCTGCTCCCCTCTCTTACTTACCACTGCATAGCCTGCCTTGAGCCCCTCCTTCTCATCCCTAAAGCAGCAGCCATCTGTGAAGAGATCCTCTGCTCCTTCCATGGCTTCCGCTTTGAGATCTGGTCTTGTTTTCTCTTCTCTCCAGACTGCCTGGGCGCAGTCGTGCGGTTCCCCTGACCCCATTTGGTCTGCCATGTTTATCCCTTCATGTGTGTAAGTCAAATTTGGAGCCTCCAGCACTTTGCTGAGCCTCTGTTGTCTAAGTGGGGTCATGGTGAAGGCCTGTGAGTTAACATAAGCCACCACACTGTGTGTTGTTAAAACTCTCAGTGGGTGTCCTCTTACTATATGTGCTACTTTCTGGATGGCCTTTGCCACTCCAGCTACATGCTGAGTGCTTTTCTCCATGTTGTCTAAACATACACTGATGTACATTAAAACCTGTCTGCCTCCCCCTTTTTTCTGAAACAAAACGCCATTCACCACCCCTTTTGTTTCAGAAACATCCAAGAAGAAGTCCCTGTGGTAATCTGGCACAACTAAATCTACTGCACGAGAAAGGTCCTGTTTCAGAGAAATGAAGCATTGTTCAGTTTCAGTAGTCCAGTTCAACTTAGCAGTCAGGTCTCTCATTCCATGCTGCTTCACCAAATCACACAAAGGCTTAGTGCGGCCCACATAGTCTGGAATGTACTGCCGGCTGTAGCCTGTGAGACCTAAAAAAGAAAGCATCTCTTTCACAGTCTCCGGTCGCGAGTGGGAGAAAATGGCACTTCTATGAGCAGCCACCATCCCCACCATATGCTGTTTCACCTCTCTCCCTAAAAAAGTCACCTGTGGTCTCACCAACTGTAATTTTTCTTTACTCACTTTAAAGCCCGCCTCCGCCAGTCTCCTGAGCACGGTCATGGTGGCCTGAAAGCAAGCGTCTGCCGTGGGAGCGGCAATCAGGAGGTCGTCCACATATTGAACCAGAGTGCAGCCAGCCGGCATCACACACGGTTAAAAATCCCCGGTGACAGAGCAAATCCCTATGGCAACCGAGTATACCTTAACTGTTGACCCCTGTAAGAGAAAGAAAACACATCACGCAGAGAGTGGTGCAAAGGTAAACAAAAGAAGGCATTTGCCAGGTCAATGCATGTAAACCAACGCTGATCTGGGGAGAGATTAGTCAATGCAGTAAATGGATTAGGAACTGGCACAGTTTTAGTTTTCAAAATTGCATTAATAGCCCGCAAATCATGAGCCATACGGTATTTACCTGTGCCATGCTTTTCCACTGGCAAAATGGGCGTGTTCCATTGAGACGTGGAAGGCTCCAACACCCCTATGGAACGCCAGGACTGCCATAATGAATTAATTAAATACACCATTAAATAATTAATTAAATCAGAATCAGAATCAGAATCAGAAATGTGGCAATAATTAATTAAAATTGGAATTAATTAAAATAAATAGTTATGACACATTTAATTAATTAATTATTGACACATTTAATTAATTATTTATGTATTTCACATTTTAATTAATTATTGACACATTTAATTATTGACACATTTAATTAATTATTTAATGATATATTTATTTATTTCATTTTGGCAGTCCTGGCGCCTGGCTCTCATCTTGAATTCATTGTATCTGTCAGCCTCACCCATCAAGGTTAAGAGGCGGGGTTAACACCTATCGAGTCAAAAACTATTGCTTTGGTCTTGAGTGGCTCCTTGCAAAACATGGCTACCGTCATGTTTTGCACGTCACGGATTTTCGTGAAATCACTCTCGAGTTGGTAAGACATATTTTAGACCTAGCAGATAATGTTGAAGCAGGAATTGCTCAGCCGGAGCATGTGACAAATAAAACTGAAGAATTTATTGAAATTCTTGGACTTATTTCCGCACTCTCCAACCAAGACATTGATGGTAGAGTGACTGCAAACTTACATGAAGTACTCCAGCAAAGCATCGCGGAACAGCGGCAAACTCACGGAACGGGACGCCCCGCTTTTGATATACCAATTGACGTTTTAGAGCATCATGTTCTCTGTGGATTGACAGCGAGTGAAATTGCGACGAGGTTCGGAGTGTCTGAAAGGACAATCAGGAGGCGTATGGAACAAAACGGCTTAAGGTATGTACTCACTGAGAACTGAAAAACTGTCTAAATTCTGTAATAAAATTATCAGCGTTGCTCCTTTACCAGGTGCAACAATTAAGTTTAACATCCAGGCATCCATGAAAACAGAATTTATGAAATTTAACGGAGTTAGAAGTTAGCAGGAAGTTAGCTCGCTAGTTTCTATCTAAGTATAATATAGCATGTTCACACCAAGAGATTTCTAAATCAAATTAAGATGTACAGCTCTGCTATCACTTCCAACATAAATGAAGACAGGAAAGTAAACGTTTTGTGGGGTTAATGAAGTTGGGCTAGCTGGTATATAATGATGTGCTATGTGATCGCTAGCGACACAGCATAGACACAGTGAAGCTCGAGCACGCTAACTTTTCTCAATGGTTAGGGCCAAAATGCAATCGCATTGCAGGATTGTAAATCAGGGGTCTCGAACTCCAGGCCTCGAAGGCCGGTGTCCTGCAGGTTTTAGATCTCACCCTGGGTCAACACACCTGAATCAAATAATTAGGTCATTACCAGGCCTCTGAAGAACTTCAAGACATGTTGAGGAGGTAATTTAGCCATTTAAATCAGCTGTGTTGGATCAAGGACACATTTAAAACCTTCAGGACATCGACCCTCAAGGCCCGGACTTCGAGACCCCTGCTGTAAATGGTACCGACAGGCCAAGTGGTTCAGGCAGTTAAGACAGTTAACCTTGTCAGGTAATGATGGTAGTGACTCTCATTAAAGCTTCCTGGTTTGATCAGAAAATAAAACATTGGTCCATACACCTGAAAGTCCTGAAAATGCGTTGTGAATTCTGTCTCGAGTCTACGGATGTATCCGTGTATTTCCGCGGTGCTGATGCTGTGCTGAGCATTTGAAGTGTTGAAATGTGAAAAGATAACAATGTCCCTCTCGCCGGTAGGTGGCTGATACATTTTTTGGGGGTTGTTATCTAAGATGTCGTCATTAAGAAGCGGCACAACTAATGGGTCTACGCAAGCTAATTTGCGATGTGCACCGCTGGCGCGGCCATTTATTTTTCAATGCACCTTCTCAGATTAATTCACTGCATGTCGTGCCCAGGGCTGGACTGGGACAAAAAAAATCGTCCCGGGCATTTTGACTAGAGACCGGCCCACCATTATAGGAAAAATCATAAATCCTTTGAATGAAAACAAACGTTGTTGTGACAGTGATGTTCACTGTTCTGATGGTATTTAAGTATCAATCTATCAATTGTTTGTTGTAAGACTCAGATAATTATTTTTTTTTAAAAGCGAGACATGTTAAATGAGAATAAGAAAGAAAAGTATTTCTTTGTGCCCCCCTCTCCCTGTTAATGCCCTACATGGACCCCTGGCAACACTTTGCTAGACCCGCCCCTGCACAGTTACCAGCTGTCAGCTGCTTAGAAAAGCATCCTGGTGTTATTTGTCTCTCAGAAACAGTTCATAACTTCCCTTCAACTCATTCATGTCACCTAAAAGGTAAACCTGTTTCTCCATCACAGCTCTGATGGTTCAGTAAGGACATCTCCTGGTTTCATCTTCATGTTTCCCTCTCACCACATATCCAAACCGACATCATGACCAGCAGCTTTACAGCTGTGGCTCCAGCAAACATCAGCTGATACTAGAAATTAATATTAAATACATTCTAACAACAGCTGATCAAGCTTAAACGTGCTGCTGTTGTTTAGCGCGACATCCGCCGGTTTCCTCTTTCTGGCGCAAAGTGGGAGATAAATAAACAAGAGAGAAAAGCCGATCAGCTGATCATTGATCAGTTTCATGATTGAAGTACAAACAGGAGAGGGAGGGGGAGAGAATGAGAGAAGAGGCAGCTGTGCAGCGTAACGACAGAATAACTCCAGCTTTGTGTCTTTTTCATTGTAGCTGAAGTCCGCGACAAACTGTGTTCCTTTTCACCTCAATACGGATGCATTGCAATTGGTCCAACCCAGAGCTGATCATGACCAATTGGCTAAACCACCACCTTTTATTGTTTATACCATTATAAACACGAACAAACAAACATAAAAATGAAAAATCACCATCAGCCACTGGTCAAATGTCCGGTATGCCCAATGGCCAGTCCAGCTGTGCGGTCAGCTGGTGGGTAACAGGCATCTCCGAAAACGTTAGAGCAACTTTGCAAATATGTGATGTCTTGATGAATTGAGCAGATATTTGAAGTTTACACAGAAACATTTTCGCATGAAAATATCTTAAAAGTTTATTTTGTGACCCAGAAAGAGTAATATTTCAAACTCCGCCACTCTGTGTTCTTCCGCCACTGCCTCGTTTGAGTTTTGGACTAAATGCATTCTGGGATATTGCATTTCGTCATTTCGAGCTGATTGGAGACCAAAACAGCCAGCCAGATTTTTTTTGCATCCAAGTCTGTGATTGGCTGGTTTTGTGGCACAAATATAACGGTGTAGAGAAAGAGTTGAGCGTGCACGGGCAGAAATGTTGAGAGCGCGAGCAACACATTGCGAGTGAGCGCAAATGCAAAAACTGAGCGAGAGGGGCTGCTGTTGTGTGTGTGTGTGTGTGTGTGTGTGTGTGTGTGTGTGTGTGTGTGTGTGTGTGTGTGTGTGTGTGTGTGGATAATAGCAAACACTTAAATACAGTTTTTGGACGCAGGAATGAATTTTGTTCACTCAAATTTAGCTTTTCTTTGCTCAAAATAAATTTCTCCTCAAAATGCAACACTTGCAACTGCACCGGGGTTAGGGTTAGGGTTTGTTGGATTGTTTTTTATAATATTTTATAATATTTTTTATAATTGCATCTGCAATTTTTTTTTTTTGAAAAAAAGCAAAAGGATTTGTTGGATTACACACACACACACACACGTACACACACGGACACACACACACACACACACACACGTACATACACACACACGGACACACACACACACACACACACATGTACACACACACACACACACACACACACGCACACACACACACACACACACGTACAGACACACACACACACACACACACACACACACACGTACACACACACACACACGTACACACACACACACACACACACACACACACACATGTACACACACACGCACACACACATGTACACACACACACACACGCACACACACACACACACACACACACGTACACACACACACACACACACACACACACGCACACACACACACACACACGTACACACACACACACACACACACACACGTACACACACACACGTACACACACACACACACACACACACACACACACACACACACACACACACATGTTTCTGTCTGTATTTCCGTGGACGTCACTTGCCAGCTGTCACTGAATGTCTCCCACGAGCACGTTTAGCTTTTTTAATGTTTTGCCCACTTGTTGCCCACTTGTTGCCCACTTGTTGCCCACTTGTTGCCCACTTGTTGCCCACTTGTTGCCCACTTGTTGCCCACTTGCACCTTTTTGTTTTTGTCTAAACCTGCACAAAGACAGAAATGTGGCATGAGGCCAGTCTCAGCGGTGCATTCACAGCACTATATTTTCCATTCTGCCGATTATTAATAATGAAGCCTGTTATTAAAGAAGCACTAATAATACTGGAGCTGTTAACACACACGCTTACACACATGTGAGCAGAAAAAGTATCTTTATTCAAATGCAGGTTTAAACCTCAGGACCAGCCACAGCTTCTTCAAACTGTGAGACGAAGAATAAAAGTTAGTAAAAGCTCAAAGTTCTTTGCATTGATGCTGTGAACATGAACGTGTGTGAAAGGTGTCCTTGTGTGTTGTTACAGCTTCGTACCTGCAGCTCACGAGACAAACATGTATTGGGTCTCAGCCTGGTCACCTGACAGAAACATGGTAGAAAAACATGAACGTGTCATTTCTCTGAGTCACTGATGGAAACATCAGCTTGTATGAACTGTTCAGTCTGATGGATCCTCTGAAGTGTGTCAGTGTGCTGTTGGAGTAAAGCTTAGTTAGACTTGGACCTGGTTGGTAGTAGTCATAGATCTTGACCACGGCTGGCTTCAGGTTGTCCACTGGGAGCTCCTGGATGATCTCTAAGCTGTGGTTGATGGCTGTGTCCTTTGATAACTGGACGAGACAGAAACAATCGCAGACACAGTTTGTACCAAAGATCATCATCTGGTGTCCCCACGGTGACTTTCACTTACCTCCTCTAAGTACACCAGAACGTGATCCTCCTTTTGCTCAACACGACTCACCAGGAGGCCACGTTTGAGCTGTGAGGAGATGACATCATTTTATTATTATCCTCACAATTATCACATGAGATGCACTCGTTGGTAGAATCTGTCTAATTACTCACACTCTTCAAAGACTCGGGGTCTGGGGAAAATCCAGAGAGCATTTTGATGTCCAGGATCACCATGTTTGTAGTTTCCTCCTTTCCACTGTACCTGTGTTTGAACAGTGTGATTATACTGACCTGTGTGCACACTTGCTTTTCATCTACCAGCAGTTCCTCCACACAGGTAAAGAGCACTCCTCTCACCTGTCACATACTTACAGTGATTGTATTTGCACAGTGAATTTGGGTCTAGCAGATTCACTGGTGTTGACCTCTAATTGGACTTTCACACTGAGAGTGGTGACATCAGCAGGTGTTGGGATGTTGTAGGTGGCAGAAATCTGGGAAACACACTTGGGTCACGTGTGGAACAGAACTAATCACACCTCAATGCACCCTGCTGTCACTGTTCTACACCATGACACATATTAGCACACATACTTTTATAGTCATACCTATATGTCTATATTCATCTTAATATGAGTATCTCTGTTATATCTACACTCATTTTATACGAGTGCTTGATGTTTGCTGTATATTTGCTGCTATGACAACTCAGTTTCCCTCTGGGATTAATAGTTTCCCTGATTCTGATACAGACAGAAAGTTAATTTATTTTTGCTCAGTTCTCCAGTTTAGTTTAAAATAGCATTGTACTCTCTACAGTTATTACTGCCAGGTCTAATGTCTTTATTGTGTATGAAAATACCTGTGCAAGATGAGCTTTATTACATGTGACAATGCTAATGCTCTCTGAAGTTGTATAAGGAAAAAGAAGAAACCCTTTCTCTGACATCAACCAGGAGCTTCTCACGTGATGCTGTCACTGACCTGCACTGAAGCACATGCAGTGCCCTTCACCTCCAGCCTGTATTTTCCTGACACGTCCTGCAGCGCCTCCTCCTGGTAGAGCAGTTTGTTGCCCTGATTTACATCAAACGTCAGCTGACTGCTGGGAGCCTGAACTGTCACTGTGCTCCAACCTTCAGCACTGAACACCAGAGTGGAGTAGAGAGCCAGAGCCTGAAGAGCCACCACCGTGTCCTACAGGATGGATTCATTGTGGTTAACACACACAGCATGTGTCTCCATATTTCATGGGCTTAAGTGGAATAGACATTAAGTTAAAACAGCCTGTGTCACTTTGAGACCCTCTCACAAAAGAGATCCTTAATCTCAAGTTTTCCAAAGTTCACTTCCTGGTTAAATAAACGTTAAACAGGTTAAAATATCTTTAACTGAGAATTATCAAAGTATAGAAATTACAGGTATAAACTCGCAGGTGATCTGTTATTTACAGGCTGTTACGTGTAGTTGGTGTACAGAAGTCTGAGGTAACATTGCTATTCTGTAAAAACAATGAATTTTTAGACTTAAATGTCATATTCTAACTAAAGAATAAAAACTTCTCTGCCTGGCTAAAACAAATCTGTTTTACATATCTGATAGAAAAATGAAAGCTTCAGTATTATTTCTTCTGTCCCTGGTTTTGTCTAAGACTGTATATGAACTCAAAGATGAGCTTCATGCTGTTCGGGTGGTGTCGTACCTGAGTGGAGGAGAAGCCTCCGTAATAGTTCTGCTGCCCAGTCAGCCACCTGATAATACCAGAGGCATATCCCAGATCCTCAGCAGTCGGGGAGGCGCTGAGTTTGGCCAACAGCACATAAGAACTGATCTCCACTGACAGGGAGGCTGATGTTTCTGCTGCTGTCTGAGACCAGTAGAGGAAACCTCCTACAAACACAATAACAGTCACGGTGATGCTAATGAAGCCTGAATGATGTCCTGCTAAAGGATGACTCACCTTCCCTCACTGCAACTGTGTCTAAGTGCTGCAGAAGGTGAGCTCGGGTCTCCACGTCTCCTGCCAGAGTGAACACATAGGCCAGCAGAGCTGTAGTGTAGGTGTTGCTCAGGTCACTGAGAGACTCCTTGAGACAAGCCAGGCTCTGGATCATCACAGGATCCTTTAAAAGATCACAACAAAGAACTTCAATGGACAAACAGAAACCTTATTTCATTAAACCCAGTGTGAGAAGAATAGGAGGCAGAGTTCCTGATTCAGTCACTCAAAACATCAGCGTGATAATAGAAAACACAGCAATTAGAGGAAAGTACAGATCAAGCAAAGACTGGAGCAATCTTCTAGTAGTATTTACAATATAAAGAACATATTGAAAAAACACTGTACAGGTTGGGTGGTGATATCAGTCCTTGCTGGTGAGAGTTCAGGTATGTGGATGACACCTGGGTGAAAATCAATTCTCAGGACGTTCCACAATTCACGGATCACATTAACTCAGTGGACCGACACTTTAAATTCACCAGGGAGGATATGAAAAGTGTCAGGTTAGTCTTCTTAGACTGTGAGATTTCCACAGGTCACCTACAGGCCAGCCTCTCTTTTCCAAACATGAGTGATTTCTCAATCAGATAGATTGATTTTTTAAATTATTTTGTTGTTTCAGCAACATTAAATTTAAAAACTGTACTTCTGAGTTAAAATATATATTTATAATTTTAATAAATGACAAATTAAAAAGGCATGACATTTTTTTGTATCGTAAAAATATCGAACCGTGAGACCAAAGTATTGAACCGAACCGAACTGTGAATTTTGTGTATCGTTGCACCCCTAATATATATATATATATATATATATATATATATATATATATATATATATATATATATATATATATATATATATATATATATATATATATGTGTGTGTGCATACTTGCTCGGATGTCGCCCAGATCAATTACTGGAACAAGAAGGCATTGGAGGGCGTTGTTGGAATGCTACTGTACAAGTAACCCTGGCGGAAGGGGTTACATGAAGAGGATGAGGGACCTATGGATTCTTCGATACCCAGCATCCACATTGACGGCAAAACAACTAATAGCTCAGCGTTCCAACATTCGAAAGAAGGGTATTGCTCTCACAGCAAGAGATTGACGAGGTACAACACAAATGTGTATAGGAATTTCTTTTACTTATGTATTAATCACATTATTTTATTGTATGATGCCTTGGTGCCACTGCATTTTAACATGTCTGACACCCATACTGTAAGACAAATGGTGGGGGTGTAGTAAGGAAGTTGGGGGAAGCAGACAACTCCACAGGAAGAGTCTGTGTACTGCCTTTTGTTCCTGGAGAAGGTATTTAACTGAGAGCCATGCTGGGCTCAGGGAGACTCTGCTGACCTGCCCCGCGGTCATGTAGGCTCTCCACAAGCTTGGTTTTCTGTTCTTTGTGTGTTTGGATTAAAGATTGTTAGCTACCGCTCACCGCTCGTCTGCAGGCTTTATTTAAATGGAAAACTTCCACAACAAATGCCATGGGAGCCAGGAGGGGAGGAAGAGGGGGTCAGGGGGGAGATGTCATCACCTCCACTCGAGATTTGTACCAAGCCCCAAGTGCTATAGTGCGAGAGGAACTGACCTGAAAGATAGGATCATGGCAAAACTTGAAACCTAGATCCCCCGTATCTGGTTACCAAGATGTGAAGATCTGCTAGATGTTGTAAATGCGATACCTACAGCCTTGATTTTCGAGACTAACAAGCTGATCTACACTACGGCAGCAGTGATCAGAGAGCTGCTTGGCTACAGGTTGAACAGCCACAAGAAGGAGACTAGTTATATCTCTCTTGCAAACCTGATTCCTCCCTCCCACCTTCTTCCCTTACAGAATGTCTATCCGAGTTAAAATCCTGGTTTACCTCTAATTTTCTAAAGCTCAATGAGGATAAAACTGAGATCCTCCTTATTGGCACCAAATCCAACCTTTTGAAGGTGAACCATTTCTCACTCACCATCGATAACTCCACAGTTTTCCCTTCTCCTCAGGTTAAGAGCCTTGGTGTCATCCTAGACAGTTCACTTTCCTATAAATCTCACATCAATAATCTCACCCGTTCTGCCTACTTCCATCTACGTAACATTAACAGATTGCTTCCTTCTCTTTCCACCCAGTCTACGTCCATTCTTGTCCACAGTCTTGTTACCTCCCGTATTGACTACTGCAGTTCTCTTTTGCATGGTCTCCCCCAAAAATCCCTCCATAAGCTTCAACTGGTTCAGAACTCTGCTGCTCGCATTATCACCAGAACCCCCTCCTACCAGCACATCACCTGTTCTTCAGGAACTTCACTGGATCCCTGTGAAATTCCAGATAATATTCAAACTTCTTCTGCTCACCTTCAAGGCCATTCATAACTTCGCTCCTCCTTACCTTTCTGACCTGTTAACCACCACCTGTTCTGCCCGTTCACTTCGTTCTTCTTCTTCTATCCAGCTTGCTGTACCTTCCTTCTGCCTCACCACCATGGGAAGCAGAGCTTTCAGCTGCTCTGCTCCCAGGCTGTGGAGCTCTCTGCCCCCAGAAATAAGAAACATTGGTTCTCTCCCCCAGTTTAAATACCAACTCTAAACTCATCTGTTCAAATCTGCATATTCACTGTGAATCCACTGTTTGTTAATTTTATCTTGTGCTTTTATTTTATTGTTCTTATTCTGCCATTGTTTTACCAAGCATTTTATCCTATTGTAAAGTGTCCTTGGGTGACTTGAAAGGCGCTCATAAATAAAATTTATTATTATTATTATTACTAGAGGCTAAGATCAAGGAGGGAGTGTGGAGCAGGGAAATTATTTTACTGCTATTGTTAAATAATTATCAACAGTACCATTGCATTAATAATATAATCTGTAGTTTATATTGCATTCAGAGGTTTAAGTGTGTGTCTCTTTCAGAAAGACTAAGTTGCAGGCTGACAGGAAGTTGCAGGAAGTTTGCAGAAGTGAAAGCAAAGTCGAAGTTATTTTGAGGAGCAGCAGGCCAGACGAGGCTATTTGAATTACTAGGTTATTCAAAATGATCATTGCTTTAACAAAGTAACAGATAGCTTTAAGAAGGCCTTAAGATGCTTATGCACACAGTTATTATGTTTAGTAGAGGTTCTTGATTAAAACATTTATTTTAAGTAGATGACATATCTATAGTTTCAGTTCGATTATTACATATACGAGAGTGGTTTCTGTCTCTCTGTCTGGTTAGAGGTCAGGAGCTAGTCGCGAGGTGAAACAGGGTGCAATTGTGGTTAGCACACAGACACAGACACACACACTCAGTTAGAGAGAATTATTTAGAGGGGAAAGTTTAATTATGTTTTGCTGGGGTTGCAAAAAGCAGTTTGTCGCAGAACTGCTGCTGAGGTGTCAAGATGACAAGCGAGCATCCGGCAGTGACAGGATGCACCTGTTATGAAGATGGAAGACGATGTTCTTTTTAAATTGTGTTAAAAGGTCATTGTGGTTTTGATTTGACGTATGTATATATCCTTTCTGTGACGTATGAAGGGGGCGTCAGTAAATCAAACCCTGATGCTATAAAAATCTGTTTATGTGTTGATTAAGTCGAAGATCACTTGCTGTCTGCGCACAGAGTGTTCTTCCCACACGTGTGTATTCATTAAAAGTCATTGTTTGACCAAGAGCTTCTGGACCATGGTGGTTTGTACTCTCCTTCCTCAATTTTTGAACCTTAACAGGAGGATAGCTAACTATCGGAGCTGCAGAAAAGTGTGACAAAGACAGTGCCCAAGAAGTATAGCAAGCTGTCCAAGGAAACTGCCAAGCAATGACTAACAGCCTTGGCCAGCACCTTGCCATACACCAGTATGGCTCCCACCTACTGGCAGAAGAAGCTGACTGCACTCCATGAGCGTCTGGCAGCACAAATGAACAAGCGGTTAGGTGACGAGAGACACCCAGAATGGTTAACTGTAGGCCCGACAGTCCTGAAGGAATCTGTCCCATCCAGCTAGGCCAGACAATCTTGAAGGGATCGGTCCCATTCAACTACCGACCAATAACCTGCCTCAGTACCACATGGAAGCTCCTGTCAGGCATCATAGCGGCTAAGATGAACAGGCACATGTTCCTGTGCCCCACTCATTGGCAAGAATACTAGAGGTGCAAAACACCAGCTACTGGTAACAATCAGCCGAGACTGCCTGGATTGATTACAAGAAGGCCTATAACTCGATGCGCCACAGCTGGATCCTGGAATGCCTAGACCTGTACAAGCTCAACAGGACTCTAAGAGCCTTCCTCAAGAACTCAATGGGGATGTGGCATACAACACTAGAGGCCAACTTCAAGCCCATAGCACAAGTCACCATCTATCAAGGAGATCCTCTGTCCCTATGGATACTGACTACGGAATGAAGCAGTTGTCAGCCATCTCCTGTACATGGATGACACCAAGCTGTATGTCAAGAGTGAACGAGACATCGATTCACTGATCCACACCACCAGGATATACAGCAATGACATTGGAATGTCATTTGGACTGGAGAAATGTAGCCGGATGACAACAAAGAGAGGAAAGGTAGGCAGAACTGAGGGAATCTAACTAAGGCAACATTGCAGACATAGAGGACAGCTACAAGTACTTGGAGATCCAACAGGCAAATGAGAACCACAAAGAGGCTGCTGGGAAAGCTGCTACCACCAAGTACCTGCAGAGGGTCATGCAAATCCTGAGGAGTCAGCTGAACGGTAAGAACAAGATCCGGCCTATCAAAAAACCTACGCCCTGCCTGTCATCAGGTACCCTGCTGGAATAATAAGCTGGCAAAAGAAGGAGATAGAAGTCACTGACATCAAGACAAGAAAGTTCCTGACCATGCATGGAGGGTTTCACCCAAAGTCCAGCATGCTAAATGGAGGGAAAGAGGCCAGGGACTGGTGAGTGTCAGCACCACATTCCATGATGAAACAACGAATATCCACGAGTACGAGGAAGATGGCCCCAACTGACCGCGTGCTCAGTGAATACCTCAGGCAGCAGAAACCCAAGAAAGAGGATGAAGGCGAGGAACCATCATAGAAGGACAGGCCCCTGCACAGTATATACCACCGGCAGATAGAGGAAGTAGATGATATCCAGAAATCCTACCAGTGGCTGGAAAAAGCTGGACTGAAAGACAGTACAGAGGCACTAATCATAGCAGCACAGCAACAAGCTCTGAGTACAAGATCCATAGAGGCTGGGGTCTATCGCACCAGGCAAGACCCCAGGTGCAGGCTGTGTAAAGATGCCCCTGAAACAATCCAGCACATATCAGCAGGGTGCAAGATGCTAGCAGGCAAGTGTGGGGATGAACAAAAAGTATTTTACCAGCATAATATAATCTGCAGTATGATCATTGCTTTAACAATGTAACAGATAGCTTTAAGATGGCCTTAAGATGTTTATGATGGTGTTAACTTTGTATTTCAGGTGCAGTTATAATTATTTTATACATATTGCATATCTGAGCTTATTTGAGTTGATGTTCAGGTTCATTAATGGTTTTGAGCTTCATCTAGTGAGAGTGTCTAGGTGATACATGCTGAGGGAAAACTAGAACATAGAAGGAATTGCAATACATGCTTACAAAACACTTATATCAGGTCATTTTATATTAAGGTTTTAGTAGAGGTTCTTGGTTAAAACATTTATTTAGTAGAAGACATACACATAGTCTCAGTGAGCCTCTGGTCTAGTGAAAGGTCAGAAGTGCAACAGGTGAATTGAGAAAGAGCATTTGAGGACGAGACACAGACAGTTAAGAGGTGACACAAAGAGCATGTGAGGTCAACACATACACACACATTAGTTAGACTTATTTAGAGGAGAGATTAGTTATGTCTCGACAAGAAAGAGGAACAATTCACTTTAAGACAAGAACGGAAAGTACCAGCCATGAAAATAGAAGATGATTTTCTGGGTGAAAAGTCATGGTGGGGTTGATCTGATCTATGTATAAAATGTACCTGTGACGCATGAAGGGGCGTCAGTAAACAAACCCTGATGTTATAAAATAATTGTTTGTGCTTTAGTAAGTCGAAGATCAATTGCTGTTTCCAGTGATCTTCCCACGTGTGAATTAAAATCTTCGTTTGACTTCACCCGGCCGGACCAGTGTGGTTATTTTTCGATCACCTCTTGTACCCTTTCTCAATTTTTGAACCTTAACACAAGGCATACATGGAACGCCATAACCAAGTGGCCGGCATAGTGTACAGGAACATCTGTGCCGAGTATAACCTGGAAGTCCCGAGGTCAAAATGGGAGATGCCCCCAAGGGTGGTGGAGAATGACCGAGCTAAGATCCTGTGGGACTTCTAGATACAGACAGACAAAATTGGTGTTGGGTTGGCTAACCAACTGCAAATAGTGGTGGTAGTCAAACAGAAGAAGACAGCCGCCGTGATTGATGTAGCGGTTCTGAACGACAGCAACATCAGGAAGAAGGAACACAAGAAGCTTGAGAAATACCAAGGGCTCAGAGAAGAGCTCGAGAGGATGTGGAGAGTGAAGGTCACGGTGGTCCCAGGTGCACTAGGTGCAGTGACTCCCAAACTAGGCGAGTAGCTCCAGCAGATCCCAGGAACAACTTCAGGGATCTCTGTCCAGAAGAGCGCAGTCCTAGGAACAGCTTAGATACTGCGCAGGACCCTCAAGCTCCCAGGCCTCTAGTAGAGGACCCAAGTTTGAAGGATTGACCACCTGCAGGGGTGAGAGTGGAATTGGGCATGCAAGTTCATCTGCATATGAAGGGAGACAGGCAAGTATGTTTTCCAATACAGTGGGGCAAAAAAGTATTTAGTCAGCCACCGATTGTGCAAGTTCCCCCACCTAAAATGATGACAGAGGTCAGTAATTTGCACCAGAGGTACACTTCAACTGTGAGAGACAGAATGTGAAAAAAAAATCCATGAATCTACATGGTAGGATTTGTAAAGAATTTATTCGTAAATCAGGGTGGAAAATAAGTATTTGGTCAATAACAAAAATACAACTCAATACATAACCTTTGTTGGCAATAACAGAGGTCAAACGTTTACTATAGGTCTTTACCAGGTTTGCACACACAGTAGCTGGTATTTTGGCCCATTCCTCCATGCAGATCTTCTCGAGAGCAGTGATGTTTTGGGGCTGTCGCCGAGCAACATGGACTTTCAACTCCCGCCACAGATTTTCTATGGGGTTGAGGTCTGGAGACTGGCTAGGCCACTCCAGGACTTTCAAATGCTTCTTACGGAGCCACTCCTTTGTTGCCCAGGCGGTGTGTTTTGGATCATTGTCATGTTGGAAGACCCAGCCTCGTCTCATCTTCAAAGTTCTCACTGATGGAAGGAGGTTTTGGCTCAAAATCTCACGATACATGGCCCCATTCATTCTGTCCTTAACACGGATCAGTCGTCCTGTCCCCTTGGCAGAAAAACAGCCCCATAGCATGATGTTTCCACCCCCATGCTTCACAGTAGGTATGGTGTTCTTGGGATGCAACTCAGTATTCTTCGTCCTCCAAACACGACGAGTTGAGTTTATACCAAAAAGTTCTACTTTGGTTTCATCTGACCACATGACATTCTCCCAATCCTCTGCTGTATCATCCATGTGCTCTCTGGCAAACTTCAGACGGGCCTGGACATGCACTGGCTTCAGCAGCGGAACACGTCTGGCACTGCGGGATTTGATTCCCTGCCGTTGTAGTGTGTTACTGATGGTGACCTTTGTTACTTTGGTCCCAGCTCTCTGCAGGTCATTCACCAGGTCCCCCCGTGTGGTTCTGGGATCTTTGCTCACCGTTCTCATGATCATTTTGACCCCACGGGATGAGATCTTGCGTGGAGCCCCAGATCGTGGGAGATTATCAGTGGTCTTGTATGTCTTCCATTTTCTGATGATTGCTCCCACAGTTGATTTTTTCACACCAAGCTGCTTGCCTATTGTAGATTCACTCTTCCCAGTCTGGTGCAGGTCTACAATACTTTTCCTGGTGTCCTTCGAAAGCTCTTTGGTCTTGGCCATGGCGGAGTTTGGAGTCTGACTGTTTGAGGCTGTGGACAGGTGTCTTTTATACAGATGAGTTCAAACAGGTGCCATTCATACAGGTAACGAGTGGGGGACAGAAAAGTGTCTTACAGAAGACGTTACAGGTCTGTGAGAGCCAGAGATTTTCCTTGTTTGAGGTGACCAAATACTTATTTTCCACCCTGATTTACCAATAAATTCTTTACAAATCCTACCATGTGAATTCATGGATTTTTTTTTCACATTCTGTCTCTCACAGTTGAAGTGTACCTCTGGTGCAAATTATTGACCTCTGTCATCATTTTAAGTGGGGGAACTTGCACAATCGGTGGCTGACTAAATACTTTTTTGCCCCACTGTATGTTGTATTTAATAAAGAGGATGAGAAGCTGCAAAAACATCTCGCAGCGGACAGAGGCAGACAAAGAAGGAAAATAAACAAATATGAATAAAAGCATATTTATATGAGACTAAAGGTTCATATGTAATGGAGTTTTCTATGTTAAGAGTAACATAGGAAAGAAGAAAATGTAGTGAAGTGATTTTAAAATGTAAACTTTGTTTTAAATCATGTATGTGTAAGTCAGATTGATAGAGTGAGGATGATAAGGTGTGGATGTCACAATGGGAGAGGCCAGATGCATCCACAAGGAGAGGGGGAAAAAGGGGTGAACAGATATAAAGGTTAGCCAAGAAGAAATATAAGGTTCTTCCCTTTGTCCCCTGCATGATGAACAGTTAGATCTCAAGTGAAAATTTCAGCAAAGACGCCAGAGAGGTAAACCGCTCAGCCCAAAATGTGAACCTGCAAATTGGTTTTGCATTTTTTGTTTTTCTCTCTGCTTTAATTTGCCATGTTGGATTATGGACTCAAGAAGATTTGGATTTCCATACAGTAAGGATCAAAGAAATAACTCCAGATTCCTATTTTCTACAACCTTTCTCTTCACAGAGATCAGAACAAAGTCAGCATTAGCTGAGAGCAGGTTAATTAGATAAGTAATTTGATTCCGTTTTATTATTAATTGATTGTGCTTTTGATTTGCTCATGCTAAACTGGGTGAATAAAATATCCTGCATTCTAAAAGTCTAATTTATAGATATTTCCAGTTTTTAACCCTTCATGAAATTGTAAAGCTAAAAACCCAAGTATTAATCTACATTAGTATGAAAAGCTCTTACAGTTTATTCCAACTCTTTAAATGTAACCGAGCCTTGGGCTTATCTATCCAAGCCACTAAATTAAGCCCAGTTATACCAAATGCACGGGTCTAGAGCAGCGGTCCCATACCTTTTTTGCGCCACGGACCGGTTTATGCCCGACAATATTTTCACGGACCGGCCTTCAAGGTGTCGCGGATAAATCCAACAAAATAAAACTAATACCGGTTTATTCATAACACACGTGAAAAGACCCAGGAAAACCGAGTTAACGATGAAAACGATAAAATAACTCTCGCGGCCCGGTACCAAACGACTCACGGACCGGTACCGGTCCGAGGCCCGGGGGTTGGGGACCGCTGGTCTGGCAAAGATATACCAAGTTCACTGGTCAAAGGGGAAGATATACCAAGTGCACTGGTCAAAGGGCGAAGTTATACCAAGTGCACTGGTCAAAGGGGAAGATATACCAAGTGCACTGGTCAAAGGGCGAAGATATACCAACTGCACTGGTCAAAGGGGAAGATATACCAAGTGCACTGGTCAAAGGGGAAGATATACCAAGTTCACTGGTCAAAGGGGAAGATATACCAAGTGCACTGGTCAAAGGGGAAGATATACCAAGTGCACTGGTCAAGGGCGAAGATATACCAAGTGCACTGGTCAAAGGGGAAGATATACCAAGTTCACTGGTCAAAGGGGAAGATATACCAAGTGCACTGGTCAAGGGCGAAGATATACCAAGTGCACTGGTCAAAGGGGAAGATATACCAAGTGCACTGGTCAAAGGGCGAAGATATACCAAGTGCACTGGTCAAAGGGCGAAGATATACCAAGTGCACTGGTCAAAGGGGAAGATATACCAAGTGCACTGGTCAAAGGGGAAGATATACCAAGTTCACTGGTCAAAGGGGAAGATATACCAAGTGCACTGGTCAAGGGCGAAGATATACCAAGTGCACTGGTCAAAGGGGAAGATATACCAAGTGCACTGGTCAAAGGGCGAAGATATACCAAGTGCACTGGTCAAAGGGCGAAGATATACCAAGTGCACTGGTCAAAGGGGAAGATATACCAAGTGCACTGGTCAAAGGGGAAGATATACCAAGTGCACTGGTCAAAGGGGAAGATATACCAAGTGCACTGGTCAAAGGCGAAGATATACCAAGTGCACTGGTCTAGAGGGAAGTTATACAAAGTGCACTGGTCAAGGGTGAAGTTATGCCAAGTGCACTGGTCTAGAGAGAAGTGGCCAATGAACACCAGGCCTACAAGGCTGCTTAGGTCCCCTGTTTTTATCAGAGACATGCAGGGTAGATATTTCGACACCAGAGGCAGTTAGAAGTGAGAGAGTCTCCTCACCCATTACCCTCCACCTACGTTCTTTACTGCTTCCTGAGTAAAACCCATAGGATCAGAGATTAGGACTTTTTAGACAGAGAGCTGATCCAGACTTTATTAGTGTGCTGGTTCCACAGGTCAACACATCATGGCACACTCAGACCCCAAATTGTTTACCAGTGCTTGTTTTTGTTTTTGTGACTAAAATTTATGGAATTTTTAACAATTGTGTCATCAATGGCACTTCAGCCTTTATTTTGTCAGGAAAATTTAAGGAGTACATGGGAAAAATGGGAATGGGTGGAATGAGACAGAAAATTGTTTTTGTTGGAGCCAACCGAGGCACCTGCAACAAGTCAGTAGCTGTGCACAAAAGAAAAAAATACTTTAAAAATTGATAAAACTCAAATATTTGCCGGTATTTTTGTCTGGACCCCTTTAGTCAAGATAAGATAGTTATTTGATTTTGACAAGTTTATTCTGGCATCTTTTCACACTTCCACACACTTACCCTTCTCAGAATGGCACAGGCATCACTAACAATGATCATGACTTGCATTGTTGACACTGAAGCTGCTTTAATATCTTGATGCATACTCCATATAAAAATGCCAATAGAAATAACAAAGGTGAGCTGTGTCATCTGGTGATGTTGGCTGGTAGTGGGCAGTGTTGGTCAAGTTACTTGAAAAAAGTAATCAGTAACTAATTACTGATTACTTCCCCACAAAAGTTTAGGTTTTTTTTTTCGCTGTAAAAAGAAGTTTTCTTCCCACACAGTGAACAGCGGACACTAATGTTTTCATCACCTTTTACGGAATCAAACTCAAAGTAAGGTCAGTACTTCCACGCTTTAAACGCTGCACGCTCATACTCTCTCCCACACTCGATATATTATCCATTGTTGATCTGCACACAGCTACTCACATGTTGGGATGTATTCATTTCCAAGAAGGCAGCAGTAACGTACGCACTGAGAGTCACTTCATCAGATATACCACCCTGTCAACAGAAGACATCATAGACACTTTATCATCAATGCACCAACATTCAGGGATATGAAGTCATGAAAATGATTTTCAGCTGCATGTGGTTTTAGTATCATGAATGTCTTCATGCATGTTCAAACATCCAGCTAAAGAGATGAGCAGGAAGTTGATTTTGTTCATCTGGACATTGTATTTCCAGTGAGATGGATGTTTCTTCACCTCGGGTTTCCCCAACCTTATAAACAGTTTGTGTAGTCATCTACTAATCAGAAGGTTGGTGGTTTGATTCCCAGCTGCTCCAGCCTGCATGCCAAATATTTGTGGGCAAGATACTAATCCCAAGTTGGTCTCTAGTGCATACTTTGTATTTTGTATAAATATGTGTGAATGCTACATAGAAAGCAGTGCTGGTGTGAATGGAACAAGATGTATAGAAATTATTTCTTAAATAAAATAATAGAATATACTGGTGTGAGCTATTACGGTATTTAGTACAGTGTTTCCCGTGTTTGCATGACAATAGTAACAAAATTTGTTAAAGTTCGTCCACACTGGAGGCTGTTTCCACAGTCTAACAGCGAAGAGCTGCAGGTTACCTTCATTCCGTTGTTGAAGAGTTTCCCAGACTTTTCAAAACAGCCATTTTCTTGTTGTTTATGTTGCAGCCAGGTCTTAGACTCTTCGATCTTCCTGGGATCAATAAAGATGAAAGACTGAGCTTTGGCAAAACTTCTTACCACAAACGCAGTCAGCCTGACAGAAAGAAAACAACACTTACACGTCTTACAATGATGGAAATGTTTGGCTGTGAGGTCACATTAAGAGAAAGAAATACTGATCATTTTGAAAATAAACTTGAAATTTCAAGGTTAAATTTGAAAATGTATTTTGAGACAAAAGCAGAAATGTGGATATCACAGCTATTTCAGGACAAACTGCCACGGTTACTTTCCCCTCTGAATTAGTGAAATCGTACTTCAGACTCAGTTTTAGTAACAAGGAAGGAACTGATGTCATTGTAGCAATAAAAACAGCGTGGCAGTAAGTACAAGTACACTGAAAAGCAGAAAGTGGTGCAGAAAGCTGCATGTGTTTAGATTTGTATAAAAGGAAATGGCTGCTAATGTACTGATGCAAGGATACCGATGGTTCCACGCTCGTGGGATAAAGAGGATCTATGCTGTATCACAAGACCACTGATTTATTTCACTACATCTACTCAAGGCATTTTATACAGGGTATAGCAGTCGTTTGAAGCAACAACTGTAATCATTTCAACTGTTTTCTTAGATTTGAATTTGACTTTTTTTCACAAAACAGTATTAAGACTTTATTATTGAAATAGTATTTAGACTTTTTCTTAAAGTAAAATAACTTTAAGCTTTAAAATTTGACTTTATTCTAATAATGATCAATAACATTTTTATGTGGCTCTAATGCTCCTTCCTACCTACTAAATTACACAGTATTAACCAAAAGGTATTGTTAATGTTGGCTTAGTCAAAGGATTAAATGGAGAATTATTTTAAGTATTAGAGGTAGACATGTTTATGTTATTAATGGGTAGTCAAACTTCAAGAAACGTCTTCTGTTTGGTGGGACATTTAAAAACCAGTGTAACCTCTCTGGTTTAGGACATGTTTGATCAGTGATGTTCTCACCAAGTGTTTCCTGGTCCTGTTCCAAATGTGGTGTAAGCACCGTCAGCACTTTTGTAGTTGAGCTGTCTTTGGTATCCTGTAACAACAGGGACACCATGATCGAGACATTGTTGCTATGGTGATGATTGGACTCCATTTGTTTATGGATCTGCATGTGTACATCGAGATTTGGGAAATTCAATGACTCTTGCTGACAGATGAGGAAAATGACACATTTGACCAGAAACTGCGGCTAATGTTCTGCCTCCTGTCGGCTTGTTTCTTGAACCGTGTGTGTTGAAGTGATTCAAATGATTTCCTTCTTAGAGGAAACAATAAAAACTTGCCACTGGTGAGGAAGTTAGTAGCTTTTTCCATGATGGCTGCGGTGAGCTGCTGTGTGCCTTTCAGGTAGTGGAGGATGTAGATGTTGGGGGCCAGGAGAGCCATGTTCTGCTCCCCACATCCATACGGCATCTGCAGCAATCCATCCAGGTTCTTCAGAGCCCGGCCGAGGATGTCACCTGATCAAAAACATTGATTCACTAAAACTAACAAAACTAGCGTAAAACAACTTTGTATTATTGGGCAGAGATAACCTGAATACTTCAATATGCAATTTTAAATGATGATTTCATTTGCTGAGCGAAAAAACATCCAAACTGAAAATCGTAGATTGACTGTGATTAACCAAATATTTCTGGGAAGACTGAGTTTCATTTCACCAACAGGACCCAGGCCTGATTAAGGCCAGACCTGCTGGATCAAGAAATCACTCAAGTACAATCTGTTTGATAAAAGGGCAGCAGGCTAAAAGACGTCAAAAACAAACACGTCGTTGCCATGACCAAAAGAAATTCCAAAATAGGCGAGAAGTCTTGAGATCTATCAGTTTGGACAGGGTTAAAAAACAATTTCTACAGCTTTGGAGCGCCAGTGCACCATGTTGGAACCCATTATCCACCAACTGAGAAAACTAGAAAAGATGTGGCCGAAATTACTCCATAAGCACATCGACGACTCACCGAAAAAGTCAAGCGAATCCCAACAACACCCAGAACTGAAGGCCTTGCCTTCCTCTGTAAAGGTCAGAGTTTACGATTCAACAATACAAAGGAGATGGGGCAAAAACAGCATTCATGGACAAAACCACTGCTGACCAAGAAGAACACAAAAGCTTATCTCACATTTGTCAAAAAAACATCTCCATGCTCCACAAGATATTTGGGAGAATATTTTGTGGACTGAAGAGAAAAAGTTTTGACTTTTGTTGCATTTGGCTTAAAAGTTACGCATCATTTCATAGAAAGAACATCATACCAACAGCAGTGGTAGCAGTGTAATGCTCTGGGGCTGTGTGGCGTAGCTTTGTCTGCAGCTCAGCTGCAGGGGAGGGGTGGGGCATTGGGTTCAGGCGGTTAGCGACGGAGGAGTCTGGTTAAGGCAGCTGGTGCCCAGTGTTAAATCATGCCTCTGCTGTTTCAGTAGCTCGCCACGACCTGGAGGGAAGAACTCTCTACCAGGAGAATGTCCAGCTATCAGTTTGTGCCTTAAATCTAAAACTTGGGCTATTAACCCTCTGGGGTCAGGGTATAATTGGCCGTTTTTGACTACTTTTGATTTTACCTCTAAAGCTCACCTTTAAAAACTGTTTATCTTGCCTTGTTTGGTATCGTTACTTTCAGCACAGCTTTAAATATCTGAAATTTGAGTTATTTTTTCATTTTGGTATACTATATTAGCACAATTGATCTAAATTCAGACAAAAATGTCAAAATCCGAGTAGAAAAAGTTTAATTTTTTACTGTAAAACCCACAAGCATGTTTAATGAATCATTTTCATAACTTGAAATGCAAATAGATAGAATAAAATTATGCACAAATTTTGCAAACAACAAAGTTATATGGTACTATTTACCTAAAAATGCAGCCCAGGCCTCAGGCGTTTTTACATAACCATTTAAATCTATTTACAGAACAATCAGGTGTGCTGCATCAAATAAGAAGGCACACAAATGATTTGTGTTCAGTATAAGACAGAGGAGAACAGCACAGGCCTAAACCAGGTCTGACAGCAGGAGGAGCACCAGTCCAGTTTTCCATGTGGGAACAGCGTTTACACTGGAATCTGCCTTTGACGGCGTTTTTGGAGCAAATGTGACATTCATGGTAAATGGCCTGCATTTGTATAGCGCTTTTCTAGTCCCTAAGGACCCCAAAGCGCTTCACACTACATTCAGTAATTCACCCATTCACACACACATTCACACACTGGCGATGGCAAGCTACATTGTAGCCACAGCTGCCCTGGGGCGCACTGACAGAGGCGAGGCTGCCGGACACTGGCGCCACCGGGCCCTCTGACCACCACCAGTAGGCAAACATGGGGTTAGTATCTTGCCCAAGGATATTTGGCATGCAGCCAGGAGGCAGCCTGGGATCGAACCACCGACCTTCTGATTAGTGGCTGACCTGCTCTGCCACCTGAGCTACAGTTTTTTAACCCAGCCATTCAGCAGTATAACTGACGCACAATACAAGACAATAACTACACAACACACTAACTACAGCCTCCAAACACGCTAAACGTCACTAATGTGTGACATATGAAAACTCTCTCTCTCTCTCTCTTTTGCTCGCTTTCCGTCACTACTAAAAATGCCGTTCTCCCTAAATAACCAAGCGTCACATGTTGCCATATCATTTTTTGATTGGCTGACATGGTAAACTCTAACACCAATGGGGAATGGGTGTTTTTTATTTTTATTTTTTCACGCGCAAGCAGAGAGTGTTTGCTAGCGCTGTCTGTAGAAAACAACGTTTTTACCTTCTTCCTGCTGTAAACGCCACTGTTTTGTAAAGAAGAAAACTTTATGTGTATTTTTTATCATAACTCTGGTTTTACGTGGCCCATCGACACAATTCAAGAACTGGTATATAGTCTGACGTCCATTACTTTCGACCAACAAAACAACCTGAAGAGCCGGTTGGGAGCTGAAAGAGCCGGCTCTTTTTAATGCGCCGATCCGAAAGAGTCGGTTCTCCAACAAGAGAAAGAAATCCCATCACTATCTTGTGGCTGTGTCGTCTTAAATTGGTCATGTGATTTTGACGTGTCGGCGCATACGTCGACCGCAGAGGGTTAAGATGGAAAATGATCCAGAACGCCAGAAAGTGGCCGAGTCAAAATCTGGACTTAAATCCTACTGACATGATTCTGCATGACCAGAACGATTGCGCTGGAAAACCCTCTGGTGTGACTGGGCCAAAACTCAGCGTTTCAAAAACACTTATGACTAAAGCTAGACTGCAGTTCTTCCTGCACAGAATGGCACAAACAGCCTTTTTGGGGTCCATTTCTTTTTCACACAAGGCCAGGAAGACGTGGGTCTATCTATAAATGAAATCATCTTTTAAAAGCTGAATACGGTTTTTACTTTTACTTGAACATGAGGTCTCTTTTATTTTCTGTTGTTTTAGTAATTTGCCTTTTTAACAAAGCTTTGACCTGCCATATTTTTATTTGGCTGAATCAAAATTGAGATGAAATGATGAGGTTTACCCAGGACTGATACAGAAGTGCGGGCAGATCCTTCTATCACATTCTCAGGCAGATGTATCTCTGCTTCCTCCGTCAGCGGGCTTCCTGTGTACAGACACAACAAACGTCCAATCAGGAAGTCACGACTACAACAGAGTTACTGTTCAAAGTCACCAGGTGGCCTGATCTTCAGCACATATTGTTACATTTTGTGAAAGTAAAAGATGAAAATTTGGCACATTTTATGTACACAGTGCACTCCACTGCTAATTTAGGTCATTTGTTTACTGACATTATTTAACTGGTGTTGCTGATGGACATCACACTGACCTTTTGGACAAAGAAGCCAGTTGTATGTCTTTGTCGTCTCAGTTCCCTCAGCCTGAGGAAAAGTATCTTTAAAATGAGTAACAATTTAAATTTTATGAGTAAAAATGTTTTTCTCGTCTTGTATTTATGACACTGACCTTCACTATGAGAGATTTGGTGACCACGTCGATGCGACCTCTGTCTGGTACGCTCACAACCTCATTATCGCATGACACATGGGACGCTACGGCCTCAGCAGACACAGTCACATTCACAGCCCCTAAAAGCAGCAGCACAGGTCACCTTCTTTATCTCTCCATTAAAATAAAGGTTCCTGAGGTTATTTTACAGATTTTGTAGAAACCAGATGGAAATGTGTTGGGACAAAAGATGGCAGTTAACTGTGATCATACTAGATCTAAATCTAGATCTAAAGCTAGATTTAATGTTGGTTCTAAATCGAAGGTAAGATCAATTAAAATTGGAAATTTTACTGCATCAGGCATGAAAAACATGAGCTGAAAAAAAAAACAGTCCAAAATGATGTCAGGGTTGCTGCTGAGTCCTGCTGGAGGCCAAAGTACTGCAAATCATAAGATCCAATTAAGATTAAGAAGAAATCATTTGCATGGCAATACAACTGCAAACAGTCTGTTCTAATGATACTGACCAAGGGAAGCATGCATAATGAATTGAAAGGAAGGTTTCAAAATGACTTGTAATTGGCTAAGACAGCTGCATTAAGTAAAGCATGAGGATGGAGGCAGCTGCTGCCCTCAGACTGGAGGTATAGATGTTCTGCCCCACTCCCTACAACCCCCACGTTTAGCCTTCCAAACACAGGGGTTATATTCTTGCTTTACCTCGATTTGCAGCTGCATTTGACTGTCTACATGTCCTAGCTCTACACTGCACACTCACTGTCGTCTAATGCAAACACAGCTTTCTAAATTCCATGAATATAGCTTATTTGGTCTCAGATTCTCTCATTTTATTATGATAACTTATATTTCAGCAGTATTTCTCACATAGTGTTTTTATAATTGCACTTTATTGTTTTAATCTCATTTATTCTATTTAGCCATCATATGTGGATTCTTTTTAAGTCACTTCCTGAGAGTTCACTTCCTGCTTCTGGGTGCTGCACTTGGGTCGTACTCAGCCTGCCACACAGCGGTTTCCTGGCAGTGTGGAGGACCAAAGCCTGATCCTCACCTAAGGCTGTTGGGATCATGGTCCACCTGAGGGTCTTGCGCTCGTTGGCACACAAACAGGATGTGTACAGATCACCAGAGAGAGGCGTGAGGGTGTAATCTGAGGACGGCCCAGGAGTGACAGTAACCTGTACGAGGAACACAGACATGGCTACATTTAAACCTGAGTTCAAATGTGAACACATTTTTAAGCATCTAAACAAATGCACAAGTTTGATGTTATGAACTCATGATCAAAGTAGACCTTCATTTTACTTGGATACTTTAATCACTCCCTTCCTAATCGTTTCCCTCCATCTGTTTTCTTACAGCCTCCACACTAAACTCTGTTCTACAAGGTGCATGAGCGCACAAAGAAAGCTAGAGGAGGGCTGGTAGTGTAAAGACATGTGATTGGGAAATCCTGGTGTCAGTGCTTGCAGGTGAGCTTGCAGGTGTTGGTGAGCAGGGGCCCTTCAAGAACGGCCTGCATCCTGCATGGTTATATTGCAGAAAAAATATTTTCTATTGTATTTTAATAACTATGATATAAATTTTGCTTAGAAAGTCATGTTTTCAGTATGGCTTTCCTTGGCTATGAACAGACATGTATCTAAACACTTTAATCATTCATTACCATGATGCAGCTGGTCAGGTAGTTAAAGACAGTCGCCCTCAGTTCAAAGTGCTCCCCCCGGATGATGGAGTAGGGCATGGTGAGTTCAAGGAAGAAAGGTTGGAAGACTTTCATTTCTTTACGAGGAGCCAAACCAAAACCCTGAGAGGACAAACAGAAAGCCTCCGTCTCCCAGGTGGTGATGGTGTCTGGGACAGTCAGGGACACGCCCCTTTTTCCATCGTCTCTGAAGCAGCAGATACACACAAACATATTCTGTAACATAATCAAACATGTTTTTATGTCTATAAATTACTTGTATAACAGTGTAGTTACATCCTGCAGTGTGAATTACTTGTTTATGTTACATTGACAAAGTAAAAGAGCTCCACGTTGCTGATGACAGTGAAATAATATATCCCACCAAACTTTAAATATGACAAAACATCAGCCTGGAGGATCAAAACATGCTAAAGAAAAAACTCACAATTATTCCATTTTCATCTTTTTCACGTGGGCCAAGACACAGCAGAAAGTTCACATGGGTTTCTAAATGTGATCGTATAAACTTTTTTAAAATGTAATATGCACCAGATCTCTTCACAACAGATACTTACCCAACTTCCACCAGATCCCAGATCCACGTCTCAGGGAAGAAAGAGCGAGCTGTCTCTATTGGTGGAGGAAGCTGCCCAGCAGGTTCCACAAAAGGACTACTTAGTTGAATAGAACCATCTCTAAACCGGGGAGCCATAGCTAAATAAAAAAAGAAAAATTAATTTCCTGTTTTCTTTTTGGTAAATACAAAGCAAAATTTATAGCCAGACACAACACAAACAAGTGAATGATTCACCATAGTAGACATGAGGAGAGCCATCATGGTAGACACCAGGGCCATCATGGTAGACTTTTCCTTTGAACTTGAGGCATGAAGGCAATCGAATAAGCAAGTTTGTCGCCATCTTCAGTCCGACTTTCTAGATATTTCAGCAGCACACAAAGATCAGCAAAAACTGGTGCAAATACAAAAACTGTTGTATTTAGATTATGTTTGATGGACTCACAGGTATACTTGTATTTTACCTGGAAAACTGCATAAGCATCATTTTGCCCTTGACTGGGGTGCGGCAAAACATATCTTTTTGGTCTCACATTAAGGCATTCTGTAGCATCATTAACCTCATACGGGATATATGAGGATTTCTTGAGTGGGAGCAAGTCAAATATCTGAAAAGAAAAGTGCAGTTCAGCAAAACCTCCAAACATTGCCTGCCTGCCTGGTCACATTTGATCCACATGTGTTTTTTAACTCTTACCTGTAGTACTGGTGTAAATACAAGTACAGATTAGGCTCAAATCAATTGCTACATTATCTAAGAAGAATTCTGAAAAAATAAATAAATAAAAATGATCAAGTCAGCAGTAAGTGTTCGCAGATGTGAGGTGTTGTAGTTGAAGTATCTGTTTACCAAATGTTACAGAAGTTCTACAATTTTACTATAAACACCACATCGTTCTTAGTGATTTATATGGCTACAGTAAGTGTTCTCCATTTGAAGCTGTCTCTGTAGCTCCTTAAACTCACTAAGTCTCACTTTTTCCAGGTTTTGCTGTATGTTTAACATCAACAAATACTCACGTATTTGAGCAGTTTTGATGCAAAGTTAAATTCTTCTCAAGTAAAGCAGACACTGACTGGCAGGTGATACATGGTTTGCATGGTTGAATTATTTGCTAAAAAAAGTCATGATCCTGGATTTATCTCCATGCTGAAATATTAATTTGCCCAAAAGGAATTAATTTTATAAAATTAAAATATTGTTGTCTGCAACCACATGAGCAACAAGCATGGTACTTACTTGCTAGAAAGACTGTCATCACAGACACATGCATATGTAACCTTGTATTATTTCTATGCTAGTTTGCTTTAAGACAAACTCAGCATTTGACTGTTTAAAACAGTTCAATGTACGACTGCCCAGACGTGAGCTGCTGGTAACTCACGACACTACGGCCTCTGGAAATAAGGGATGTGTCCACCTCACTGGTGTTAATATCAGCAGTTACCTTATCTGCATCCAGAGTCTTCCCAGGCTCCTTGATGAGAACGCTCTTGTCGATGGCGCTCACACCACACAGAGAACGTGGCAGGGCCGTCACCTGCATGTTGGTCTCTTCACCTGGGACGGCTGAAGACGGTGAAAACTCCACTGACACCTGACACACACAAAACACCCGTAGAAGTTTAGTGACTGTGATAACTCCCCACGCACTGCTGGCTAAATGAGCTGCTTCACCGTGGTGAGTGACAAATCACGAGTCCCATGAGATGGCTGCACACTACATTGGACACTGTATGAACTGTAGGACTTGCATCATCATTGAAAAAGTGCTTGTATAAATGGGAGTGAGCGGGTCATGAGGTCATATAAAGAAGCAATTTGAGTCCTCAGGTAGAGTAGAAACAGCTGTGCAACAACCAGTCCATTTACTGATGCTAGAAATCCTCAGGTGATTTAGCCAACTGGAGATGACTTTGATTTGAACGACATGGCATGACTGCAGACACCAAACACACAGCACACCTCTAGAATTACACTCACCTTGTTGCTGAAGCATTTGTCAGTAGAGAAGTCAGCACTGTGGGCAATTACATCCTCACTTGGCAGGACGGCATAAGCCACAACCTGGAACTCTGGAGCCATCTCAGGAGACACTCTGACTTTAAAGGACACCTGGCCCTCATTCACTGAAACACAGGTCCAAACATGCATCCACAGATCAACAAAACAGACCAACGTCAATGCTTGGCTGTGGCATTTGTGGAAATATGGGAATTTTACCCGATCTATCTTGCACTTCAACCTGTGTTTGTCCTTGCATGGTGACAGCTCCTCTGGACAACACCTGGAAGACAGAAATCATTTAAAAACAAGAATGAACTAGCACTGATATCTGTGGACATCAGAGATGGGCAGTAACGCGTAATCCGATTACTTTTTTCAAGTAACAAGTAAAGTAAGGGATTACTATTGCAAAAACGGTAATTAGATTACCGTTACTTTCCCGTAGGAACGCTGCGTTACTGCGTTACTAAAACTGTGATTTTTTTGTGAGAATGTCTCATGACAGTGACGTAAGCAAGTGCGACGTTCGTGACATCAGCTGTGTGCAGATCAACAATGGATCATATATCGAGTGCAGAGAGAGTATGAGCGTGCAGCGTTTAAAGCGTGGAAGTACTGACCTTACTTTGAGTTTGATTCCATAAAAAGTGACACAAACATTAGTGTCCGCTGTGCGTGGGAAGAAAACTTCTTTTTACAGTGAAAAAAACCCTAAACTTCCAACAAGCACCGAGTAGCTACGACGTAATGGGAAACTCACAGAGAAACTGGCGGATTCTTCCACTGACCGCGGCACACCTGCACCAGGGTAAACCTCCGCCTACCCCACTCCTGCTTTACAGGTGAAAATAGAGCAACAGGACCGCTGAGTCTTTGACTTTATTTATTTTCTGCTGTGTTTTACTTGCATCTATTTGAAAGACTGAGTGTAAACACAAAAAATATTTTATTTTATTTGCTGGAATGTGCAGAAAATAGGTTTAAATGTTAAACAGATTTCTTCCAGTCAGAGAATGTTGCATATAATGTAATGTTTGCTTGATGCATAAACTTTAAAGATTAAAACTAATAAAACAAGTTTTAAAAAGAGACTTTTTCATTTGATTACATTTTGTATGATGGATTATGCAGAAAAAGTAGAATTGGGCTTCATCACCTATTCAGGTTGTAAATTGTGTTTTTAAAAAGTAATTAAGTAACTAAGTAATTAATTGCTTTTTGGGGGAAGCAATCAGTAATTAGTTACTGATTACTTTTTTCAAGTAACTTGACCAACACTGGTGGATATACACTACCAGTTAAAAGTTTTGACACACCTTCTCATTCAGTGGTTTTTTAATTTTAATTTTAATACTTTCTACAATGTAGATGCATACTGAAGCAAAGAAAAATATATAAATAACTGTAAATATGTTTTATGTTTTAGAGTCCTCAGAGTAGTCGCCCTTTGCTTTACTGGCAGTGAATGGTAATGGTAATTGGACTGGTTCTTATATAGCGCTTTTCTACTCTTTCTGAGCACTCAAAGCCCTGTACACAACTTTTCTGCACAACAGTGCTGCAAACCCTCGCCTGACGTGTTTCACCTCACAGGTGAGCCTTATCAGTGTCAACTGGTGGAATCTCCTGCCTTCTTAATGGGGTTGGGACCATCAGTTGTTTCGTCCAGAAGTCAGGTTGGTACACAGCTGACACAACTGTTAGAATTCATATTTGAATGTGTCCCCAGGTGCAGTCACAAAAACCATCAAGTGCTACGATGAAACTGGCTCACATGCGGACCGCCCCAGGAAAGGAAGGCCAAGGGTCACCTCTGCTGAGGATAAATTCATCAGAGTCACCAGCCTTAGAAATCACAAGTTAACAGCAGCTCAGATTAGAGTCCAGATAAATGCCGCACAGAGTTCCAGTAGCAGGTAGTGATGGTAAATTTGATTCTTTTTGCTGAATCGAGTTTTAATGAGTCACTCACCAAAGTGAATCGGGTGTTTTGAGTCATTTGAGTCACTGAGTCAGTTGACCAGAGAGTCCAAAAAATTTACATTTTCACTCAAACTTAATTTGTTTCTATTTTCATGTAAATCCTACTGCTAAGATGAGTGATTGAAAAAGAAAAACAACTGTTTTTATAGAGCAAAAAAGAGCAAAAAAAAAGATTTCTAAAGGGAACATTTATTTGATTTATTTTTATTTTATTTTATTAGTATTTTCCTTAAATGTGTTAAATATATATTTTCTCATCTAAATGTCCACTGAGCTGTGAGCCAGGGGGCGGAAATGCGCCTTAACATTGGTTGCCAACCAAGAAGAAGAAGAAGCTGTGAGCCAGGAGGGAGGGGGTGAGTGAGTGATTCATTTATGCTACGATTCAGCCAAGAAACACAAGAAATGGACATTAGACCAGTGGAAATCTGTGCTTTGGTCTCATGAGTCCAAAGTTGAGATCTTTGGCTCCACCTGACGTGTCTTTGTGCGACAGAGAAAAGGTGAATGGATGGTCTCTGCATGCATGGTTCCCACTGTGAAGCATGGAGGAGGAGGTGTGATAGTGTGTGTGTGTGTGTTTGGGGGGGGGGGGGGGGGGGGGCTTTGCTGGTGACATTGTTGGGGATTCAAAACTGTAAAAAATATTCAAAACTGAAGGCACACTGAACCAGCATGGCTACCACAGCATCCTGCAGCCACATGCCATTGCATCATCTATTTCCCAACAGGACAACGACCCCAAACACACCTTCAGGCTGTGTGAGTGCTGTTTGACCAAGAAGGAGAGTGATGGAGTGCTGCACCTGATGGCCTGGCCTCCACAGTCACCTGACTTAAACTCAAAGGAGATGGTTTGGGATGAGATGGAGCGCAAAAAAGGCCAACAAGTGCTCGGCATTGTTCACCAAATGATTAAATATGTGTTCATTCATTTTGATGTTTTGATGCCTTCAGTGAGAATCAATCGAAATAATTCAATTTAATTTATTTATACAGCGCAAAAAACCCCAAACCTGTCACCTCAAGGTGCTTTATATTGTAAGGTAGACCCTACAATAAGATTAATAACAGATATGATTCAATGCAGAGAGGTCTATTAACACATAGTGAGTGAGAAAGGTGACTGGAAAGGACAAACCCAATGCATCATGGGAATCCATGCAGCCTACGTCTATTGCAGCATAACTAAGGGAGGATTCAGGGTCACCTGGTCCAGCCCTAACTATATGACAGGACATTGGCCAATCAGATGAAAGGAAGAAAAATAGGGTCAAAATTTGTACTTGTAACTTGAAACTTGAGTGCAGAGTTTCTCACGTATTTTTTGGCTAAGTCCACACACAAATTCTTTTTTATGCACACATAAATTCTTTTTACACATACAAATCCTGAGAATCCCAAGATGCACAAAACAAAGGATTAGAAAAATAAAACAGAAAATAACTAAACGTGGAGTCACTAAAAGACGAGACTTGAAAAGTGCAGGGGAAACACAGGGAAAGCATGATTAACTGAGAGCAGAACCCAGATGACTAAAACTAAGAAGGCCTAAGAATATAAATACTTAACAGAGAGAGAAAACTAAGGATATCATGAACAAAGGACCAAACACTGAGGCTAATTACTAAGCTGACAGAAAATGATGAGGGACAAAGCACAGGGACCAGACCTGAAGTCTGTGGAACCAGCTTCCACTTTGGTTTCAGGAGACAGACGCCCTCCGAGTTTTACGTTCAGGCTTTTTCCTTTTTGATAAAGCATATAGTTTGGGCGGGATCAGTATTTATGCTGCTATACACTCTCTTCACCCATGACTGTATTTCCTCCTGCGCGTCCAATCTCATTGTTAAGTTTGCCGATGACACTACAGTGCTCGGACTTATATCCAACAACGATGAGACAAACTATAGGACAGAGGTGCAACAACTAGAGTCATGGTGCCACGACAATAACTTGGTCTTAAACACCAAAAAGTCCAAGGAGATCATTGTAGATTTCCGGAAGAAGGGTCATAACAACCATCTGCCTCTCTTCATTGGCAGTGAGGCGGTGGAGAGGGTGAGCAGTTTTAAATTCTTGGGGGTAACTGTGACCGAGGACCTGTCCTGGGGCAACCATATCACCTCAGTTGTACGGAAGGCCCAACAGCGCCTCTACTACCTGAGGAGACTGCGGAGCGCACACATACCCAGATCTCTGATGTTGAACTTCTACAACTGTGCCATCAGCAGCGTTCTGACGTATGGATTTCTAGTGTGGTTCCCCAGCTGCACCAAAGCCGATCAGCAAGCACTCCAGCGGGTGGTGAAAGAAGCTGACAGAATTATTGGAACAAGTCTGCCAGAGATCAGTAATATCTTCCCCACTCGCTGTCTGAGGAGGGTGCACAGTATCCTGCGGGACCAACATCACCCTGCGCGCCACCTTTTCCATCTGCTGCCCTCAGGGAGAAGGTACAGGTCTATACAGGCCAGAACATCCAGACTGGCCAACAGCCTGTATCCACAGGCTGTGAGGCTCCTGAACTCTCTGCCCCCCTCTCACGGACAATAACCATATCCAACTTCTTAATAGCAATGAACTGGTCTGCATTGGTGCATCATATCTTTATTCTCTTCCCCCTCCTGCCCCTCCCCCTCTTTCTTAAATAGATAACTATCATATCTGATATCATATCTCACAGTACAATAATATTGAATGGGTTGCATTGTTGTACTCTGTCATGTTTCTCAGGTCTCTGTCTGAATTTCTACGAACATTACTTGTCATGTTCTCATGTTATTGCTAAGGATTGTCTTATTGCATTGGAGTCACACTGGGTTAAATATGTACACTTGGGTTTTAAGGGGTATTTATTATTTTCTTCTTTTTTTTGGGTTGTATGGAAGCCCCAAACGCAATTTCATTGTTCCGACAATGACAATAAATAAATACTATACTATACTATAGATCGAGGCTGCTGGATTCTCATGATGGACTGAAAGTGTCTTCTTCAGTCATGATGGGCATTACAACAGTAGTTTTTTAGCAAACACACAAAAGGTCTGGCCATGGTAAACTTTGTAGTAAACCCAGAGATAACTCACCAGATAAATGACATCCACAGACCCCGGAGACTCTCCCACTATAGTGTAGTTGACTGATACCTCTTCTTCTGCATCACAGGACACTGCTTTATCCTTCTTCTGTACCTCTAGAGAGCTGATTGTTTTAATATCAGGAGAAGACGGCTGGGACATGGATAATGTGTGAAATCCCCTGTCATAGTATGCAGTTCTGTATCCTGGGTAGCCCAGTGTTGGTGTCAGGCTTGCCTAGTTGGGGATAGGAAACAAAAATTTAAAAACTTGATCTACAAATAACATTGGTCAACGAGGCTTTATAAGCAAGGCAAAGGTGGAGGAAGATGAGTCATAAACTGTTTCAGGATTGCAGCTTATTACTGTGGGAGGTATTTGGACATTTGCAGCCTATCAGAAACCAATTGTGGCTTCATGCTGCTGTCATGGCTGCATTAAATTACACATTGTTTCCGTGTGTCAGCTCACATGGAGTTGGATATCCTGGTCAAAGTTATCAGTGCTGAAAGAAAATGAGGCCACACCGTTGCTGTCAGTTGTCAGATTTTGTAGTGAGCGTGGTTGCCACATTTGTCCCGTGAACAGGTAGACCGGTGCGTCACAAACTGGTGTATTATTGTGGTACACTGCTCTGACCTGTTGAAGAACACAATGCTCTATCAATGGAAAATACAAACAATTTAAATGTGCTTTGTACGACAAACTGAGCTGAAAACAACATGTTAGGCTTACTTTTCCTTCCACATTAGATCCCCGTTCCCAAACCTTGGGCACGTTAATGAAAGACACTTTTCCAAGGACGTAAGAAATCGTGACTCTCTTCTCTTGAGGGAGTGAAGCACCTGAATGTAAAAACTTTCATGTTACAATCTGTGAATGCCTTTTTGGTTAAATACACATCGATGTGTCATTTTAAAGGAATAACACAACTTGCCTGTTCCCTCTTCTTCCACTTTGGCCCTGATATCCAGAACATCTTGAAGCACCTTTTGGTCCATTTTAGTAAAAATTGACATGTTGAAGGAAAAAGTTGCACAGCCAGTCTTGTCTGCCTGGAAAGAACAATAAAGAAAGAAAATCACTGATACAAGAATAAACCAAAATTAGAATCAAATCTCATTCACAATCGAATCTATAAAATATATTAAATGTTCAAACTATGAGATTTTACAGAGTCATGAAAGACTTGAGCTCATTTAGAATTTGATGAAAGCAATATGGTTTAAAAATGCAGGGTGGGGGGACAAAAGTCTGGAGGGGTCAGTTGTACTAAACATAAACAGCTGAAGGAACATTTTGCAACTGATTATGTTACCTGGCAACAGATCATTCAGATAAACGTGTATAAAAAGATCATCATAGAGAGACAGAGTTTCTCACAAATACAGATGGGCGGAGGTTTACAAATCTGCAAAAGACTGTGTCTACAAATTGTAGAACAATGACAGAATAATTTCATTAATGTAAAATTATCAAGACGGGGAATATCTCATCATCTGCAGCGCATAATGTCATCAAAACATGCAAAGGATAAGGCTGAAATCCACTATCAGATGCAGTCTCCAGGTCCTTGGGCAGCAATGCATGAATAACTGTAAAAAAGGTTTTTTTTTTACATTCCTTTATTTGCATCAGGTACTTTATGTTGACCTATGAACCATGCAAGCACAACAAGGACACCTGCCTCAAGGGATTATTGTTTCTACACATAACAGACAACTTAGAAAACAACCAGTTTGAACTTGTATCACATTGTTGAGCAGCCTGTTGCAAAAGCACATCCTTTATTCCCATGTCCTTCTTTGAATCTAACAATGGGGTTTGAACTCATGAAAGCTTGCCTGAGAGACTTCAGGCTGTATTTCTATTTGTGTTTGCATGTTTCAGTAAACCCTGTAGCTATTCATTCTGCTTGTGTCAGTGTAACAGTCTGAAATTGTATTCTCTTGTGTGTCAGACATAATGAAACACACCACTTGCCTTAGCTCACGGCTGAATGAAGGCACATAACCCAGTATGTGACATATGAGACAATGAAACTGTAGGAAAAAAAAGTGAAGACAACACATGGCGCCAGCTTAACTGAGTACAGCAGGCAACCCGTGTGCTGTAATGCTAATGCAGTGGCCTGAATGTACCCAAAGAATCAGAGAAAAAAAGAGAAATGAAGCCATAACTGTACCTGCTTTGTCTCTGTGTGGCAGGAGCCACCCATCTGCCATATGGCCAAAAGATCGTAATCGTACGACGATATACCAAAACCTCTATTCACATTAATAGGTCTGCACACATTGACTGTAACACGTCCTGGTACAGGCTGTCCATACGTGTACCTGTTTAAAGAAAAATAAGTAAACATTATGAGTCATTTGCTCTCCAAACTCCAGATTTTACAACACATAATTTGTCCTGAAAGAACTTTTCCTTACTTTGCACACACTTTAGCTTCAACGTCTTCCTGCCCAATACTCACTTCTTCAGATATATTTACTGTCACATCAAATTTGGGTAAAACTGGGGGAAATATGAATGTCAGCATTTGCACTCCATTACAACAAAGAATTTAAGAATAAATAAGACTGACTTACCATATTTCTCCACTTTGAAGTTGTGAGATATTTTCCTCTCACCCATTGACACAATGATCTGGTACGGTCCCTCACGGGCCTCAGTGTCCAAGGAGTAAGAAAGCTGCAGTATTCTACTATTGGATGTTTCATTTAGCCACTGTCCAATCCTGTTACTGTGAGGATCCTGTTAAATCAAATTGCAGTGACAGCAAATACGCATAGTAGTTTTATAGATACATACATACATATACATACACACACACACATATATATATATATATATATATACACATATGGTTTCCCCTGCCTCTAAAATGACAACAATGGGAATGAAAAGGCAGGTGTAAAAACACAATAATTCTTTTGAACATTTGTTTATTTGTTCATTTTCTATAATACCAATGAAAGGAATAATAAGCTGGTAATGCCATTGTCAGCTATGAGTCACAGGGAGCTAGCTTTCTAACTTTACTGGCAGTGCAAAGTTGTGGTGACAGCAGGGCTTGACTGGTAATCTGGCATTCTGGACATTTTCCTGTTGGCTGTAAGACCAGTACAACTCTTTGTTGTCAATATCATTATACAGGCTTAAAGACTGGCTGGAATGGCAGCTGCACCTGACCCTACGAGCGCTGGCAGCAATCTCTCTGGTGTATTTTTTTGTACACTACTTTTCACTTTTACTTAATAATATTTTAAAGTAATGCTACTCTTACTTGAATAAAATTTTTGGATACTCGACCCACCTCTGTATATATGCAACCCAATTTGTCCAGTTTTGAAACTGTCAGTGACCTGGAGTAATACTGCAGAAGCAGTGTGTACATAAGCAGTGAGCAGGGAACAATCAAGTCTGACTCCATGTGTTCAGCATTGTGTTGATGCATTTACAGCAGAAGTAAAAAACCTTTTCTGGAGATATTCTCTTACCTGAAGTTCAATGACATCATACTGAAAGAAAGAACCAAAGACAGGTGGAGTTAAGAAATTGTTGTGTAAATCACTGCATCTCAATTCTAAACAGCATCATTAATAACACTGTTCAAAAACTCACCAGCTGATTGGCCGGTCGCATCTTATTATCCATCGCAACGACTCTGAAATTCACTGTGAGAAAAATTTTAAAGAGATTGTGTCTCTCTTTCTCTCCTTATACTTTAAAACAAAGGTCCATTAGGGTTGGGGCCATGACTGCTAAAATTAACAAAATAAACACTTAATTACATTACTAATTAAAATGGAAATAATTAATTAAATATCTAAACAATTTTATTATTAATAAATTATGTATTTTGAGTTTCAATTTTCAATTAAATATTTCATGGTTGCTGTGCTGCAGTGCATCGTGAATTAATCTGTCACTGCAGTTTATCAACGGACACAGCATCTGATTTTTACCCTACACAGCAAGTCAATACAGATCTCAGATAAGGGACTGATATGAATTGGTGGTTATGTGGACAGGCCGACCAAATGCTTGAAGGTTGCACTACATAAAAATAATAAAATCATATTTGGTGACACGGCAAGTATTTTAAAATATTGCTTATAGTGTAGCTCCATCAGGTCCGAATGGCTGTGTGCATTAAGCAGGGCACACTAAATAAACAGACACCCAGCCAAAGCATTAAATTGTCTGTGTCCCTGAGTTTGATGGGTGACAGATAAAACTGATTAATGAACACAAAATAATTAATTAAATTGAAAACCAATAATTGGACAATGAAATAATTAAATATCCTTGTAAATAATCAAAATGAGAAAAAATGAATTGAATATATAAAAAGATCATTAAATATGTGTTGGAAACTGGAAATCAGAAATAAAAACCTAAATATGTGTTGGTGTACGCTCAATTATCCAGGTAAGTAAATCTCCAAAAGTTGATTCTGTTCATCTGGACGTTTTCAGTGGAGAAACGTTGCGTCACTGATCCAGGTGACTTCTTCAATCTCAGCTGACTGCAGGTTTCAATCTTATAAACAGTACATTTGCATAATGACTGAAACCAGCCCACTGAAGGAACAATCTGCTGTTCGCTACATGGAAGAAGTGCAAAGCAGAGCTCTGGTATCGCACCCTGGCTGGAACAAAACAAAGTCACTAGTTCAGGATTTCCCCACTGAAAACATCCAGATGAAAAGAAACTTTTGAGATCATTCAATACTTTTTTACATTTTTTAAATGAAATTACTGATATTTAATTAATGTATATATATACATATATACTTTTATACTAAGTTAATATACTGTGTTGTGTTGTTTGTTGCGTTGTGATGTGTCATATCGTGTCGTGTTGTGTTATATGTAGTGCCGACGTAGGACATTTTTTCCAATTTCATTGTACTACTGTACTATGTATGACTGTGCAATGACAATAAAGAGTTATCTTATCTTATCTTATCTTTTATATATATATATATATAATACATGAGCGGGACACAGAAAGGAATTGGCAAGAATACCAGAGGCGCAAAACACCAGCTACTGGTAGACAGAACAGTCAGCCGAGACTGCAAGACCAGACTGACCAACCTGTGCACTGCCTGGATTGATTACAAGAAGGCCTATGACTCAATGCCCCACAGCTGGATACTGGAATGCCTAGAATTGTACAAGATCAATGGGACCCTAAGAGCCTTCATCAGGAACTCAATGGGGATGTGGCGTACAACACTAGAGGCCAACTCCAAGCCCATAGCACAAGTCACCATCAAGTGCGGGATCTACCAAGGAGATGCTCTGTCCCCACTGCTGTTCTGCATAGGCCTGAACCCCCTCAGTGAGATCATTAACAAGACTGGCTACGGATACCGACTACGGAACGGAGCAGTTGTCAGCCACCTCCTGTACATGGATGACATCAAGCTGTATGCCAAGAGTGAACGAGACATCGATTCACTGATCCACACTACCAGGCTATACAGCAATGACATTGGAATGTCGTTCAGACTGGAGAAGTGTAGTCGGATGGTAACAAAGAGAGGGAAGGTAGTCAGAACTGAGGGGATTGAACTACTAGAAGGCAACATTGCAGACATAGAGGACAGTTACAAGTACCTGGGGAGCCCGCAGGCAAATGGGAACCATGAAGAGGCCGCTAGAAAGGCTGCAACCACCAAGTACCTGCAGAGGGTCAGGCAAGTCCTGAGGAGTCAGCTGAATGGTAAGAACAAGATCCGGGCCATCAACACGTACGCCCTGCCCGTGATCAGGTACCCTGCTGGGGTAATAGGCTGGCCAAAGGAAAAGATAGAAGCCACTGACATCAAGACAAGAAAGCTCCTTACATGCATGGAGGGTTTCACCCAAAGTCCAGCACCCTGAGGCTGTACGCTAAGCGGAAGGAAGGGGGCCGGGAACTGGTGAGTGTCAGCACCACAGTCCAGGATGAGACAACGAACATCCAAGAATACATTGGGAAGATGGCCCCAACTGACCGAGTGCTCAGTGAATACCTCAGGCAGCAGAAACCCAAGAAAGAGGAGGGAGACGAGGAACCATCATGGAAGGACAGGGCCCTGCACGGTATGTACCACCAGCAGATAGAGGAGGTGGCTGATATCCAGAAATCCTACCAGTGGCTGGAAAAAGCTGGATTGAAAGACAGCACAGAGGCACTGATCATGGCAGCACAAGAACAAGCTCTGAGTACAAGATCCATAGAGGCTGGGGTCTCTCACACCAGGCAAGACCCCAGGTGTAGGCTGTGTAAAGATGCCCCAGAGACAATCCAGCACATAACAGCAGGGTGCAAGATGCTAGCAGGCAAGGCATACATGGAACGCCATAACCAAGTGGCCGGCATAGTGTACAGGAACATCTGTGCCGAGTATAACCTGGAGGTCCCGAGGTCAAAATGGGAGATGCCCCCAAGGGTGGTGGAGAATGACCGAGCTAAGATCCTGTGGGACTTCCAGATACAGACGGACAAAATGGTGGTGGCTAACCAACCGGACATAGTGGTGGTAGACAAACAGAAGAAGACGGCCGTAGTGATCGATGTAGCGGTTCCGAATGACAGCAATATCAGGAAGAAGGAACACGAGAATTTGGAGAAATACCAAGGGCTCAGAGAAGAGCTCGAGAGGATGTGGAGGGTGAAGGTGACGGTGGTCCCCGTGGTAATCGGAGCACTGGGTGCGGTGACTCCCAAGCTAGGCGAGTGGCTCCAGCAGATCCCGGGAATAACATCGGAGATCTCTGTCCAGAAGAGCGCAGTCCTGGGAACAGCTAAGATACTGCGCAGGACCCTCAAGCTCCCAGGCCTCTGGTAGAGGACCTGAGCTTGAAGGATAAACCGCCCGCAGGGGCATGCTGGGTGTTTTTATATATATATGTATATATTAGGTGTGCAACGATACACAACATTCACGGTTCGGTTCGATACTTTGGTGTCACGGTTCGATATTTTTTCGATACAAAAAAATGTTCATGCTTTTTTAATTTGTCATTTATTAAAATTATAAATTTATATTTTAACTCAAAAGTACAGTTTTTAAATGTAATGTTGCTGAAACAACAAAATAATAAAAAATATATAAATCTATCTGATGGAGAAATCACTCATCTTTGGAAAAGAGAGTTTATTACAGAGAAATGGCTCTTTCCAAAATAAATGCTATACTATTTATCTATCTTCTGGGCTATATTCTCAGCAGCATATTAAACATATCAGGTCCCCATGAGGAGAATCCTGTGCTAACGGCTGTCTAAATGACTCGGGTAAAGTTTGTAGCATGCGTGCTTGTTGTTTTTGTCTGCTTCCACTTGTCTTTGCAGTAGGATGATGTCGGCGTAAATGTGCAGTCATATTCGTTGTGTTCCCCACTAGTGCTGTCAGCGTTAACCTGAAATGACGTTAACGCCACAACACGGCAAATCTCTGTAAACGAGCTACCGCGTTCGACTACCCCACCTAGGCTGCACTGTAGAGCGCAGATCCACTGAGCTCTCAACACAGACAGCGTCCACAGAAGAAAAGTTGATAAAATAAATTGAAAATTTTGTATTGTTCGATACATATGCGTACTGAACCGAAAGCACTGTATCGAACGGTTCAATATCGATACAGGTATTGTTGCACCCCAAATATATATATATATATATATATATATATATATATATATATAATTTATTTAAATTTAATTGATATCACTAATTTATATTTTAATTAACAAGACATTTCATTTATTGTCTAATTATGTGTTTCATACATTTTGGCACCCGTGGCCCTCCATTTTGGTGCTTTCAATTCCATGTTTGAACATAATTTAATTGTGAACAATAAAACTATTAAAGATAAAACCATTAAACTTTCACATAAAATGAATTTGACTCTAATCAGGGACAGATAGTACAAAAAATAAATCATGTCTGAGTAATATAATATGGCCTTTGTCCTTTGGCCGTGCACTCTGAGTATTCTGCATCTTTTATTTTGCATTACTGTGAATTTTTAAAATAGTTATATTCAAAGATGGACTCAGATTTCAAAGTGCGAACAAATATCTCGGTCGATGGACCGTATTAAATATCTTGAAAAGCGTCTGCTAAATGAAGCACAACTTTCACATCAATCATTGCATGTGTGTCCAAATTTTGGACCATAAAACTTGTTACACAAATTGGAGATGGTGGAGCAGCTGGCTCATGATGATGGAATTTGAATGAACTACATGTCTTATATAACATAACAGCACATTGTTACCTTTTTGTCCAGGGAGGTAGATGGGTTTATCTGTTTGGATGAATGTGAAGGGATCAGACGCTCGGATCATCACTTTTCTGACTTGTTTGGAGTAAAATGTGTCTCCTCGTACCTCCACCTGAAAATGTTGCACCTCCTTTTGTACCAAAGGAGCCTGAGACAGTGGGATATTTAGATAGTCATTAAAGCTAATAATGCTTACGATAACAACTAACAAACGCATTTTGTGTGTGAAAGTGCTGGTTGCCAACCTCAAACTGAACACAGGTTTGAAAGGCCTCATTTGACGTATGCGTGAATAAGGTTGTGTTCTTCTCTCGGGACATCAAAGTGACAGTCATGACCAGAGTCCCACTGGGCTGTCGGAGAGTTGCACAGAATTTGGCCTCAGCTCCAGCTTCAATAACTGCAGGAATGGCCACCAGGTACTGGCTGCATACAGCATCACACATACAGCAGTTACTGCAGTGAACAACTCACACAGACAAAAACACGCTGAAGACAAACTCACGGTTCAGCCACCGCTTGATCCACATGCATCCAGCTCAGGAGGACACACAGAGTGCAGCTCAGGATCCAGAGACGGTCCATGACTGGTTGTGATAATCCTCAGTGTCAGCTTCTGCTAAATATCGGCTGATCGTCCCCACCCACATACACTGTAACAGCCACGTGTTTGAAACGCACTCATGTACTCTGATCTCCACAAAGTCAATCACTTACACATTTACAAAATCCCAATCCTGCTTTCAGCAGTGAACACTAAACTATAGACAACAGTAAAGTTTGTCATTCAGTGTAAAACATTACAGTAACATACAGTGCTCCAAGGTGATGTTTCTAAATCAGCTCCAAGTTTAATTTGGCTGTTACAAAAAGTTATTTCTGTTTCGAATGTGCCTGTTTTACTTAATAATGTGCATTTTCTTACCGTCAGTGCTGGGATATCCCACTGTAGTGTGTAACTACTGATATTCTCTAAAATCACTGGGCGTTACAGTAAGTGTAGCCACCAACAGTGCCCTTTACCCAGCGTGGGATGTCTGACTGCCATGTTTTTGACCTTATTTCTCAGGAAAGACTAAACAAACGTTTGTGTAGTGATAACAGGCTCAAACAAAACTGATGGATTCATCAGTGATGTCACAGACTGCTATATTTGCTTAAAAGACAAAAATCACAATGTTTCTGTCCAAATTAAAAATGAAACATGTTAAACAGCTTTTGTTGCACTTTAGTAAACAACACAGATCAAACTTCAGCCCACTGAAATAACTGCAGTGACAGTCACACTGCTGAGTGTGGAGGGATTTCTGGTCTGGTTTTTAAACTGTAACATTGCTGAGAATGAGTCATTATCTCTGACCCTCTGGACCCAGCAGTATTACCCCATGTTATTCTATTTGCCTTGTTTGATTTGTCTTTACGGGAAAAGGGTTTTTGTTTGTTCTGTCTCACTAAGGGGCTGTGGGGGTGGGGGGGCATGCTTTACACACATACAGATGTGTTAATCCATAAATGTTAATACAGTTTGTTAATACTTGTTAACAAATGCAGAAAATAAAGTTTGTTTAAAAACAGTTAACAGCATTGAACCCATGAAAGACTGAAGTCTGTACTGATATACTGAATATTTGCTGCTGATATGATATTATTAGATATTTATTATGATACATGTATTTATGACATGAGCTCACTCATGGTTACAGCGCTGGAACGTGTGGCCATGGACCCAAAACAGCATGCTCAAATCGTGACAAACTTCATAGATCTGGAGTGTGACCCCATAAAAGACAACCCCAAATCTGCTGGTCTGGGAATCCAGCAGTTCATCTAAACAAAAGGCACTTAGCCTAAAACTACGGTGGCCCCTAGAGACAAAGCACGTACAAACTCCAAAACACTTGCAAACTCCAAAACACATGCAAACTCCAAAACACATGCAAACTCCAAAACACATGCAAACTCCAAAACAATTGCAAAATCCAAAACACTTGCAAACTCCAAAACACTTGCAAACTCCAAAACACTTGCAAAATCCAAAACACTTGCAAACATCCTTATAGAATATGATGTAACACTATAGATCAACTTACCTCAGAATATATAAAGCATATAAACAATTACAGCAATATGATGCAACAAACACAGCAGTACTACTAATCCAAAATACTCAAAGCTTCATAGAACTGAAACAAACATTTATTTTTAGCTCCATTCAGCTGCTGATACATACTTTAGGTTTCTGAACATTAAACTTGTTGCCTTTCATAGTGTGTAACTTGAAGGCCCTGAGTACTTTCTGCCACACCGAAAACACTGGGATGATGACTTTATTTGAACATTAGCTAATAAGACTGATTCAGGACAGACAGTTATGTTAAACTTTCCTAGCAGTCCTTCACAAACAGGGAACAGTCTGTCTATTCTCTCCATCTGTCAGCTGCTGCTGGCTCTTCCTCCTCCTCTTTCTCACACACTGCTGAGTTTGTCCTGGTGGATCATCAGGGGTGCAAAGCCTCACAGATGATGTGCAGCAGTGGGTCCCTCAGTCTGTCCTCACTCTGGACACTTGCAGTTGTCACACATGGAAATCAAATGTGTGATAAGCTGCAGGATTCAAACACAAGTGTAACTTATAAATACATGTTCATACTTTTATTACACAATCAGAGAGAAAGAAAAGAGAGAGAGTGCAGGACAGACAGACAGGTGACAGTCTCAGGTGTATACACTCCTACAAAACAGCACAAAAGAAGGAGGATTTAGTGTTTGTGTTATTACAAAACAAGAAGAGTTCCCAGATGGTACAGTGGACACATGTGTGACTCCTGTGATTAAAGCATCTTTCTTTCAGCTTAACGAGTGAACCGTCAGCTCGTTCAAACACACGTTAAAGTCCGTTTGGCTCGACACCACCGAACAGAGGCAGCAATATAACATAGCTAACATTAACAGTGCAGTGAATCCTGCTTGTGCCGTAATATTCAGGACTGCAAACCGAGCAGCATCACTGACTTTCAGCTTGTTGTGTTTGTGGATATATGACTGACTTTAAGTAATAAAATCCATTTTAATCCATAACATCATCACATTCTCTGTAAGATTAAAGTCAACTATTGAACGGCGTATATTTTGAAGTAAAGGCTTTAAAACCAAGTTAGTAAAAACATCGCTAATGTCACATAACTTTCCCGACATGCGGCCAACAGTAATGTTTTAATGTTCTTCATTATAAAAACATTTGCGCATAAATAAGTGACATAATATTCAGTACTTACTTCTGAAAGTTTACTCTTCGGCGGCTCCGCTTCCGCCGTTTTTTTCAGCAAAATTATCCACACCACAGCTGCACTATGAAATCTGGGATATGTTGGGCCATGAAGGCTACACCGACCCATCCTTAAAATTCAGGGAAATTAAGGACGCATTTGAGGGCCGCATTTCGAGCAGCCTTTGAATTGGGACAGCCTTCATTGTGTTGCTGTGACGTAATCGGCCTTAAAATGCGGCCTTTAAGGCTGCAGACCCCAAATCCAGTCATTGGTACTTCCTGGCTTGTGTAGTTACTAGGTAACAAAAGCTCAACACTGCCCCTAGCGTCCTGGAGCACTTCCGTTGTGTTTTGGAATTTGCATGTGCTTTGGGGTTTGCAAGTGCTTTGGAGTTTGCAAGTGTTTTGGAGTTTGCATGTGTTTTGGAATTTGCATGTGCTTTGGGGTTTGCAAGTGCTTTGGAGTTTGCAAGTGTTTTGGAGTTTGCAAGTGTTTTGGAATTTGCATGTGCTTTGGGGTTTGCAAGTGTTTTGGAGTTTGCAAGTGTTTTGGAGTTTGCAAGTGTTTTGGAGTTTGCAAGTGTTTTGGAGTTTGCAAGTGTTTTGGAGTTTGCATGTGTTTTGGAGTTTGCAAGTGTTTTGGAGTTTGCAAGTGTTTTGGAGTTTGTACGTGCTTTGTCTCTAGGGGCCACCGTATAAAACAGATATAGATGTGTTTATCCTACCATAAAACAATAAGAGAAGGTACTGTCATGGTGAAATGGGATTAAAGGACTCAGGTGCGAGACTCCTTGCAGAGTGACAGTGAATTTATTCACAGTGAAAAGGTGAGTCAATAGTTCGAGTCTGTAATCCAGAAAGAGCAGTGCAGTAATACGATGACTTCTCCCCCGCAGTGACAGTGCTGTAATAATCCAAAACCGCTCCTTGTGCCGGCTCCTCCTCCGATCTCTGAATCCTGGGGGCAGATGAGAAAAGCACACGCACTGTAACACAACCGTTCTCTCTTTCACAAGCTGAGTGTACTAGCCACGATTACGCTACCCGGTTTAGTTCAACGTTCCAGCGTTGGTTGTGACTCGACTGCACCATTAAATAGGGCTGCTTCAGATTAGTTGTAGCCGGCGAAGTAATTACTGTTAAGGTTCACAATTGAGGAGGGAGAGTACAAACCACTCTTGGTCCAGAGGATCTTGGTCAAACAATGATTTTAATGAACACACGTGTGGGAAGACACTCTGTACGCAGACAGCCAGTAGTCCTCGACTTAATCAAAGCATGAACAGATATTTTATAGCATCAGGGTTTGTTTACTGACGCCCCTTCATGCGTCACCGGTACATTTTATACATAGATCAGATCAACACCAGAATGACTTTTCACCTAGAAAATCATCTTCTATTTTCATGGCTTGGTACTTTCCGTTCTTATCTTAAAATGAATTGTTCCTCTTTCTTGTCGAGACATAACTAATCTCTCCTCTAAATAAGTCTAACTAGTTTCTTCCCCTCTGCTGTTGGACACATGAACAATAACCACATGACTGTCCCCGCCACTCACACATGACCCTACGCTGTGTCACTGCATCATTTCATGTCTGGCACTGATCACCACCTGCACTCATGTATATATCCTTCTACGTAGCACTCTTAATTCTTATTCTCATGTATATCTCATGCACATATCTTTCTTTCTACATAGCACTTTAATTCTTATTGTTTGCACTGAAGCACCGCAGCAAATTCCTAATGTTGTAAACCTCAACATCTGGCAATAAACCCATTCTGATTCTGATTCTGATTCTAATATGTGTGTATGTGTTGACCTCACATGCTCTTTGTGTCACCTCTTCACTGTCTGTGTCTCGTCCTCAAATGCTCCTCAAAATAACCTGCACTTAGACTCTGCTTTCGGTTTCAGTTCTGCAAAAGGCACACTCTGCAAACCTGCAACTTCCTGTCAGCCTGCAACTTAGTCTTTCTGAGAGACACACTGTTTAACCCCTGAATGCAATATAAACTCCAGATTATATTCTTAATGCAATGGTACTGATGACAATTATTTAACAATAGCAGTAAAATAATTTCCCTTCTCCACACTCCCTCTCTCGACCTCTGGAACACCAGAGGTCGCAATACATTGTGTCCTCGCTCAGACCCTCTCTGGTGGTCTCGGACCTCGAGATCTCCAGGATCCTCGCCCCTCCTGTGGTCGCCGAGATCTTCTGTAAAGGAAACAAAACACCTTTTCCTGCACCTCCCTAACTTATCCTATCTGGGACTCTTTAATCAAAAGCCTGATCCTAATTATCTTCTTAACTTATTGACTTGTATTTATGTATACTCTTCAACGTTACTCATCCCTTTAAAACTCTTTAAGCCCTGCTTTCACGTCCGGTTGCTCGCTCTATTTTCCCTTATCTGATCATCAACATCCTGTGCACAAATTGTCGCTGCTGCAAGTTCCTCTACTCTAAAAGATCCAAAAGAAAACAACCATTCTAATCAATTAAGTTTAAGCATATAAGCAATTACTCCTGTATACATTTCATCATAGCTAAATGCTGCCTTGAAACAACTCCTATGTGTTAACTTCATTTTAACCTCACATTTCCTATGTTATAACCCATTTTGGTATAGCCTTTTTATTTCATTTTGCTCCTTTTAATGTAACAATACCTTCTAATTCTAATTTATCAGACTTAACCAAAATATATGCTTTCCTTCCTCTTTGGTCCTTCTTTTAAGTTCAGTTAAAAGCTAAATGAATTTAAGGCCTTTTGCCTGGAATCAATACTGTCATGTGTGTTTCTTAACTCTGTGTCTGTAAGCGTGTGCAATCCTTCATGAACTCATATTATCCTCACAGTAGATTGGCTAATCATAGCGCTAGCCAAAGGCTCGTGACCCTCCAGAGACAAATTTGAGCCACAACTCCTTTAAAAGCACAAAATGCAATATGTATAAAAATCATTTCTATTTATAAGCTCCCCCTTTATCCTAAAAATACCTCCTATGTAATATCTGTATGTGTACGCCTACATTATAACCACTACTTCTAGAAATCAAAAAGAACTCAAAGCTGTTCTACCCCTTCAACCCTCACTAATTTTCCCTCTAAGAATTATTCACAGCTTTGAAAAACCGGCATTGTATCTTCTAAACAGGATTCAGTTCTGTCATGGTCCTGGGCCATGTTGGCCCAGTATTCTTGGTTCCTTGTATTTTCGTTCCTTATTTAGGCCAGGTTTTCTGAGGTGTCCTGTTGTGGTGCTCCCTAAGTGTTTTTTCCCTTTGTGACTCTTACCCCCTTGTGCCCCTCTGTGTATTTATGAGCTCTCGTCTCTCTTTGTGTTTATTCCATGTTTCCCCCAGCCTGTTATGTCTGTGTTCTCCCCGTACTTTCTCTCCTCCTGTCTGAACCTCTGTGTACTTCCTGTTTTACTTTGACAGTCTCTCGTCAGTATGCGTAATTTTGTGTTCACTCCTGCCCTGTCTCGTTATGTTTATCAGTGTCACCTGTGTTCCCCACCTGTGTGTAATCTCCCTGTGTTCTCTGTGTGTATTTAAGTTGTGTCTTCTGTTATTCTAGTTGCTGGTTCGTCTGTCTTGTTTCCCCTCGGTCTCCCTGCGTCTCTTGTGTATTTCCCCGGACCTCCCTGCATCCTCGTTTCTGGTTTGTGTTATTAGCTTACCCAGTTTAGGTTTCCGGTTTCTTGTTTTTCCACCAGTGCTGTTTTGTGCCCACCGTTGTAAATAAATATTCACCTGCACCAGAGCTGCCGCCTTTTGGGTCCTTTTCTACAACTCCACACGGCTTGCCTCGCAAACCGTGACAAGTTCACTTTTAATCCTTTAACCTTAACTTAAAAATAACAGTTTCAGTTTTACCATATCCAAATGATCAAAAACCCCAAAAGTCCTAAAATGATCCTAAATTATTAAACAATTAAATTAATAAACCCTAAACCCCCCTTTATCTTGATACATTTCATGTGTCAAGATACTATACAAAACTTAAAAATGCTCAGTTTTCCCCACTCATGATCCAATCTATGTCATAAAAATAAACTTAAAACAGAACAGTTATCAGTCATGTGTTTCTTCAATTAATGGTAACTGAGTTACATCAAAAAGTATTTCCCCTTTAGCATTTGGCATTCTCCCAACAATATACTATAATCCCATAATCTAACCCCAGTCAACAAAACAAAACAGAAATTTTCTCTGGTAAAGGCAAATTGTTTGTCCACATTTATTCACCCTCACATTCACTCACACATTCACTCCATGTTTTTTGCTAATAGTGGAGCTTCCCGCGTCAGATTCTCCACCCTCAGCAAAATGAGCTCAGTCATTTTTTATTTTCCATAGGAAAATATTTCTTTATGCTTTTGGACTGGATTGACTCGCATAAAATCCTTTTTACAGGGACTTACGTCCTGAATAGTCCCCAGGTAGCTTTCTCCTCAGCCAATTATAATCTGGAAAGCCCACCTTATATTTGCTCTTCCCGAGAATTTTCAGCGCCGTTATTCACTGTTTCAGGCCTGCTTAGAACAGAAATGAAAAAATAGAGCTGATTGTTAGCTCATAAAAACAAAACAAAATCACCTGACAGGTTTTCTTTAAGTGCACTGTTACAAAATAATGGGCCCAATTTTAGACCCATCACCACAACAACCTCAACAACCTTAAACACACAAGTCTTGCCACCACATAATTTCACCTCCTCAATACACCGAAAGTCTCATTAAAACCACACAATTTGCAAACAAAAATCACCCCCTTTAACATACTTAAATTCAGTATAAAACCCCCTTGCGACAACGTATAATCACTAAACTATAAACTATTTCCTACCCAAATCTATACTTCTCTTGTCTGCCATGCTTCCTCGTCTGAAAGTCACTTCCTCAGTCACACACACACACAGGAAGTTCCTTCGTCACCACTCACTCCAACTAATTTGCATACTGAGTCATCTCTCAATGAGTTGCTGTAACAACAGAAACATATGTTTAAACATCACCAACTCATTAAATCATTTTATTTCTTCCAACAGTGATCACTAGTGTTGATCACTCAGTACGAGAGCATTCCTAAGTCACTCCTTTTAAAACTACTTTAATCACTTTTTGTTTTCATAACTCACTCCCTTTGTCATATGGCTTATTCTATTCCTCAATTACAAACTCAAATGTATTTTATTAAACATTCACACCATTGTATCATTCATACAAAATAGCAAGCTGTTCTTCATTGCATATGTTTGTGTTCTTAGCCAGGTTTAATCAGTGTCTATGCATTAAACTCCATGAGCTTGTCTTGTCTTTATAAGGTTAATGCATTTTCTGTTTGTGTGTGTGAATTTGCATATGTTGCTTTTGCAGTGTGTCAGACTCCTTCATAATTTTGCCTTTAAACAGTCAATTTTCTCCTCCCCAAATTTACTAACCCAAATTCTGATTTCCTACCTTAAATAGCAGCATTCCTTGTCCTCAGCCAGAAGGTAGGGCTCCACTTGCCACTTACCCCCTCTGCCTCAGCCCAGCGGCTTTACCCGTCAGGTCCCGTCTTCTTACTGAAGCCGAGTAATCGTGACTGTGCCTGCCTTAGGTTGTCCCAGGGTTTCGAGGTGGGATCTTACCCGTCATGGGCTATCCAGCCTTCCATACTCGCCTGATACGGGGCCCAAGTGGGCAGGGGAGGGAACACACTGGCTCTGGAAATTAAAGGAGTGTAAGCTGCTTCCTTCATTGCATCTTATATTAAACTATCTCACTTCTGACTCCTTCCTAGAATAATTTCACATATGGCACTTTGTGTATGTGTGTTTTCTATTCATTAATGTAATTGTCAGTTATTTTCTCTCTTCATTTTACTTTTTATCTGTTTGTTTGTAACGTTCTACTTTAGTTATACTAAATCTTGACGTAAAAACAATACTCCCTTATTTCACGCACACACTCTGCATTTTGCCTACGCACACACTTCTCTCTCAGACTTCCTCTGTTCACGCACCACCTTGCACTCACTCTACTATCAACTTTCATAGTGTTATTATTATTTAGTATTTTGTACACCTCACACAGAATCATTCAAATCGAGTACTCACAGCATTCACATCACAACCTTCAACTTTCACTTTCAATCCTGCAAGACGCAGAGATGGACATCTCCTTCACCTAACATAAAACTAAATTACCATATCAACATACAATTACTGAAATTCAAACTCAAATACACCGTCTGTTTTAATAAAGTCAAAGAGTAAACAGGTGTACCAAGTGTATGTACTTATGTGTTTTAAACTGAAAGAAAAAGAAACTCAAACTCTTATAACATCACTCATGCCTCTCTCAAATTAAAAACACTTTCAAACTTTAAAACCTCCTACTTTACATCACCAAAGAAATACCTCTCACACCTTTATTCATCATGTCAAAGCTTTCTCCATTTTGCACAACCTGCCACATGTTTAACAAAAAATCGCTGCCCGAGAAGGCTCCCACATATCAAGGTGGTCGTTCTCACAAATTTCCAGCAGACCCTCAAATAAACAAAAACAACGACCCAGGCAGGCTTCCAGTTCAGCCTCCTCAATTTCTATGCACACCGAAAACTCATGGGGAGATTACGCACAGGTGCGACACTTCCAGCTCTGGACCCTCCCCTTGGGTCAGCTGCCGTGCCGTGCCACGGCTTCCGGAGGTACATGTTTCCGCAGCAAAACACATGCACAAGATGGAGAGGAGAACACGACACAGTACACACAAACACCCCCAAAAAGTGGCAAGGTGATCGGTGAGGACCACCAAACCGTGACAGTACCCCCCCATTAATGGGAGCCTCCCGGCGACCGACCAAACTTGTCAGGGTGCCGGCGGCGGAACTCTCTCACCATGGTGTCATCGAGAATCGCAGACCGCGGCATCCAGGAACGCTCTTCCGGACCATACCCGTCCCAATCCACCAAGAACTGAAAGCCCCTACCGCGGCGCCGGGCATCCATAATGCGGGTGATGGAATACGCCGGGGCGCCGTCGATAATCCGGGCGGGTGGCGGGGGCCCGCAAGGCGGGCACAAAGGGCTGGTCCGGACCGGTTTCACCTGGGAAACATGAAACACATTATGAATCCTCATGGCACGAGGAAGGGCCAAGCGAACAGTCACTGGGTTCAGAACAGCCTGGATCGAAAAAGGCCCAATGAAATGCGGGGCCAACTTCCTGGATTCAGTCCGCAAAGGAACATACCTGGAAGAGAGCCACACCTGCTGTCCAACACGATAGGCAGGGGCAGGGGTGCGGCGACGATCAGCCAGCCTCTTATTCTGTTCCGCCATCCTCAACAGAGCCGCCCGGGTGGCGCGCCACGCTCGCCTGCAGCGTCTCATATGATGCTGAACGGAGGGGACGGCCAGCTCGCCTTCAGTGATGGTGAGTAGAGGCGGCTGGTACCCCAGTGACGCCTCAAACGGAGACACACCAGTGGCCGCCGACGTGCTGGAGTTGTGAGCGTACTCGACCCAAGCCAATTGGCCACACCAGGTGGATTGATTCGCGGAAACCACACAGTGCAACATAGACTCCAACTCCTGATTCGCCCGCTCCACCTGACCGTTCGTCTGAGGATGAAAACCTGAAGACAAACTCACTCCGGCCCCCAGTTCCGAACAAAACGCCCTCCACACCCGAGAAGTAAACTGGGGACCCCGATCAGAAACAATGTCCTGTGGCAGTCCATGTAATCGAAAAACATGATCGGTGAGGAGCCGAGCAGTCTCCAAGGCCGTCGGGAGCTTAGGCAATGCCACAAAGTGTGCAGCCTTGGAAAAACGGTCTATAACAGTGAGTATGGTCGTGTTACCTGACGACGGCGATAGACCGGTGACAAAATCCAAAGCGATGTGCGACCAGGGGCGCTTGGGGATGGGCAGAGGGTGCAAGAGACCAGCCTGGGGAGCACTGGGGGTCTTATTCCGAGCACAGGTAGGGCAGGCCGCCACATAGTCCCGAACATCCCTGAGGAGAGAGGGCCACCAAAACAAACGTCGCAAAAAACTAATGGTGCGGTTCTTACCAGGGTGGCAGGAGAACTTTGCGGTGTGGGCCCAGTGTATAACTCTGCTCCGGACCATTGTGGGGACGAACAACCGTCCATCAGGGCCCGTCCCTGGGTCTGGCTCCTGCTGCTGGGCCTCTCTGACCGTCCTCTCAATCTATGCGATAGCCCCCACGATGCATGAGGCGGGCAGAACGGGTCTCTGCCTCTCTTCGTCGTCCGTGTGGGGCGCAAATTGGCGTGACAGAGCATGGGGCTTCGTGTTGCGTGATCCAGGTCTGTAGGTTATAGTGATATTGAAACGTGTAAAGAACAGGGCCCACCTGGCTTGACGAGTGTTGAGACGCTTAGCTGCCTGGATATACGCCAAGTTCTTATGGTCTGTCCAAATCACAACGGGGTGTTCTCCTCCCTCCAACCAGTGCCGCCATTCCTCCAGGGCCAGTTTGATGGCGAGGAGCTCCCGATTGCCCACGTCGTAATTCTGTTCCGCTGGAGTCAGCCGTCGAGAGAAAAAGGCACATGGGTGCAGCCTGCCCTCCATCCGCTGGGAGAGAACGGCCCCCACCCCTGAGTCCGATGCGTCCACCTCCACCACGAAAGGGCGGGTGAGGTCAGCCTGGATCAAAATGGGAGCAGAGGAAAACAGACGTTTCAAATGAGCAAACGCCCGCTATGCTGAACTAGACCAGAGAAAAGACTGCTTGGGAGAGGTGAGCCGTGTGAGAGGAGCAACCACCGCACTAAAGTTTCTGATGAACTTCCTGTAAAAGTTGGCGAACCCGAGAAACCTTTGTAGTTCCCGACGTGTCCTGGGCTCGGGCCACTCTACCACTGCCCTCACTTTGGCAGGATCGGCCCGCAACTGCCCCTTCTCCACAATAAACCCCAAAAACGGCACAGACTGAACATGAAACTGGCACTTCTCACCCTTGACGAAAAGCCGATTCTCCAGCAGACGCTGCAGCACCAGTCTCACCTGTTTCACATGTTCGGCTCGGGTCCTAGAGAAAATGAGGATGTCGTCTAAATAGACAAACACAAAATGGTTAATAAAGTCACGCAGCACATCATTAACCATAGCTTGGAAAACAGCGGGGGCGTTGGTGAGTCCGAAAGGCATGACCAAATATTCGAAGTGCCCCAGATGGGTGTTAAACGCCGTCTTCCATTCATCCCCCTCGCGAACACGAACCAGATGGTATGCATTACGGAGAAGATGGAAAAGATGGTCGCCCCCTGGAGTAGTTCGAATGCTGAGGCCAGAAGAGGGAGGGGATATCTGTTCTTGACTGTAATCTTATTCAGGCCCCGAAAATCTATACAGGGGCGGAGAGACTTGTCCTTTTTCTGTACAAAGAAGAATCCAGCCCCCAGCGGGGACGTGGACGGGCGAACTAGACCGGCAGCAAGGGAGTCTGTGATGTAACGCTCCATCGTCTCACGTTCGGGTTTTGAGATGCTGTAAAGCCGGCTGTTGGGTAATGGGGCGCCGGGGTGCAGATCTATCCCGCAATCGTAAGGGCGATGAGGCGGGAGGGACACTGCCAGGTCTTTGCTGAATACCTGAGCCAAATCGTGGTACTCCGGAGGGACGGCTGAAAGATCAGGTGCCTTCACTTGAGCCGCTGGAGTTAGGGGCAATAAACTGGGCACCGCTGCACGTAAACAATGTTCATGGCACCACTCGCTCCATCCTGTCACGCGTCCCTGAGCCCAGTCGATCTGCGGGTTGTGTTGTGTGAGCCATGGGAACCCCAAGACCAATGGTGTGCCGGGGGCTCTAAACAGAAACAGGGAAACTTTCTCGACATGGTTACCAAAAAGAACTAAGGTCAGATCGGCTGTGCGATGAGTTATTTCCGCTAACGGGCTGCCGTTAAGAGCCGACACTTGAAGAGGCTCCTGGAGAGGAACTGCAGGAAAGCCCAACCTCCTAGCGAGTGATTCGTCCAGAAAACTCTGTTCGGCCCCAGAATCCACTAACGCACTACACAGATGGGTGTGAGATTGAAAAACCAACTTAGCAGGACAACTCAGATGGAAAGCAGTGTTCATGGTCGCACCCGTCAGTATTCCCACAGCTACTGACGGGCTTGGTCGTTTCCCCGAGAGGGGCATGCGTCAGCAAAATGTCCCTTCTTCCCACATGCAAAACACTCACCCGTCTGGCGTCTCCTCCTCCAATCTGTGGAGCTCAATCGAGCTCTTCCTAACTGCATAGGCTGCTCCTCCGCCTCCGCAGGTCACGGGTCCGTCCCTCTCCATTCCAGAGCCGGTAATTCCGCCCGCCACCCAGCGCCTCCCGGTGTCCGCCTGCCGAACTCCCGCAGGTGGTCGTCCAACCTAATACATAAATCAATCAACGCACTCAAAGTTTTAGGCAAGTCTTTTGTAGCCAACTCACGCTTCTGTCCCTCATTCAGACTGTTCAAGAAGGCGCCCCGGAGCGCTGTTTCCTCCCAACCAGTCTCCTCAGCGAGGATCCAGAAGTCCACCGAGAAGTCAGCGACACTCCTCCGGCCCTGCTTCAAGGTAAACATCCTATGCGAAGCGCTGTCAGGGTTAGTTCCTTTATCAAAAACGCTACGAAACTTGCTCAAAAACTCAGTATAAGAAATCTGAGGCTGGGAGTTCAGGACCGCTTGCGCCCACTGCAAGGCTCGGCCTGTCAACAGCTCCACCATCAAGGCTATTTTAGAACCATCAGTGGCGTAGGCCTGAGACTGCTGCCTAAAAATGAGGGCACACTGCGTCAAAAATCCCCTACTCTTGTCTAATTCTCCAGAAAATTTTTCTGGGACAGGCAATGAATGTTCCCGTAGTAGCGGAGGAGGGGAGGGAGGCAGTGGGCAAGCAGCAGCGACGCTGATCGGGGGTGGCGCTGGTGAAGGGCCCCCAGCAGCTCCAGACGGAGATAGCAGCATACCTTTTAGCTCCGTCACAACCTGGATTAGCGCTGATTGCTCCCTGGAGACATGGTGTAACATTATCTCGTGGCGTTCTAATTGCCCCGCCTGGAGCGACAGCTCGCGCCGCCAGGATGACGAGTCCGCTGAGTCCACTTGGCTGGAACGTTCTGTTATGGTGAAATGGAATTAAAGGACTCAGGTGCGAGACTCCTTGCAGAGTGACAGTGAATTTATTCACAGTGAAAAGGTGAGTCAATAGTTCGAGTCTGTAATCCAGAAAGAGCAGTGCAGTAATACGATGACTTCTCCCCCGCAGTGACAGTGCTGTAATAATCCAAAACCGCTCCTTGTGCCGGCTCCTCCTCCGATCTCTGAATCCTGGGGGCAGATGAGAAAAGCACACGCACTGTAACACAACCGTTCTCTCTTTCACAAGCTGAGTGTACTAGCCACGATTACGCTACCCGGATTAGTTCAACGTTCCAGCGTTGGTTGTGACTCGACTGCACCGTTAAATAGGGTTGCTTCAGATTAGTTGTAGCCGGCGAAGTAATTACGCACAGGTGCGACGCTTCCAGCTCCGGACCCTCCCCTCGGGTCAGCTGCCGTGCCGTGCCACGGCTTCCGGAGGTACATGTTTCCGCAGCAAAACACATGCACAAGATGGAGAGGAGAACACGACACAGTACACACAAACACCCCCAAAAAGTGGCAAGGTGATCGGTGAGGACCACCAAACCGTGACAGGTACGACCGCTGCCATGCTCCCAGGAGGGTGTGAATGCCAGAACACCCTGGAATGCACACAAAGTCTTTGCAGACTATTAAGGATCAGACCCCTATCAATATGACACCGACTATCAACTCTAAGCATATATGAGTAAATATTTCTAAGCATGAATGACAATCAACAATACAAATCTAACACTAGATAGAAGAGCAGCTCCAGCACGCACATTACTGATATCCACCTGTGTTACCTCACTTATATGAGGAGCTGGATCATTATATGAGTAACTCTGGATTAAAACAATGACATACTTAGGTGCAGAGATAGGCAGTAACGTGTTACAAGTAATCCAGTTACCTTTTTCAAGTAACGGGTAATGTAAGGGATCGAGCACGCTGCGTTACTGCGTTACTAAACCGTGTTTGTTGGTGAGAGTGTCTCATGACAATGACGTACAAGTGTGACGTCCATGGTAACGGACATGTGCAGATCAACAATGGAAAATGTATCGAGTGTGGGAGAGAGTACGACCATGCAGCATTTAGAGATTGGAAGTACTTACATTACTTTGAGTTTGATTCCATTAAAAGTGACATTGGAAACATTGGAGTCCACTGTACACTCTGTGTGGGAAGAAAACTTTACAATCAACAGAAAAAGTTTACAATGCCTTTGAACATGGACACTGCAGGCCTACTTGTTGTTCCTAGAGTATTTAAAAGTAGAATGGGAGGCAGAGCCTTCAGTTTTCAGGCCCCTCTTCTGTGGAACCAGCTTCCAGTTTGGATTCAGGAGACAGACACTATCTCTACTTTTAAGATTAGGCTTCAAACTTTCCTTTTTGCTAAAGCATATAGTTAGGGCTGGACCAGGTGACCCTGAATCCTCCCTATAATTGTTAAAAAAAACCTCTCCTGAGGTCAATTACTGATGTGTGCTGAAATCTGTATGTAAAACGCAGTGTAAATAACAGGTAATAAGCTGGCTCGTGCTGCTGTCTCAGAGTCCACTGGGGGTGGTAGAGTCAGCCATAACCTTTACTAACATTTTCTTAGGATTCAATGACGAAACATGAGTTTCAGTCAGTTTCCCTAACCACTCTGCTTTTTCACTGCCTAATCCTAACCGAAGACTCTTTCCAGTCATCTTGCCTGGCTGTGCGGAACTCTTTCATGGATGGACACAGTATGCCCCTGGACCCGCCCCAAGTGAGATCCCAGCCAGGTGGAGCACAATATCCATAGAGGCTGGGGTCTATCACACCAAGTAAGGCCCCAAGTGAAGGCTGTGTAAAGATGCACCAGCACATAACAGCAGGGTGTAAGATGCTAGCAGGCAGGGCATACATGGAACGCCCCCAAGGGTGGTGGAGAATGACCGAGCTAAGATCCTGTGGGACTTCCAGATACAGACGGACAAAATGGTGGTGGCTAACCAACCGGACATAGTGGTGGTAGACAAACAGGAGAAGACGGCCGTAGTGATCGATGTAGCGGTTCCGAATGAAAGCAACATCAGGAAGAAGGAACACGAGAAGCTGGAGAAATACCAAGGGCTCAGAGAACAGCTCAAGAGGATGTGGAGGGTGAAGGTGACGGTGGTCCCAGTGGTAATCGGAGCACTGGGTGCGGTGACTCCCAAGCTAGGCGAGTGGCTCCAGCAGATCCCGGGAACAACATCGGAGATCTCTGTCCAGAAGAGCGCAGTCCTGGGAACAGCTAAGATACTGCGCAGGACCCTCAAGCTCCCAGGCCTCTAGTGGAGGACCCGAGCTTGAAGGATTTACCACAGGGGCAAGTGGGGAATTTTCTTTTTCTTTTTATATATATATGTTTGCAGATATAATAAAAACTCACATACGTTAGAGTGAAGTAAGAATCTTTTTTGTAACCTGTGACAACAAACACAACGACACAAATCTGAAAGAGAACTGTGTGAGAAAATGATTAAATACTGTATATGTGACAGAGAGACACAGAGACATCATGTTAATATGTAAAAATATTTAATGTGGTTCATACAGCACCAACATCACAACATCATAGCGTCAGGGTGATTATATGGATATATATGATACTGATGGAGGCGGCTATCAATCAGAGGGACTGACAGGAAGTGTGGGTGTGGCCGCAGTGCCTCCGTCATGGGACCTTCCTGCTCTGATTGGAGCGCAGAGGTCAGAGGGGGTGTTTTATGATGTTCGTCTGATGCTTCCTGACAGTCAGCAGCTTTGACCTTTGAACCACATGAAACGTTTTGACCCCACATGTGACACAGAGTCAGGACACTCTGTGGAGATTGTTACCTCTAAACAGTTTCGCCCGGTTCGTAGATTCCTCAGGCCTCCAGAAAGAACACCGGGGACTAAGTAGTCAAATCACAACACTTTTATTAATTCACACTCATTGATCACACTTATTGATTACACCTATTGATTACACCTTCTAGAAGTGAGATGTACAGGACCCTGGAACTCCTCTGCAGATCTCAACTCCTTTGTCTGTTACATGCAGTTTTTTATTAGTGATAAAAGTCATGATTTTTATACATATTGCAGGATTGCACACGCTTACAGACACAGAGTCCAGAAACACACATGACAGTATTGATTCCAGGCAAAAGGCCTCAAATTCATTTAGCTTTTAACTGAACTTAAAGAAGGACCAAAGAGGAAGGAAAGCATATATTTTGGTTAAGTCTGATAAATTAGAATTAGAAGGTATTGTTACATTAAAAGGAGCAAAATGAAATAAAAGGCTATGTCAAAAACAGGTTATAACATAGAAAATGTGAGGTTTTAAAATGAAGTTAGTGTTAACACACAGGAGTTGTTTCTAGGCAGCATTTAGCTATGATGAAATGTATACAGGAGTAATTGCTTATATGCTTAAATTTAATTGATTAAAGTGGTTGTTTTCTTTTGGATCTTTTAGTAGAATAGGCGCTTATAATGATTTTCTTGTTAAAAAGGTGGCTTTAGGTCAGAGTGAAGGAACTTGCAGCAGCGACAATTCGTGTACAGGATGTTGATGATCAGATAAGGGAAAAATAGAGCGAGCAACCGGACGGGAAAGCAGGGCTTAAAGAGTTTTAAAGTGATGAGTAACGTTGAAGAATATATATAAATACAAGTCAATAAGTTAAGAACATAATTAGGATCAGGCTTTGGATTACAGAGTCCAGGTGCAGGAAAAGGTGCAGGAAAAGGTGTTTTGTTTCCTTTGCAGAAGATCTCGGCGAGGATCCTGGAGGTCCGAGGCTTGATGAACCACAAGAGAGGGACCGAGAAAGCCTAAGCTTACACATGGAGTGTTCTCGAATGGGAGCTGGTGTTTATTACCGGACCAATTAGATGACATGAGGTTGTCTGATTTGCTGAGCGAGGACACAATGTATTGCGACCTCTGGTGTTCCAGAGGTCGAGAGAGGGAATGTGGAGCAGGGAAATTATTTTACTGCTATTGTTAAAGAATCATCATTACCATTGCATTAAAAATATAAGCTGCAGCATTGATATTGCATTCAGAGGTTGAATAGTGTGTGTCTTTCAGAAAGGCTAAAAGTCACAGGCTGACAGGAAACAGGCTTGCAGAGAGTTTGCAGAAGTGAAAGCAGACTCTTAAGTTATTTTGAGCAGCAGGCTAGACTAGGCTATTTGAATTACTAGGTTATTCAAATTGATCATTGCTTTAACAAAGTAGCAAATTGCTTTAAGAAGGCCTTAAGATGTTTATGCATGCAATTATTATATTAACCTTGTATTCCAGATGCAGTTATAACTATTTTATACATATTGCATATCTGTGCTTATTTGAGTTGATGTTCAGGTTCTTTAAGGGTTTTAAGCTTCACTGGTGAGTGTCCAGATGATCTATGCTGAGGGAAAACTAGAACATAGAAGGAATTGCAATACATGCTTACAAAACACTTATATCAGGTCATTTTATATTAAGCTTTTAGTAGAGGTTCTTGATTAAAACATTTATTTAGTAGATGACATATACATAGTCTCAGTTAGGTTGTTACACATAAGGATGAGCCTCTGTTCTGGTGAAAGGTCAGAAGTGCAACAGGTGAATTGAGAAAGAGCATTTAAGGACAAGACACAGACAGTTAGTAGGTGAGAGATGAAGAGAGCATGTGAGGTCAACACACACACACACATTAGTTAGATTTATTTATAGGAGAGAGGTTAGTCATGTCTGGTTGTAACTGCAAAATTGTCTCGGTAAAAGAGGAACCGTTCCTTGTTGTCTCGGCAAGAAAGAGGAACAATTCACTTCAAGACAAGAACAGAAAGGTAGACAGGAAGTACCGGCCATGAAAATAGAAGACGATGTTCTTTCGAACTGTGTTAAAAGTCATTGTGGTTTTGATTTGACGTATGTATATATCCTGTCTGTGACGTATGAAGGGGCGTCATTAATTCAAACCCTGATGCTATAAAAATCTGTGTATGCTTTGAGTAAGTCGAAGATCAATTCCTGTCTTCCCACGCGTGTATTCATTAAAATCATTGTTTGACCAAGATCTTCTGGACCATGGTGGTTTGTACTCTCCTTCCTCAATTTTTGAACCTTAACACCCCCCTTCTAAACCCTCTACAAGGTGCCATAAAACTAAGTGCTATGTTTACATACTTTCACTTGAGTGTGTGCGTGTGAATGCCTACATGTGCGCGTTCCCGCGTGTCTATGTGTATGTGTGAGTGCACGTGAATGAGTGTGCGTAACAGTTAAAGCACTGTGGGTGTAGGTCAGGCCTGCCCAATCCCGGTCCTCGAGAGCTACCGTCCTGCAGCTTTTAGATGCATCCTTGTTCCAACACAGCTGAATCAAATGAATGGCTTGTTATCAGGCCTTTGCCAAACATGATGGCATGCTGAAGAGATCAAACCATTTGATTCAGCTGTGTTGGAGTAGGGATGCATCTAAAAGCTGCAGGACGGTAGCTCTCGAGGACCGGGATTGGGCACTCCTGGTGTAGGTGACTCCCTAGAGGTCATAAAAACCCATCTCCCTTCCAGACCACAGTTATCCAGGTCAAATGTTGAGACCCCCACCCAAACATTCTCTGGGGAATTTCCACTCAGCATTAACTCCTCTCTGTTTTACTTTTGCCGCTCAACTGGGGAGGGTCTCCTATACTCTACTCCTAAGTTCATGACACAATCAGGCCTTTATTACATTGAGGGCAGTGTCAGTGTCTCTACAATAATTCTACATTCTATGTTAACACATTTCTCAACTCTAAAGAAGGCTACACATAATTCTACATTCTATGTTAACACATTTCTCAACTCTAAATCAGCTAAACATTTCTTCAAGTCCCCCTTTTTATCTGCCCAAAGGCAGATAAAACTAAACTAAATCTTTCACCATAATGTTTTCATACTGTGACTCCCCATTTCCCAAAAGTGGCATCATGGTTCGGCTTTTGTATCAGATTCTCCCACAGCACGATTGATGAGTCTCACAAGCAAAGCTCTGATACAAGGCACACAACAACACCCACATGTCACTACTACTGCAATAAAAACAGACAAAGAAACCATAATTGACATAATGAAACCTTTCCATTGCCCAAAGACAGAGGTCATCCATGCTTCCAGCGGGTTATCCACTCCCGAATGCTCATGCATTGTAATGGACAACGTTCTCAGACCTTCCAGCGCTCGGGTCACAGAGTCATCAGGGGCTGTATTATTTGGAATAAAGGTACAACACGCATCCCCAAACATCGCGCAAACGCCCCCTTTTTCTCCCAACAACATATCTAATGCCATCCAATTTTGTACTGCCATTAAAGATGTTGGACCCAACTGCTCAGCAAGCCCTTCAACCGCGTCCCTGGTAAGATTTGCCAATCTCAGGACATTGTAGTGCACATAATTAATATGATCCAAATTCTTATTTGGAGTTACTGGAAAAAATGCAGAAATTATGGGAATGTTACGGGTCCCAAGGATGAAGACCACGATGACAAATATGTTACCTGTAAAAGCAGGTGAAGAGCAGAGTAAGGAAGACACGATGCGTCTCTGCTTTCCTCCAGAACGTGTCTGAGGAAGCAGCGGAAGGTGGGCTCCACTTACTGCACCCCGAAACCCCGGAGCAAGCACCAAAGTTCCGCCCTCACTGCTTTCTAACATAAAATGAATCCCTGTTACATGGATTTTCTATCCTCTTAAAGAAACTGAAAATAAATACATATAGCAATGAAAAATGTCCCGTTACATGAGTGTTTTACACAAAATAATATTAATGTGGTCATTCCCTCACAGGGGTGCCACACACTCCTCTACAACAAAAGTGGCTCCTGACACTTAAACAAATTTGCACTTCCAATCTCTGTATTCTCGTCAAATCTCAGACAGTGAATAATCAAAACCCTTAAATTAAGACTTCAAGCACTTAGGAATGTTTGGTTCTCTAGGATTAGATAACCACCATAGTTTAGGGCTTCTTCCTAATAACTACATATGGGGTAGAGAAGAGAGATATATGGGAACTGGATGACCGGTGGGCCTTGGAATGAAGATAGGCTTGGTTGTGGGGGCCACAGGGAGGCCGAAGGCACAAGATAAGTATCTACCATGTTTACAGTGGGCCGTGACTGGTATGTTGGATGACCTAGAGATGAATAGGTGAGCATTTGGCCTGGACGTCTCTGTCGGGTGGATCGCCTCAGTGGGGCAGGTGAGTTAGCCTGAGGGTCTCCTACCTGCTCATCACAGCACTCATGTCGAGGGGACTCGGGTTCTACCTCTGACTGAGGCAAGCTAAGGGCTGCCGAACTGTTACTCCCCTCGCGGTCACACTGGTGAGTCTCAACTTCATCTCCATTCTCAGGTGCCATGGGACCCTCTCTTTCTAATGGACCTCCTTCGTGGGCTCCAGCCACCTCTGACAGATTCTCAACAATGTCCTCGGCATCTATCACAGGTGTCCTTCGTCCTGGCTCTTCAAGATCCCTCGGGCTCAGAACAGATCCTCCTTCAAACTGAGCCTGCGTCTGTCTCCCCGGTTCCAATCTGTCCTGGCTGACAGCTTGTTTCTTGGAAGGGACGGTTGTTCTGAACTCAGCCTGGATTGGTGGTACCCTCAGCCAGTAGCCACTACCCGGGTCATCATCTGAATCAGAGGTCTCAGCATTTTCTATCCGTCCTTCCCTGTCTTTACCCCTCACTCGAGCATTGGTCTGTTTGTGAGTCGATCTTAAGGTTAGTTTAGTTGGTTGTGGTGGGAACTCTACTGGCAAATCATTGACCAATAGGAGCAACTTCCGGTGCAGGGTCCGAGTCCTTCCCTGGTCATTCCCCTCTGGATGGACGACATACACTGGGTTATCCGAAGCCTGTTCCTTTGACCACATATATCCTGTTCTCCCAGTAGGAGCGTAATTTGCCAGGTCCACCACGCTCGCCTAAGTTTCTCACCAACACTCTGTCCCCTGGTTTCAGTACCACTCCCCTCACCTTCTGATCTTAGTACGACTTCCCCTTAGCACTAGCCGAAAGACTATTTTTGGTGGCAACCTGATAGGCCTCTGTCATTCTCTTACGCCACTTTTCAGCATACCCCCCGTACGACACTGGTTCAGTTTCCTCAACCAGGCCGAACAACAGATCGACCGGAAGGCGGGGGTGACAGCCAAAAAGCAAGAAATGTGGGGAATAACCAGTGGACTCATGACGAGTACAGTTATATGCATGTACAACCTGTGGGAGATGATCTTTCCATGTTTCCTTTTCTTTGTCTGTCAGGGTACGCAACATCTGCAGCAAGGTGCGGTTGAATCGTTCTGCGGGATTACCCTGGGGGTGGTATGGGGATGTCCGAGAATGACCAACCCCTGATAGCTGCCCAAGAGTTCGGAAGAGCTCATTTTCGAACTCTCGCCCCTGATCGTGATGGAGTTTGTTGGGGAACCCGAAGCGAGGTATAAAATCATTGTAGATCCGCTCGGCTGCAGTCCGCCCGGATTTGTTCTTGGTCGGGTAGGCCTGAGCGAACCGTGTAAAGTGGTCGACAACCACCAAAATGTATTCATACCCGCCTTTGCTTTTCTCAAGATGCAGGTAGTCTATACAGACAAGTTCAAGCGGTGAGTTGGACTTCAGGTTGCCCATGGGTGCACGCACATGAACTGTGGGTTTCTTTTGTTTAATGCAACAGCATTTCTTAGTGACGTAGTCCTCTATGCACCTCTTCATGTGAGGCCAATAGAACCTCTCTCGTGCGAGATGGAGGACCCTCTCCGTACCGACATGACCCATCTGGTCATGAAGATGTTTCAATACCATAGGCTGGTACAGGAGAGGTAGGACTAGTTGTTTCCGTTCGGGTGTTCGTCTGTACAAGATTCCACTTTCGAGGTGTAATCGGTCCCACTCGCGGAGGAGTTTACAAGCAGATCCTTCTAACGACCTCCTGATACTCTCACTGAGTCTGACATTAGACTCTTTAAGTCTGATGACCTCCTTCATCGTGGGGTCATCCCTTTGTGCCTGCATCAGGTCATCAGGTTTGACTTCCTGGAGAGCCGCGCCTGGCTGCAGCATGACGTCCTGGGAGGAAGCTAAAAGGACAGCCGCCCACGCAACTTCTTTCTGCTGGGCTACTCTTGCTCCCTCCCAAGCCGCTCTCACCACCTCCTGTGACAACTCTTCGGTACACACTGACGCAAGGTTGTTCACATCCAGAGGAACGCAGGACAGCGTGTCGGCATCTATGTTTGTTTTTCCTGGCCTGTATTTGATGCTAAATCGGAAATCAGACAATTCCCCGACCCATCGATGACCAACTGCGTTCAGCTTAGCTGTGCTCATGATATACGTAAGCGGGTTATTGTCTGTGTAAATGGTGAAGTGTGGTGCGTAGAACAGATAGTCTCTGAACTTTTCGCACACTGCCCATTTAAGAGCCAGGAACTCCAACTTGCCACTGTGCAGGTGGTAGTTCCGTTCAGCAGGTGACAGGGTTCGTGACCCATAGCCAATGACGCGCAACTTCCCACCCTGCTGTTGGTAGAGTACAGGGCCCAGTCCCTGCTCGGATGCATCAGTGTGCAAAACAAAGGGTTGGTCGAAGTCTGGATATGCTAGCACTGGAGGATGGACTAGCATGTCGACCAGTTGTTCCAGTACCCTCTGATGCTCAGGAGTCCAGTCTATGGGCGCCCTCGATGGCATTTGGGGCCCTTTGGTTTTACTCTGACGGCCATGAATGGGCCGTTCTGAAGACTTGCTCTGGAGTAGCTCGTACAGTGGCTGAGCTATCCTCGAAAAGTTCTGTATGAAAGAGCGATAGTAGCTAAGGAAGCCCAGGACCCGCCTAAGATCACCTACTGTCTGTGGTGACTTGGTCTTCATAGCCAAGACAGCCTCCAGATCCTTTGGGTCAATCCTGATGCCCTCAGCGCTAACTAAGCGCCCCACATAACGAACTTCTGCTTTAAAAAGCTCATACTTCTCGGGCTGCAGCTTCACGCCGTGGACCTGTAGGGCCTGAAGCACTTTGCGGAGCACCTCGACATGGGCTTCAAAAGACTGTGAGTAACAGAGGATGTCGTCAAGGTATGGTACGCAACAGTCATCCCTCAGCGAACCTAAGATCTCTTCCATACTTCTCTGGAAGGCGGCGGGTGCATTAGTGAGCCCGAACGGGATTCTCACCCATTCGTATAGGCCCCAGGGTGTGGTGAAGGCGGTGAGATGGCGGGAGCCTTCATCCACAAACCCCTGGTGGTAAGCCTTGCCTTGATCAAGGATGCTGAACCAGGAGTATCCCCCTAAGGTGTCAAGCAGGTCGCGTATCCGAGGTAGTGGGTGTCGGTCCGGAACCGTTTTCTGGTTCAATAGACGGTAGTCTATGCAAAGACGGAGTGAACCGTCTTTCTTCCGTACACACACGATGGGCGCAGCATAAGAGGACTTGGATCTTACTATCCATCCCTTCACCAGGAGGTCTTGCACGTACTCTTTAACCTCCCGTAGCAGCGGCTTAGGTATGGAAGTATATGCTCTCTGCACTGGTATGTCATCCATTAGGTTTATCACCATTTTCAGATCAGGATTACAACCAATGTCATTCCCATCCCTCGCAAAGGCCCTGCACTCGTCGAACAACATTCTCTCAACAATCTCTTTTTGTTCCTCCTCCAAATGTTCAAGGTTCACTGGCGGATGCCATGACGTTGGGAGAGGTTCAGCTGGCTCCACCGTTACCTCGCGAACTGTTACGGTAGGTTGGGACTCGTTTGGGGCCTCGGCCTCCACAATACGTTCAACCGGCTGTAGGGTGCCCAGGGCCGGCTTCCTCATCAAGGTGATATCATGTTTGGTGTCGTTACTCAGGGCAATGGCGACGTACGGCTTAGCTGGATTCTGTATTTCAACTAACCCCGTCCAGACATCCAACTGCTCTAGGGCCTGATTACCCTCATCAGCCTCAAACAGCACCAAACAATCAGGTGGATTCATGAATGATGGAACCCGGCACTTTACCCAGGTGACCTGTCCAGCAGGGATAATCACATCCCTTCCACCTGTTCTCAAGCGCCCTTGCATCATGTTTGGCTCTGCTGTCTGGATGAAGCTTACGACCACCTCAGCTTTCTCAGGGGGAAGACAGATGGCATTACACAGCAAGGTAACAAGAGTAGGTATCAACCGCTCTGGTTGCCCCTCAATGATCTGTTCCAAGACATTGAAACCGATCAATGGTTTGTCCATTGGCAAAGTACTGACGAGGACCGGAGTACTGACGGAAAGGCTGGGGTCTTCACCAGTTGGGTTGATCATGATGGGTACCCAGCCATCAAATTGTATGGTTTCCCCATTGACTGCGCACACTTTCAACTCATCAATTTCCTCGATGATCTCTGACAGAGGTCGCATGACTAAGTCAGGCAAGTATCTGTCTTTCCAATCTCGACTTATGATGCTAACTTGAGCACCTGTGTCAAGTAGTGCTTTCACTGCTAAGCCATTCAAATTACACTGTATGAGAGCTTTCTTACCGATTAGCTTAGCAACTGCCCCACGTTTAGTGTGGGGTGTCATAACACCAGACGTAGCGAGTGCCTCACCCTGCTGCCAGTTAACTCCTGATGTGACTGGTGAGGGGAGACTGGGTTTGCTACTGTTAAGGCTAGGTTGGGTCCTCACCTCCCTTAAGCGCTCACTGTGGGGCTCTCTTTTGGACTCGGTCACTGGGCGCCCCGCTGCAGAGACCGGTTCACGTTTCCCTGGTTCTTAGATTTTTTTAAGCAGCCAACTGCCCTGTGACCCTCTTCCCCACAGATGAAGCAATGGCAACAATCTGGACGGTTCTGTTCAACACAATTTGGACACCCAAAGGTTTTGTCTTTTCTGTTTCTTGACCTGTTTTGTGAGTATGGGTTCGCTAGGTCTGAGGCTCGTGCTAGAGTCTGTTGTCTCATTGCCTCCACCAGCCCAGCGAGCTCATTAACTTTAGCTGTGAGTTCTTTAATCGGGTCAGTCTTGGTTGTGTCAACTGGTCGGTCTTGCTTACTACGTTCCTGGATGGTGTTGAGCTCAGACTGAGCACTATGTGCGTTAGTTGTGTTCTGTCGACGGGACGAGCCTATTCTCTTTTGCCGCTCACTTTCCTCACTAGTGATTCTCATTATGTGGCGCAAGATTGTTTCATCACTCACCTCTCCGCTTGACAACAGAGGTTTTAACTCTCGCCTAATGTCACTGTGCTTATACCCAAGCCCCTGGTAGACCGAGTGCAAGAAAACATCCTGAACAGTAGCTGGACTGTACTTTATGCCTGCATCAGACATTTTGGATGTGAAGAGGACCCGCTGCTTCAACCCTATCACCCGGTAGAGAAACTGCTGTGGTGTCTCACTCTCGTCTTGTCTGGCACACATTAATTCCTGAAAGAGTTCTGTACTATTTTTCTCTCTCAGGTGGGCCTGGAGGAACCCCTTCAGTTCAAGTACAGTCAAATCGTCTTTATTGATTAGCATATCTTTAAAAGTTCCAGGCTTTATTATCCTGAGCACTCCACGAACTATCTCTGCGTCAGGGAAGCCTTCTCTAATCCCCTCATCCATCTGTTTGCAAATGTTGTTGTAGCTAATGTCGGATGAATGGTCACCAACTTGACCCCCTTGTACTCTAAATTCTCTTCTCTGGAGATAAGAGAGGTCTCTCAGAGAGATCATCCCCTCACGAGTGGGCTGGGCCCTTGGCTGCCCGGGTGGGTTGGGTTGAAATGGGTCGCTCTGTGTTAGGTTAGCTTGAACTAGCAAACCTGTTGGCTGTCGAGGTGACTGTTCAGTGGGGACCATTACACTTTGTCTCAGTTTTTTACCAAGCGCCTCATAGCTATTTAACATCTCCTGCAGCTCAGTGTTAGTGATATCAGAGATAGAGCTGGCTAGGCCAGTCAGACTAGTTGTACCTGCAACTGGCGGCCGGTTAACCATGTTAGCTATCGTGGTCACCGGAACAGGCTGTGTAGGACTATCACCCATGCCACTTGGGGGGTGAGCTGGTTGCAGAGTTTGTGTAAGTGTATGTGTAACAGGTGAATCTACATCCTCACTATCATCACATACTTGTCGATTTTCAATCACATCATCAATGAAGTCCTTTAACATTAGCAAGTCCACCATCCCACCATCTTCTGCCTCAAGCAGTGGCTTACTGTACATGAAAGAACTGATGTGGTCAAAGCAGCCCTCCTGGTCTGTTGCGTCGAGCTCTGGCTGACCCGGGTCCGCTGGACCCACCTTCTTAGCGACCTTGTAGAGATCTCCCACTGACAGGGTGAGAAGGCTTCTCCTAATGTCCCACACTAGGCTCTTCCTCCCGCCCTCGGCCATGGCTGCAACTCCTTGCTGTCACTCTCAATGGGCCACTCAGCACGACGATGGATCAGTCTCGGCTCCAACTCTCAGCTCGCTCAACCGGCATCAGCTCGCGTCCTGGTCCCAGATGTCATTTATGGATCAGCCCCGACCACAAGGTGGCGCCGATCCCGGACGAGCCCCCAAGATTTGTTACGGGTCCCAAGGATGAAGACCATGATGACAAATATGTTACCTGTAAAAGCAGGTGAAGAGCAGAGTAAGGAAGACACGATGCGTCTCTGCTTTCCTCCAGAATGTGTCTGAGGAAGCAGCGGAAGGTGGGCTCCACTTACTGCACCCCGAAACCCCGGAGCAAGCACCAAAGTTCTGCCCTCACTGCTTTCTAACATAAAATGAATCCCTGTTACATGGATTTTCTATCTTCTTAAAGAAACTGAAAATAAATACATATAGCAATGAAAAATGTCCCGTTACATGAGTGTTTTACACAAAATAATATTAATGTGGTCATTCCCTCACAGGGGTGCCACAGGAAGATTTTCAAATCCTCCAGCAATTTGGTCAGCTAACTTAAATTCATTAGGCACACCCCTAGGGACTCCAATGGCATCTATATATGTTGGTGATCCTAATGTAAGGTCAAACGATCCTGATGACCGTTTGGCCAACACATGGCGTCTCCGTGCCGGCCGCACGCACCCAGCCGCACCCCCTTTTCACCTACTAAAACGAGAGGTGCACCTAAACGTACCATAGCACAGAGACCAGAAGTCCCACTAGGAATTCGAACATATAATCTGTACCCACCACAATAATAATACAAACCAGCACGAGCCCACGGGCCTATTTCGGTGCTAGTGTCTCTTGATACCTTTCCTCTGGCCAGGTACGTCACAGTGCACCAATCGGCGTTAATCTCCCCGGCCTCATGCTCATGTCTGTCAGGGAAAGACACAGTAAAGTTTAAACACGTGTAGTTGGCTTTTCTTGGTGTGAAAGGACCAAGTACAGTGTCATTACCTATTGGTGGAAACAAACTAGCTAACGTAGTGCAATTACCTTCAGAAACCGCTTCTCTCGTGAGTCTGAGCATGCACTCAAATCCCCACTGGTCTTCAGGATATAGGGGAGCTGGTTCTGTGAAAAGATGTGGGCGGGCAGCTGCGCACGCCACACAATCTGAAACATTTTGTTCTCTAGCATTTTGGATGAGCCAGTCTAGCCACAGATTGCTGTCCCGATAGCCAGTGGCCATTGAAATGAGCTGTTTAGGTTTGAGTCTTGTATAATCTACTTCAAGTATCTGTGGGCCTGATTCAGAAAGTGACAATGGTGGGTGTCATTGGAAAATTGTATTTAGTAGTCAGTATAATCTTTTAGTGATATAAGTTTGCATATGGTAGAATGCTGCATGTAATCATTTGTGTGTAGAAGTATATAGTTGGTGGCATATTGAAAGAATGTCTCATCCTAGGGTGTTCACCCCCACATCCTAGGAGCACGAGAGAGGTCGTACCTTGTCTTATTGTTTTACGGTAGGATTAACGTAGCTATGTCTGTTCTAGTCTAAGTGCTTTAACTGCTGGACTTCCTCACCGTGCCATCTAGGGTGGGGGAGACTACCCTCTTCCTGACCAAGGATGTTTGCCTTTGTGCTTTCATGTATATGACCCTTTGATCAGCAGACACACACACACACGCACACACATACACACACATACGCTCAATGGAGTATAAAATAAAGACCGGGGCAGTTCTCTCTCTGGAGTCTCTTAGTAGGGAGCTGCCCTTGCTAGCAAGTTCTGTGTGTTTCTCTTCTCTGAGTCTTTACTGAAGAAGTGTTTTAGAACATTTTCCTTAAAGTGATTTAAGTGATGAAGTGAAAACAATGTCCAGAATGTCCAGTCTGTGTGTAAGAACTATATGTGTGAGTTAGTACTGTGTGGTGGTGTGATTGAGAGACCGTATCGCCTGCGGGAAGAAGCTCCTCCTCAGTCTCTCTGTGTTGGTCTTCAGGGAGCGGAATCGCTTTCCTGACCTCAACAGAGAGAACAGTCCGTTGTTGGGATGGCTGAGGTCCTTCACGATCTTCCTGGCCTTGGTCCAGCACCGCCTGCTGTAGATTGAGTGCAGGTCAGGGAGCTCGAAGCGGATGGTGCGCTCAGCTGACCGCACAACCCTCTGTAGAGCTCGTCTGTCCTGCATGGTGCTGTTCCCGAACCAGGTTAAGATGTTTCCCGTCAGGATGCTCTCTATGGTGCACGAGTAAAAGTTCCTGAGCACCTTGGAGGGCAGTTGGAAGTCTCTCAAGCGTCTGAGGTGGTAGAGACGCTGACGGGCCTTTCTCACCACGGTGTTGATGTGACCATGACAGGTCCTGCGTGATGTGAACTCCGAGGTATTTGAAGCTGTCCACTCTCTCCACTGGGCACTCGTTGATGACGGGGGTCTGGTAGTTCCTCTCCTGCTTAGTGCTGAAGTCCACTATCAGCTCCTTTGTCTTACTGACGTTTAGAAGGTTGTTCCTCTGGCACCAGTTCTCCAGATTCCTAATCTCCTTCAGGTGGGCCGTCTCGTTGTTATCAGAGATCAGGCCCACCACGACGGTGACGTCAGCAAACTTGATGATGGTGGTGGAGCTGGTAGTGGCCACGCAGTCATATGTGTACAGAGAGTACAGCAGGGGGCTCAGAACACACCCCTTGGGGGCTCCAGTGCTGAGAGTGGTGGAGGCTGAGACATGTCCGCCCATCCTTACTGCCTGTGGTCTGCCAGTTAGGAAGTTGGAGATCCACTGACACATAGATGAGTTGAGTCCCAGATGCTCCAGCTTGGTGGTGAGTGTGGAGGGAATTATGGTATTAAATGCAGAGCTGTAGTCTATGAAGAGCATTTTAACATAATTCCCCCTTCTAGTGTCCAAGTGAGTGAGTGATGTGTGGAGGAGATGAGAGATGGCATCGTCTGTGGAACGATTTGGACGGTAAGCAAACTGTAGTGGGTCCAGTGTGTCTGGTAGTGAAGAAATGATGAAGTCTCTGACCAGGCGTTCAAAGCACTTCATCACTACTGAGGTGAGGGCTACAGGGCGATAGTCATTGAGAGAAGCAGGGTGGGGTTTCTTCGGGACAGGAACAATGATGGACTCTTTGAAGCATGTGGGGATCACCGACTGAGATAAAGAGATGTTGAATATCTCAGTGAACACAAGAGCTAGCTGGTATACGCAGTCTCTGAGGATACGACCTGGGATGCCATCTGGTCCTGCTGCTTTCCTGGTGTTCACTCTCTTGAAGGCTCTCCTTACTTCATGCTCGGAGATGATGAGCACGTTTCTGGTGCTGGCAGTATCTTCCTGTCTGCAGCTGCTAGCACTAGCATCGTTGGAGTCCTTAGCTGCAGCCTCGAAGCGAGCATAGAAAGTGTTCAGCTCGTCTGCCAGAGTCACGGCCGCGTTCATCATACCGGTCGTTGGTGCTTTATAGTCCGTTATTGTCCTTAGTCCCCGCCATAGGCTCCTAGAGTCACTCTGTTGGAGTTGTGACTCTAGTTTCCTCCCGTAGCGCTGCTTCGCCTCTTTTACCGCCCTCCGCACGTTATATGACGCGGCTTTGTACGGGTCCATGTCCCCCGTCGTGAGTCCCGTGTTGTAGGCAGCGGTGCGGGATCTCAGAGCGTCGTGGATGGTTTTATCCACCCACGGCTTCTGGTTGGGAAACGTTGTGATAGTCTTTGTCTCCACGGTATCATCCGCTAGTTTCCCGATGAATCCCACAACCGCTTCCATAAACACGTTGACATCATCATCGGAGCTGTTTCTGAACATGCCCCAGTCTGCGTCATCGAGTGCGTCCTTTAACGCGGCCACCGATTGATCAGTCCAGCGCACGATCTTCCTCTGAACCGGAACTTCCTGTTTTAGCCTTTGTTTGTATTTTGGCATGAGGAAGATGGCGGCGTGATCGGATTTTCCAAACGGAGGGCGGGATTGTGCCTTGTAGCCATCCTTGACCGTAGTGTAGCAGTGGTCCAGTGTCCTTTCACCTCTGGCGGGGCAGGTGATGTGTTGATAAAAGTTCGGCGCTGCGCGTTTGAGGTTGGCACTATTAAAGTCCCACAATAAGCGCAGCGTCCCGGTGTTGTGTCTGGTGCTGTGTGAGTGCCTCATGCAGCTCGCATAAGGCGGTGACCGTGTCCGCTTGTGGTGGAATATAAACGGCACTTACAATGACCGATGTAAATTCCCGAGGTAGATAAAAAGGACGACACATGATGGACAGTAGTTCCAGATTTGGTATGCAGGAGCGTGTGAGAGGAACAACGTTCGCACTGTTGCACCAGTTGTTGTTCACCATTAAACACACGCCGCCTCCCCTTGACTTCCCCGAGTCCCGTGTCCTGTCCATGCGGTGAACTGAGAAGAACTCGGCCGGCTGGATGGCGTGGTCCGGCACCGCTGGGTTCAGCCATGTCTCGGTGAAGCAGAGGAGATTGCAGTCCCGAATGTCTCTCTGGAACTTTATCCTGGCCCTGAGGTCGTCAAGCTTGTTCTCCAGTGACTGGACGTTGGCGAGCAGGATGCTAGGCAGAGGTGTGCGGTGTGCACGAGCTCTCAGCCTGTTCCTGACGCCGGCTCGCTTCCCTCTAGGCCGCCGCCGCCGCTTCCCTTGACCATTGCCTGCCAGTGTTGAAGAAAAAGCTACTCTATACAAATCCGTCTGTTTATTAATTTCAACAACTACAACAATGTCTTTGATACTTAACCAGCAAGAACCTACCATCGACCACCGACCATCATGCAAAAAGGTGTGGGCCAATATCCTTCCTGCAGAGGCTGCTCTCGATAAGTACCTCTGATGTTGCTGGGACCAGATGGTCCGGTTCACCCTCAAATAGCAGTGTTCGACCCATTCCTCCTAGAAGTACCAAGAAAGCAGGGTTTTCTTTATTTTATTTTTTTAAATTTGCCAGTGCTTTATGTAAAACTGTATTTTAAAAATTATCACAAGCTTTAAAGCAAGGAAAGTAAGGTAATTATGATAATATATACCAATATTATCCTTTTGTTAATTTCTAAAAAAAAATATCCAGACACAAACACCACATAAGAGTAAAATACATTTAAAAATGGTGAAATACCGTGTATAGGAATTTCTTTTACTTATGTATTAATCACATTATTTTATTGTATGATGCCTTGGTGCCACTGGATTTTAACAAGTCTCACACTCATACAGCAAGACAAATGGTGGGGGTCTAGTAAGAAAGTTAGGGAAGCAGACAGCTCCACAGGAAGAGTCTTTTGTCTCTTCGAGGACTCTGGGAGGTAGCAAGGGAGTGTGAACCTTAAGGTGTGAAACAGCTGTGTACTGCCTTTTGTTCCTGGAGAAGGTACACTAAACAAAAATATAAACGCAACACCTTTGTTACTGCTCCCATTCCCCATGGGATGAACGTAGAGACCTAAAATTCATTCCAGATACACAATATAACCATCCCTCCCAAACAGTGGTCACAAATCAGTCCAAATGTGTGGTAGTGGGCACATCTGCCATATTGAGATAATCCATCCCACCCCACAGGTGTGCCACATCAGGATGCTGATCTGACATCATGAGTAGTGCACAGGTGTACCTCAGACTGCCCACAACAAAAGGCCACCCTGGAATGTGCAGTTTTTTGCGCTATTGGGGGTCTGGGGACCCAGAACCGGTCAGTATCTGGTGTGACCACCATTTGCCTCATGCAGTGCAACACATCGTCGCATGGAGTCTATCAGATTGTCAATTGTGGCCTGTGGAATGTTGGTCCACTCCACTTCAATGGCTGTGCGAGGTTGTTGGATATTCGTGGGAACTGGTACACGCTGTCGTATACGCCAGTCAAGCACATCCCGAACATGCTCAATGGGTGACATGTCCGGTGAGTATCCTGGCCATGCAAGAACTGGGACATTCTCAGCTGCCATCTGCCCTGAACAATGTGAACCATGATTCATCCGTGAAGCGCACACCTCTCCAACGTGCCAGACGCCATCGAATGTGAGCATTTGCCCACACAAGTCTGTTACGGCGACGAGCTGGAGTCAGGTCAAGACCCCGATGAGGACGACGGGCATGCAGTTGAGCGTCCCTGAGACGGTTTCTGACAGTTTGTGCAGAAATTGTTTGGTTGTGCAAACCAATTGTTCCAGCAGCTGTCTGGGTGGCTGGTCTCAGACGATCTTGGAGGTGAACCTGCTGGATGTGGAGGTCCTGGGCTGGTGGGGTTACACGAGGTCTGCGGTTGTGAGGCCGGTTGGATGTGCTGCCATATTCTCTGAAACGCCTGTGGAGACAGCTTATGGTTGAGAAATGAACATTCAATGCACGGGCGACAGATCTGGTTGACATTCCTGCTGTCAGCATGCCAATTGCACGCTCCCTCATTGCTTGTGGCATCGGTGGCATTTTGCTGTGAGACAAAACTGCACATTCCAGGGTGGCCTTTTGTTGTGGGCAGTCTGAGGTACACCTGTGCACTACTCATGATGTCAGATCAGCATCCTGATGTGGCACACCTGTGAGGTGGGATGGATTATCTCAATATAGCAGATGTGCCCACTACCACACATTTGGACTGATTTGTGACCACTGTTTGGGAGGGATGGTTATATTGTGTATCTGGAATGAATTTTAGGTCTCTACGTCCATCCCATGGGGAATGGGAGCAGTAACAAAGGTGTTGCCTATAAATTTTTGAATGTTAGCTACCGCTCACTGCTCGTCTGCAGGCTTTATTTAATAGAAAACTTCCACAACAAAAGCATATGAAAATAGTGGTACACTTACCAAGATCTACTCTGAATCCAAACTGGAGTTTGGATATTATTGTTGTCACAAAGTACCGCATCACCCCTTGTCCAACAGCAGCATCACCTGAAATAAAATACAGATGATTACACTGTACAAAAAAAATGGCTGAGTATTATTGCCAAACCTATTTAATTAAAAACATTGGGGTTTTTTTTTAAAGAGAAAGCAATATTGTTTTGGTTGGAATCCTAGAATCCTGACCCTGCCAGAAAACAAAAAAGAGGAGTATTGTACAATAGGCCTACACATTTACATTACTAGTGGTCAGGTATATTATTTAGGACCACTGGGCCCATTCACAACAAACTTATTAACCTGTAACAAATTAAATTTATTTAAGTTCAATTCAGTTTTTCACTGTAACAGGGCTACTTCTGTGTGATAGAGTAAAAACACTATAACTGTCATTGTAGTTAGCATGATTGGCCAACGGAGCTCATCGTATGATGCATTTCAGCCACATGAAATCAGTAAGCCACTAAGACAACTCCATTAAAAGACATTTAACTAATTAAATTTATTTAACACAATAGATTTCTATTACTAACCATCAAGGGTACAATGAAGTGGACATGCCCATTCTTGTTGCTGTTTATAGAATGAGAGAAGTGCCCGGTCTCTGTCCTCCTCAGAGTCCCTCACATCCATCCTCAGCTGAAGTGGTGTCCCAGATGCATGTTCCCGAAGTAGATTTTCTCTGAAAACTTTGGCAGCTTGAGCTGGATCTTTAATCACCACCCAATCTAGACCGCAAAAATAAATGAAACAATTACACATAGAAAAAACCGCCTTAACATGTTACATGCAGATATGCATTCCTTTACAGTCAAAGATGAAGAACACCTGAAAAATGTCATTCAGTGCAGCACCAAAAGGCAAATGGCCTAGTACCTATATAGTGTTTTACCACGAACACTAAAAGGCCTTTATACTACAGTCGCATTCACCCAATCAATCTTCTAATACATATTACCAGAAATATTCTAAATATTCCATTTCTGCACAGAATGAGGTTTGATTCCTGGTTTCAGTTACCCTAGCATCACTTTCAGGGTTTCAAAACAACATTAAGAACCCAAGAAAGTATTTTAACATTAATAGTCATGAATTACATTGTTGATTACATGCAGTACTACTTATTTTAAAGTAATTTTATTAAAGGTAATATTTTATTACTGAATGAATGTAAGTTGTTTGCAAACTTATAGCAGCTCTATGTGTTTACACAGACCATTGTCAGGTTCTTTGTGAACAAACTCCTCAGTACCAGTTACTACTGGTACTACTGCACTTTGAGCTGAGGTTTCTGATGTTTCAGGCCTAACTGGCACACTTTCACTGACTGTGGCTGGCTCTCTGTCATTTTCTTCAACATGGCCTCCCTCTCGTTCTCTATGTGATTCCTGCGTGGATGTCCTTGAAGTTAACAAAATCGACATTGTCATACTCTCTCATTTTCCTAATGTAAAATGAATATGTAGTACACATATGTCTTTGTTAGTACATACCCAGCACAGCTTTCTCTGTGCATTTTTATTTCAGAAAAGGAAACTTCCTTCTGACAAGTGATACAGGAGATGAGTGGACCAGAGGCATGACCTGAGCTGTCCTAAAAGATAAAAAACATCCATTTATAAATGTAAATTCCACAATGCTATTTATTTATATTATTATGTGTGAAATGATGACAATATAGATTTATGTACACAATCAAAGTGCAAGTCCTGTTGAAGTGGACGGATGTAGATTGTAGCCTGCCCAATCATTGCAGATGGGTCTTTCAGATACGCAATGGTATATCCAGTGCTGGGACATTGAAGCAATGCAAGATTTCGACTACGAGTAGATCCTGTAATTTTTAGAAACTCAAATCCTCCCCCTTCTTGGAGCTTTGGAAACACTTCCATCAGTTTAGTTCTTACAGTCTCGGGATCATTGTCATTCCCTGTATTTAAAAGAATAAACAGATAATCTCCATTCAATCAAACACCCACATATTTGAAAACAAGCCAGTACTATCTAATAGCCACAAAATAACAATCACACAGTTGAAATTTAAGTCCAATTTAAATTAAAATGACAAAATATTCATCACATTCACGGTAAAAATTATAAAAACAAAAAAACAAACAAAAAAACCTACAGTGAACCACAATCAAAACTGGGCTCTGGTAAATTTCTACTATCAGACTTACCTGACAACGTCACTTTTTGCTCTCCAAGTCCTGCAGCATGGAGGTCTGCTTTAAGCTGAATGCTTGGAACTTTGTTAGCCTTGTGATCAGCCAAGCAACAGAACGTATGTGTGTAGCTTCTTCTAGGTACTAGGCTCTGTGCTGACCGTCTTATCATATTTCTTCTACTCCCACCATTATACGGAGCAAAGAGCCTTGCTAGCTCGGCTGCAACACAAAGAAAATATCCCAGCGGAACAGACCACCAGTCAGCTACAACAATCTGAACTTTCAGCTTAGCATCATTTTAAACATCACTAACGCTACACATCAGCACCAGGCGTGGTGCTGCAAAATAAGGGCGTTTTACTGACTATCTAGTTTCATGCCCCATCCACACACAACGAAAGTGAGTCACACACAAAGCATAATTAGCTAACTACCACACATAAACCTAGGTGCACAACCCCCGCCCACTGAAATTTAGATGCTCATATGAATTGCTAAGATTTACCTGTGTGCTAAGTCATCAATTAGTATAACACGTGGCTGACGTTACTTACTTTGGACAGGTGTATGTAATGGTGCCGCAGGTATCTGCTGTGTCTGAGCTGACGGAGTTGGGGAATTTGTCCTCAGAGATTCTTCAATTAAATTCGCTGCTTCTCTCAGCAGCTCCGGACAGCTTTTTGACATTTCTCGTAAACATCATGCAATGTATCAATTGAGGTACACAACTATTGTCAAGTGTCTTGATTTTTATGGCGGCAAATTCTTGCTTCCAACTGCATAGCGCATCCAAGCAAAGTTAAAAATGAATATCACCACCTAAAGGATCGAAGTGAGATTTACTGGGAGTACATCAATCTACTATCAGGGATCGATCTGTGTGGACTTGCTTTACAGTTTAACCAATCAGATGTCAGACAAGCTACAGGGAGAGCGTTAACCCCACCTCCATGCCGTGATGGATGAGTTTGACAGATACAATGAATTCAAGATGAGAGCCAGGCGCCAGGACTGCCAAAATGAAATAAATAAATATATCATTAAATAATTAATTAAATGTGTCAATAATTAATTAAATGTGTCAATAATTAATTAAAATGTGAAACACATAAATAATTAATTAAATGTGTCAATAATTCTCCATCCTGCCATCCTCAATACTCAATGTTGGATAATTACCACAATATGGTGGAGGACATGCTGAAAGAGGAGGGGCTGTGGGGTGAGGGTGTGGAAGACCACCGGGTCTCAACTTACCTTCCTCTTCCACAGGTTCCCTCATCCAGTGCTCCAGTCCTTGGCAGCTGATTCCCCATACAGCCAGCCTGGCTCGTTTCTCCTCCTCCTCTTTTATTTGTTTCTTAACTCCCCTCTTCTCCAAAGTATGTGCTCCATCCAACTCTCTCCTGAGTTTCTCCTCCTTCTGCACGGATGCCTTGGCCGCTTCCAATAAAACCTTTGCGAGAGAACATCGCATATCACCTTTTATTCCAGCTTGATCACATACACTCATTATTTCCTTCCCCATTTCCAGTATTTTATCATTCTTCCCTGTCAGATGTCCTGTCATGGTGATCTTCAATGCTTCCCCTAATTTCTCTTTTTGCTTATCAACAGTTTTCCATTGCATTTCTCCCTCTGTTGGACTCCTCACCCCTTCTCTTCCCCTAAAAAATATAAAACCAAATTCAACCCCCCAATTGACTTCACAGTTTGCAACAACTCATGACACGGCCTCCTGCCGCGATTTCTGCACACCACAAACACACACTTTTAGACACAAATTCTTTTTGTTACTTTAATTGACTCCCGTACTTCAGACGAGACACAGACTCTAACTGCGCTTTCACACACACATGCAATCTACACACACGGCAATCAGTGGGCTGAGCCAAGCAGTCGTACTCTCACTAAGAAGCAACTTGTCCCCACTCTCATGCAGGTTATCAACCGCGACTAGGATCCAACACCTAGCTTTAGTTATTTAAGGCGTCCCCGGTGCCCAGGTTACCAACCTGGCTCCTGTCCCACAGGTCCCAACGACGGGTCCGAAGATGGGTTGAGTTGCCAAACTCAGAACCCACAAACGGCCCTCAGCCGCGACAAGGCCTTAAACCCCGCTTTCTAACTAATAGTAACACACGTTTCCTGCTATAGCGCATGGGGACGGTTCACAACACCAACACTTTTTTCCTAATAACTAAGACGGATCACACACCGCCGCGGATGAAACACCAATTCTATTAATCCGTAACAAACGTCTCCTGCTTTAACGCACTGAGATGTTCTTACGGGGCGCTAAACATCAACCTGAGTTCTTAGCAAAAGTCTCTTGCTTTAATGCACTGGGACGGACGCTAGCCGCCTCTTTTTCTACTGAGTGAATTTACACTGTAATACGTTCAACTTAGCAAACAGATAATTTAGAATTTATTCAATGTGCACACTTCGAAAATAAACAGAATGTTGAAAGATTTTATTATGTTTATGTATAGAAGTACATTTCATTTAAAGTTCTCTAGATGTGTTTGCTCTTTTTACTAGAGAAGTTACACTGTGCAAGCTCAGCACGAAGTCTATACCATTGTATGTTATCTCTTCCACTCATGTGTCTGTGACAAAGTCTCTACTGTTATATGTTATCTTTTCCACTCATGTGACTGTGACGCAAACATGCTTGAGTATAAATAAAGGGTGGCGACTGCTGCGGAGTGTGAGTCTTCGTTTGAACTCTCACCCGTGTGCACGTTAAACCTGCAAACCTGTCTGGGTGTCATTTATTCTGACCTGAGTTGCATTACAGGAAAACTCCTGACATTTCTTGGTCCTTCGAGCCGGATGGACACCACTTTGCGTGATCCCACAGGAAAACCTCATCGAGTCCTGACGTCGTGAGAAGCCCGCGCTGAAGTCTGTCGACAGCTCCTGTCTAGGTACAGGATAAAAGACCAGAGACGTAGAATTCGGGTTCTGGCCAGCGTTCTTAAAAGTGGTACACGACGCTGGGGGTCGATGAGGGAGACCTGACAACCGGCAAAGTCAGCAAACAGGTGAATATTGACACTCTGAGACACGTTGCGTAAAATCGTGTAAGCTCGCCCAGAGAGGGGCTGGTAGCATTTAAAAGCTCGCCTGAAGAAGGCTGGTAGCATTTTAAAATAAAATAGAGCTCGTCTGAAATAGGACTGGTAGCTCCCCTGTAGAGGGTAAAATTAGCGCGCATAAAGGTATTTATTGTGTTATTTTGTTGGTGGAATAAGTTGATTTTCCAGCGCAATAAGAAGGCTGAACTATTCCACTAATTTGTTTACTGTTGGCCACCCAAGTACTGGTGAAAAGAGAAAAAGGTTGTGTTTTATCACGTAAAGCTGACACCGCTTTCAAGAATAGCTTGAAAGTAGAAGGCCGTGTCAACTACCTCTCTCGATTCTCGTGCCAGAGAAGGTGCCGCAGTTGTGTAGTTATAAAGGATTTAGAAGGTAACAGAAGGTAACAGACAGGAGGACTTTAGAGGAAAAGGCCAGAGATATGTAGGACAGATAGACTTACGCGAAAGAAGTGAAGAAGGAGATGGTATGTGCTGGAATTGTGGCAAGGAAGGGCATTTCGCCAGAGATTGCAGACATAAAACAGACAAACGGCAATATTTAAATGAATGACTAAATGAGAAAAAAACAAATGAAATTGACAAAAGTGACGCAGAAGTATTTAATGTCTATCAATTAGTTTCCGAAGTAAAAGGCAAACCAGTGCAGATGTTACGTAATACAGGAGTATGTAAAACTATTTTGAACAGAAAACCACAGGAAGTACAAGTCTCAGTTGATACTTTAATAGTAAAATCAGCATCAGGTCACACTACAGTGCAGTGACTGATAAAACCCTTATTAAGTGAAAACTAGAGATCAAAGTAGTTTGAAAAGGTTGGAAACAGACCCCAATGAATAGATATAAATATAAGAAGTACAAAAATAAAATAAACAAAGACAAAATTACATTAGAATTTATTTTTAACCTATTGAAACTAATAATAGGAAGGATAAAAACCTGTAAACTGATATTAACAATGAAACATAGTTGGCATGACAACCATGCCCAGAATGTATAAAATAAATAAAAGGAAATAATTCACATGAAAACCTTTTAAATAAAATAGAGAGATGCATAAGGTACATTAAGGCTGTGTCATTGTTCAGCCAAGGAAAGTGTGTGAAAAGGTAAATGTCTCCAGCTTGGGAAAAGGTGAAACTGCAGATCACCCGAAGCCCTTGATGGATACAAAATAAAATATAAAATATATAATAATAAACTGCTTGGTTTGCCATGCAACAGAGAGAATGAATGTGACCGAAGGTTGGATCTGAGATGAGGCAAACAGAAGACCAGTCTAAAAAGTAGGCACAAACCTGTTCAGAGAAAAAGCAAATCTGTACAGATTGGATAAATTCTAAATTATCTGTTTGCTGAGTAAGATGATCCTAACTATTAAATTGGCTCAGTAGTAGTATAGTGATATACTCTAATAAAATATTGTAATATACTATTGTTAGTATATAGAGAGAAAAGATAATGATATAATATTAATAATAAGAAGCAACCTGGTCAGTTATGATGTGAGATGGACGATTGATATGAAGTAGTCTGCATCAAGCTTAAGGTTTGCTCAAACTCAGTATAATGATATATGAGATGAAGAAAATAAAGGAAATATCTAAACCAATTAGGTGCATAGAGGCACTTGAACTGCTTGAAAACCTGTCATTTATCGTAGATAAAATATTACTGAGATATAGAGCACATCTATAGTAACAACTAATAAGTCAAACCCTGTAGATAATAGCTAAACCTACAGGATTGAGAAGCTGAATTAAATATGTGGACACCGCTAAGTTGATGAGCATGTTACACATTTCTTTTATTTTTATTTATTTATTTTTTTAGAACAGAGGCTGCATGCTATTAAAGGCCAACACATGCAGCTGTCTGTGAACTCAGTTTTCTCTCACACTTCTGCTCTGTTTCAGTAGCAGTATTTTTCTTTTTGTGTCCTGACTCATGTATGTTTTCGATTTTGTTTGATTATTTTATGTTTTTGATTTGGGAACAAATTTGTGACCATACTTGTGGATCAGTGACACATAGTGATTAGGCATATGATTCACAAATGCCTAGTTTTAGAGCTGTGAGCTATGAACTGTGAGCAATGCAAAGTTTAAAAACATATATATATATAAATATATATATATAAGACTCTAACTTCAAAGTTTGAAATATGTAAGATGTGTGAGATGTGTGAATTCTTTGGAAAAACTGGAAATTATCTAAAAATGCCTCAAGTGAAAATGTAATGTTGCATCTATAGAGAAAAAAAAGAAAGAAGAAGAAGCGTTCAGTTATTTAAAAATAGGCATTACAGACAGATACAGTTTTAGCATTGCCTGACTATGATAAGCCTTTCTACTTACGTGTAGATAGAGGAGCAGGTTATATGAAAGCTGTGATAACACAGGCGTTTGGAGGAAAACAATGCTCGTTAACATTCCTGGTGAAATTTAGACTCGTGTAAATTAGACTCTGTTGCGTCTGGCCTGCCTGCATGTGCAAGGCTGTGTAGCCGCAGCAGAGACAGTAAAAGAGTTAGCTGCACGTATGCAGCCATATGTGCATATGAATTGCACACAGGCCAAAATATAAATATATACACTGACAGCCAGTTTGTTCTTTCAGCAGTGCACCACTTAGCAAACATTTGGCATAACAGAGGTATGGTTACCTCTACGGGTAACCCAGTGAAACATGGCAGCTTATTAAAAATCTTATTGGAAGTGATCACCTTGCCAAAACAATTGGCACTTTGCAAATGTGCAGCACATCAAAAGGACAATTTTATTGTCACAAAAGGAAATAATTTTGCAAAACAAGCAGCAAAACAGGCTGCACAACAATTGGCAGAGCTACTAGTATCCGACTGCTGCCCACAAATACCACTTAATGTTCTAAAAACCGAACAACAAGCTGCAACAATCACTGAACAAAACAAGTGGCTGAAATGTGGAGCACAACTGAAAGATGACTTAATGGTCTGTGATGGAAAACCAATATTACCAGAGTCGTTACACAGGAGAGCGGTTGTAGTGACACATGAAGTAAATACATGTGTCAACAGGAGGGAGATATAGTATAGATAAACAATACAATACACACTTTTACACTATAAATTTTGAAACTTGAGCAAAAAATTTGTAAGAACATGCCTATTCTGTCAAAAACACAACTCACAAGGAAACTTAAGACCTAAGAGAGGCCAGTTTTCCACACCATCCACATGGATTTTATTAAAATATGAAATTATTGTGTGAATGACGCTACATTTTAGATCAAAAGTTAGTAGAATTACAAAGGGTTTGTAGATTGTAAATGCAAAATGAGTTTGATTAGCCTGTAGAAACGCAAAAGAGAGTAACAGGAAGTGTGTGTGTGACAGGACCTTTGCATGCCCATAGAAGGAGTGAGCACCCAGAGGAAAAACGGAAGGGACAGACTCTAGCCAGATGAAGCAATGGAGGCTTTAAGAAAAGAAATGAAAATGATATTAATGGTATGGTTTAGTGTGTTAATAAATAGATAAAGGTGGACTTTTCTCAACCTAGAATTTTGAGCATAGCAGCAAAACCATAGATTTAACATAATTGGGGAAAAACAAGCCAAAGTTTGGCTTAAAATTTTACAGCTTGACCTCCCACTTGTCCCGATCCTGAGAAGAAGCTCAAAGGACAGTCAATCTCCTGATGAAGACCAACAGAACATCGTGAACCTGAAGAATTAACAGCAGGCTGGTAAGAACAGTGCAACATAACTGTTTAAAGGCACTGAATGTGATACTTTGCCTGGCTGGGACTTAATCTAAAAGGAAAATACTGAAAAGAAATGGAGAAGAAACAGATTGTGTTTGCTGGAGATTTAAGACAACAAAGGACACTTTGAGAAGGGTACAGGGGCCAGTGGGAAGGTGAAGCCCAGAGGAGTATAATTGGGATGAAATTGAAGCCTGAATTCATGATGGTGTTTAGAGATGTCCACCAGAGCACAACAAAGAGTCTCTTGCAGATTAAACCCAGGCGATAAGGTCCATGCCAAATACTCTTAACGACACCAACAGCTTGCAAAATCGCTGAGAGGCCCTTTTGGATCCACCAGAGCCATTGCAAAAAGGTGGAAGTGAGTGACAGCACAACCTAAAAGACACCACCACCCCGACTCTGTGGTGATCTACAGGTGAAGGGAGGGCTGATTGGGTATATCCCGCCTTCTACTTCTCGCCTGTAGTCTACTCACCAGAGCAAATTGGTGTGTCTGGTCATCATGAAGATTATTCTGTTTACCACCTTGGCCCTGCTGCTTACAGCATGGACTCTGATGCACTTAATGGATCAAGAAGCCAACTTGCATAGAAGGACATGGACATATGACAATTCACACCTGGTCGAAGTGACACAGGACCACATCCATCCCTGGATGAACAACGCCTGATACAGATATATATGCTCAAACACAGCATCCTATATTATATGAATATGACTCAAGTGACATGCGCAGCAAGCTTTACCAGTCCAGATTATCAATATTCAGGAATTGTCCTAAACCACAGCGACCCCCTGACTATTGGACTATCGTTTTGGGCTGTTTTTAAATGCATCGACCACCATCAACAAAGAGCAAAATCAGGAAATTGATGCCATAAGAATAACTGTTATGCAACACAGAGTCGCCCTAGACATGATCTTGGCAGAAAAGGGCGGACTGCGTGTTTTGTTTGATACAACTTGTTGTACATATATTTCAGACAATGTACATTCCGATAATATGACAACTGCTCTACAATTACTTAGAAATGTTCAACAGGCACAGGTAACCGAATGAGCGGCTCTTGGAAGTCCCTGTTGTTTAAAGGACTTGTTTTTGTTGATGTTCTACTACTGTTATTGTGTCTTTTCACTTCATGTGTTATACCTTGTTTGAAGAACATGGTGTCAAAAATGGTAACTGCTTCAATTAATGCTTACATCACCCTACCACAGAATGAAGGAGATGATAATGAGATAGACATTTGGATATAACATACTCGCAAAACTCACTATTTCATGATGTCTTGGCTAAAAATGTTTTACAAGTGGTCATAGACTGATACAGTGTTAGTGAGTTGCTATGCGGGCTCTCTGTCCTGGTCGTTGTGTCCTTGGGCAAGACACTTTACCCTACCGCCTACTGGTGTTGGCCAGAGGGGCCGATGGCGCGATATGGCAGCCTCGCTTCTGTCAGTCTGCCCCAGGGCAGCTGTGGCTACACCTGTAGCTGCCTCCACCAGTGTGTGAATGCGAGAGTGAATGAATAGTGGCATTGTAAAGCGCTTTGGGTGCCTTGAAAAGCGCTATATAAATCCAATCCATTATTATTATTATTATGTACATATATAGGAGAAAAGATCAAACAACAGGAGGGAATGTTGAAAGATTTTATTATGTTTATGTATAGAAGTACATTTCATTTAAAGTTCTCTAGATGTGTTTGCTCTTTTTACTAGAGAAGTTACAGTACACTGTGCAAGCTCAGCACGAAGTCTATACCATTGTATGTTATCTCTTCCACTCATGTGTCTGTGACAAAGTCTCTACTGTTATATGTTATCTCTTCCACTCATGTGACTGTGACGCAAACATGCTTGAGTATAAATAAAGGGTGGCGACTGCTGCGGAGTGTGAGTCTTCGTTTGAACTCTCACCCGTGTGCACGTTAAACCTGCAAACCTGTCTGGGTGTCATTTATTCTGACCTGAGTTGCATTACAGGAAAACTCCTGACACAGGTGGTGCTTACCTTTTAGATGATTGAGCCGGCTCTCTGTTTGCCTCGTTTCACGACCTCTCTGAACCTCGAGTGAATCCTGGGGTTTCGGCACCAAAACTGTTACCTCTAAACAGTTTCGCCCGGTTCGTAGATTCCTCAGGCCTCCAGAAAGAACACCGGGGACTCAGTAGTCAATTCACAACACTTTTATTAATTCACACTCATTGATCACGCTTATTGATTACACCTTCTAGAAGGGAGATGTACAGGACCCTGGAACTCCTCTGCAGATCTCAACTCCTTTGTCTGTTACATGCAGTTTTGTATCAGTGACCCCCCTTCTAAACCCTCTACAAGGTGCCATAAAACTAAGTGCTATGTTTACATACTTTCACTTGAGTGTGTGCGTGTGAATGCCTACATGTGCGCGTTCCCGCGTGTCTATGTGTATGTGTGAGTGCACGTGAATGAGTGTGCATAACAGTTAAAGCACTGTGGGTGTAGGTGACTCCCTAGAGGTCATAAAAACCCATCTCCCTTCCAGACCACAGTTATCCAGGTCAAATGTTGAGACCCCCAACCAAACATTCTCTGTTTGGGAATTTCCACTCAGCATTAACTCCTCTCTGTTTTACTTTCACAGCTCAACTGGGGAGGGTCTCCTATACTCTACTCCTAAGTTCATGACACAATCAGGCCTTTATTACATTGAGGGCAGTGTCAGTGTCTCTACAATAATTCTACATTCTATGTTAACACATTTCTAAACTCTAAATCAGCTAAACATTTCTACAAGATCCATCAGAACAGCAGAAACACAATCATCATCATTATAAACTTCTAATGTAAGGAGACTGTCGGAGGTAGGGAGACTGTTGGGTAGGAGGTAAGTGATGGAAGTGACGGACAAGGTAAGCGACTCATGTTGTCATCAGATGGAGATTTTGGCGGAAAATTAAAGCGAACGGTAGTTTAGATTTGAACAAATTCCTTTAAGCTTCAGTAATACCAAATACACTTATCAATTGTCTTATAACTAACAACATTTGTCTAAATAATCTCCAACACCCTGGAGAGCAACGGGGAGAGTTTAGAGGCTCTCCAAGATTACATTGATCAGTGCTTCCAGGATCTCATGATGAAGAAGGGCCAGAGTACATCTTCCCCGGCCAAATCTGAGACGAAAAGACTTTGCCAGGCAGATTCCCCCGGCACAACATCGCCAGCCGGCAAAGATATTGCAGACATCCTAGAGTCAATCGACCAATGATTGTCCAGTTTCGATGCAAGGCTGTCCTTGGTGGAGATTCTTCACCGGGAATTCAAATGCTTGCGAGAATCCCTGGAGTTCAACCAGCAGCAGGTGGAAACACTCGCTGCTGAAAATGCCACGCTAAGGGAGTCGGTGAACTGTCTCACAGACAATGTTACTCAGCTAAATAGAGAAAATAAAAAAAATAAAAGAAACAGTTATTGATCTACAAGCTCGTAGCATGCGTGATAATCTGGTATTTTCTGGTATTCCAGAAGCCGCTGGAGAGGACGCGGAGACCACGGTAAAAAGCTTCATCAAAACCCACCTGAAGCTGCCGGAGGACACTGTGAAGAACATTGTCTTCGATCGGGTACATCGCCTCGGCCCCATGCGGGCTGCGACCAGGAGACCACGTCCTATCGTGGCCAAATTCGGCCACTTCAAACAAAAGCGACATGTGAAAAGCCGTGGCAGGGAATTAAAAGGAACGGACTTCAGCGTGAACGACCAGTTCCCCAAAGAGATCTTGGAATGACGCAGGGTCCTCTTCCCAATCCGACGCGGCTTCATCCAGAAGGGCTCCTGCGCTGTCATCGCTGTGGACCGGCTGTACGTGGACGGACAGCTCCACCGCGACCCAACATCACTCCGTGGCTGTATTAACCTCACACCAGATGAGAATCAGCTACACCCTTTCCCTATCCACTCACACTAACTTGCATTAACATCTGTTTAACTTACAAGTATCAAATCGCATCTTAAGTGTGATACGATAGCAGAATTAACACCGTCACTCTCCGTCAGTGGTTTGATTGGAATGTTTCTGGGGTTTTTTTGGGTTTTTTTTCTTCTCATTTTTTTCTCTCTTTCCCCCCTCTTGTTTTTATGCTGCTCACCCTTGTCCTTGGTTTCTTTCTTTATTTCTTTCACTGCTTCGATCACCTGCTTCCACACTCATCCACAAACAACATCCTTTATTTCGACACATACGCACCGCACGATCACGCAGTCATGCGCTCAACGGCAGCACATTTACATCAGTCAGACAGCGCACACAGTGTATAGGATACACACACTTAAGCCAAACCTACTCATATTAGTAAATATGCACACACATTTTTTCTCTCTCTCCTTCTCTTTATTTATGAACAAGTGACGTATTCTCTCCACCTGTCTAAGCGACACACACAGCGTATACCCCTAGTTATACACAGACAACTATGGGTGCACTAAGGTTTGTTACATGGAATGTAAATGGAGCTGGCTCCAGAGAAAAGAGCTTATAAATATTTAACCAACTCAAAAAACTACAGGCAAATGTTGTCCTTTTACAAGAGACCCACAGACCTCTTAGAGGTTCGAATGGACTTAAAACACCTGAGTTTCCTAATGTGTTCTCAGCTTGTTATAACTCTAGACAAAGGGGAGTAGCAATTTTAATCCATAAAAAAATTAATTTCATAGTACTTGATACAGTTATAGATCCAGAGGGCAGATTCTTAATCATTAAACTATCTATACGTGATAAAAAGCTATGTATTGTAAGTGTATATGGTCCAAATGTTTTGAAATTGATTTCATGAAAGTATTTAACTTCATTTGGCATAACGGACTTTATTGCAGAATTCCTTAGTGTAGTCAAATTTCTAAGAGAAAATTGTTGAGCTGTTAAAATGGGAGACAATCCAACTTTATGAAGTTTGTCACGATTTAAATGAGCATGCTGTCTAGTCCTTGGCCACATGTTTCAGCACTTTAACCATGAGTGAGCTCATATCATAAATACATGTATCATAATAAATATCTAATAATATCTAATAATATCATAACAGCAGCAGATATTCAGTATATCAGTAGACTTCAGTCCTTCATAGGTTCAGTGCTGTTAAGTGTTTTTTTCTGTTCTTTTCTGGATTTGTTCATAAGGATGAACACATCTGTATGTGTGTTTAAACACGCCCCACTGCAGCACATTAGTAAGACAGAACAAACAAAAACCCTTTTCCCGTAAAGGCAAATCAAACAAGGCAAACATGGGGTAATACTGCTGGGTCCAGAGGGTCAGAGATAAAGACTCATTCTCAGCAATGTTACAGTTTAAAAACCAGACCAGAAATCCCTCCACACTCAGCAGTGTGACTGTCACTGCAGTTATTTCAGTGGGCTGAAGTTTGATCTGTGTTGTTTACTAAAGTGCAACAAAAGCTGTTTAACATGTTTTATTTTTAATTTGGACAGAAACATTGTGATTTTTGTCTTTTAACTTTAGAACACTATCGCTGGGTGATTTACACCCGAGAAAATACATTTACATGATTTCGCTCTCCTGCAGCTGTTTACGTGTCGAGGAGCCTGTGCCATCACCAGGGAAGTCTCAAATGTCCCAGGAATGGGTGGACCAAAGACCAGCTTTCCAGAGTCATTATTTTGTTATAGGAGTTTTATTTTTCATTTTGTTAGACATGGCACAGTTGAAAGTAAAAGAAGACCACTCTAATTTGTCATGTGTTGTCATATTTTGATATATTTGATTACTTTTCATTGGTTATATTATATCGGGTAAAAATCACCCGGCATTAGTGATCGTGTTACTATTTATAGCGATAGTGTTCTAGGGTTAAGCAAATATAGCAGTCTGTGACATCACTGATGAATCCATCCGTTGTGTTTGAGCCTGTTATCACTACACAAACGTTTGTTTAGTCTTTCCTGAGAAATAAGGTCAAAAACATGGCAGTCAGACATCCCACGCTGGGTAAAGGGCACTGTTGGTGGCTACACTTACTGTAACGCCCAGTGATTTTAGAGAATATCAGTAGTTACACACTACAGTAGGATATCCCAGCACTGACGGTAAGAAAATGCACATTATTAAGTAAAACAGGCACATTCGAAACAGAAATAACTTTTTGTAACAGCCAAATTAAACTTGGAGCTGATTTAGAAACATCACCTCGGAGCACTGTATGTTACTGTAATGTTTTACACTGAATGACAAACTTTACTGTTGTCTATAGTTTAGTGTTCACTGCTGAAAGCAGGATTGGGATTTTGTAAATGTGTAAGTGATTGACTTTGTGGAGATCAGAGTACATGAGTGCGTTTCAAACACGTGGCTGTTACAGTGTATGTGGGTGGGGACGATCAGCCAATATTTAGCAGAAGCTGACACTGAGGATTATCACAACCAGTCATGGACCGTCTCTGGATCCTGAGCTGCACTCTGTGTGTCCTCCTGAGCTGGATGCATGTGGATCAAGCGGTGGCTGAACCGTGAGTTTGTCTTCAGCGTGTTTTTGTCTGTGTGAGTTGTTCACTGCAGTAACTGCTGTATGTGTGATGCTGTATGCAGCCAGTACCTGGTGGCCATTCCTGCAGTTATTGAAGCTGGAGCTGAGGCCAAATTCTGTGCAACTCTCCGACAGCCCAGTGGGACTCTGGTCATGACTGTCACTTTGATGTCCCGAGAGAAGAACACAACCTTATTCACGCATACGTCAAATGAGGCCTTTCAAACCTGTGTTCAGTTTGAGGTTGGCAACCAGCACTTTCACACACAAAATGCGTTTGTTAGTTGTTATCGTAAGCATTATTAGCTTTAATGACTATCTAAATATCCCACTGTCTCAGGCTCCTTTGGTACAAAAGGAGGTGCAACATTTTCAGGTGGAGGTACGAGGAGACACATTTTACTCCAAACAAGTCAGAAAAGTGATGATCCGAGCGTCTGATACCTTCACATTCATCCAAACAGACAAACCCATCTACCTCCCTGGACAAAAAGGTAACAATGTGCTGTTATGTTATATAAGACATGTAGTTCATTCAAATTCCATCATCATGAGCCAGCTGCTCCACCATCTCCAATTTGTGTAACAAGTTTTATGGTCCAAAATTTGGACACACATACAGTTATTGATGTGAAATGTTTGCTTCATATAGCAAAAGTTTTTCAAGATATTTAATATAATATTTAATTCGGTCGATCGACCGAGATGTTTATTCGAAGTTTGAAATCTGACTCCATCTTTGAACATAACTACCGTATTTTCCGGACTATAAGGCGCACTTAAAATCCTTTCTTTTTCTCAAAAATCAACAGTGTGCCTTATATATTAATTCTGGTTGTGTTTACTGACCACAAACAGATTTTATGTGGTACACAGTGCTCAAAAATCTGTCACAAAATGTTTTAGTACGCCTTTGGTAAGGTACGAAGCCGCACCGCTTGATTGTTGGAGCATTACGGCTACTGTAATCAGAAGCCTCGCGGACTCGGCCTAATCTGGGTCCTAAACGCCGTCTGCTTCAGGTCCTAAAGTCAAACGAACACTGCAGCATCACTGAGAGTTAAAAACTGTCTAAATTCTTTCATCTTTAATAAAATGATCAGTGTTGCTGCTTTACCAGGTATAAGAATTAAGTTTAACATCCAGGCATCCATCAAAACATAATTTATTAAATTTAACAGAGTTAGAAGTTAGCAGAAGTTAGCTAGCTGGTTTTGCTAGCTACCTAAACATGATATAGCATGTTCTGAACGAGAGATTTCTGGATAAAAATAAAACATAAAGCTCTGCTATCACTTCCAACATTACTGAAGTTGGGATAGCTGGTATATAATGATGTGCTACGTGATCACTAGCGACACAGCTATGTTAGCATAACATAAACACAGTGAAGCTGGAGGATGAACGCTAGCTTTTTTCCATTCGATAAACGTTCCCGATAGTTTTTGACGAATGCAATCACATGGAAAGATGCTTTAAATCAGGGGTGCCCAATCCCGGTCCTCGAGAGCTACCGTCCTGCAGCTTTTAGATGCATCCTTGTTCCCACACACCCGAATCAAATGAATGGCTTGTTATCAGGCCTTTGCCAAACATGATGGCATGCTGAAGAGATCAAACCATTTGATTCAGCTGTGTTGGAGTAGGGATGCATCTAAAAGCTGCAGGATAGTAGCTCTCGAGGACTGGGATTGGGCAGGCCTGCTTTAAATGGACCAAACTTCAGTCAGGAGAACAACAACCACAATACCAGGTTAGTCATTAATATAAGATAAGATAACCTTTATAGGGCTTTGGAGCGTGATGTCACGGGGGTGGGCGTGGAAAGGATTTTGGCCCGATCCGCCATTTTGGGGGTCTAAGTAAGGAGCGAAAGCATAGCCATGGTTCGTACTTGCTGTGTGGTCGGCTGCAATGTTCGATCTTACGACCGGCACGGGAATAAGTTTGGATTGTCTTTTTATGCTTTCCCAACCTGGAAGCAACATGAAGGAGCTCATGTATCGGATATTACCAAATGAAGGCGTCTAGCCTGGATAGCAGCCGTGAGACGAGCTGATATCAAGTTCTGTTACGTCTCCAGATATCAGTTGGTGTGCTCAAGACATTTTCATTCCGGTAAGTTCTAAATATGTTCACATCACACTTTATAGCTGAATAATATCATCGTTGGTGGTCTCGGAAGTTATAGAAATTGCGATCAAACATCGAATGGAGTGACTTGATTGGTTGATGTAAAGACAATAAATGAAATGAGACAGGAAGGACACAAATTGGCGTTAATAATTTGCCCGATTATCAAAGTGTTAATTTGCATGTACTTTACAATTACGGGCATATAATATGATAACGATATTTTAGCAGTTCAATGATAAATGTATAACATTAATTATGGTGGGGGGTGGAAAATGGCTATTTCACTCGATGCACTCCAGCTGACTTACTTTGAGGACGTACTCAGAGTTTGGCGGCTTGAAAATAGCCAAATCTTGCACCCAGCCATTTGTAAATTGGATGTGCACCTCCAGTGACTTGTAATTACGAAACTGGTTCGCTGTGTAAGCGCTTACTCCACAAACAAGATACGTGAAGATATCGGGGTAGGACAGTGGCGGTAAGTCGTCTGGGTCTTTACTCAACTGCCGTATTTCATATGGGTCCAGATTTGCGATGCACTCTATTTTTTTTCAAGTACCGCTGCTTCGCCTCTGGACGCAATCGGTCTCTATACCGTCCGTTTTCTTTTGAGCTGCTTTTAAGCATGTTTCTTGTCGTCTCGTCGTTCCAACACAGTGTGTTTGTTTTGATTCGTAGACCCCGAAAATGGAGCTGCGCTCCCACAATGCATTGCGGCGTGACGTCAACTCCAAAGCCCTATTAGTCCCACACATCGGAAATTTGTTTTGTTACAGCAGAAAGTGGACAGTGCAAAGTTACATAGGATAATTTATAAGGCATTTAATGCGCCCTGTAATTCCAGTACACCTTATGTATGAAAACAGACCCGTTTCAGACCCATTCATCGTCAGTGCGATTTATAATCCAGTGCGCCTTATGGTCCGAAAAATATGGTATTTTAAAGAACAACAAAAGGAAAAAAAATCCCACAAGTTTCATATTTGAGCTCACACTACTGAAGAACTTCACATTGCAAAAGACAGCTACTGACAACGAATGGTATGCAGTTATTTCACAGTGATGAGAAATAAACAGTGTTGGGTAAGTTACTTTAAAATAGTAACTTAGTTACATTACTAGTTACTTCTCTCAAAAGTAACTCAGTTACTTCAAGTTACTCGTTACTTTCAAAGTAACTAGTTACTAGGGAAAGTAACTTTGGTTTTACTCAGAATTCTCTTGTTAATGTGTTGCTTCCATAACTTTGCCAGTCTTCTAGCTTGTTTACTTGCCACAGTGCACTGTGCCACCTACCAATAGAAAGGAAAAGATAATGTGCATATTTCCACGAGAGAAATCCCACGCCTGGACCGTCATTGACTGCTGCCATGATTCTAGCCTACGTCACAGCGTCATGTGCGCCTTTTACATCCAACACAAAAACTGCAGTCGTGGTGCTTTTGATTGTACTCAGAACTCGGAAATTCTGCCTTCTGAATAGGAAGATGTAGGTAACACCACACTGCAGATGAGCTGCATACAGAGCTGGACTGGGACAAAAAAATCGTCCTGGGCATTTTGACTAGAGACCGGCCCACCATTATAGGAAAAATCATAAAGACTTTGAATGAAAACAAACGCTGTTGTGACAGTGATGTACACTGTTTTGATGGTATATATGCATCAATCTATTAATCGTTTGTTGTAAGATTCAGATAATTATTTTTTAAAAGCTAGACATTTTAAATGAGAATAAGAAAGAAGAGTATTTCTTTGTGCCCACCTCTCCCTGTTAATGCCCTACCTGGCCCCCCTGGCAACACTTTGCTAGACCTGCACCTGCACAGTTACCAGCTGTCAGCTACTTAGAAAAGGATCCTGGTGTTATTTGTCTCTGAGAAACAGTTCATAACTTCCCTTCAACTCATTCATGTCACCTAAAAGGCAAACCTGTTTCTCCATCACCTGTTCAGCTCTGATGATTCAGTAAGGACATCTCCTGGTTTCATCTGCATGTTTCCCTCTCACCACATATTCAAACCGATATCCTGAACAGCAGCTTTTTTGCAGCTGTGGCTCCAGCAAACATCAGCTGATACTAGAAATTAATATTAAATAAATTCTAACAACAGCTGATCAAGCTCAAACGTGCTGCTGTTGTTTAGCGCGACATCCGCTGGTTTCCTCTTTCGGCGCAAAGTGGGCGATAAACAAGCAAGAGAGACGATCAGCTGATCATTGATCAGTTTCATGATTGAAGTAGAAACAGGAGAGGGAGGGGGGAGAATGAAAGGAGAAGAGGCAGCTGTGCAGCAAAGACACAGAATAACTCCAGCTTTGTGCCTTTTTCATTGTAGCTGAAGTCCAGGACAAACTGTTCCTTTTCAACTCAATACGAAACGCGTAATATTTTCTCTGAATACCAGACGGGACGGTTGGCAACTCTAATAACTTATGAATAAAATAAAGTTCAACATCATTAACTTCATAGCACCCACCCAGCTGTATAGAAACTCCATCATGCTAGCTAGCACGCAGTACGGAAAATGTCAGCACAACGAAAATAAACTCCACCTAAACTTGGTTCATATCTGACCCAGACAGACTGCAGGTCATAACTTCTTACCTGAAATTCAGTTCACACTTGGACCGGCGGCTTCCTCGGGTCTCTTTTCCTTTGCGTCCCCTTTCCTTCATCCACCTGCTGGCCTCCATCACTTGCTAATGTTACTGAATCTGTGGAAGCTCCGCGATAGCCACCACACAAAGTAACGAGTAACGAGCCTATCTAAATCCCAGTAACGACTAACGCATTCCTGATTTTGGCATAATAACTAGTTACCGTGCTCGTTACCACAATAATAACGTAGTTACTGTAACGCGTTACTTAATAACGCGTTAGTCCCAACACTGGAAATAAAACATGCAGAATACTCAGAGTGCACAACTTCCCCCAAAGGGCAAAGGCCATATTATATTTTCCATTTACCTCTTGGTTTATTTCAGAGTCAAATTCTTTTTATGTGAAAGTTTAATGGTTTAATTTTTAATAGTTCACAATAAAATAAATATGTTTAAACATGGCTTTGGAATTCAAAGTACAAAAAAAACGTGAAGGAAGAATATGGAGGGCCTCGGGTGCCAAAATGTATTAAACACATAATTAAATAATAAATTAAATGTGTCATTAATTACGCAATGACAATTACAATGTTGCGTGGAGATCAGGGGCAGTACCTGTGGACTGGCAGACCGGGGTGGTGGTCCCCATCTTTAAGAAGGGGGACCGGAGGGTGTGTTCCAACTACAGGGGGATCACACTCCTCAGCCTCCCTGGGAAAGTCTATGCAAGGGTGCTGGAAAGGAGAGTTTGTCCGCTAGTCGAACCTCGGATACAGGAGGAACAATGCGGTTTTCGTCCTGGTCGCGGAACACTGGACCAGCTCTTTATCCTCTCAAGGATACTTGAGGGCGCATGGGAGTTTGCCCAACCAGTCTACATGTGTTTTGTGGACTTGGAGAAAGCATTCGACCGTGTCCCTCAGAATCTCATCTCTGCTTTTTGTGGATGATGTGGTTCTGTTGGCTTCATCGGGTGAGGGCCTCCAGCTCGCACTGGAACGGTTCGCAGCCGAGTGTGAAGCAACGGGAATGAGGATCAGCACCTCCAAATCTGAGGCCATGGTTCTAAGCCGGAAAAGGGTGGAGTGCCCACTCCGGGTCGGGGATGAGTTCCTGCCCCAAGTGGAGGAGTTCAAGTATCTCGGGGTCTTGTTCGCGAGTGATGGGAGAAGGGAGCCGGAGATCGACAAACGGATTGGGGCTGCAGCTGCAGTAATGCGGACGCTGCACCGGTCCGTCGTGGTGAAAAGAGAGCTGAGCGTAAAAGCGAAGTTATCAATTTACTGGTCGATCTACGTCCCTACCCTCACCTATGGCCACGAGCTGTGGGTAGTTACCGAAAGAAAGAGATCGCGGATACAAGCGGCAGAAATGAGCTTCCTCCGAAGGGTGGCTCGCCTCTCCCTTAGAGATAGGGTGAGAAGTTCGGCCATCCGGGAGGGGCTCAGAGTAGAGCAGCTGCTGCTCCACATCGAAAGGAGCCAGCTGAGGTGGTTCAGGCATCTGACAAGGATGCCTCCTGGGCGCTTCCTGGGTGAGGTGTTCCAGGCATGTCCCACCGGGAGGAGGCCCCGGGGCAGACCCAGGACACGCTGGAGAGATTATATCTCTCGGCTGGCCTGGGAACGCCTTGGTGTTCCCCCGGATAAGCTGGAGGAGGTGGCTGGGGGGAGGGAGGTCTGGGCTTCTCTGCTTAGGCTGCTGCCCCCGCGACCCGGCCTCGGATAAAGCGGATGAAGGTGGATGGATGGATGGATGGTGTCATTAATTAAAATATAAATTAGCAATATCAGTTCAATTTCAATAAATTAGAGTTAATTAGATAATAGTTAGATAGTTAATTAGAGTAAATTATATGTCTCATACATGTCAGTCCATTATCTGAGATCTGTCTTGCTGTGTAGGGTAACCAATCAGATTTGTGTTTGATATGTTGCAGTGACTTTTTTTTAAAGTATAAAGAGAGAAACAGAGGTAACCTCTCAATTTTTCTCAAAGTGAATTTCAGAGTCGTTACGATGGATAATAAAATGCGACCTGCCAATCAGCTGGTGAGTTTTTGAACAGTATTATTAATAATGCTGTTTGCAATTTGGATGCAGTGATTTACACAACAGTTTCTTAACTCCACCTGTCTTTCTTCCTTTTTCTTTCAGTATGATGTCATTGAACTTCAGGTAAGAGGGCGCCTCTAGAAAAGGCTTTTACTTCTCTTGCAAATGCATCAACACAACACTGAACACATGCAGTCAGACAGACTTGAAGGTTCCCTGCTCACTGCTTGCATACACACTGCTTCTGCAGTATTACTCCAAGTTACTGACAGTGCAAGGTTTAAAAACTGGACAAAGTGGGTTGCATGTATGTAATACACACCGTGCAGGGGTCTGTTCTGTTACTTGATGCCCCACATGTGAAAATAAAATGACAGTGAATAAATCAAAATAATAATTTTGATTTAATTACTCCACAAACACAGCCACAGCTTCCCTGTCATTACAGCTTAGGTTTCTTTATATCACTTAACTTTTAAACATCTATAAACAAGTGCTTCACATCTAGAAGGGGACAAAGCTGGCTACAGATGAAGACAGGACATTTTTATGTCCCCCTAAATTTATATTGTCCAGTTTTAGCTCTAATCTTGTTGAAAAAGAAAATAAAGAATCTAGTTGGTACTGTATTTACACCTGTGTAGTAGCTGTCACTGTCACTTGATTTAACAGGATCCTCACAGTAACAGGATTGGACAGTGGCTAAATGAAACATCCAATAGCAGAATACTGCAGCTTTCTTACTCCTTGGACGCTGAGGCCCGTGAGGGACCGTACCAGATCATTGTGTCAATGGGTGAGAGGAAAATATCTCACAACTTCAAAGTGGAGAAATATGGTAAGTCAGTCTTATTTATTCTTAAATTCTTTGTTGTAATGGAGTGCAAATGCTGACATTCATATTTTCCCCAGTTTTACCCAAATTTGATGTGACAGTAAATATATCTGAAGAAGTGAGTATTGGGCAGGAAGACATTGAAGCTAAAGTGTGTGCAAAGTAAGGAAAAGTTCTTTCAGGACAAATTATGTGTTGTAAAATCTGGAGTTTGGAGAGCAAATGACTCATAATGTTTACTTATTTTTCTTTAAATAGGTACACGTATGGACAGCCTGTACCAGGACGTGTTACAGTCAATGTGTGCAGACCTATTAATGTGTATAGAGGTTTTGGTATATCGTCGTATGATTACGATCTTTTGGCCCTTTGGCAGATGGGTGGCTCCTGCCACACAGAGACAAAGCAGGTACAGTTATGGATTCATTTCTCTTTTTTTCTCTGATTCTTTAGGTACATTCAGGCCACTGCATTAGCATTACAGCACACGAGTTGCCTGCTGTACTCAGTTAAGATGGCGCCATGTGTTGTCTTCACTTTTTTTTCCTACAGTTTCATTGTCTCATATGTCACATACTGGGTTATGTGCCTTCATTCAGCCGTGAGCTAAGGCAAGTGGTGTGTTTCATTATGTCTGACACACAAGAGAATACAATTTCAGACTGTTACACTGACACAAGCAGAATGAATAGCTACAGGGTTTCCTGAAACATGCAAACACAAATAGAAATACAGCCTGAAGTCTCTCAGGCAAGCTTTCATGAGTTCAAACCCCATTGTTAGATTCAAAGAAGGACATGGGAATAAAGGATGTGCTTTTGCAACAGGCTGCTCAACAATGTGATACAAGTTCAAACTGGTTGTTTGCTAAGTTGTCTGTTATGTGTAGAAACAATAATCCCTTGAGACAGGTGTCCTTGTTGTGTTTGCATGGTTCATAGGTCAACATAAAGTACCTGATGCAAATAAAGGAATGTAAAAAAAAACCTTTCTCTAGAAATGATCAGGTACAGTGGGGCAAAAAAGTATTTAGTCAGCCACCGATTGTGCAAGTTCCCCCACCTAAAATGATGACAGAGGTCAGTAATTTGCACCAGAGGTACACTTCAACTGTGAGAGACAGAATGTGAAAGAAAAATCCATGAATTCACATGGTAGGATTTGTAAAGAATTTATTCGTAAATCAGGGTGGAAAATAAGTATTTGGTCAATAACAAAAATACAACTCAATACTTTGTAACATAACCTTTGTTGGCAATAACAGAGGTCAAACGTTTACTATAGGTCTTTACCAGGTTTGCACACACAGTAGCTGGTATTTTGGCCCATTCCTCCATGCAGATCTTCTCGAGAGCAGTGATGTTTTGGGGCTGTCGCCGAGCAACACGGACTTTCAACTCCCGCCACAGATTTTCTATGGGGTTGAGGTCTGGAGACTGGCTAGGCCACTCCAGGACTTTCAAATGCTTCTTACGGAGCCACTCCTTTGTTGCCCGGGCGGTGTGTTTTGGATCATTGTCATGTTGGAAGACCAAGCCGCGTTTCATCTTCAAAGTTCTCACTGATGGAAGGAGGTTTTGGCTCAAAATCTCACGATACATGGCCCCATTCATTCTGTCCTTAACACGGATCAGTCGTCCTGTCCCCTTGGCAGAAAAACAGCCCCATAGCATGATGTTTCCACCCCCATGCTTCACAGTAGGTATGGTGTTCTTGGGATGCAACTCAGTATTCGTCTTCCTCCAAACACGACGAGTTGAGTTTATACCAAAAAGTTCTACTTTGGTTTCATCTGACCACATGACATTCTCCCAATCCTCTGCTGTATCATCCATGTGCTCTCTGGCAAACTTCAGACGGGCCTGGACATGCACTGGCTTCAGCAGCGAACACGTCTGGCACTGCGGGATTTGATTCCCTGCCGTTGTAGTGTGTTACTGATGGTGACCTTTGTTACTTTGGTCCCAGCTCTCTGCAGGTCATTCACCAGGTCCCCCCGTGTGGTTCTGGGATCTTTGCTCACCGTTCTCATGATCATTTTGACCCCACGGGATGAGATCTTGCGTGGAGCCCCAGATCGAGGGAGATTATCAGTGGTCTTGTATGTCTTCCATTTTCTGATGATTGCTCCCACAGTTGATTTGTTCACACCAAGCTGCTTGCCTATTGTAGATTCACTCTTCCCAGTCTGGTGCAGGTCTACAATACTTTTCCTGGTGTCCTTCGAAAGCTCTTTGGTCTTGGCCATGGCGGAGTTTGGAGTCTGACTGTTTGAGGCTGTGGACAGGTGTCTTTTATACAGATGATGAGTTCAAACAGGTCCCATTCATACAGGTAACGAGTGGGGGACAGAAAAGCTTCTTACAGAAGACGTTACAGGTCTGTGAGAGCCAGAGATTTTCCTTGTTTGAGGTGACCAAATACTTATTTCCCACCCTAATTTACGAATAAATTCTTTACAAATCCTACCATGTGAATTCATGGATTTTTTTTTCACATTCTGTCTCTCACAGTTGACGTGTACCTCTGGTGCAAATTACTGACCTCTGTCATCATTTTAGGTGGGGGAACTTGCACAGTCGGTGGCTGACTACTTTTTTGCCCCACTGTATGGGGACTGAACTGGAAATGAATGTAAAAGCAACCAAAGTCTAAACAAAAACTGCTCAAGCAGGAAGATATTAACAAAGTTTGGTTCTTTGGAAGCCAACAAACAAAAAAAAGGGGTGGTTGCGTGAAGAGGTTTTCACAGTACTGTATAACATATATATAGTAGTACTGAGATTTTGAGGATATAAATGAGATGCTGCTGGGAAATTTAAACGATACAGTGGTTTTGTGAGGTGATGCCATCATACTGCTATACAGGCCCAGCTCGACAGGGTGTTTGGGATGTTGTGGAGGATACGGCGTCTGTGTTTTCCAAAAAGAATTTCAGATTCTGAATCATCTGAGCACAGAGCAGTTTTTGTCGTTTTAAATGAGCTTTTGCTCAGAAAAGAATGCAGCGTTTCCAGTTCGCATTCACATTTGACTTCTTTGCGCAATGGAGCTTTAACCTGCGTTTGTGGGTGGCACGGTGAACTTTGTGCGCAGATATTGATTTGTGGAAGTGCTCCTGAGGCCATGCAGTGATCTGAGTGGCAGAATGATGACAGTTTTTCATGCATTGCTGCCCAAGGACCTGGAGACTGCATCTGATAGTGGATTTCAGCCTTAACCTTTGCATGTTTTGATGACATTATGCACTGCAGATGATGAAATATTCCCCGTCTTGATAATTTTACATTAATGAAATTATTCTGTCATTGTTCTACAATTTGTAGACACAGTCTTTTGCAGATTTGTAAACCTCCGCCCATCTGTATTTGTGAGAAACTCTGTCTCTCTATGATGATCTTTTTATACACGTTTATCTGAATGATCTGTTGCCAGGTAACATAATCAGTTGCAAAATGTTCCTTCAGCTGTTTATGTTTAGTACAACTGACCCCTCCAGACTTTTGTCCCCCCACCCTACATTTTTAAACCATATTGCTTTCATCAAATTCTTTTTTTTTTTTTTTTTTTTGCCTGTCCCATTTGGTTCTTTAGCCATCAGAATTGTTGTCTGAAGACCAACAAGGATACCCAATGGATTTACTTTGCCAAATGGATCATCGTGGCATTGCCGTATTGGTCCATTTGGTCGATCTTTGTTTTTATTATTTATTATATTTTATTTTCAGATGTTACAGACGGGACAGACATGAGTGAGGGATAGGAAAGGGAGAAAGAAAGAGGAAGGAAAGGAAAAACAGAAGGGGAGAGGGACAGTGAGTAAGGGGGGGAGAAAAAAAATAAAAATCTCCTGGATCACCTGTTGAGAGAAGAATAGAAAACAAGCAAAGAAACAAAAAAAACAATGCAACATACTAAACACAACACCATCGCATTAACCTAGCTAAGTGTAAACAGCAGTAAATACTAAATATTCAATGTTGTTGTGCAGCACGCAGGACAGATGTGCTTCGAAGTAGTAGCCAAGAAAGGTGTAATTTAAGTCTACGAGCAGTGAAAACCCGTGTGCATACCTGTGTGGATCAGCGTGCTTGTATTCCAAAGCTTTCTCCATGTAACGATCTGCTAGGGAGTGTGGGGGGGCCACAGCCCCGTCCTCCAGGGTATGAAGCAGGTATGGAGGAGATCAAAACTCCAGACATCCAGAGGCCCCCAGAACACAAGAGACCATGGAAGACCAACAGAGGGGCAGCCGCGCCACTGTCCCAGTAAGAGCTGAGGAGAGTCCCAGATGAGGGTTCACCCAGCAGCCGCGGAGCAGAAGCCAGGGGGAGTTGCAGTGACGCGCCCGTGAGCTCCGCCGGCAGCCAGCTGTGCCTGAGTGACCGAGCCCCAGGCCGAGAGGCCGGGGGCACCCCACCTCCGAAGTGGACCGAGCGAGCCCCAGGTTCCAGGCCCCGATAAGCGGCCGCCAAGGAGTGAGCCGGTGTGTACCCGGACGCCCACCCCCAGACACAAAGAACCACCAACGCACCGATACCTGAGGGAGTCCGCCACCGGCAGGGGAAGTGGTGATGGGTGGAGATAGGCCTCCAAACCTTGGAGGGCCTGAGGTGTCCCCAGAGAGGTGATGTCTGATACCCAACCTGATATATAGACACAGACATACAGGCACACACAGACACAAACATCCATTCCCCCCCTCATGCTCTCATATGCACTCACTCCACACTCAACCAACGTGGAGACAGACATAAAGAGACGCTGTACACACGATCACACTCCCCAAGCGTACTCTACAAACCGGGTCTAGGTGCCCTTGCCCCTGGAGGGGGGAACTGCACCCAGACCCAGGTGGTGTTACCCTTTTCCCTGCGGTGGGGAGAGGCAGACCACCCCGACTCCGTAGCAGCAGGGAGGCCCCACACTCCAGACCGCAGTCGGACGGCCAACTCCTCCTAGCCCTCCCGCTCCAGCAGGCCGCAGAGAATGGGGGTGGGAGAAGACTCCAAACCTCCCTCCATCCGCTCATTGTAGTGTTGATGCATGTCTGTTCTAAGGTGCAAATAAAACCCAGGAGGGCATGGAGCTACCTGCCAAGGAGCAGCAGGTAAGCGCATAGTCCCTCCTGATAGCCCTCAATGTCTAAGTGTATTTAAAATTGAGAGGTCGGCAACGACGCCAGGGGTGAGGTGTACACCCTGATGGTAATATGGACTCCGTGATTGTGCCCACCCCCAAGATCCTATATGTATGTGTAATGAGAGTGTGAATAATGTGAATGTCTAAGTTGTGGGATAAAATTGAGGCAGAGGCAGCCAGAAGGGGACAGAGGGGGGGGGGGGGTAGCCTCCTCTGCACCCTGGTGACATACCCCTACTCCAAGGCCCTGCATGTGTGGGTGGTTGTGGTGGAGCGGGAAGAGGGAGGCAGCTGGAGATGGGGAGGGAAGGAAGGGAGGGGCAGGTAACCCTTCCCTGGGGCCAGCTCCCCCGCTGACCCCAGTAGGCACTCCCACACTCCGCGACCCGCCAGGGAAAGGAGGCCCAGGCCCATCCAGACCGGGGCCCAGTGCAGCAGCGCCTCCCGGCCCCACAGAGCCCGGGACAGTTCACCCAACCCCACCACAGAGAAAACTGCACCCACCCCACCATCCACTCATCTTCCAGACTACATAAGACAGTAAACGCCCAGGCTGAGATCTTCCTCCACCTCTCCTGTATCTCCCCCTCCTGCAGAGAGAGTCCCTGAAGAGAGGAAAGCTCCTGCAGATGTGACCATCTCCCCCACCAGTTGAAGAGCCCCCCAGGTGGCTCGACACACCGGCGGCACCCTGCTCCAGGGCTGGGGCCCCATGCACCCACCCGCCCACAACCCCGGCAACACACCAACCTGGACCCAAGCCCCCGAGACCCGGCCTGGGCCCCAGCTCAGAGACGGAGCGCCCCCAGAACCTCACGCCCATCCCGGACCCACCCAGGGGCAGCCAGGCTACCAGGTCAGTAACCCACGTCCGTCAGCACAGACCCTCCCCTAGCCCCGCTGCACGCAGCCGCGAGGAAACGGTCACCTGAGAGCCAACAGAGCCCCCAACCGGACATGACCGCTACCCCGGGTTGAGCCCCCCAAGGAAGATGCCTCCGGGGAACCCCCCGACGCCCTAAGCCTGGCCCTACCCCCACACCAATCACAACAGTGAAGGCGGGACCAAACTATGACCCCCCACCCCCACTAGGTGATGGAGCTGATAAAAGGAGCCCAGAGCAATTGATCTGATGTGGTGGCAGAGGCTGTATCAAGACTAATGTAATCTAATAGATAATTTCTATATTGGTTAGAATTAAGATTGTTTTTATTTTTCCAGTTCATGAGGACTGTTTTCTTGGCTATGCATAGGGCAGTGAAAATCATATGGGCTATATTCTTTTCTGAAGTGACATTATCTAAGCTGCCCAACAAACACACTAAGGGGGAAGTTGGAATGTTACATTTCAGATACTTTGATAAATCTTCACATATCTCGCGCCAAAACTTTTGCACTGGTGGACAGAACCAAAGAGCGTGGATGTAATTGTCTGGTGTATTGCCTTGACAGTGTGAGCAGTTGTTGGAAGATGTAAAGCCCATCTTGAACATCCGATGACCTGTATAGTGCACTCTATGTAGTATTTTGTATTGTATTAATTGCAGACTGGGATTTTTAATTAATTTAAAGGTTTTTAAGCAAATCTGAGACCAGAAGTTTTGGTCTAAGCTGACTGATAAATCTGCTTCCCACTTTGCAATAGGAAGGGATATTGATTCATCTAATTTAGAAAGTGTTCTGTATATTTTAGATAATAATTTGGGGGATTTAAGAGTAAGAAAATGTGCCGCACTTAGTGGTGTTTGTAATTCAACTTGTCTGAGGTTAAATTTCTTTTTTACTATGGATTTAATTTGTTGATATTCTAAAAATCTTGTCTTGTTGATCCCATATTGTGCAACTAGTCTGTCAAATGGGATAAATTCTGTTCCCTCTAATATATGTTCTAAGTATTTAATTCCTTTACAACTCCATTCTGGGAAATTAATCATATTATTGTTTTGTAATATGTCAGGGTTATTCCAGATAGGTGTACGTTTGCATGGGATTAATGAAGACTCCGTTATTTTTAGAAACTCCCACCATGCTGTCAGAGAAAAGCTGATGTTGATACTTTTAAAGCATTCATGTCTTTTGATGTTTGAGCTAATAAATGGTAGGTCTGAAATCTCTAGATCCTTGCATAGTGCCTGTTCAACATCTAGCCAGGGCTCAACTAAGAAGGTATGTTTTAACCATTCTGAGATGAACTGAAGCCAGTTTGCTAAGAAGTATTGGTAAAAATTAGGCAGATCTAATCCTCCTCTATCCTTGGTTCTTTGTAGCGTTTTTAAGCTGATACGCGGGGGTTTATCTTTCCAAAGGAATTTGGAAATATATGAATCCAGAGATCTGAACCAATCTTGTGATGGTTTGTTAGGGATCATCAAAAATAAGTAATTTATTTTTGGCAAGATCATCATTTTTATAGTGGCGACCCTTCCCATGAGTGATATGGGTAAAGATTTCCATCTAGTCAGATCGCCTTCTACTTTCTTTAGAAGTGGGATGTGGTTTAATTTAGTTAAGTCTGAAAGCTTAGGAGAGACATTAATACCTAAATATTTAATATTTCCGGATTGCAGTTGTCACGGTCTGCAGAGACAGGCCGTGCGGTGGTGTGTGTAATGGACCCAGGTGCGTATACAAGTGAGCAGACGGGAGTGAGCGTAACAGAAAGCGAGCCGTTTAATATGGCTGGTAGAAAAGGTACAAACAAAGGGCAAGGCAAACTGAAGCAAACATTAACACAAACCTAAACTGGGGAATCTAAACAAATAATAAGAAAAACCTAGACAAGAAACTTGGAAGCATGGCATGGGAAACATGGCGTGGACAACAGACCGGGCATGGAGATACGGAGGGTGGGAACACAGACGACGCGACACAGACTGTAAGAAACACAGAGACTAAATACACATGAGGGATGATCAGGGGAAGTGGCCACACATGGGAACGCAGCTGACACACATGAACTTAACGACAGGACAGGAGGAGTGAAACTGAATACACAGACAGTGAATGCAGGCCTTCAAAGTAAAACAGGAAACATGAGACATGAACCGGGGAGACGTAGTACAGGGGGAGGTGACATGACTGACAGCATGAACTTGACAGTACAAGACACACAGACATAAACACACGAAGGGCAAGGGAGACGTAATGCAAGGGTAACATAATTACAAAAGGACTGGGCTACCTTAAAGAACCTAAGCAAACAATAAACATCAAAATAGGTTAAGCATAACACACTGGGTCACACGACCCAGGACCATGACACCACCCCCCCACCAAGGGCTGGCTCCAGACAGCCCTAAACCAAAAGAAACGGACCACCGAGCCCGGGCGGGCGGCGGGGGACCAGGACGGAGGGACCAGAACAAGAAAGAAAAAACAGCCAACAAAAAACACTGGAGCACGTGACAATAGTCCAAACATAGTTCAGGGGGTCGGCCCGGAGGGCGGCAACACACCAGCCCACAGTTTACGAGTTCAGGCGGCCGACCCGGGGGTTGGCAACCCAACAGGCCACGCCACCTCCCATCAGGAGGCCGTCCATGCGGGAGGCATTGGCGGTGCAGTTCAGGAGGCCGACCCGGAGCCCACGGGTACAAGAGTTCAAGGGTCACACGGTCGGGGGGCCGACCAGGCGGGCGCCACAGGTGACAGAGCCGGTCAGGAGGCCAGCCGTGCGGAAGGCAACGGCGGCGGCGAAGGGGACGGCGGAGCAGCTCAGGGGGCCGACCGCGCGGAAGGCAGCGGTGGCACTCCAGTGTCAGGTGTACCGGCCGAGGCCCGGTGGGCACCGGACCAGGCGAGGCAGGACCAGGCGAGGCAGGACCAGGCGAGGCAGGACCAGGCGGTGGCGTGCTAGCCACAGGCGACGGAGCCGGACCAGGCGATGACGGGGCCGCAGCAGGCGAAGCACAGGCTGGAGCTGCAGCTGGCGAAACAGAAGCCAAAGTCGAAGCTGGACCAGACGAGGGCGAAGACTCCGAGGCTGGGCCAGACGAGGACGAAGACTCCGAGGCTGGGCCAGACGAGGACGAAGACACCGAGGCTGGGCCAGACGAAGATGAGGCTGAAGCCGGAGCCGGGCCAGACGAAGATGAGGCTGAAGCCGGAGCCGGACCAGGCGGAGCAGAAGCAAAGGCCGACGCCAGACCGGGCGACGTTGAAGGCGATGCAGAGGCCGGACCGGGCGTGGGTGCAGCTGATGCAGAGGCCGGACCGGGCGTGGGTGCAGCTGATGCAGAGGCCGGACCGGACGTGGGCGTGGCAGAGGCGGAAGCTGGACCAGACGAGGATGAAGACACGGATGAAGCTGGACCAGACGAGGATGAAGACGAGGAGGCTGGACCAGACGAGGATGAAGACGAGGAGGCTGGACCAGACGAGGATGAAGACTCGGAGGCTGCGGCAGGCGAAGCACAGGCTGGAGCTGAGGCAGGCGAAGCACAGGCTGGAGCTGCGGCAGACGAAGCAGAGGCGGAGGCTGGACCAGGCGTGGCAGAAGCAGGAGCTGGTGCTGAGGCTGGACCAGGCGTAGCAGAAGCAGAAGGTGGCTGGATGGGCGGCTCGGGCCCCCCAGCAGACGTGGCATGGTGCTGGACGGGCGGCTCGGGCCCCCCAGCAGACGTGGCATGGTGCTGGACGGGCTCCTCGGCCCCCCAGCTGACGAGGCGTGAGGCTGGATGGGCGGCTCGGAACCCCCAGCAGGCGTGGCATGGTGCTGGACGGCCTCCTCGGGCCCTCCAGCAGACGAGGCGTGAGGCTGGACGGGCGGCTCGGGCCCCCCAGCAGACGTGGCATGGTGCTGGACGGGCTCCTCGGACCCTCCAGCGGAGACAGGCGGCCGGACGGGCCCCTCGGACGCTCCAGTTGACGAGGCATGAGGCTGGTGCGGTTCTCCTGAACCCCCAGCTGACGTGGAAGGAAGCTGAACGGGCTCCTCGGGCCCCCCAGCCGACGTGGAAGGTTGCTGAACGGGCCCCTCGGACCCTCCAGCTGACGTGGAAGGTTGCTGAACGGGCCCCTCGGACCCTCCAGCTGATGTGGAAGGAGGCCGAACGGGCCCCTCTGACCCTCCAGCTGACGTGGAAGGAGGCCGGACGGGCTCCTCGGGCCCTGCAGCTGACGAGGCATGAGGCTGGACGGGCTCCTCGGGCCCTCCAGCTGACGTGGCTTGAGGCCGGACGGGCTCCTCGGGCCCTCCAGCCGACGTGGCTTGAGGCCGGACGGGCTCCTCGGGCCCTCCAGCTGACGAGGCATGAGGCTGGACGGGCTCCTCGGGCCCTCCAGCCGACGTGGCTTGAGGCCGGACGGGCTCCTCGGGCCCTCCAGCCGACGTGGCTTGAGGCCGGACGGGCTCCTCGGGCCCTCCAGCTGACGTGGCTTGAGGCCGGACGGGCTCCTCGGGCCCTCCAGCTGACGAGGCATGAGGCCGGACGGGCTCCTCGGGCCCTCCAGCTGACGAGGCATGAGGCTGGACGGGCTCCTCGGGCCCTCCAGCTGGAAGAGACGGCTGAAGCGGAAGGCAGTCTGAGGCGGAGAGAAAACTCACGCCATTCCTAGCAGGCTGAGAAGTAACCTGTACAGCAGACGTGGCATGAGGCTGAACGGGCTCCTCGGGCCCTCCAGCTGGAAGAGACGGCTGAAGCAGAAGGCAGTCTGAGGCGGAGAGAAAGCTCACGCCATTCCTAGCAGGCTGAGAAGCAACCTGTACAGCAGACGTGGGGTCCCCTTTCGCAGTCTCCTGAACCTGGGCTTCATGTGGCGCGACTGTGAGAGCAACGCTAGAAAAAATCCTGGATCCTACAGAGTCAGGAATATGGTCTGTGGTTTCGTTGTGCGCTCCCTCAAAACAGTCACACACAGGTCTTTCGGCTCTGGAGCCCAATTCCGTTATAGTCTCCGGCCTCGGCAAATCAATGCTCATCTCACTCTGCTTCATAGAAGGGACGTGAGGCACGAAAACGTCGTCACTCACCGGAGTTAATGCGGTGCAACGGCGGCGCCGGCGCCGCCCCCTTCTGGTAGCTGGCGCGGTGGGCGCTGATGGCACCAATGCAGAGGGTGACGTAGCGGCGATCACCCCGTCGTCCGCCCACATCCTTGCCAGAAATGAGGCAGGCGAAGTAAAGTCTAAGCGGATTGGAGACGGCGAGCGGCTGGTAGGCTGTGCAGCAGGTGAGAGGTCCTCCTCCGGGATGAGCCAGGGCTTCCACCGGAGCTCGTCCTCCCGATAAGCCCGTAACACCTGCTGCCGCTCCTCCTCACCAAAGTCTATGGCCTCCGTCGTCTCCGTGCGCCACGCCGTGCGGCCAGACCGCGGTGAAGACGCGGACGCCGACGGGGCGCGAGCGGAAGGTGTGTCAGGGGCGAGCCTCACCGTTCCAACTGCAACTGCCTCCGGCTCGCGAAGCAGCGGGGAAATGGGACAACAGCAGGGCTCTGGCGGCACAGCCCGCACGCTAGGCAGCTGTGGCTGCGGACGGAGTTGGAGAGCGGTGACGAGAAGGTCAGTGATCAGCGGGTGTAGTGCCTCCCATAGCCAGGGAAACACAGCCACGCATACTCCCACTTGGCGGGCTAACTCCTCCCGTTCCTCCTCTCCAGAGCACCGCAGCCATTTACCACAGAGCGACTCCACCGTCTGGATGATCTCCCTCTCTTGCGTCGCTGGGTCCGGCATGGTCGCGTCGTACTGTCACGGTCTGCAGAGACAGGCCGTGCGGTGGTGTGTGTAATGGACCCAGGTGCGTATACAAGTGAGCAGACGGGAGTGAGCGTAACAGAAAGCGAGCCGTTTAATATGGCTGGTAGAAAAGGTACAAACAAAGGGCAAGGCAAACTGAAGCAAACATTAACACAAACCTAAACTGGGGAATCTAAACAAATAATAAGAAAAACCTAGACAAGAAACTTGGAAGCATGGCATGGGAAACATGGCGTGGACAACAGACCGGGCATGGAGATACGGAGGGTGGGAACACAGACGACGCGACACAGACTGTAAGAAACACAGAGACTAAATACACATGAGGGATGATCAGGGGAAGTGGCCACACATGGGAACGCAGCTGACACACATGAACTTAACGACAGGACAGGAGGAGTGAAACTGAATACACAGACAGTGAATGCAGGCCTTCAAAGTAAAACAGGAAACATGAGACATGAACCGGGGAGACGTAGTACAGGGGGAGGTGACATGACTGACAGCATGAACTTGACAGTACAAGACACACAGACATAAACACACGAAGGGCAAGGGAGACGTAATGCAAGGGTAACATAATTACAAAAGGACTGGGCTACCTTAAAGAACCTAAGCAAACAATAAACATCAAAATAGGTTAAGCATAACACACTGGGTCACACGACCCAGGACCATGACACCACCCCCCCACCAAGGGCTGGCTCCAGACAGCCCTAAACCAAAAGAAACGGACCACCGAGCCCGGGCGGGCGGCGGGGGACCAGGACGGAGGGACCAGAACAAGAAAGAAAAAACAGCCAACAAAAAACACTGGAGCACGTGACAATAGTCCAAACATAGTTCAGGGGGTCGGCCCGGAGGGCGGCAACACACCAGCCCACAGTTTACGAGTTCAGGCGGCCGACCCGGGGGTTGGCAACCCAACAGGTCACGCCACCTCCCATCAGGAGGCCGTCCATGCGGGAGGCATTGGCGGTGCAGTTCAGGAGGCCGACCCGGAGCCCACGGGTACAAGAGTTCAAGGGTCACACGGTCGGGGGGCCGACCAGGCGGGCGCCACAGGTGACAGAGCCGGTCAGGAGGCCAGCCGTGCGGAAGGCAACGGCGGCGGCGAAGGGGACGGCGGAGCAGCTCAGGGGGCCGACCGCGCGGAAGGCAGCGGTGGCACTCCAGTGTCAGGTGTACCGGCCGAGGCCCGGTGGGCACCGGACCAGGCGAGGCAGGACCAGGCGAGGCAGGACCAGGCGAGGCAGGACCAGGCGGTGGCGTGCTAGCCACAGGCGACGGAGCCGGACCAGGCGATGACGGGGCCGCAGCAGGCGAAGCACAGGCTGGAGCTGCAGCTGGCGAAACAGAAGCCAAAGTCGAAGCTGGACCAGACGAGGGCGAAGACTCCGAGGCTGGGCCAGACGAGGACGAAGACTCCGAGGCTGGGCCAGACGAGGACGAAGACACCGAGGCTGGGCCAGACGAAGATGAGGCTGAAGCCGGAGCCGGGCCAGACGAAGATGAGGCTGAAGCCGGAGCCGGACCAGGCGGAGCAGAAGCAAAGGCCGACGCCAGACCGGGCGACGTTGAAGGCGATGCAGAGGCCGGACCGGGCGTGGGTGCAGCTGATGCAGAGGCCGGACCGGGCGTGGGTGCAGCTGATGCAGAGGCCGGACCGGACGTGGGCGTGGCAGAGGCGGAAGCTGGACCAGACGAGGATGAAGACACGGATGAAGCTGGACCAGACGAGGATGAAGACGAGGAGGCTGGACCAGACGAGGATGAAGACGAGGAGGCTGGACCAGACGAGGATGAAGACTCGGAGGCTGCGGCAGGCGAAGCACAGGCTGGAGCTGAGGCAGGCGAAGCACAGGCTGGAGCTGCGGCAGACGAAGCAGAGGCGGAGGCTGGACCAGGCGTGGCAGAAGCAGGAGCTGGTGCTGAGGCTGGACCAGGCGTAGCAGAAGCAGAAGGTGGCTGGATGGGCGGCTCGGGCCCCCCAGCAGACGTGGCATGGTGCTGGACGGGCGGCTCGGGCCCCCCAGCAGACGTGGCATGGTGCTGGACGGGCTCCTCGGCCCCCCAGCTGACGAGGCGTGAGGCTGGATGGGCGGCTCGGAACCCCCAGCAGGCGTGGCATGGTGCTGGACGGCCTCCTCGGGCCCTCCAGCAGACGAGGCGTGAGGCTGGACGGGCGGCTCGGGCCCCCCAGCAGACGTGGCATGGTGCTGGACGGGCTCCTCGGACCCTCCAGCGGAGACAGGCGGCCGGACGGGCCCCTCGGACGCTCCAGTTGACGAGGCATGAGGCTGGTGCGGTTCTCCTGAACCCCCAGCTGACGTGGAAGGAAGCTGAACGGGCTCCTCGGGCCCCCCAGCCGACGTGGAAGGTTGCTGAACGGGCCCCTCGGACCCTCCAGCTGACGTGGAAGGTTGCTGAACGGGCCCCTCGGACCCTCCAGCTGACGTGGAAGGAGGCCGAACGGGCCCCTCTGACCCTCCAGCTGACGTGGAAGGAGGCCGGACGGGCTCCTCGGGCCCTGCAGCTGACGAGGCATGAGGCTGGACGGGCTCCTCGGGCCCTCCAGCTGACGTGGCTTGAGGCCGGACGGGCTCCTCGGGCCCTCCAGCCGACGTGGCTTGAGGCCGGACGGGCTCCTCGGGCCCTCCAGCTGACGAGGCATGAGGCTGGACGGGCTCCTCGGGCCCTCCAGCCGACGTGGCTTGAGGCCGGACGGGCTCCTCGGGCCCTCCAGCCGACGTGGCTTGAGGCCGGACGGGCTCCTCGGGCCCTCCAGCTGACGTGGCTTGAGGCCGGACGGGCTCCTCGGGCCCTCCAGCTGACGAGGCATGAGGCCGGACGGGCTCCTCGGGCCCTCCAGCTGACGAGGCATGAGGCTGGACGGGCTCCTCGGGCCCTCCAGCTGGAAGAGACGGCTGAAGCGGAAGGCAGTCTGAGGCGGAGAGAAAACTCACGCCATTCCTAGCAGGCTGAGAAGTAACCTGTACAGCAGACGTGGCATGAGGCTGAACGGGCTCCTCGGGCCCTCCAGCTGGAAGAGACGGCTGAAGCAGAAGGCAGTCTGAGGCGGAGAGAAAGCTCACGCCATTCCTAGCAGGCTGAGAAGCAACCTGTACAGCAGACGTGGGGTCCCCTTTCGCAGTCTCCTGAACCTGGGCTTCATGTGGCGCGACTGTGAGAGCAACGCTAGAAAAAATCCTGGATCCTACAGAGTCAGGAATATGGTCTGTGGTTTCGTTGTGCGCTCCCTCAAAACAGTCACACACAGGTCTTTCGGCTCTGGAGCCCAATTCCGTTATAGTCTCCGGCCTCGGCAAATCAATGCTCATCTCACTCTGCTTCATAGAAGGGACGTGAGGCACGAAAACGTCGTCACTCACCGGAGTTAATGCGGTGCAACGGCGGCGCCGGCGCCGCCCCCTTCTGGTAGCTGGCGCGGTGGGCGCTGATGGCACCAATGCAGAGGGTGACGTAGCGGCGATCACCCCGTCGTCCGCCCACATCCTTGCCAGAAATGAGGCAGGCGAAGTAAAGTCTAAGCGGATTGGAGACGGCGAGCGGCTGGTAGGCTGTGCAGCAGGTGAGAGGTCCTCCTCCGGGATGAGCCAGGGCTTCCACCGGAGCTCGTCCTCCCGATAAGCCCGTAACACCTGCTGCCGCTCCTCCTCACCAAAGTCTATGGCCTCCGTCGTCTCCGTGCGCCACGCCGTGCGGCCAGACCGCGGTGAAGACGCGGACGCCGACGGGGCGCGAGCGGAAGGTGTGTCAGGGGCGAGCCTCACCGTTCCAACTGCAACTGCCTCCGGCTCGCGAAGCAGCGGGGAAATGGGACAACAGCAGGGCTCTGGCGGCACAGCCCGCACGCTAGGCAGCTGTGGCTGCGGACGGAGTTGGAGAGCGGTGACGAGAAGGTCAGTGATCAGCGGGTGTAGTGCCTCCCATAGCCAGGGAAACACAGCCACGCATACTCCCACTTGGCGGGCTAACTCCTCCCGTTCCTCCTCTCCAGAGCACCGCAGCCATTTACCACAGAGCGACTCCACCGTCTGGATGATCTCCCTCTCTTGCGTCGCTGGGTCCGGCATGGTCGCGTCGTACTGTCACGGTCTGCAGAGACAGGCCGTGCGGTGGTGTGTGTAATGGACCCAGGTGCGTATACAAGTGAGCAGACGGGAGTGAGCGTAACAGAAAGCGAGCCGTTTAATATGGCTGGTAGAAAAGGTACAAACAAAGGGCAAGGCAAACTGAAGCAAACATTAACACAAACCTAAACTGGGGAATCTAAACAAATAATAAGAAAAACCTAGACAAGAAACTTGGAAGCATGGCATGGGAAACATGGCGTGGACAACAGACCGGGCATGGAGATACGGAGGGTGGGAACACAGACGACGCGACACAGACTGTAAGAAACACAGAGACTAAATACACATGAGGGATGATCAGGGGAAGTGGCCACACATGGGAACGCAGCTGACACACATGAACTTAACGACAGGACAGGAGGAGTGAAACTGAATACACAGACAGTGAATGCAGGCCTTCAAAGTAAAACAGGAAACATGAGACATGAACCGGGGAGACGTAGTACAGGGGGAGGTGACATGACTGACAGCATGAACTTGACAGTACAAGACACACAGACATAAACACACGAAGGGCAAGGGAGACGTAATGCAAGGGTAACATAATTACAAAAGGACTGGGCTACCTTAAAGAACCTAAGCAAACAATAAACATCAAAATAGGTTAAGCATAACACACTGGGTCACACGACCCAGGACCATGACAGCAGTGGGGCAGAGGAAGAATTATGGAAGGAGCAGTTAATGGGGAGAACTGTAGATTTTGGCCAGTTAATTGAATAATCTGAAACTCTTGAAAACCAGTTTATTAAAGTAATTACCTCAGAGACGTTGGTTTGTGTGTTTTGCAGAAAAAGCAACACATCATCCGCATAGAGACTGATTTTATGTTCTATGTTCTTACATTTTATGCCCTTAATTGTTGTAGCATGTCTAAATGCTGCTGCTAGAGGTTCGATAAAAATTGCAAAAAGTGAAGGGGAGAGTGGGCATCCCTGTCTGGTGCCCCTCAGGAGACAGAAGCTGGAGGATGTCTGGTCATTTGTTCTGATACGAGCTGTTGGGGAATTGTATAATATTCTTATCCAGTTTATGAAAGAGTTTCCAAAACCAAATTTGTGTAAAGTTGCGAATAAAAATTTCCAGTTAACTCTGTCAAATGCTTTTTCTGCATCTAGAGATAATATTGTGGTTTCGATGTTTTTATCGTATGAGTAGTCTATTAAATTAAGTAATCTACGAGTGTTTGTTGAGGAGTGCCGACCTTTTATGAAACCAGTTTGGTCAGGATGAATTAAGAGGGGGGTCATTTTCTCTAATCTCTTTGAGAGAGCTTTGCAGATTATTTTGAGGTCTACATTTAAAAGAGAAATTGGACGATAGCTTGAGGGAAATAAAGGGTCTTTGCCTGGTTTTAGCAGGAGACTAATGTTGGCAGAATTGGTGGTAGTCTGCCATTTTCCTCGATTTCCTGCAACATGCCGTGGAATACTGGTGCCAAAATTGTCCAGAATTCTTTGTAGAATTCTGCAGGGAAGCCGTCTGGACCTGGAGCCTTATTATTGGGCATACTTATCAGGGCTTCCTGGAGTTCACTTGGCGTCAGTGGCGAATCCAGTTCCATTGCTTGACTGTCTAGTAATTTTGGAAGAGTTACGTTGTCAAGAAACATATCAATTTCATTTTTAGATGGGTTTATTTGTGGTGAGTATAAAGTTTCATAGAAATCCCTAAAAATGTTGTTTATTCTTCCAGGATCATATATTGTGTTCCCCGATAAATCTTTAGCAGCACATATAGTTGTTTTTTCTTTATTTATTTTTAGCTGGTTAGCTAGAAATCGACCTGATTTGTTACTGTGTTCAAAATTCTGCAAGCGAAGTCTTTGTATAAGGAATTGTGTTTTTTTATTAATAGTTTCATTTAATTCTAGTTTTGTTTTGCATATTTTGTTCAATGTTTCCTGATCTTGGTGGGACGCGTAGGCTTCTTCTAGTGATTTGATAGTTTTTTCTAATTCCTGAATATTTTTGTTTTCTTCTTTCTTTTTGTGTGATGAGAAAGAAATTATTTTACCTCTCATCACAGCTTTCCCTGCTTCCCATAGAACAGAAGCAGATATTCCGGGAGTGTCATTAAAGTCTAAATATGAAGTCCATTCCTTTTTAAAATATTTAATAAAGTCTTCATCTTTAAGTAGTGATATATTAAATCTCCAGTTTTTTCTTGGCGTAGTGTTATTCTTGTGCATTAATGTTAAAGATACAGGAGCATGATCGCTGACAGCTATAGGATGAATCTCAGTGTCTGAAATGTCACACAGCAGTGAGCTGCTGACCAAAAAATAATCCAGACAAGAGTAAGAGTGATGAACATGCGAGAAAAAAGTATATTCCTTACTGGTGGGGTGAAGAGAGCGCCATGCATCGCAAACACCAAAGTCGCTCATATACTGATTGATTATATTTGTGGACTGCCAATTGCGCTGAGTTCCTGTTGTGTTGAGCCTATCCATGTCTTCATTTAGTCCAAGGTTGAGGTCACCGCCAAGAATGAGTGAGCAATCAAGGTGTTCAGAGAGTGCACTAAAAAATCCGTGGAAGAATGAGGGTTCATCAACATTTGGACCATATATACTTACAATACATAGTTTTTTGTTCAATATTGATAGTTTAATAATTAGAAATCTACCCTCTGGATCTATAACTGTATCGAGTACTGTAAAATTAACATTTTTATGTATTAAAATTGCTACTCCCCGTTGTCTAGAATTATAACAGGCTGCAAACACGTTAGGAAACTCAGGTGTTTTAAGGTCGTTTAAACCTGTGACAGGTCTGTGAGTTTCTTGTAATAAAACAACATCTGCCTGTAGTTTTTTAAGCTGGTTAAATATCTTTAACCTCTTTCCTCTGGAGCCAGCTCCATTTACATTCCATGTGACAAACCTCAGCATGCCCATAATTGTGTGTGTATGTCTAATGATGTACCTGGGTGTTTCGTTTAGACAGGTGGAGAGAATGTGGAAACATCACTTGTTTGTAAATAGAAAGAGAAAAAGAAGTGTGGTGAGAGGCTCCATAAGTCTGACTATGTGTGTGAATATTCACTAATATGAACAAGCGTGGCTTGCTTATGTGTCCTGCAAGTCTGTGCGTGCTGTGAGGCTGTTGTGAATGTGCTGCCGTTGAGCTGATGTGTTTGCGTGATCGTGGTGTGAAAATATGGAGAAATAGAGGGTGTTGTTTGTAGGTGAGTGGGGAAGTAGGTGATCACAGCAGTGAAAGACAAGAGAAAGAAAGAAACCACATGAACTGTGAGCAACACCAAAAAAAAAAAAGAAACGAAACGGAAACATTCCAATTAAAGCAATGACGGAGGGTGACGGTGTTATATCTGCTATGACATCATATTGATATTACTAGGTTAAACTCATGTTAAAGGAGAGAGTGTGAATGAATAAGAAAAGAGTGTAGCGGGTTCTTATCTGGAGTGCAGTCAATATAACCACGGTGTGATGCCGGGGTCGCGGTAGAGCTGTCCGTCCACGTAGAGCCGGTCCACAGCGATGACAGCACGGGAGCCTTTCTGGATAAAGCTACGTCGAACTGGGACCAGGACCTTGCGTCGTTCCAGGATCTCTTTGGGGAACTGGTCGTTCACACTGAAGTCCGTTCCTTTCAGCTCTCTACCGCGACTCTTCACCTGTTCCTTCTGTTTGAATTGACCGAATTTGGCCACAATAGGCCGTGGTCTCCCGGTCCGCGACCGCACGTCCCCCAAGCGATGCACTCTAACGAAATCGATGTTCTTTACGGTGTCCTCCGGCAGCTTCAGGTGGATTTTAATGAAGCTTTTCACCGTTGCCTCTGCGTCCTCTCCGGCAGATTCTGGAATACCAGAAAACACAAGATTATCTCTCATGCTACGGGCTTGTAAATCGATAACGGATTCTTTTATTTTTTTATTTTCAATGTTTAGCTGGGTCACGTTATCGGTAAGAGATTTAACCGACTCCCGTAGCATGACATTTTCAGCAGCAAGCGTTTCCACCTACTGCTGGCTGAATTCCAGGGATTCTCTCAGAGATTTAAATTCCCGGTGTAAAATCTCCACCAGGGACAGCCTCGCATCGAAACTGGACAATCGCTTGTCGATTGACTCCAGGATGTCTGCGATGTCTTTGCCGGCAGGCGATGTTGTACCGGGGGAGTCTGCCGGGCGACATCTCTTCGATGACGGCGTCTCAGTTTTGGCCGGGGAAGATGCACCCTGAGCCTTCTTCATTACTAAATCTTGAAAACAGCGGTCGATGTAATCTTGGAGAGCGTCTAAACTCTCCCCGTTGTCATCCAGGGTGTTAAAGGTGATAGGACAGATGATGTTAGTTATATGACAATTGATTAGTATATTTGGTAATACTGAAGCTTGAAAAACCTTTGTTAAACTCTATGCTACCATTTGCTTTTTTTTTCTCCGCCAAAATCTCCGGCGTCTGACGTCACCTACAACATGGGTCGCTTACCTTGTCCGTCACTTCCGTCACTTACCTGCACGCTTTCATCAAATTCTAAATGAGCTCAAGTCTTTCATGACTCATCTCTAGTTTGAACATTTAATATATTTTATAGATTCGATTGTGAATGAGATTTGATTCTAATTTTGGTTTATTCTTGTATCAGTGATTTTCTTTCTTTATTGTTCTTTCCAGGCAGACAAGACTGGCTGTGCAACCTTTTCCTTCAACATGTCAATTTTTACTAAAATGGACCAAAAGGTGCTTCATGATGTTCTGGATATCAGGGCCAAAGTGGAAGAAGAGGGAACAGGCAAGTTGTGTTATTCCTTTAAAATGACACATCGATGTGTATTTAACCAAAAAGGCATTCACAGATTGTAACATGAAAGTTTTTACATTCAGGTGTTTCACTCCCTCAAGAGAAGAGAGTCACGATTTCTTACGTCCTTGGAAAAGTGTCTTTCATTAACGTGCCCAAGGTTTGGGAACGGGGATCTAATGTGGAAGGAAAAGTAAGCCTAACATGTTGTTTTCAGCTCAGTTTGTCGTACAAAGCACATTTACATTGTTTGTATTTTCCATTGATAGAGCATTGTGTTCTTCAACAGGTCAGAGCAGTGTACCACAATAATACACCAGTTTGTGACGCACCGGTCTACCTGTTCACGGGACAAATGTGGCAACCACGCTCACTACAAAATCTGACAACTGACAGCAACGGTGTGGCCTCATTTTCTTTCAGCACTGATAACTTTGACCAGGATATCCAACTCCATGTGAGCTGACACACTGAAACAATGTGTAATTTAATGCAGCAATGACAGCAGCCTGAAGCCACAATTGGTTTCTGATAGGCTGCAAATGTCCAAATACCTCCCACAGTAATAAGCTGCAATCCTGAAACAGTTTATGACTCATCTTCCTCCACCTTTGCCTTGCTTATAAAGCCTCATTGACCAATGTTAGTTTTAGATCAGTTTTTTAAATTTTTGTTTCCTATCCCCAACTAGGCAAGCCTGACACCAACAGTGGGTTACCCAGGATACAGAACTGCATACTATGACAGGGGATTTCACACATTATCCATGTCCCAGCCGTCTTCTCCTGATATTAAAACAATCAGCTCTCTAGAGGTACAGAAGAAGGATAAAGCAGTGTCCTGTGACGCAGAAGAAGACATATCAGTCAACTACACTATAGTGGGAGAGTCTCCGGGGTCTGTGGATGTCATTTATCTGGTGAGTTATCTCTCAGCTTGTCACTTTATGGCATAACTTCAAAGTTCAACATGGCCAGACCTTTTGTGTGTTTGCTAAAAAAGTACTGTTGTAATGCCCATCATGACTGAAGAAGAAACTTTCAGTCCATCATGAGAATCCAGCAGCTTCGATCTATTTCAGCATAAATACTGATCCAGCCCAAACTATATGCTTTAGCAAAAAGGAAAAAGCCTAAATGTAAAACTAGGGAGGGCGTCTGTCTCCTGAATCCAAAGTGGAAGCTGGTTCCACAGACTTCAGGTCTGGTCCCTGTGCTTTGTCCCTCATCATTTTCTGTCAGCTTAGTAATTAGCCTCAGTGTTTGGTCCTTTGTTCATGATATCCCTAGTTTTCTCTCTCTGCTAAGTATTTATATTCTTAGGCCTTCTTAGTTTTAGTCATCTGGGTTCTGCTCTCAGTTAATCATGCTTTCCCTGTGTTTCCCCTGCACTTTTCAAGTCACGTCTTTTAGTGACTCCACGTTTAGTTATTTTCTGTTTTATTTTTCTAATCCTTTGTTTTGTGCATCTTGGGATTCTCAGGATTTGTATGTGTAAAAAGAATTTATGTGTGCATAAAAAAGAATTTGTGTGTGGACTTAGCCAAAAAATACGTGAGAAACTCTGCACTCAAGTTTCAAGTTACAAGTACAAATTTTGACCCTATTTTTCTTCCTTTCATCTGATTGGCCAATGTCCTGTCATATAGTTAGGGCTGGACCAGGTGACCCTGAATCCTCCCTTAGTTATGCTGCAATAGACGAAGGCTGTATGGATTCCCATGATGCATTGGGTTTGTCCTTTCCAGTCACCTTTCTCACACACTATGTGTTAATAGACCTCTCTGCATTGAATCATATCTGTTATTAATCTTATTGTAGAGTCTACCTTACAATATAAAGCACCTTGAGGTGACAGGTTTGGGTTTTTTTGCGCTGTATAAATAAATTAAATTGAATTATTTCGATTGATTCTCACTGAAGGCATCAAAACATCAAAATGAATGAACACATATTTAATCATTTGGTGAACAATGCCGAGCACTTGTTGGCCTTTTTTGCGCTCCATCTCATCCCAAACCATCTCCTTTGAGTTTAAGTCAGGTGACTGTGGAGGCCAGGCCATCAGGTGCAGCACTCCATCACTCTCCTTCTTGGTCAAACAGCACTCACACAGCCAGGAGGTGTGTTTGGGGTCGTTGTCCTGTTGGGAAATAGATGATGCAATGGCATGTGGCTGCAGGATGCTGTGGTAGCCATGCTGGTTCAGTGTGCCTTCAGTTTTGAATATTTTTTACAGCTTTGAATCCCCAACAATGTCACCAGCAAAAACCCCCCCAAACACACACACACACACTATCACACCTCCTCCTCCATGCTTCACAGTGGGAACCATGCATGCAGAGACCATCCATTCACCTTTTCTCTGTCGCACAAAGACACGTCAGGTGGAGCCAAAGATCTCAACTTTGGACTCATGAGACCAAAGCACAGATTTCCACTGGTCTAATGTCCATTTCTTGTGTTTCTTGGCTGAATCGTAGCATAAATGAATCACTCACTCACCCCCTCCCTCCTGGCTCACAGCTTCTTTTTCTTCTTGGTTGGCAACTGTTACACTGCTGAAATGATGGGCCAACTCATCTCCCGTGCAACATATTTATTTTTACAGAAAACTGTAAAAACAGAAAAATAAGACAATCAGTTCTCTTTGGCGCGCAGGCCGTACGCTGCCTCTTCACCACTGACACTACTTCTTCTAGTGTAGCTGACATTACTTTATACAAGTAACTTATACAGTTTCACATTCACATGCACCACCTTTGTAAACTGGTTAAATTAAACAAATACATTTTACTATACACATGAACAACATAGTGAACTCATTACAGTTTTATCTTGTTTTTGCTACTGTTTTAATCTATTTATGAACCTGTCTTCTTAACTGTATTTAATCAACTAGATCTCTTTCAAATAAATGTTTTTCTTAACATATTTCTATAGCATTCACTCTTCATGAACTAAACATAAAGCAATTCACACTTTCTCTTATTGTGCAAAATATATATCTTGTGGCTTTAACCCAAAAATACACCTGCACCAAGCTCACAGAGTTTCGGTACAGTCTAACACTTGGATCGGCACAGGCTAACAACTAGACCAACTTGGAAATTAGCTCTTTAGCTTAACATTCGCCACAAACAAGACATTTACCATTAATCGCCACTGCTGTCTGTCACTTTTATAACATCTGTTCATATTATCAACCACCCAGCTTACCTGTAAAAACAGAAAAATAAGACAATCAGTTCTCTTTGGCACGCAGGCCGTACGCTAGTGATGGGACGTTCTGTATCGAGGCTTCGGAGCGTGTGTCGAGTAATGGAGGGGGCGTTTCCGCGAAGCGCGTATCGAGGCTTGCTTCATTTATGGGAGGAGCTGAAAATGATGACGTCCGAAGCCTCGCTGCCCGGCTGTACCACGTGACTGGTTCATGAAGCGGTTCGAACTTTGCCGCAAATAATCATTTTCCATACTGCCAGCATAAATATACACAGTATACTGCCATCACTACAATATACATGTTTTACACACTCCTTTTGTTGTTGACATTTACAGGCTGTGTGCAAAATGCCACACTCTTCAAATTCATGCCAGCTATTATTTTTACGTCCAGTAGGTGTCCTGCTAGAGCAAATGAAGCTTCATGAAGCTTCGCGTTGGGGTGAACCAATTGGATGAAAAGCTCCAGTGCTTCATGGGGCTTCATCTGCCCATCACTACCGTACGCTGCCTCTTCACCACTGACACTACTTCTTCTAGTGTAGCGTCAGCTACCGATGCGTACAGGACCGATGGCCCTCTGCTGGCGGAACTTATACAACAGTAAAGCTTACATTGCAGTGGCCTTACTAAAAGAAAATGTCTCTGAGCATCAAATAAAATGGGGGGCTACTATTTTCATGTCTCTGTCTTTAACATAGTGCCACACAACCAATGTTAAGGCGCATTACCGCCCCCTGGCTCACAGCTCAGTGGGCATTTAGATGAGAAAATATATATTTAACACATTTAAGGAAAATACTAATAAAATAAAATAAAAATAAATAAAATAAATGTTCCCTTTAGAAATCTTTTTTTTTGCTCTATAAAAATAGTTGTTTTTCTTTTTCAATCACTCATCTTAGCAGTAGGATTTACATGAAAATAGAAACAAATTAAGTTTGAGTGAAAATGTAAATTTTTTGGACTCTCTGGTCAACTGACTCAGTGACTCAAATGACTCAAAACACCCGATTCACTTTGGTGAGTGACTCATTAAAACTTGATTCAGCAAAAAGAATCAAATTTACCATCACTATCTGCTACTGGAACTCTGTGTGGCATTTATCTGGACTCTAATCTGAGCTGCTGTTAACTTGTGATTTCTAAGGCTGGTGACTCTGATGAATTTATCCTCAGCAGAGGTGACCCTTGGCCTTCCTTTCCTGGGGCGGTCCGCATGTGAGCCAGTTTCATCGTAGCACTTGATGGTTTTTGTGACTGCACCTGGGGACACATTCAAATATGAATTCTAACAGTTGTGTCAGCTGTTCTGTCAGCCGTGTACCAACCTGACTTCTGGACAAAACAACTGATGGTCCCAACCCCATTAAGAAGGCAGGAGATTCCACCAATTGACACTGATAAGGCTCACCTGTGAGGTGAAACACGTCAGGCGAGGGTTTGCAGCACTGTTGTGCAGAAAAGTTGTGTACAGGGCTTTGAGTGCTCAGAAAGAGTAGAAAAGCGCTATATAAGAACCAGTCCAATTACCATTACCATTCACTGCCAGTAAAGCAAAGGGCGAATACTCTGAGGACCAGTGTTGGTCAAGTTACTTGAAAAAAGTAATCAGTAACTAATTACTGATTACTTCCCCAAAAAAGTAATCCCGTTACTTTACTGATTACTTATTTTCAAAAGTAATTAATTACTTAGTTACTTAGTTACTTTTTAAAAACACGATTTACAACCTGAATAGGTGATAAAGCGATAGATCTTTCAGCCCAATTCTACTTTTTCTGCATAATCCATCATACAAAATGTAATCAAATGGAAAAGTCTCTTTTTAAAACTTGTTTTATTAGTTTTAATCTTTTAACTTTATGCTCAAGCAAAAATGTAATTACATGCAACATTCTCTGACTGGAAGAAATTGGTTTAATATTTAAACCTATTTTCTGCACATTCCAGCACATAATTTTTTTTTTGTGTGTGTTTCCCATTACGTCGTTGCGCACTCGGTGCTTGCTTGGAAGTTTACGGGTTTTTTCGCTGTAAAAAGAAGTTTTCTTCCCACGCACAGCGGACGCTAATGTTTTTGTCACTTTTTATGGAATCAAACTCAAAGTAAGGTCAGTACTTCCACGCTTTAAACGCTGCACGCTCATACTCTCTCCCACAATCGATATATGATCCATTGTTGATCTGCACACAGCTGTTGTCACGAACGTCGCACTCGCTTACGTCACTGTCATGAGACATTCTCGCAAAAAACCCACGGTTTTAGTAACGCAGTAACGCAGCGTTCCTACGGGAAAGTAACGGTAATCTAATTACCGTTTTTGCAATAGTAATCCCTTACTTTACTCGTTACTTGAAAAAAGTAATCGGATTACAGTAACGCGTTACAAGTAACGCGTTACTGCCCATCTCTGCTGAGGACTCTAAAACAAAAAACATATTTAGAGTTATTTATATATTTTTCTTTGCTTCAGTATGCATCTACATTGTAGAAAGTATTAAAATAAAAATTAAAAAACCACTGAATGAGAAGGTGTGTCAAAACTTTTAACTGGTAGTGTATATCCACCAGTGTTGGTCAAGTTACTTGAAAAAAGTAATCAGTAACTAATTACTGATTGCTTCCCCCAAAAAGCAATTAATTACTTAGTTACTTAATTACTTTTTAAAAACACGATTTACAACCAGAATAGGCGATGAAGCCCAATTCGACTTTTGCTGCATAATCCATCATACAAAATGTAATCAAATGGAAAAGTCTCTTTTTAAAACTTGTTTTATTAGTTTTAATCTTTTAACTTTATGCATCAAGAAAAAATTTAATTATATGCACCATTCTCTGACTGGAAGAAATTAGTTTAACATTTAAACCTATTTTCTGCACATTCCAGCACATAAAAGAAAATATTTTTTGTGTTTACACTCAGTCTTTCAAATAGATGCAAGTAAAACACAGCAGAAAATAAATAAAGTCAAAGACTCAGCGGTCCTGTTGCTCTATTTTCACCTGTAAAGCAGGAGTGGGGTAGGCGGAGGTTTACCCTGGTGCAGGTGTGCTGCAGCGGTCAGTTGAAGAATCCGTGAGTTTCTCTGTGAATTTCCCATTACGTCATTGCGCACTCGGTGCTTGCTTGGAAGTTTAGGGGTTTTTTTCGCTGTAAAAAGAAGTTTTCTTCCCACGCACAACGGACGCTAATGTTTTTGTCACTTTTTATGGAATCAAACTCAAAGTAAGGTCAGTACTTCCACGCTTTAAACGCTGCACGCTCATACTCTCTCCCACAATCGATATATGATCCATTGTTGATCTGCACACAGCTGTTGTCACGAACGTCGCACTCGCTTACGTCACTGTCGTGAGACATTCTCGCAAAAAAATCACGGTTTTAGTAACGCAGTAACGCAGCGTTCCTACGGGAAAGTAACGGTAATCTAATTACCTTTGTTGCAATAGTAATCCCTTACTTTACTTGTTACTTGAAAAAAGTAATCGGATTACGCGTTACTGCCCATCTCTGATGTCCACAGATATCAGTGCTAGTTCATTCTTGTTTTTAAATGATTTCTGTCTTCCAGGTGTTGTCCAGAGGAGCTGTCACCATGCAAGGACAAACACAGGTTGAAGTGCAAGATAGATCGGGTAAAATTCCCATATTTCCACAAATGCCACAGCCAAGCATTGACGTTGGTCTGTTTTGTTGATCTGTGGATGCATGTTTGGACCTGTGTTTCAGTGAATGAGGGCCAGGTGTCCTTTAAAGTCAGAGTGTCTCCTGAGATGGCTCCAGAGTTCCAGGTTGTGGCTTATGCCGTCCTGCCAAGTGAGGATGTAATTGCCCACAGTGCTGACTTCTCTACTGACAAATGCTTCAGCAACAAGGTGAGTGTAATTCTAGAGGTGTGCTGTGTGTTTGGTGTCTGCAGTCATGCCAATTCGTTCAAATCAAAGTCATCTACAGTTGGCTAAATCACCTGAGGATTTCTAGCATCAGTAAATGGACTGGTTGTTGCACAGCTGTTTCTACTCTACCTGAGGACTCAAATTGCTTCTTTATATGACCTCATGACCCGCTCACTCCCATTTATACAAGCACTTTTTCAATGATGATGCAAGTCCTACAGTTCATACAGTGTCCAATGTAGTGTGCAGCCATCTCCTGGGACTCATGATTTGTCACTCACCACAGTGAAGCAGCTCATTTAGCCAGCAGTGCGTGGGGAGTTATCACAGTCACTAAACTTCTACGGGTGTTTTGTGTGTGTCAGGTGTCAGTGGAGTTTTCACCGTCTTCAGCCGTCCCAGGTGAAGAGACCAACATGCAGGTGACGGCCCTGCCACGTTCTCTGTGTGGTGTGAGCGCCATCGACAAGAGCGTTCTCATCAAGGAGCCTGGGAAGACTCTGGATGCAGATAAGGTAACTGCTGATATTAACACCAGTGAGGTGGACACATCCCTTATTTCCAGAGGCCGTAGTGTCGTGAGTTACCAGCAGCTCACGTCTGGGCAGTCGTACATTGAACTGTTTTAAACAGTCAAATGCTGAGTTTGTCTTAAAGAAAACTGGTATAAAAAATACAAGGTTACATATGCATGTGTCTGTGATGACAGTCTTTCTAGCGAGTAAGTACCATGCTTGTTGCTCATGTGGTTGCAGACAGCAATATTTTAATTTTATAAAATTAATTCCTTTTGGGCAAATTAATATTTCAGCATGGAGATAAATCCAGGATCATGACTTTTTTTTTAGCTTTACTTGAGAAGAATTTAACTTTGCATCAAAACTGCTCAAATACACGAGTATTTGTTGATGTTAAACATACAGCAAAACATGGAAAAAGTGAGACTTAGTGAGTTTAAGGAGCTACAGAGACAGCTTCAAATGGAGAACACTTACTGTAGCCATATAAATCACTAAGAACGATGTGGTGTTTATAGTAAAATTGTAGAACTTCTGTAACATTTGGTCATTTTTATTTATTTATTTTTAAGAATTCTTCTTAGATAATCTAGCAATTCATTTGAACCTAATCTGTACTCATATTTACATGTAAGAGTTAATGGATCAAATGTGACCAGGCAGGCAGGCAATAAATGTTTGGAGGTTTTGCTGAACTGCACTTTTCTTTTCAGATATTTGACTTGCTCCCACTCAAGAAATCCTCATATTTCCCGTATGAGGTTAATGATGCTACAGAATGCCTTAATGTGAGACCAAAAAGATATGTTTTGCCGTACCTCAGTCAAGAGCAAAATGACGCCTATGCAGTTTTCCAGGTATAATACAAGTGTACCTGTGAGTCCGTCAAACATAACGTAAATACAATAGTTTTTGTTGTTGCACCAGTTTTTGCTGATTTTTGTGTGCTGCTGAAATATCTAGAAAGTCGGACTGAAGATGGCGACAAACTTGGTTTTTCGATTGCCTTCATGCCTCAAGTTCAAAGGAAAAGTCTACCGTCATGGCCCTGTTGTCTACTATGATGGCTCTAGTCATGTCTACTATGGTGAATCATTCACTTGTTTGTGTTGTGTCTGGCTATAAATTTTGCTTTGTATTTACCAAAAAGAAAACAGGAAATAATTTTTTCTTTTTTTATTTATTTATTTTTATTTAGCTCCCCGGTTTAGAGATGGTTCTATTGAACTAAGTAGTCTTGTTGTGAAACCTGCTGGGCAGCTTCCTCCACTAATAGAGACAGCTCGCTCTTTCTTCCCTGAGACGTGGATCTGGGATCTGGTGGAAGTTGGGTAAGTATCTGTTGTGAAGAGATCTGGTGCATATTACATTTTTAAAAAGTTTATACGATCACATTTAGAAACCCATGTGAACTTTCTGCTGTGTCTTTGCACACATGAAAAACATGAAAATAGAGTAATTGTGAGTTTTTTCTTTAGCATGTTTTGATGCTTCAGGCCGATGTTTTGTTATATTTAAAGTTTTGTGGGATACATTATTTCACTGTCATGAGCAACGTGGAGCTCTTTTACTTTGTCAATGCAACATATACAAGTAATTCACACTGCAGGATGTAACTACACTGTTATACAAGTAATTTACAGACATAAAAACATGTTTGATTATGTTTTGTTTTGTTTTTTTTGTTTTTTTTTTGCCTGTCCCATTTGGTTCTTTAGCCATCAGAATTGTTGTCTGAAGACCAACAAGGATACCCAATGGATTTACTTTGCCAAATGGATCTTCGTGGCATTGCCGTATTGGTCCATTTGGTCGATCTTTGTTTTTATTATTTATTATATTTTATTTTCAGATGTTACAGACGGGACAGATTCTTTATCGATTCTCTTATCGATTCTTTTTAAAAAAGGAGAACACTAAGGTCGATTAGCTTAGTATTTAGTATTTAGTATTTATTTATTTATTGTCATTGTCAAGAACAATGAAATTGCGTTTGGGGCTTCCATACAACCCAAAAAAAGAAGAAAATAATAAATACCCCTTAAAACCCAAGTGTACATATTTAACCCAGTGTGACTCCAATGCAATAAGACAATCCTTAGCAATAATGTTCGTAGAAATTCAGACAAAGACCTGAGAAACATGACAAAGTACAACAATGCAACCCATTCAATATTATTGTACTGTGAGATATGATATCAGATATGATAGCTTAGAACTTTGTTTTATATCTTCTCTTTGAACAAAGTAGAAATTTAGGAGTAACATGGCCTTACAAACCCAGCAGTGAGATCTTAAGAGATCCAGCCTACGTCTCTTCAATGGGGTCACAGGGACCCCGGGGAAAAAAATTGTAAATGAAAAATAATAAAAAAAATATTTTTCTGTAGCAATAACAAAGTATAACATTAATTATTCTGTAGCAATTACACAAGAATATCCAGTAATGTCCCTGAGTACAATTAAACACATTCACTTACCGAAAATCGGGGGCATCTGCTGTGGCAAATGGGTGCAAGCCTTTTACCACAAACTTAGTCACTGCTCGGTGACATTCGTCTATCCTGGCTTGAAAGGAGACTGCAGCGAGAACTGCCAGCGAGCGCCAGTCAGACTCTGTCTCCCTCATCATGGTCACCTAAACGCACAGTAATGGCAGATAAGGCAGATCGCGCTAACATAATATGCACTGTTAGTTGATTATTTACCTACCGCATTAACGGGAGAGGACGTGCAAACGTTACCGCTGCTGCTGGGTTGAGATTCACGAGTCCGGAGCGGAATTAAAAACACGACATTAATTTAAGGTTAGCACGTGTTTTGTGAGCAAATGCTTTTGCATATTCGTAGTGTTTCCTCCCTTAAATGAAATATCTACTTTGCAAGTATTGCAAGTTGCCCTGTTGTCATCCATTCTTGTAAAGTATAACCAAACTTTTTAGCATTTGAGCCGCCATGTTTCCTGCCAGGTAAATGACGCTCCGCAACATGGTGACGTCATTAGGGGCGACTGGAATCGATAAGGGAATCGTTTGCAAAAATGGCAAACGATTCCAAGGAATTGAAACAGTGGGAACCGGTTCTCAACAAGAACCGGTTTTCGATACCCATCCCTAAGGGAGTGTGGGGGGGCCACAGCCCCGTCCTCCAGGGTATGAAGCAGGTATGGAGGAGATCAGAACTCCAGACATCCAGAGGCCCCCAGAACACAAGAGACCGAGGAAGACTAACAGAGGGGCAGCCACGCCACTGTCCCAGTAAGAGCTGAGGAGAGTCCCAGATGAGGGTTCACTCAGCAGCCGCGGAGCAGAAGCCAGGGGGAGTTGCAGTAACGCGCCCGTGAGCTCCGCCGGCAGCCAGCTGTGCCTGAGTGACCGAGCCCCAGGCCGAGAGGCCGGGGGCACCCCACCTCTGAAGTGGCCCGAGCGAGCCCCAGGTTCCAGGCCCCGATAAGTGGCCGCCAAGGAGTGAGCCGGTGTGTACCTTGACGCCCACCCCCAGACACAAAGAACCACCAACGCACCGATACCTGAGGGAGTCCGCCACTGGCAGGGGAAGTGGTGGTGGGTGGAGATGGGCCTCCAAACCTTGGAGGCCCACCCAGAGAGGTGGCATCTGATACCCAACCTGACATATAGACACAGACATACAGGCACACACAGATACAAACATCCATTCCCACCCTCATGCTCTCATATGCACTTACTCCACACTCAACCAACGTGGAGACAGACATAAAGAGACGCTGTACACACGATCACACTCCCCAAGCGTACTCTACGAACCGGGTCTAGGTACCCTTGCCCCTGGAGGGGGGAACTGCACCCAGACCCAGGTGGTGTTACCCTTTTCCCTGCGGTGGGGAGAGGCAGACCACCCCGACTCCGTAGCAGCAGGGAGGCCCCACACTCCAGACCGCAGTCGGACGGCCAACTCCTCCTCCTAGCCCTCCCGCTCCAGCAGGCCGCAGAGAATGGGGGTGAGAGAAGACTCCAAACCTCCCTCCACCCGCTCATTGTAGTGTTGATGCATGTGTGTTCTAAGGTGCAATTAAAACCCAGGAGGGCATGGAGCTACAGTGGGGCAAAAAAGTATTTAGTCAGCCACCGATTGTGCAAGTTCCCCCACCTAAAATGATGACAGAGGTCAGTAATTTGCACCAGAGGTACACTTCAACTGTGAGAGACAGAATGTGAAAAAAAAATCCATGAATCCACATGGTAGGATTTGTAAAGAATTTATTCGTAAATCAGGGTGGCAAATAAGTATTTGGTCAATAACAAAAGTACAACTCAATACTTTGTAACATAACCTTTGTTGGCAATAACAGAGGTCAAACGTTTACTATAGGTCTTTACCAGGTTTGCACACACAGTAGCTGGTATTTTGGCCCATTCCTCCATGCAGATCTTCTCGAGAGCAGTGATGTTTTGGGGCTGTCGCCGAGCAACACGGACTTTCAACTCCCGCCACAGATTTTCTATGGGGTTGAGGTCTGGAGACTGGCTAGGCCACTCCAGGACTTTCAAATGCTTCTTACGGAGCCACTCCTTTGTTGCCCGGGCGGTGTGTTTTGGATCATTGTCATGTTGGAAGACCCAGCCGCGTTTCATCTTCAGAATCAGAATCAGAATCAGAATGGGTTTATTGCCAGATGTTGAGGTTTACAACATTAGGAATTTGCTGCGGTGCTTCAGTGCAAACAATAAGAATTAAAGTGCTATGTAGAAAGAAAGATATGTGCATGAGATATACATGAGATATATACATGAGAATAAGAATTAAGAGTGCTACGTAGAAAGATATATACATGAGTGCAGGTGGTGATCAGTGCCAGACATGAAATGATGCAGTGACACAGCGTAGGGTCATGTGTTAGTGGCGGGGACAGTCATGTGGTTATTGTTCGTGTGTCCAACAGCAGAGGGGAAGAAACTGTTCTTGTGGCGAGAGGTTCTGGTGCGAATGGACCGGAGCCTCCTGCCTGAGGGGAGCAGGTCAAACAGACTGTGTCCAGGGTGAGAAGGGTCAGCTGAGATCTGGGCTGCACGCCGCAGTGTCCTGGAGGTGTACAGGTCCTGCAGAGATGGGAGTCTGCAGCCAATCACCTTCTCAGCAGAGCGCACAACACGCTGCAGTCTCTGTTTGTCCCTGATAGTGGCTCCAGCGTACCACACGGTGATGGAGGAGGTGAGGATGGACTCGATGATTGCAGTGTAGAATTGCATCATCGTCCGTGTTGGCAGGTTGAATTTCTTCAGCTGCCTCAGGAAGTACATCCTCTGCTGGGCTTTCTTGATGACGGAGGTGATGGTGGGCTCCCACTTCAGGTCCTGGGTGATGGTGGTACCCAGGAAGCGGAATGAGTCCACAGAGGTGATGGGGGTGTCAGTCAGGATGATGGGGGGGAGTGGGGCTGTGTGCTTCCTGAAGTCCACAATAATCTCCACTGTCTTCTGGGCATTCAGCACCAGGTTGTTGTGGCTGCACCAGGACACCAGACGTTCAACCTCCCTCCTGTAGGCAGACTCATCCCCGTCAGAGATGAGCCCAATGACGGTGGTGTCATCTGCGAACTTGATTAGCTTGACAGACTGGTGGGTGGAGGTGCAGCAGTTGGTGTACAGGGAGAAGAGCAGAGGAGAAAGAACACAGCCCTGAGGGGAGCCGGTGCTGATGGTCCGGGAGTCCGAGACATTCTTCCCCAGCCTCACGTGCTGCTTCCTGTCCGTCAGGAAGTCAGTGATCCACCGGCAGATGGGATCAGGCACATTCATCTGGGAAAGCTTGCCTCGGAGATGGTCTGGAAGGATGGTGTTGAAGGCAGAGCTGAAGTCCACAAACAGGATCCTGGCGTAGGTTCCTGGGGAGTCCAGATGCTGCAGGATGAAGTGTAGGGCCATGTTGATGGCGTCGTCTACAGACCTGTTGGCTCTATATGCAAACTGCAGGGGGTCCAGGAGGGGGGCCGTGAGGGTCTTGAGATGGGAGAGAACTAGGCGCTCAAATGACTTCATGACCACAGATGTCAGAGCCACGGGTCTGTAGTCATTTAGTCCAGTGATCCTAGGTTTCTTGGGGACAGGGATTATGGTAGAGGACTTGAAGCAGGCAGGCACATGACATGCCTGCAGTGAGGAGTTGAAAATGCCAGAAAACACTGGGGCCAGCTCGTTTGCACAGTGTCTGAGGGTGGCAGGAGACACACCGTCTGGGCCGGGAGCTTTCCGAGCATTCAGATTCTTAAACTGCTTCCTCACATCTGCTTCATGAATATGAAGAGTTGTGGTCGGAGGAGGTGGTGTGAAATCCTCTTTTGTGTGGGGTGAGGAGGGGGGTGTTGTAGGTGAACAGTTTGAAGGTGGTGATGGCTCTATGGAGGGGGGAGAGGTGGGGGAATGAGTGACCAAAGTGCCTCTATTGTTGGGGTCGTTGGAGGTGTGAAGGCTGCCTGATGGCTCGTCAAAACGACAGTAGAAGTCGTTGAGGGTGTTGGCCAAGAGCAAGTCGTCAGTGGAGTGGGGGGTTTTAGGCTTGTAGTTTGTAATATTCCTAAAACCTTTCCACACAGAGGCCGAGTCATTCTCTGAGATCTGCTGCTGCATCTTCTCAGAGTGCTGATGTTTGGCAATGTCCACTTCCTTAGTGAACTTGTACTTGGCCTCTCTGTAGCAGTCCCTGTCTCCGCTTCTGAACGCCTTTCTCTTTTCCAGCCACAGCTTTTTGAGTTTAGGAGTAAACCAGGGTTTGTCATTGTTATAACTCACCCTGGTGCGTGATGGCACAATGCTGTCCTCACAGAAGTGGATATAGGAGGTGACAGTGTCCGTAAACTCGTCCAAGCTGTTAGAAGCAGCCTTCAATGTGTCCCAGTCTGTGGTCTCCAAACACGTGCGAAGCTCCTCCACAGCCTCGTTGCTCCACAGTTTTTTGGTCCTCACGACAGGTTTGGAGAGCTTCAGCCTCTGTCTGTACGCGGGGATTAGGTGGATCATGACGTGATCAGAAAGTCCGAGTGAAGCGCGCGGCACCGCGCGATAGGCCCCGCTGATCGTGCTGTAGCAGTGGTCCAATGTCCTCTCCTCTCTGGTCGGGCATTTAATATACTGCTTGTATTTCGGAAGCTCATGGCTCAGATTGGCTTTGTTAAAGTCCCCGAGAGCAATGATGACAGAGTCCGGGTATGTCCGCTCCGTGTGGAGAATCTGCTCTGCGAGTGCGCACTGAGCTGCTCGCGCATCCGCGTCTGGCGGGATGTAAACAGCGGCCAGGATGAATGAAGCAAACTCCCGCGGAGAATAAAACGGTTTGCAGTGAATAAAAAGATATTCCAGAGAGGGAGAGCAGTGCTGAGCAATCACTGTTACATCTGTGCACCAGCCACTATTGATGTAGAAGCAGACACCTCCACCTTTGGTTTTACCGGAGAGAGCGGCCTGCCGGTCCGCGCGCAGCAGATGAAAGCCCTCCAGCTTGAGCGCGCAGTCTGGGATGGCCACGACTCCGTAAAACATAAGACACAGGAGGAGGCAAAGTCTCTGTTCATGCTTCTCATCAGGGCCAGTTCGTCTATCTTATTCCAGAGTGAGCGTACATTAGAAAGGAAGATCCCAGGAAGGGCCGTTCTCAGTCCGCGTTTCCTCAAACGCACGAGTACGCCGGCTCGCTTACCTCTCTTTCGACGTCTCACTTTCCTGATCAGAGTCAGCAGTAAATCTGCCGCAGATGCGACAAATATTGGAAATAAATCCACAGGCGTTGTAGTCCTGCAGTTAAGGAGCTCTTCTCTGGTGTAAGAATATCCAGAGGAGTGCCCAGACACAGAAGAAATGCACAAAAACAAGACAAAAGTAATGCACTGAAGCACCAGGGCATCCATACGCGGCGCCATCTTGGATTTGGATTGGATTCAAAGTTTCATCTGACCACATGACATTCTCCCAATCCTCTGCTGTATCATCCATGTGCTCTCTGGCAAACTTCAGACGGGCCTGGACATGTATGTCTTCCAGTTTCTGATGATTGCTCCCACAGTTGATTTTTTCACACCAAGCTGCTTGCCTATTGTAGATTCACTCTTCCCAGTCTGGTGCAGGTCTACAATACTTTTCCTGGTGTCCTTCGAAAGCTCTTTGGTCTTGGCCATGGCAGAGTTTGGAGTCTGACTGTTTGAGGCTGTGGACAGGTGTCTATTATACAGATGATGAGTTCAAACAGGTGCCATTCATACAGGTAACGAGTGGGGGACAGAAAAGCGTCTTACAGAAGACGTTACAGGTCTGTGAGAGCCAGAGATCTTCCATGTATGAGGTGACCAAATACTTATTTGCCACCCTGATTTACGGATAAATTCTTTACAAATCCTACCATGTGAATTCATGGATTTTTTTTTCACATTCTGTCTCTCACAGTTGACGTGTACCTCTGGTGCAAATTACTGACCTCTGTCATCATTTTAAGTGGGGGAACTTGCACAATCGGTGGCTGACTAAATACTTTTTTGCCCCACTGTACCTGCCAAGGAGCAGCAGGTAAGCGCATGGTCCCTCCTGATAGCCCTCAATGTCTACATGTATTTAAAACTGAGAGGTGGGCAACGAAGCCAGGGGTGAGGTGTACACCCTGATGGTAATTTGGACTCCGTGATTGTGCCCACCCCCAAGATCCTATATGTATGTGTAATGAGAGTGTGAATAATGTGAATGTCTAAGTTGTGGGATAAAATTGAGGCAGAGGCAGCCGGAAGGGGACGGGGGGGGGTAGCCTCCTCTGCACCCTGGTGACATACCCCTACTCCAAGGCCCTGCATGTGTGGGTGGTTGTGGTGGAGCGGGAAGAGGGAGGCAGCTGCAGATGGGGAGGGAAGGAAGGGAGGGGCAGGAAACCCCTCCCTGGGGCCAGCTCCCCCGCTGACCCCAGTAGGCAATCCCACACTCCGCGACCCGCCAGGGAAAGGGGGCCCAGGCCCATCCAGACCGGGGCCCAGTGCAGCAGCGCCTCCCGGTCCCACAGAGCCCGGGACAGTCCACCCAACCCCACCACAGAGAAAACTGCACCCACCCCACCATCCACTCATCTTCCAGACTACATAAGACAATAGACGCCCAGGCTGAGATCTTCCTCCACCTCTCCTGTATCTCCCTCTCCTGCAGAGAGAGTCCCTGAAGAGAGGAAAGCTCCTGCAAGATGTGTTTGATTATATTACAGAATATGTTTGTGTGTATCTGCTGCTTCAGAGACGATGGAAAAAGGGGCGTGTCCCTGACTGTCCCAGACACCATCACCACCTGGGAGACGGAGGCTTTCTGTTTGTCCTCTCAGGGTTTTGGTTTGGCTCCTCGTAAAGAAATGAAAGTCTTCCAAACTTTCTTCCTTGAACTCACCATGCCCTACTCCATCATCCGGGGGGAGCACTTTGAACTGAGGGCGACTGTCTTTAACTACCTGACCAGCTGCATCATGGTAATGAATGATTAAAGTGTTTAGATACATTTCTGTTCATAGCCAAGGAAAGCCATACTGAAAACATGACTTTCTAAGCAAAATTTATATCATAGTTATTAAAATACAATAGAAAATATTTTTTCTGCAATATAACCATGCAGGATGCAGGCCGTTCTTGAAGGGCCCCTGCTCACCAACACCTACAAGCTCACCTGCAAGCACTGACACCAGGATTGCCCAATCACATGTCTTTACACTACCAGCCCTCCTCTAGCTTTCTTTGTGCGCTCATGCACCTTGTAGAACAGAGTTTAGTGTGGAGGCTGTAAGAAAACAGATGGAGGGAAACGATTAGGAAGGGAGTGATTAAAGTATCCAAGTAAAATGAAGGTCTACTTTGATCATGAGTTCATAACATCAAACTTGTGCATTTGTTTAGATGCTTAAAAATGTGTTCACATTTGAACTCAGGTTTAAATGTAGCCATGTCTGTGTTCCTCGTACAGGTTACTGTCACTCCTGGGCCGTCCTCAGATTACACCCTCACGCCTCTCTCTGGTGATCTGTACACATCCTGTTTGTGTGCCAACGAGCGCAAGACCCTCAGGTGGACCATGATCCCAACAGCCTTAGGTGAGGATCAGGCTTTGGTCCTCCACACTGCCAGGAAACCGCTGTGTGGCAGGCTGAGTACGACCCAAGTGCAGCACCCAGAAGCAGGAAGTGAACTCTCAGGAAGTGACTTAAAAAGAATCCACATATGATGGTTAAATAGAATAAATGAGATTAAAACAATAAAGAGCAATTATAAAAACACTATGTGAGAAATACTGCTGAAATATAAGTTATCATAATGAAATGAGAGAATCTGAGACCCAATAAGCTATATTCATGGAATTTAGAAAGCTGTGTGTGCATTAGACGACAGTGAGTGTGCAGTGTAGAGCGAGGACATGTAGACAGTCGAATGCAGCTGCAAATCGAGGTAAACCAAGAATATAACCCCTGTGTTTGGAAGGCTAAATGTGGGGGTTGTAGGGAGTGGGGCAGAACGTCTATACCTCCAGTCTGAGGGCAGCAGCTGCCTCCATCCTCATGCTTTACTTAATGCAGCTGTCTTAGCCAATTACAAGTCATTTTGAAACCTTCCTTTCAATTCATTATGCATGCTTCCCTTGGTCAGTATCATTAGAACAGACTGTTTGCAGTTGTATTGCCATGCAAATGATTTCTTCTTCATCTTAAATGGATCTTATGATTTGCAGTACTTTGGCCTCCAGCAGGACTCAGCAGCAACCCTGACATCATTTTGGACTGTTTTTTTCAGTTCATGTTTTTCATGCCTGATGCAGTAAAATTTCCAATTGTAATTGATCTTACCTTCGACTTAGAACCAACATTAAATCTAGAGATCTAGATTTAGATTTAGTATGATCACAGTTAACTGCCTCCTTTTGTCCCAACACATTTCCATCTGGTTTCTACAAAATCTGTAAAATAGCCTCAGGAACCTTTATTTTAATGGAGAGACAAAGAAGGTGACCTGTGCTGCTGCTTTTAGGGGCTGTGAATGTGACTGTGTCTGCTGAGGCCGTAGCGTCCCATGTGTCATGCGATAATGAGGTTGTGAGCGTACCAGACAGAGGTCGCATCGACGTGGTCACCAAATCTCTCATAGTGAAGGTCAGTGTCATAAATACAAGACGAGAAAAACATTTTTACTCATAAAATTTAAATTGTTACTCATTTTAAAGATACTTTTCCTCAGGCTGAGGGAAGTGAGACGACAAAGACGTACAACTGGCTTCTTTGTCCAAAAGGTCAGTGTGATGTCCATCAGCAACACCAGTTAAATAATGTCAGTAAACAAATGACCTAAATTAGCAGTGGAGTGCACTGTGTACATAAAATGTGCCAAATTTTCATCTTTTTACTTTCACAAAATGTAACGATATGTGCTGAAGATCAGGCCACCTGGTGACTTTGAACAGTAACTCTGTTGTAGTGGTGACTTCTTGATTGGACTTTTGTTGTGTCTGTACACAGGAAGCCCGCTGACGGAGGAAGCAGAGATACATCTGCCTGAGAATGTGATAGAAGGATCTGCCCGCACTTCTGTATCAGTCCTGGGTAAACCTCATCATTTCATCTCAATTTTGATTCAGCCAAATAAAAATATGGCAGGTCAAAGCTTTGTTAAAAAGGCAAATTACTAAAACAACAGAAAATAAAAGAGACGTCATGTTCAAGTAGAAGTAAAAACCGTATTCAGCTTTTAAAAGATGATTTCATTTATAGATAGACCCACGTCTTCCTGGCCTTGTGTGAAAAATAAATGGACCCCAAAAAGGCTGTTTGTGCCATTCTATGCAGGAAGAACTGCAGTCTAGCTTTAGTCATAAGTGTTTTTGAAACGCTGAGTTTTGGCCCAGTCACACCAGAGGGTTTTCCAGCGCAATCGTTCTGGTCATGCAGAATCATGTCAGTAGGATTTAAGTCCAGATTTTGACTCGGCCACTTTCTGGCGTTCTGGATCATTTTCCATCTTAACCCTCTGCGGTCGACGTATGCGCCGACACGTCAAAATCACATGACCAATTTAAGACGACACAGCCACAAGATAGTGATGGGATTTCTTTCTCTTGTTGGAGAAACGGCTCTTTCGGCTCGGCGCATTAAAAAGAGCCGGGACTTTCAGCTCCCAACCGGCTCTTCAGGTTGTTTTGTTGCTTTAATTAATTTATTATCAACAACAACATAAAATCATGCACAAAAGAAATTACTAATGTAAAAAACAAACAAAGTGGATTTATTTATATGTTTACATATAAATATATGTGGTGGCCCCTAGAGACAAAGCAGTGGAAGAGTAAAACTAAACACGATGAACACAGGAACACCAGACCTCTTCAAAATAAAACAGGAAACATAAGACGCAGACATGAAACACATGAAGGGGAAGGGAGACTTGACATGGGCGGAAGACACAAGGGGAATCTAATAACAAAGAACTAGAACAACCTAGGCATGATAAAAAATGAACTTAGAAAACCTGAAGGGCTTAAACATAAACTAAAACTCAAAACGCTGGGTCAAAAGACCCAGGATCGTGACATCTCGTGTATGTGTACAAGCCTGCCCTAAACACATCAGGGTTACTAAATGGACAATCAGTGACTTCCTGACCCCATCTTTTTTTTACAGAGCCGGCTCTTTCGGCTCCCAACAGGCTGTTTTGTTGCTTTAATTAATTTATTATTAACAACAATATAAAATTATGCACAAAAGGAATGACTAATGTAAAAAAAGTGGTTTTATTTATATACCTTTATATATAAATATATACGGTGGCCCCTAGAGACAAAGCACGTACAAACTCCAAAACACATTTCTAGCATTAACTGACCCTCCAGAGCTACTAGATCACTTAAATTACACAATTGAAAGCATGTGTGTATTGTTTGTTTATTTATACACAGGCTCAGAACAGGCGGGTTCAGCTCGAAATAAGAAGGCTGGAAATAGAGGCAGACAAAGCCGTTAGGCTCCGAAAGCTTGAGCTGGAGTCTCAGTCTCAAGCCTCATCTGTCTTTGCTGACAATTCCGGTCCCGCCTCCTCGTCCGCTTCTGCTTTTAAAATTAATAAGTGCATTTCTTTAGTGCCCACTTTTAGAGAAACTGAAGTTGATACATACTTTGCAGCATTTGAACGTATCGCTGGCGCGCTGCAGTGGCCTAGTGAGATTTGGCCTCTTTTGCTACAGTGCAAACTGTCCGGCAAAGCCCAAGAGGTGGTGGCTGCACTTTCTTTAAAGGACAGTTTAGATTACTCGTGCGTTAAAACGGCTGTTTTGCAGGCATATGCGCTAGTTCCCGAGGCCTATAGGCAGAAGTTTCGCCAGCAAAAGAAATTGCCAACTCAAACTTATGTGGAGTTTGCAAGAGAAAAGGGGGTTCTCTTTGATAAGTGGTGTGTTGCTTCAAAAGCGAGTGACTATGACGCTCTGCGCGAATTAGTTTTGTTAGAGGATTTTAAGAAATGCATTCCTGAGCGTGTTGTGCTATATTTGAATGAACAGAAAGTGACGTCACTTGCATCTGCTGCTGTTCTTGCTGATGAGTTTGTACTCACTCATAAAGCCTCGTTTACTGACAGTGAGAAGCCACGGGTTCGCCCTGTGCAACAGCCCCACACAGCTAAAGTGTCTGGGTCCAGGGAAAACCGTGAATGTTTTTACTGTCATAAAACTGGACATGTGATTGCTGACTTTTTAGCCTTAAAACGCAAAACATCAAATGCTCAGCAACCCAAAGGGGTGGGTTTTGTAAAAGCTGAGGCCCGTCATGAGGTCCACGGTTGTGGTGGTAGGGTGCCAGACCCCTGTTTCAAACCATTCATTTTTGATGGCTCACTATCGCTAACAGACAATCCATCTGAGTTAAAACCTGTGCGTATTTTACGGGACACTGGAGGTTCGCAAACTGTCATCCTCTCAAGTGTTTTACCGTTTTCTGCTGAAAGTGAATGTGGTTTTAATTCTGTTCTACGGGGGATAGAGATGGGTTACGCTCCCAGACCAGTTCACAGAATTTTTATTAAATCAAACCTTGCTACAGGATTTTTCCCTGTTGCTGTTTGCCCGGCCTTGCCAATAGAGGGTGTGGCCATGCTGTTGGGCAATGATATCGCAGGAGGGGTAGTGCTCCCTCGTCTGGAGGTATTAGACAACCCCCTGAATCAGAAAGCCTCTGATGTTTCTATGCACCCTGGGCTGTATCCAGCCTGTGCAATTACTCGAGCACAAGCTCGCAAAGATACTGATATTGCCCTCTCTGATTCTGTGTTGATGTCCTCGTTTTCCGGGGAGAATGACTAACAGAAACAATGTTCTGTCACCCCCAGACTGTGTGAAACCTGAGGAGCCTGATCCATTTCCTAAGGTCTCTTTGCTGCCCTGCTCTGTGCTCCTATTGTAGCCTCAAGCCACCTAGAGGAAGGAGGGATGGACGAGGTTGATGGTTTAAAACTACGTTATCCCACCTGTTCTAGACCCCGTCTGTCTAACTCTGAAATGCTAAAGGCATTGCCGAGTTTGCTTGAGCATCTGTTTTCAGAGCAGCAAGAGGACATAATTGCCTTGATTAGGGAATACACCTGTTTATTCGGGGATGTGCCAACTTCCACTACGGTGCTAGAGCATGACATTGATGTCCAGGGAGCTAAACCTATTAAGCAGCATCCTTATTGAGCCAGCCCCCATAAGCGCTTGCTCATGAAACAGGAGGCTGACTATCTGCTGCAACATGGCTTAGCGAAGCCCAGTCAAAGCCCCTGGAGCTCGCCTTGTATAATGGAATCTAAGCCAGATGGCTCGCCCCGTTTTATTACAGACTTCCGGAAGGTGAACTCTGTGACTGTGGCTGACTCACATCCTCTCCCAAGAGTTGAGGATTGTGTGGACAGTATTGGGACTGCTCAGTATGTCTCCAAGTTAGATCTTCTTAAAGGTTACTGGCAGGTCCCTTTAACTGAACGTGCCTCTAACATCTCTGCCTTTGTTACACCTGATGATTTTCTACAATACACAGTCATGGCTTTCGGCATGTGTAACGCTCCTGCCACCTTCCAGAGGCTAGTAAATAAAGTCCTCCGTGGCCTGTCCAACTGCAGTGCCTACCTAGATGATCTAGTAGTTTACACTGAAACATGGCAAGATCATTTGGAAACGTTACAGCAGGTATTTCACCGTTTGGCTCAAGCTACTCTAACTCTCAACTTAGCTAAGTGTGAGTTTGCCAAAGCTACAGTGACGTACTTAGGCAGGGAGGTGGGACGTGGACAGGTCCGGCCCATAGATGCCAAAGTGGCAGTGATTAAAGAGTTTCCCACACCTACCACAAGGCGTGAGTTGCGTAGGTTTCTAGGGATGGTGGGCTACTACAGAAACTTTTGTAAGAATTTCTCCTCTGTAGTCAAGCCATTGACTGACCTACTCAGCCCAAAGGTTGAGTTTAGCTGGTCAAGTGAGTGTCAGGATGCTTTTGAGAGTGCAAAAGCCCTCCTCTGCCATACTCCTGTGTTAGCTGCACCTGATTTGACGCGACCATTCAAACTTGAGGTTGATGCCAGTGCTGTCGGGGCTGGGGCAGTGCTGTTGCAAGAAGACTTGCAGGGTTTGAACCACCCCGTTTGTTACTTTTCCCGCAAGTTCAATAAAAATCAGTTAAACTACTCCACCATTGAAAAGGAGACCCTGGCTTTGTTGTTGGCTCTTCAGCACTTTCACGTGTACCTGGGGTCCAGCATGTTGCCTCTTGTTGTGTACACCGACCACAACCCACTTGTGTTCCTTGCTCGTATGTTTAATCATAACCAGCGCCTTATGCGCTGGGCTCTGTTGTTGCAGGAATACAACTTAAGTATTCGCCATAAAAAGGGGTCTGAAAATGTTTTAGCTGATGGTCTGTCCCGCTTGTAAACATGTTTTACTGTGTTTGTTCTTTGTTGTTGTTCACACTCTGTAATGTCCGCTTCCGCCCGACATGGTTGGTGTTTTAAGGGGAGGGGTGTTACGGCCTCTGGCCTCAGGTGGCCCCGCCTTCCTCTAGGTAAATCAATGTGTTCCAGGACTCGTGTGTGATTGGTTACTGGGAGACCCGTGCCAACCCTCTCTTATGCAGAATGAAGTGTGCTAGACCACACGGACGATTGGCTGCCCGGGGATCCCGTGATGCTCCAAGAGGCAATCAGCTCAACACTGCCCCCTAGCATCCTGGAGCACTGCTGTTGTGTTTTGTACGTTTTTTGTCTGTAGGGGCCACCGTGAACATTCTTTTATTTATTCACTCCACATAAAATTTAATAAATAAATCATCTAATAAAAAAAACTATTTACATTTCAACTTTTAACTATTTAAATTTTCAGCTTTTTCCTTTTAAAAGTGAAACAACACAAAACACTGCAAACCACAACCGAGTGCAGAGTTTCACACGTTTTTTTTTTTTTGGCTAAGTCCACACAAATTCTTTTTACACATACAAAACTGATTTACAAGTACAAAATGTTTATGAACACAATTTGAGCCCAAGGTGAAGCGGGAAAAAAAGGGTGGGAGAAAGGGGGGGGGGCACGGCTCCCAATAAGGAGCTGGCTCGTGTCGTTCACTTCAAAGAGCCAGCTCTAAGAGCTGTTTCGTTCGCGACGACACATCACCACTACAAGAAGCAGCGACTCTGAGTCTCCATTTCAACTTGTGTCGAAAGTAACGGACTTCAAACTACATACCAGTTCTTGAATTGTGTCGATGGGCCACGTAAAACCAGAGTTATGATAAAAAATACACGTGATGTATTCTTCTTTACAAAACAGTGGCGTTTACAGCAGGAAGAACGGTAAAAACGGCGTTTTCTACAGACAGCGCTAGCAAACACTCTCTGCTTGTGCGTGAAAAAAGAAAAAGAAAAAACACCCCTTCCCCATTAGTGTTAGAGTTTACCATGTCAGCCAATCAAAAAATGATATGGCAACATGTGACGCTTGGTTATTTAGGGAGAACGGCATTTTTAGTAGTGACGGAAAGCGAGCAAAAGAGAGAGACATTAGTGACTTTTAGCGTGTTTGGAGGCTGTAGTTAGTGTGTTGTGTAGTTATTGTTTTGTATTGTGTGTCAGTTATACTGCTGAATGTCACATTTGCTCCAAAAACGCCGTCAAAGGCAGATTCCAGTGTAAACGCTGTTCCCACATGGAAAACTGGACTGATGCACCTCCTGCTGTCAGACCTGGTTTAGGCCTGTGCTGTTCTCTTCTGTCTTATACTGAACACGAATAATTTGTGTGCCTTCTTATTTGATGCAGAACTGATTGTTCTGTAAATAGATTTAAATGGTTATGTAAAAAACGCCTGAGGCTTTGGCTGCATTTTTAGGTAAATAGTACCATATAACTTTGTTGTTTGCAAAACTTATGCATAATTTTATTCTATCTATTCGCATTTCAAGTTATGAAAATGATTCATTAAACATGCTTGTGGGTTTTACAGTAAAAAAATTTAACTTTTTCTACTCGGATTTTGACATTTTTGTCTGAATTTAGATCAATTGTGCTAATATAGTATTCTAAAATGAAAAAATAACTCAAATTTCAGATATTTAAAGCTGTGCTGAAAGTAACGATACCAAACAAGGCAAGATAAACAGTTTTTAAAGGTGAGCTATAGAGGTAAAATCAAAAGTAGTCAAAAACGGCCAATTATACCCTGGACCCCAGAGGGTTAATAGCCCAAGTTTTAGATTTAAGGCACAAACTGATAGCTGGACATTCTCCTGGTAGAGAGCTTTTCCCTCCAGGTCGTGGCGAGCTACTGAAACAGCAGAGGCATGATTTAACACTGGGCACCAGCTGCCTTAACCAGACTCCTCCGTCGCTAACCACCTGAACCCAATGCCCCACCCCTCCCCTGCAGCTGAGCCGCAGACAAACCTACGCCACACAGCCCCAGAGCATCACACTGCTACCACCGCTGTTGGTATGATGTTCTTTCTATGAAATGATGCGTCACTTTTAAGCCAAATGCAACAAAAGTCAAAACTTTTTCTCTTCAGTCCATAAAATATTCTCCCAAATATCTTGTGGAGCATGGAGATGTTTTTTTGACAAATTTGAGATAAGCTTTTGTGTTCTTCTTGGTCAGCAGTGGTTTTGTCCATGAATGCTGTTTTTGCCCCGTCTCCTTTGTATTGTTGAATCGTAAACTCTGACCTTTACAGAGGAAGGCAAGGCCTATAGTTCTGGGTGTTGTTGGGATTCGCTTGACTTTTTCGGTGAGTCGTCGATGTGCGATGGGGTAATTTCGGCCACATCTTTTCTAGTTTTCTCAGTTGGTGGATAATGGGTTCCAACATGGTGCACTTGCGCTCCAAAGCTGTAGAAATTGTTTTTTAACCCTGTCCAAACTGATAGATCTCAAGACTTCTCGCCTATTTTGGAATTTCTTTTGGTCATGGCAACGACGTGTTTCTTTTTGACGTCTTTTAGCCTGCTTTGTCACGGTCTGGCTGGGGCAGACCGTATGTGTTGCAGAGGAGGTGTGGATTAACAAAACAAGCCGTTTATTGAGGCTAGCAACGAGGGTACAAAATAATAGGGCATCGGTGAAAACTAAACAATAACCTAAACTGGGTGAACTAAAACAAAACATGAAAAACCTTAAACATAGTGAACTGACATGGGTACCTGGAGCGGAGACATGAACAGCAGGGTGAACAACAGCAGAATGATCAACAGCAGGGTGCACAGGGAAGGAGCAACAGCGAAGTGAACTGAGAGAACAGACGACCTGACAAAGAATGACTGAAAGCCCACGGACTAAATAGACACAGGAGGATAATGAGGGAAGTGGCAACACATGGGGAACCAGCTGACACATGAACATAATGACGTCACAGTGGTAGAGTAAAACTGAACACGATGAACACAGAAACACCAGACCTCTTCACAATAAAACAGGAAACATAATGAGACGTAGACATGACAACCCGAACTTGACAACGTAAGACACAGACATGAAACACATGAAGAGCAGGGGAGACTTAACATAGTTGGAAACACGAGGGGAAATAATAAGAACTAGAAACACCTAGGCATGACAACAAATGAACTTAGGAAACCTGAAGGGCTTACATAAACTAAAACTCAAAACGCTGGGTCAACAGACCCAGGATCATGACAGAGCCCCCCCTTCAAGGGCGGATCCCAGACGCCCAAAGACACGAAAACAAAAGGCCCCCCCACGGGCGGGCGGCGGGGGTCCAGGACGGAGGGCCAAAACAAAAACTACCACCAGAAGCACAGGGGACAGTCCAGAAATCAGTCCAGCGGGCCAACCCAAAGGGCAGCAGCACCAGAGTCCGAACAGTTCAGGGGGCCGACCGTGTGGACGGCAACGGCGGCAACATGGAAACAGTTCAGGGGGTCGGCCGTGCGGAAGGCAACGGCGGCGACGAAGGAGACGACGGAGCAGTTCAGGGGGCCGACCGCGCGGAAGGCAGCGGCGGCGACGAAAGAGACGACGGAGCAGTTCAGGGGGCCGACCGCGCGGAAGGCAGCGGCGGCGACGAAGGAGACGACGGAGCAGTTCAGGGGGCCGGCCGCGCGGAAGGCAGCGGCGGCGCTCCAGTGTCAAGCGTACTGGCCGAGGCCCGGTGGGCACAGGACCAGACGAGGCAGGACCAGACGGACCAGACAAGGCAGGAACAGACGGACCAGGCAATGACGGGGCCGGACCAGGCGATGACGGGGCCGGACCAGGTGATGACGGGGCCGGACCAGGCGAGGCTGCAGAAGCTGGACCAGGCGAAGCACAGGCTGAAGCCGGACCAGGCGAAGCACAGGCTGAAGCCGGACCAGTCGAAGCACAGGCTGAAGCTGGACCAGGCGATGACGAGGCTGCCGCAGGTGGCGGCTGGACGGGCTCCTCTGGCCCTCCAGCTGACGCGGCGTGAGGCTGAACGGACCCCTCGGATCCTCCCGGACCCTCCAGCGGAGACAGGTGGCTGAACGGACCCCTCGGACCCTGTAGCGGAGACAGGTGGCTGAACGGGCCCCTCGGACCCTCCAGCGGAGACAGGAGGCTGAACGGGCCCCTCGGACCCTCCAGCGGAGACAGGTGGCTGAACGGGCCCCTCGGACCCTCCAACGGAGACAGGAGGCTGAACGGGCCCCTCGGACCCTCCAGCGGAGACAGGTGGCTGAACGGGCCCCTCGGACCCTCCAGCGGAGACAGGTGGCTGAACGGGCCCCTCGGACCCTCCAGCGGAGACAGGTGGCTGAACGGGCTCCTCGGCCCCTCCAGCTGACGAGGCATGAGGCTGAACGGGCTCCTCGGGCCCTCCAGCGGACGAGGCATGAGGCTGGTGTGGTTCTCCGGAACCACCAGCCGACGAGGAAGGCTGCTGGACAGGCTCCTCGGGCCCTCCAGCGGACGTGGCATGAGGCTGGTGTGGTTCTCCGGAACCACCAGCCGACGAGGAAGGCTGCTGGACGGACTCCTCGGGCCCTCCAGCTGACGTGGCATGAGGCCAGACGGGCTCCTCGGGCCCTCCAGCTGACGTGGCATGACCAGTAGGTGCAGAGACCACCGGCTGAACAGAAGGCTGAGCAGGTGACGGAACAAATGACTGAGCTGAACAATGGGGAGCTGGCTGAGCTGCACAGTGGGCTAAGGGCTGAGCTAACGGAAGCACAGGAAAGTGCACTACGGACTGGGCTGCTAACAGCGCTAATGACTGAGCTAAAGACTGAAAGGCATGTAGTAGTGATGGCGGTGTGGGTTGTAGACCGAATTCTCCTGAGCCCTCAGTAGAAACAGGGACGGGTGCAGGCACATGCCGGACACTAGCCACTCCCACCCTAGGAGTAGGTACGGGTGCGGAGACGGGCTGTATCCTGGCTGACCTCACCCTGGGGACCGGAACAGGCACCGGCAACGGCTGGGGAACTGCCCTTCCCACCCGAGGAGCTGGTACAGGTGCAGAAAGGGACAGAGCCTCAGCCGGCCTGGAAACCAACTGGGCCTCAGCCTCCCCCACCCGAGGAACTGGTACGGGTGCAGAGGTACGCTGGGCCCGAGCTGCCCCAGGAGGAGAAACACGAGCAGGAAAAGGAGCAGGCTCAGAAAAAACAGTCGTAGAAACGGCAGGCTCAGGGTCAACATGTACTGGGTCGACAAAAACAGATCTATCAAAAATGAACCCGCCGTCCACTTCATGTTTTGCAGTCTTAGTATTAGCAGTCTTTGTTTTAACAGTTTTCGAAATCCTTGGGTTAACAGTTGTGGAGTGGGTTGACTCGGGGATGATTGAACCGGACCTGACAAAACCCGAACAGACGGAACCGGAACTGAGTGTGTTTGACCTGGTAGAGTGGTTCACAGTTTTCCCTTTAACCGCACGTGCAGACTTAGGCGAGCGGGTATTGTCTTTCATCTCTCCCTGTGTAGAGGGAGCAAAGCAAAACGATTCTTCCCTGTCCACGTCGTCATCCATAAGGGAAGTTCCCCACGGATCAGAAGTGAGCTGATTACTTTTAGCGTCAGACGGAAGGTGAGCATAAGAGTCATTGTCACTCACCACCGTGAGTTGCTCAGCATTGTCCAGTTTATGGCGGCGGGTGATAGGTTTGTAGCTTGAACCTATTCGCTGGAACGTTAAAGACAATATAATTACACAGCAAGCAAGACACGAAGTAGGCAAAGTTCTCTGGTTTACTCATGCATGAGGGAGACCTGGCTGGAGCCAAGCGTCGTCCCACCACTTGACCTCCGTCAGACTCTCAGCCAGGCTCCCCATAGCACTCCTTTTATTGTGGTTACATGAATATGCATAGGGTCATTAATAGGGATGGGTATCGAAAACCGGTTCTTGTTGAGAACCGGTTCCCACTGTTTCGATTCCTTGGAATTGTTTGCCATTTTTGCAAACGATTCCCTTATCGATTCCAGTCGCCCCGAATGACGTCACCACGTTGCGGAGCGTCATTTACCTGGCAGGAAACACGGCGCCTAAGCGGCTCAAACGCTCAAAAGTTTGATTATACTTTATGAGAACCGATGACAACAGGGCAACTTGCAAAGTAGATATTTCATTTAAGGGAGGAAACACTACGAATATGCAAAAGCATTTGCTCACAAAACACGCGATGACACGCGTTTTTAATTCCGCTCCGGACTCGTGACTCTCAACCCAGCAGCAGCGCTAACGTTTGCACGTCCTCTCCCGTTAATGCGGCAGGTAAATAATCAACTAACAGTGCATATTATGTTAGCGCAATCTGCCTTATTACAAGACCTGCCATTACTGTACATGTAGGTGACCATGATGAGAGAGACAGAGTCTGGCTGGCGCTCGCTGGCAGTTCTCGCTGCAGTCTACCGGTAGCGTCTCCTTTCAGGCCAGGATAGACTAATGTCACCGAGCAGTGTCTAAGTTTGTGGTCAAAGGCTTGCACCCATTTGCCACAGCAGATGCCCCCGATTTTTGGTAAGTGAATGTGTTTAATTGTAGGCAGGGACATTACTGGATATTCTTGTGTAATTGCCACAGAACAATTTATGTTATACTTTGTTATTGCTACAGAAGAATGTTGCAGCTTTAAGGCAGGGATGACTCCTGGAGTTGCTTTCTCACTGCATATGCTTTATTTCACAATCAGATCGATTCGATAACAAAAACATACAGCAGCTCCTCGCCTACTCCTAGCCCTTCGCTGCGGTGGAAAAAAGAACGACTTCAATCCCCTTCAAGGAACATACGTACAAAATAGTTTTCCTGATACACCAATGGGGCGTTCAATGCCATCTTGTAAATATGAGTACTCTGGCAGAGTAACAGTTCAAATGAAAAATACACCAGAACAAACAAGCAAACAAAAAAAGAAGTGTGGGGTACCTTTGAACCAATGAACAAAGTATAACAATTTATACTTTTTAACATAACCCAACCCCGTCAATATGTGATATGTCTCACAAGAATATTTATTTTATTATTTTACATTTACAATTTTTTTTCCTGGGGACCCTGTGACACCCCATTGAAGAGCCGTAGGCTGGATCTCTCAAGATCTCACTGTTGGGTTTGTAAGGCCATGTTACTCCTAAATTTCTATCTTGTTCAAAGAGAAGATATAAAACAAAGCTCTGAGCTAATCGACCTTAGTGTTCTCCTTTTTAAAAAAAAAAAAAAAAAGAATCGATAAGAGAATCGATAAAGAATCGAATCGTTAAACAGAATCGAAAATGGAATCGGAATCGTTAAAATCTTATCAATACCCATCCCTAGTCATTAACATGTAACATCTTACATAGGTATACATGTGAACAAAGAATACTGTGTGTGTGTGTGTGTGTGTGTGTGTGTGTGTGTGTGTGTGTGTGTGTGTGTGTGTGTGTGTGTGTGTGTGTGTGTGTGTGTGTGTGTGAGGTCAAGATGTGACCCTGTGAAGACTCCCCAAAGCTGGTGCCAGGAGTCTAGCGGGTCCATCTGAACAAAGGGCTCTTATGCTTAAAGAGATATACGTGTGTTTGCTATACCATATATCAACAAAGAGAAGATAGGACCTCTCTTATGCTCCTAGGATGTGGGTGTGTATTTCTAATGCACACAAAGTTTGCAGACTTATCAAGGATCAAACCTCTACCAATCTACAACTAAGTACAAAACTCTAAGCATATATAAGTAGATATTTCTAAGCATAAATGACAATCAACAATACAAAACCTAACATTCCCCCCTTTTGACAATTATGCTAGAAAAGTTCCCAGTTATGAATACCTCATGTCTGACAGCTTCAATGCAAACATTTTATACACAGCATATGTCAATCACCCTAAATTACTGAAAAAGTACACAGTTTAACAAATGTATTAGCAGTTATCCCATTCCTCATTGATCTCATCCAATGGCAAACTGCATCCTACGAGCAAACAAATAAATTGTTAATTTAATAGTTAAAATAAAAAAGTAACATTTTCAAAAACATCCCAGCTCTGCGGTGATCACTCATCATCTGTGCAGAGTGGTTTTAGTTTGGCAGGGCGTCATGAATGTCTCTTCCAGTTGTTTCCATCACTGTCCATAGGACCAGAGTCCAAATGTATGTAGAATAGACATTCAAACATACCAGTTGGTTTTGTTGTTTGTCAACATGGGTCTCAGCTATTTCCAAAGCTGCAGACCTCTTCAGCACTCTACTTTTATGGCCTCTACCAACCCCCATCACCTCACTTCAGGCCTTCGTCTGCTGTTATGATCCCAGCAGCCTTCAGAGTGTCATCGTATGCACAGTATAGTGACACAGCATTAAGTGATGTTCATAGGAAATGCTGTCATCACCACCATAGCTTCTGGTTCCTGTGCTTTCACAGAATCATGATGCCATCTTTAGACTCCCTCTGCGCTGTCGATGGAGCTTGGCACGCTCCCCTCATCCTTCAGGTTCTCATGTTCCAACGCTGCTGAAGATTTAAGGCAGAGCACATCGTACACCTTAGTTGTCTTCCTCAGCGTCAACGTTGAATCTTTCATTTTATTTAAAATCTTGCTGTGGGAAGTCTCCTCTTGATCTCCTGGAAGCTCAGCAGCACAGCTCTCTGTGTGATGTCTGCTGTGCTGAAGATGATCTCCGATCCTCCTGAAGCCTCCCTCCTGGCCTCTGGAAATCCCCCTTGGCACAGCCCTCATTCCAACGCAGTTTCATGGTCCTTGCTGTGGCTCCAAAGTCTGATCTCATGATGGGCCCCAAACAGCTCGACCTTTGACCTCAACCACTGCCTGGGCTGTCAGCTGTGCCTGGAATGGGCCTCTTAAGATTTCTCAGGAGAGCCCTTTCAGCAGACTGCTGCACCTATATTCCCTTGCTAGGAGGGAAAACTTCTATTTGGAGAGCATGTCAACAATCATCAAACCACATTCTTTAGTTCAGTGAACTTCACTTATAGGCCATCAAAGCCTCATCTGAACCTGGATGCACCACTTGCATAGGTTTAATACCTGTAAATAAACTGTTAATCACACAAATCACTGCAACAATAATAGAAAACATTTAATGTTAATCCCTGGACCCCGCCTCTTGACTCATGGACACTCCCACGCGTCAACTCATCAAACTCAGATTCCTGTCTTAAAGAAAAAGATTAGCCAGATCATGTCCCAGGCAACATCAGGGCATCTCCGCTGGAGTAGCTCCGTAACCCTGCAATAAAAGATGTTAGCGTGTTTTGCATATTAAGGTTGCTTAACACCTGGCTCTGCCAGGAGCCTGCATACACACCATCATGGCCTGGAAAACAAGATCTGGAAGTAAAATCAAACTCCACACTTGTAAACAATTGTATCATAAGAATAATAAAGCATTCTCAGAAAAACAAACATTAGCAATACACAACCATCCATAGCTGTGGAAAGAAGTGACACTAGTTTTCAACACAGGAAATTTCTCACATGTTATTCACATCATCAAAGTAATCTTCACATTTTCCCAAAAACACAGTGCAACAGCATCACCACTCATAACCTGTAAACACAGTTTCTTCACACATAAACCCAGAAATCCTGTAGTAGGAAAAACATCAACCAATCCTCTTATAAATCACATGACCAAACACATGAAAAACTGTAATGCTGTAGAAAAGAAAATGCAAATGTTAGCGCTGCGCAGATGCATACACACTTTCTCACAGTGATCTCTGTGAGCAACACAAGGTAGTGAATAACACCCCTGGTAGATGCACAGACACAGAAAGTGACATTTCACAGGTTAAATCGTCATGCAACCTCGAATGTTGCTGTCATCTTTCTGCTCCTGTCAAAGGAAACACACATAGATTCATCTGCACCTTTGTCAGGTGGGGTTAACTTCACACAGTCGTGTTACATCAGTAAAGTCTTGTCAGCTTTTGTCAGCTTTTACCAGTCAGTCAGTTTTTTTTTTCCTCTTTCACTCATTCATTCATACATTCATTCTTTCTTTCTTTGCTGATAGTGGAATCGATTGTCGCATTTAGTTTCCACTCTCAGCAAAATGACGTCATTTCAAAAAGAAAAAGAACTTTAGCTCGGATTACATCGCTGAATCCTTTTTGGGCCGGGACTCTCATTTTCTAATTGTCCCAAATAAGTGGCCCATTTTAATGTGGAGAAAACTCACTTGTAACAAATTCCTCGACGACGTGTCGTACAGCGCTTTCTGTTCTAATCGTACAGATCTGCTCAAACGACAGAGATTATCAAACAAAACTTTCAGTGCACTGTGAAAGTATCAAAATAAAAAAGCCTTGTTAAGTCATGACACAGGCTCCTCATCTCAGGAGTGTAAATCATACCATTAGCATGGTTCATCATACCATCATACTAATTGGCAGGCTCAACTTCACAACAAAAAAACCATCAGCTAAATTAACTCCAAACCAACCATCAGCTGCACAACACACAACATAACCCTAATATGTTATTAGATATGAGTTTAATCCCCAGGTCTGTGCTCTTCACTCATTTAGGCCACAGATTTTATTCAGTTTTCCTTTTTCCCTTCATCATAAAACATGTGACATGCTGTCATGCACTTCACAAAAGAAGTTTTTGTTCTGACGTATTCAGAGTTGTGTATCTGGGTACAGGATTCACTCGCACATCAAAACAGGAAACTCAGTGTTTTAGAGTCTCCACTCAACACACAACAAACTCCAACACATCTCATTCACTCGTGCTAGAATTCAATCACCTTTCATTAATCTAAGACCGATCAACTAATTTGCATATCAGCTATTAACCCACTAAGATGACAGGACAACAGAAATGCACGTTCAAAATGTTATCACAAAAATAGAATTTCCCTCATACAGTAAATTACTTGTGCTGCATCAATCAAGCAGGAAGCTTCTCCCAATTTACTATATCAACGAGTAAATTTATTGTCTGATCACTGGTTGGTCAAACCAGAATCTTTTTTCCCACAAAAGTTAAACTGTTGTCCTGCAACCCAGAGTCAATTTTTTTATTGGATAAATTCAGTATTTGATAACAAGTGTCTGTTAAATTGACACTATTTTAACACTGATGAAAGATAACAAGCTAATTTTCATTGCATGTGTGTTTGTGTTATTAGGCAGGTTTAATGCATGTCTGTGGAGCTGCATCTCCAGCAGAGCATGTTCTTAAAGCTGCCTTTCCTACACACTTCTCTGCTATTGTTTGATCATTTCTTAACTAATGTGCTATGAGTCCACTGGTCTTTGCATCACACGAGGTGACTTGGACAAGATGATAAACAGACTCACATGCTTAAGATGTTGTCTAATCTTCATAAGCTCTCTTGTGTTTGTGTTAGTAGGGTTAATGCATGTTCTGCTTGTGTGTGTGATTTTGTATATGTTTCTATTTTCGCAGTGTTTCAGACTCCTTCACAATTTTCCAACTTAAGCAGTCAGTTTTCTTTTCCCCTGGTTTGCTAACCCAAATTTTGATTTCCCACATTTAACACCAGCACTCCTCTGTGTTCTACTTACTCTCACTCTGTTGTCCTCTCACTCTGTTGTCCTCTCCCACTTCAACAGTCCAACAGCCGGCAGTTCTCCTTCAGCTTTGTCCTGTGTTCCACTGTCTCTTCTTGCCATTTTACTCCAAAGGTGGCAAATGTCAAACTCCAACAGTCTCCTCAGTTCTCCTCAAAAGTTTTCTTCACATGCACAGTGAATTTGCAGCTTGTTGTAAACACAGTGCCATTCATCCGATCAGTCAGGATGATGGGTTTGCTCTTCTTCTCTGATGCTGTTTGTCCACACTGCTGCTGCTTGTTGGGACTCTTTGCTCAGGACTTTGATGCTGTCTCTTTATCTGCCATGTTATTGCTCTTTGGAGCTGCATTCCTTGTCTTCAGGGAGGAGTGAGAGCTCGCTTGTGAGGTTGAGAGACACATGGTGCTGTAAATAAGTCAGCCAGAAACTTGGCCTGCATGTTTCCAATGATGTTAAACTATGACTTTCTTCCAACCGCTGCATGTGGAAAATTGATTCAGGTCTGCTTTGCACCTGAAAGTGACAAACTAAGACATTTTTATTATTCTCATCACTGCTTAATCAACACACACATCTCTCTCTCTCTCTCTCTCTCTCTCTCTCTCTCTCTCTCTGTTTTTGTGAACAGTCCTGTCTTAAAAGCAGAAAATGAAATTGTGGTTGTTCTTGGCTGATCAACACAAAACCTTTTTCCTATAATTTTTTTTATCTACAATATAAATTCTATATTCTTCACTCTTTTTTTTTTCTTTTACAATAGCTGGTGACCTGCAGAATCACCGCTCTCACAATCAGAGGCAATTACTTTTACACAGCGCACAAAAACACTGTGACGTCAAACACATTCACACTCACTTTTTCATCTGCATAAATAAATCATATGGCTGATGATATGTGCCATGGTGATCCATGTGTATGATCACAAGTTTATTTAATTATTTTCGACCCAACAAAACAAATAAACAGAAACATGATGCTGATGCTATGAACACTCTACACACATGAGTCAAGATGCAGGAAAACTGCTCACGGAAACGCTGCACACTCCAGTTATCACAGTTATCATAGTTCTGTTTCCCTCTCTTTGAGGAGTTCTCAGACAGCTCTCGATCTGATGATGTGTAGCTTGCTCATCAGCTCAGAAGAGACCGCAACGCAACCTCACACAGTGGTTGCTCTGCCCACAATGGCAAAGACTTGCACTTTCATATTCAATTCAGCTTCTCCATCATGTACTTTTAGATGTTTCATACAGGGTTCAGCATATTAATTGTTTTCACAGATGTGCTCTATATCTCAACCATGGCTCATAATAAGACAACAGTCTTTCACACAGGTCAAGTGCCTCTATGCACATCATTAGTTTCAATATTTGCCTATATCACTTCACCTCATATGTCATTGTACTGAATTTGAGCAACCACAAGCTTAATGTAGATTACTTTTAACAATTATCCACCTCAATTAAATCTATGGTCTGGCACACAGGCTGCTGTCGATCAGGGCAAGCTAAAGAATAAACATTTTGTGTCAGCTCTCTCTTTTTTTTTTTTTTTTTTTAAATACTTTGTGCTGCCAGGAGCAAAGTCCAGCATAAACGTCTGTCACCCTCTGACTCACTCTTGGTTGCCTAGGAACCCATGATAACAACAACAGCCGGTGTCACAGACCACGTGTTCTGCTCCGCACACACTCACACAACAACAACAACAACGATGACGACAACAACGACAACAACACAAAATAGGCCTATCGTCCAGCACAGTCTGGACCCCGCGGAACTTCTCAATGCCCCACAAAGTGGCGGAGAACTCACCTCTCACTGCACAAAGTAGCGAGGAACCTCTCAACGCCTCACAAAGTGGTGGAGAACTCACCTCTCGCTGCACAAAGTAGCGAACTTCTCAACACCTCACACAGTGGCGGAGACTGCACAACCACACGGTTATAGAGTCGGGCTCTTCTCAACGCCTCAATCAGTGGCGGAGACTGCACAACCACACGGTTATAGAGTCAGGCTCTTTAAACTTACTCGGCGTTGCTTAGCGTGTAATATCAGCCTTGAATCCTGCCGATCGCCACTCATCGAGGAGAAAAGACAGACAGTTAATCCACAGGAACTTCCTGGCTGACGTCAGTCTTTCAACGTGTCCCTCCTCCCCTCGATGAATGTCGATTCCAGGGCTCCGGCATCGAAGGACCAATTAATGATAGGTTTGTAGCTTGAACCTATTCGCTGGAACGTTGAAGACAATATAATTACACAGCAAGCAAGACACGAAGTAGGCAAAGTTCTCTGGTTTACTCATGCATGAGGGAGACCTGCCTGGAGCCAAGCGTCGTCCCACCACTTGACCTCCGTCAGACTCTCAGCCAGGCTCCCCATAGCACTCCTTTTATTGTGGTTACATGAATATGCATAGGGTCATTAACATGTAACATCTTACATAGGTATACATGTGAACAAAGAATACTGTGTGTGTGTGTGTGTGTGTGTGTGTGATTTGTGTGAGGTCAAGATATGACCCTGTGAAGACTCCCCAAAGCTGGTGCCAGGAGTCTAGCGGGTCCATCTGAACAAAGGGCTCTTATGCTTAAAGAGATATACGTGTGTTTGCTATACCATATATCAACAAAGAGAAGATAGGACCTCTCTTATGCTCCTAGGATGTGGGTGTGTATTTCTAATGCACACAAAGTTTGCAGACTTATCAAGGATCAAACCTCTACCAATCTACAACTAAGTACAAAACTCTAAGCATATATAAGTAGATATTTCTAAGCATAAATGACAATCAACAATACAAAACCTAACAGCGGGCGCGCCGCTTCCTTCGAGCAGAGGAAGCTGGCGGAGCGAGCGACTGAGCCTCCGTGGACAGAACCGTGACACCGAGGCTGGAGCATGAGCACCTGAAGCCACGCAGAAGACTCCCACCTGAAGCGGGTGAGGCTTGAAAACAGGCAGAGCAACAGGCGGGGACTTTCGGCAGCTCTTGGGACCTCCGAGAGCCAGCCGAGTCCCGTGGAAAATCTGCTCGTAGTCGTGGGCACGCCACGGCTTCCAGCGGAGCTCCTCCTCCAGCTGGGCGAAGGCTGCCTCCCGACGCTCATAGAGCTCGTGGCCTGCTGAGTCCATAGTGGTCAGGTCGTACTGTCACGGTCTGGCTGGGTTGTGTTGCAGTATGTGTTGCAGAGGAAGACTCAAACGCAGACCAAAATGTGGTGTGGATTAACAAAACAAGCCGTTTATTGAGGCTAGCAACGAGGGTACAAAATAATAGGGCATCGGTGAAAACTAAACAATAACCTAAACTGGGTGAACTAAAACAAAACATGAAAAACCTTAAACATAGTGAACTGACATGGGTACCTGGAGCGGAGACATGAACAGCAGGGTGAACAACAGCAGAATGATCAACAGCAGGGTGCACAGGGAAGGAGCAACAGCGAAGTGAACCGAGAGAACAGACGACCTGACAAAGAATGACTGAAAGCCCACGGACTAAATAGACACAGGAGGATAATGAGGGAAGTGGCAACACATGGGGAACCAGCTGACACATGAACATAATGACGTCACAGTGGTAGAGTAAAACTGAACACGATGAACACAGAAACACCAGACCTCTTCACAATAAAACAGGAAACATAATGAGACGTAGACATGACAACCCGAACTTGACAACGTAAGACACAGACATGAAACACATGAAGAGCAGGGGAGACTTAACATAGTTGGAAACACAAGGGGGAAATAATAAGAACTAGAAACACCTAGGCATGACAACAAATGAACTTAGGAAACCTGAAGGGCTTACATAAACTAAAACTCAAAACGCTGGGTCAACAGACCCAGGATCATGACATGCTTCCCTTTGTCAAACAGAATGTACTTGAGTGATTGGTTAATCCAGCAGGTCTGGCCTTAATCAGGCCTGGGTCCTGTTGGTGAAATGAAACTCAGTCTTCCCAGAAATATTTGGTTAATCACAGTCAATCTACGATTTTGTTTGGATGTTTTTTCGCTCAGCAAATGAAATCATCATTTAAAATTGCATATTGAAGTATTCAGGTTATCTCTGCCCAATAAGTTGTTTTACGCTAGTTTTGTTAGTTTTAGTGAATCAGTGTTTTTGATCAGGTGACATCCTCGGCCGGGCTCTGAAGAACCTGGATGGATTGCTGCAGATGCCGTATGGATGTGGGGAGCAGAACATGGCTCTCCTGGCCCCCAACATCTACATCCTCCACTACCTGAAAGGCACACAGCAGCTCACCGCAGCCATCATGGAAAAAGCTACTAACTTCCTCACCAGTGGCAAGTTTTTATTGTTTCCTCTAAGAAGGAAATCATTTGAATCACTTCAACACACACGGTTCAAGAAACAAGCCGACAGGAGGCAGAACATTAGCCGCAGCTTTTGGTCAAATGTGTCATTTTCCTCATCTGTCAGCAAGAGTCATTGAATTTCCCAAATCTTGATGTACACATGCAGATCCATAAACAAATGGAGTCCAATCATCACCATAGCAACAATGTCTCGATCATGGTGTCCCTGTTGTTACAGGATACCAAAGACAGCTCAACTACAAAAGTGCTGACGGTGCTTACACCACATTTGGAACAGGACCAGGAAACACTTGGTGAGAACATCACTGATCAAACATGTCACAAACCAGAGAGGTTACACTGGTTTTTAAATGTCCCACCAAACAGAAGACGTTTCTTGAAGTTTGACTACCCATTAATAACATAAACATGTCTACCTCTAATACTTAAAATAATTCTCCATTTAATCCTTTGACTAAGCCAACATTAACAATACCTCTTGGTTAATACTGTGTAATTTAGTAGGTAGGAAGGAGCATTAGAGCCACATAAAAATGTTATTGATCATTATTAGAATAAAGTCAAATTTTAAAGCTTAAAGTTATTTTACTTTAAGAAAAAGTCTAAATACTATTTCAATAATAAAGTCTTAATAGTGTTTTGTGAAAAAAGTCAAATTCAAATCTAAGAAAACAGTTGAAATGATTGTTGTTTCAAACGACTGCTATACCCTGTATAAAATGCCTTGAGTAGATGTAGTGAAATAAATCAGTCGTCTTGTGATACAGCATAGATCCTCTTTATTCCACAAGCGTGGAACCATCGGCTTCCTTGCATCTGTACATTAGCAGCCATTTCCTTTTATACAATTTGTGGAGCAGGGAAATTATTTTACTGCTATTGGTAAATAATCATCATCATTACTATTGCATTAATAATATAATCTGCAGCATTGATATTGCATTCAGAGGTTTAAACAGTGTGTGTGTCTTTCAGAAAGACTAAGTTGCAGGCTGACAGGAAGTTGCAGAGAGTTTGCAGAAGTGAAAGCAGAGTCTAAGTTATTCTGAGGAGCAGGGTAGACGAAGCTATTTGAATTACTAGGTTATTCAAATTGTTTGTTATACTTTTATATTCTTTTATTAAGCTTTTAGTAGAGGTTCTTGATTAAAACATTTATTCAACATAGTACATATAGTTTCAGTTAGGTTATTGTACCTAAGGATGAGCCTCTGTTCTGGTAAAAGGTCAGAAGTGCAACGGGTGAGATGAGAGAGCATGTAAGGTCAACACATACACACACACACACACATTAGTTAGACTCATTTATAGGTGAGAGGTTAGTCATGTCTGGTTGTAACTGCGAAATTGTCTCCGTAAAAGAGGAACCGTTCCTTGTTGTCTCTGAGAATAAGGAACGAGGTCTTGCACGATGGATGGCTGAACGGGAAGTCAAAAGGTTGACCGGAGGAAATACCGGCCATGAAAATAGAAGACGATGTTCTTTTGAACTGTGTTAAAAGTCATTGTGGTTTTGATTTGACGTATGTATGTATTCTGTCTGTGACGTATGAAGGGGCATCATTAATTCAAACCCTGGTGCTATAAAAATCTGTGTATGCTTTGATTAAGTCGAAGATCAATCCCTGTCTGCGTACAGACTGGTCTTCCCACGCGTGTATTCATTAAAATCAATTGTTTGACCAAGATCTTCTGGACCATGGTTGTTTGTACTCTCCTTCCTCAATATTTGAACCTTAACATTTGGGGGCTTCGTCCGGTGGTTGAGGAGGGAGAGAATTGGAGGTGTAGACGGAGAAATTCGGTGGTCTGAGGTGGTCGGACGGGCAGACATGAGTGCCAGTGGTCGAAGTGAGTGGGCATAAGCCGGCTTATCCAAAGGTAAGGCACTACCTGTTGAATTATTTCCAAAGTGTGCCAAATTGGACATGATAAAATTTAAGTCTACTCACTGAAATTACTGGTGGATGTCTGTTTTGATTTTGATGAAAAATCTCATGAGTTGAAGCAGTTAGAGTCTGCTAAGAAGAAGTTAAAGCAGTTAGAGTCTGCTAAAGCAGTTAGAGTCTGCTAAGAAAAGTTTAAATACTGGGTTGAAGTCCCAAAGAAATTGAGTTAGAGTCTCAAGTAGTTTGGTAGGGAATTGGTCATTTTGTTGGTTAGAGTCCAAATTGGTCATAAGAGTGGACCTGAGTGGTCATTTTGTGAGTTGGAGTCTCCATTGACTACTAGGTTGCGCCAGCCTCAGTCATACCCTTGTTTTGGGGGGTTAACTGTTGTTTTAAAGTGTTATAAATTATTATAGGACGGCAGTTAGAGTTTGCTAGGAAGCGCAGAGCCCGGAGGTTACGCTCCCTCCTTGTCGTGGACGCGCGACATTGACCTGTCGGCGAACAGGGTTAGTTCAGTTTGGCTTGACTGTGGGGTACAGGGCATCCTGAAATTAAGCTAGGAGTCAGAGTCTCCTTACCGTTTGGAACGGTAGTCTGCGCTTTTTTGGCCAGCAGAAGTTGGACTTCGGGCGTGAAACCTTAACTTAAAACTTCGGGGTAAGCCTTGGCTGTGAAACGCCAAAAATAGAGCTTCAGGAAAAGTTTGGGTTGGTTGGTTTAAATTAACTTAGGGATTTTAGAGATGAGGCCAGAAACAGTTAGAGTCTGATACTGGTTAATTGATCACAAAAAAGTTGGACTTTATCGGTTGGACCGTTAACTTAAATTTGTCAAAATTGGTTAGGCGCTAAAGCTGACAGATCTGACAGTGGTTGTAAATATAAGACGTCTTTGTAATATAAAATAAGAGAGTATAGAGGGTATAATTGGATTGAAATGAAAGCCTGAACTCCGGATGGTTTAGAGATGTCCACCAGAAAACTAAAGAGGTAAACAAAAAGAAGGTAAAATGAAGAGAGAAAATAACTGACAATTACATCAATAAATAGAAAGCACACATACACAAAGTGTTACACGTGAAATTATTTTTGGAAAGAATCAGAAGTGAGATGGTTTTGAATTAAGAAATCAGTGAAAAGATGCATAATAATGGATTGGATTTATATAGCGCTTTTCTAGGCACCCAAAGCGCTTTACAATACCACTATTCATTCACTCTCACATTCATACACTGGTGGAGGCAGCTACAGTTGTAGCCACAGCTGCCCTGGGGCAGACTGACAGAAGCGAGGCTGCCATATCGCGCCATCGGCCCCTCTGACCAACACCAGTAGGCAAGTAGGGTAAAGTGTCTTGCCCAAGGACACAACGACCAGGACAGAGAGCCCGGGGATCGAACCGGCGACCTTCCGGTTACAGATGCAATTCCCAACCCCCTGAGCCACGGTCGCCCCATGAATTAAACCTGATTATAACATACAGAGGCAATGAAGAAAGCAGCTTACACTCACTGAACATTAACATACATAGGAAAAGCAATGAAGACCTGCTTACACTTATACACATGACATAAGCTGGTATTTCTGACCAGAGAGAGGGAACCTGGTAGTTTAAGTACTCATGATAATAATGAAAATGTCTTAGTTGTGTTTCTTTAGGGGCGAAGTAGACCTGGACCAATTCTCCACATGCAGCGGTCGGAAGAAAGTTATAGGTCAACATGACTGGATATGTTAAGGCAAGTTTCTGGTTGAATTGTTCACAGCACCATGTGTCCCTGAACCTCACAGGCAAACTCCGACCTGTGTCTGAGGACCAGGAATGCTGTTAATAAGGTGGGAATTTAAAATTTGGGTTAGCAAATTTGGGAAAGAGAACTGACGGCTTAGGTGGGGAATTGTGCAGGAGTCTGAAACACTGCAAAAGCAACATATGCAAATTCACATACACAAGCAGAAAATGCATTAACCTTACAAGGACAAGCTCGTGGAGATTAATGCATAGACATTGATTAAACCTGGCTAAGAACACAAACATACGCAATGAAGAACAGCTTGCTATTTGTATGAGTGATAGAATGGTGTGAATGTTTAATAGAATACATTTGAGTTTGAAGTTGAGGAATAACTCAAAGAAGCTATATGACAAAGGGAGTGAGTTATGAAAAAAAGAAAAAGTGATTAAAGTAGTTTTAAAACAGTGACTTAGGAGTGCTCTGGTACTGAGTGAGCAAAACCAGTGATCACTGTAGAAAGAAATAAAATAATTTAATAATGTGGTAATGTTTAAACATATGTTTCTCTTGTTACAGCAACTCATTGAGAGATGACTCAGTATGCAAATTAGCTGGAGTGAGTGGTGGCGAAGGAGCTTCCTGTGTGTGTGTGTGACTGAGGCTTTCAGAAGAGGAAGCATGGCAGAGAAGAGAAGTGCAGATTTGAATAGGAAATTTATAGTTTAGTGATTATATGTTGTCGTAAGGGGGTTATGTCTTATGTTGAATCTAAGTACACTCAACAAAAATATAAACGCAACACCTTTGTTACTGCTCCCATTCCCCATGGGATGGACGTAGAGACCTAAAATTCATTCCAGATACACAATATAACCATCCCTCCCAAACAGTGGTCACAAATCAGTCCAAATGTGTGGTAGTGGGCACATCTGCCATATTGAGATAATCCATCCCACCTCACAGGTGTGCCACATCAGGATGCTGATCTGACATCATGAGTAGTGCACAGGTGTACCTCAGACTGCCCACAACAAAAGGCCACCCTGGAATGTGCAGTTTTGTCTCACAGCAAAATGCCACAGATGCCACAAGCAATGAGGGAGCGTGCAACTGGCATGCTGACAGCAGGAATGTCAACCAGATCTGTCGCCCGTGCATTGAATGTTCATTTCTCAACCATAAGCCGTCTCCACAGGCGTTTCAGAGAATATGGCAGCACATCCAACCGGCCTCACAACCGCAGACCTCGTGTAACCACACCAGCCCAGGACCTCCACATCCAGCAGGTTCACCTCCAAGATCGTCTGAGACCAGCCACCCAGACAGCTGCTGGAACAATTGGTTTGCACAACCAAACAATTTCTGCACAAACTGTCAGAAACCGTCTCAGGGACGCTCAACTGCATGCCCGTCGTCCTCATCGGGGTCTTGACCTGACTCCAGCTCGTCGCCGTAACAGACTTGTGTGGGCAAATGCTCACATTCGATGGCGTCTGGCACGTTGGAGAGGTGTGCGCTTCACGGATGAATCATGGTTCACATTGTTCAGGGCAGATGGCAGCTGAGAATGTCCCAGTTCTTGCATGGCCAGCATATTCACCGGACATGTCACCCATTGAGCATGTTCGGGATGTGCTTGACCGGCGTATACGACAGCGTGTACCAGTTCCCACGAATATCCAACAACCTCGCACAGCCATTGAAGTGGAGTGGACCAACATTCCACAGGCCACAATTGACAATCTGATAGACTCCATGCGACGATGTGTTGCACTGCATGAGGCAAATGGTGGTCACACCAGATACTGACCGGTTCTGGGTCCCCAGACCCCCAATAGCGCAAAAAACTGCACATTCCAGGGTGGCCTTTTGTTGTGGGCAGTCTGAGGTACACCTGTGCACTACTCATGATGTCAGATCAGCATCCTGATGTGGCACACCTGTGAGGTGGGATGGATTATCTCAATATGGCAGATGTGCCCACTACCACACATTTGGACTGATTTGTGACCACTGTTTGGGAGGGATGGTTATATTGTGTATCTGGACTGAATTTTAGGTCTCTACGTCCATCCCATGGGAATGGGAGCAGTAACAAAGGTGTTGCATTTATATTTTTGTTGAGTGTATGTTAAAGTGCATAAAGGGGGTGATTGTTGTGTGCAAATTGTGTGGTTTTAACAAGACTTTCTGTGTATTGAGGAGGTGAAATTATGTGAGTTGACCTGGGAGTGTCAGAACTCTGGTGGCAAAACTTTTGTGTGTTTAAGGTTGTTGAGGTTGTTGTGGTGACGGGTTGATTCTGTCAGTTAGGTTCGGGTTGCTGTTGTTTTTGATTTAATAGAGGGAGTTTTAGGAAACATGGACAGGTCTAAGAGGGGGCCCATTATTTTTGTAACAGTGCACTTAGAGAAAACCTGTCAGGTGATTTTGTTTTGTGTTTTCATGAGCTAATAATCATATTTATAAATATTTATTTATAAATATTTTTTCTCATTTTTGTTCTAAGCAGGCCTGCAACAGTGAATAACAGCGCTGACAAATTCTCGGGAAGAGCAAATATAAGGTGGGCTTTCCAGATTACAACTGGCTGAGGAGAAAGCTACCTGTGGGGACCTGATCAGGTCGTAAGTCCCTGTCTAAAAGGATTGTAGCGAGTCAATCCAGTCCAAAAGCATAAAGAAATATTTTCCTATGGAAAATAAAAAATGAATGAGCTCATTTTGCTGAGGGTGGAGAATCTGATCACTTGCGCGGGAGGCTCCACTATTTATTTTATGACATAGATTGGATCATGAGTGGGGAAAACTGAGCATTTTGAGTTTTGTATAGTATTTTGACACATGAACTGTGTCAAAATAAAGGGGGAATTTAGGGTTTAATAATTTAATTGTTTAATAATTTAGGATCATTTTAGGACTTTTTGGGGTTTTTGGTCATTTGGATATGGTAAAACTGAAACTGTTATTTTTATGTTAAGGTTAAAGGATTAAAGTGAACTGAATCCTGTTTAGTAGATACAATGCCGGTGTTTTAAAGCTGTGTACAAATCTTAGAGGGAAACTGTGGGACACGTTGACAAAAAGATGTGCTTTGGGGAAAACTAGTGAAGGTTCTAGACAGGTTTGATTTCTTTTTTGGTTTCTAGAAGAAGTGGTTATAATGTATGCTTACACATACAGATATTACATAGATTTATTTTTAGGATAAAGGGGAGAGCTTATAAATAGAAATGATTTTTTTATACATATTGCATTTTGTGCCTTTAAAGGAGTTGTGGCTCAATTCGTCTCTTGAGGGTCACGAGCCTTTGGCTAGCGCTATGATTGGCCAATCTACTGTGAGGATGATATGAGTTTTTGAAGGATTGCACACGCTTACAGACACAGAGTCCATAAACACACATGACAGTATTGATTCCAGGCAAAAGGCCTCAAATTAATTTAGCTTTTAACTGAACTTAAAGAAGGACCAAAGGAAGGAAAGCATATATTTTGGTTCAGTCTGATAAACTAGAATTAGAAGGTATTGTTACATTAAAAGGAGCAAAATGAAATAAAAAGGCTATATTAAAAAACAGGTTATAACATAGGAAATGTGGGGTTAAAATGAAGTTAGTGTTAACACACAGGAGTTGTTTCAAGGCAGCATTTAGCTATGATGAAATGTATGCAGGAGTAATTGCTTATATGCTTAAACTTAATTGATTAAAGTGGTTGTTTTCTTTTGGAGCTTTTAGTAGAATAGGCGCTTATAATGATTTTCTTGTTAAAAAGGTGACTTAAGATTAGAGTAGAGGCACTTGCAGCAGCGACAGTTTGTGTACAGGATGTTGATGATCAGATAAGGGAAAATAGAGCGAGCAACCGGACGTGAAAGCAGCGCTTTAAGAGTTTTAAAATGATGAGTACCGTTGAAGAATATATATAAATACAAGTCTATAGGTCAAGAAGATAATTAGGATACGGCTTTTGATTACAGAGTCCCAAATAGGATAAGTTAGGGAGGTGCAGGAAAAGGTGTTTTGTTTCCTTTGCAGAAGATCTCGGCGACCACAGGGGGGTGAGGATGCTGGAGGCCCGAGGCCTGATGGACCACAAGAGAGGGACCGAGAAAACCTAAGCTTACGCATGGAGTGTTCTCGAATGGGAGCTGGTGTTTATTACTGGACCAATTAGATGACATGAGGTTGTCTGATTTGCTGAGCCAGAGGACGGCTAGAGAGGGTCAGAGCGAGGACACAATGTATTGCGACCTCTGGTGTTCCAGAGGTCGAGAGAGGGAGTGTGGAGTAGGGAAATTATTTTACTGCTATTGGTAAATAATCATCATCATTACCATTGCATTAATAATATAATCTGCAGCACTGATATTGCATTCAGAGGTTTAAACAGTGTGTGTGTCTTTCAGAAAGACTAAGTTGCAGGCTGACAGGAAGTTGCAGAGAGTTTGCAGAAGTGAAAGCAGAGTCTAAGTTATTCTGAGGAGCAGGGTAGACGAAGCTATTTGAATTACTAGGTTATTCAAATTGTTTGTAATACTTTTATATTCTTTTATTAAGCTTTTAGTAGAGGTTCTTGATTAAAACATTTATTCAACATAGTACATATAGTTTCAGTTAGGTTATTGTACCTAAGGATGAGCCTCTGTTCTGGTAAAAGGTCAGAAGTGCAACGGGTGAGATGAGAGAGCATGTAAGGTCAACACATACACACACACATTAGTTAGACTCATTTATAGGTGAGAGGTTAGTCATGTCTGGTTGTAACTGCGAAATTGTCTCTGTAAAAGAGGAACCGTTCCTTGTTGTCTCTGAGAATAAGGAACGAGGTCTTGCACGATGGATGGCTGAACGGGAAGTCAAAAGGTTGACCGGAGGAAATACCGGCCATGAAGATAGAAGACAATGTTCTTTGAAACTGTGTTAAAAGTCATTGTGGTTTTGATTTGACGTATGTATATATTGTACTCTCCTTCCTCAATATTTGAACCTTAACAAAATCTAACCACATGCAGCTTTCTGCACCACTTTCTGCTTTTCAGTGTACTTGTACTTACTGCCACGCTGTTTTTATTGCTACAATGACATCAGTTCCTTCCTTGTTACTAAAACTGAGTCTGAAGTACGATTTCACTAATTCAGAGGGGAAAGCAACCGTGGCAGTTTGTCCTGAAATAACTGTGATATCCACATTTCTGCTTTTGTCTCAAAATACATTTTCAAATTTAACCTTGAAATTTCAAGTTTATTTTCAAAATGATCAGTATTTCTTTCTCTTAATGTGACCTCACAGCCAAACATTCCCATCATTGTAAGACGTGTAAGTGTTGTTTTCGTTCTGTCAGGCTGACTGCGTTTGTGGTAAGAAGTTTTGCCAAAGCTCAGTCTTTCATCTTTATTGATCCCAGAAAGATCGAAGAGTCTAAGACCTGGCTGCAACATAAACAACAAGAAAATGGCTGTTTTGAAAAGTCTGGGAAACTCTTCCACAACGGAATGAAGGTAACCTTGGGGATGGCTGTAGCTCAGGTGGCAGAGCAGGTCAGCCACTAATCAGAAGGTCGGTGGTTTGATCCCAGGCTGCATCCTGGCTGCATGCCAAATATCCTTGGGCAAGATACTAACCCCGTGTTTGCCTACTGGTGGTGGTCAGAGGGCCCGGTGGCGCCAGTGTCCGGCAGCCTCGCCTCTGTCAGTGCGCCCCAGGGCAGCTGTGGCTACAATGTAGCTTGCTATCGCCAGTGTGTGAATGTGTGTGTGCATGGGTGAATGACTGAATGTAGTGTAAAGCGCTTTGGGGTCCTATGGACTAGAAAAGCGCTATACAAATGCAGACCATTACCATTTACCAACCTGCAGTTCTTCGCTGTTAGACTGTGGAAACAGCCTCCAGTGTGGACGAACTTTAACAAATTTTATTACTATTGTCATGCAAACACGGGAAACAATGTAGTAAATACCGTAATAGCTCACACCAGTATATTCTATTATTTTATTTAAGAAATAATTTCCATACATCTTGTTCCATTCACACCAGCACTGCTTTCTATCTAGCATTCACACATATTTATACAAAATACAAAGTATGCACTAGAGACCAACTTGGGATTAGTATCTTGCCCACAAATATTTGGCATGCAGGCTGGAGCAGCCGGGAATCAAACCACCAACCTTCTGATTAGTAGATGACTACACAAACTGTTTATAAGGTTGGGGAAACCCGAGGTGAAGAAACATCCATCTCACTGGAAATACAATGTCCAGATGAACAAAATCAACTTCCTGCTCATCTCTTTAGCTGGATGTTTGAACATGCATGAAGACATTCATGATACTAAAACCACATGCAGCTGAAAATCATTTTCATGACTTCATATCCCTGAATGTTGGTGCATTGATGATAAAGTGTCTATGATGTCTTCTGTTGACAGGGTGGTGTATCTGATGAAGTGACTCTCAGTGCGTACGTTACTGCTGCCTTCTTGGAAATGAATACATCCCAACATGTGAGTAGCTGTGTGCAGATCAACAATGGATAATATATCGAGTGTGGGAGAGAGTATGAGCGTGCAGCGTTTAAAGTGTGGAAGTACTGACCTTACTTTGAGTTTGATTCCGTAAAAGGTGATGAAAACATTAGTGTCCGCTGTTCACTGTGTGGGAAGAAAACTTCTTTTTACAGCGAAAAAAAAAACCTAAACTTTTGTGGGGAAGTAATCAGTAATTAGTTACTGATTACTTTTTTCAAGTAACTTGACCAACACTGCCCACTACCAGCCAACATTACCAGATGACACAGCTCACCTTTGTTATTTCTATTGGCATTTTTATATGGAGTATGCATCAAGATATTAAAGCAGCTTCAGTGTCAACAATGCAAGTCATGATCATTGTTAGTGATGCCTGTGCCATTCTGAGAAGGGTAAGTGTGTGGAAGTGTGAAAAGATGCCAGAATAAACTTGTCAAAATCAAATAACTATCTTATCTTGACTAAAGGGGTCCAGACAAAAATACCGGCAAGTATTTGAGTTTTATCAATTTTTAAAGTATTTTTTTCTTTTGTGCACAGCTACTGACTTGTTGCAGGTGCCTCGGTTGGCTCCAACAAAAACAATTTTCTGTCTCATTCCACCCATTCCCATTTTTCCCATGTACTCCTTAAATTTTCCTGACAAAATAAAGGCTGAAGTGCCATTGATGACACAATTGTTAAAAATTCCATAAATTTTAGTCACAAAAACAAAAACAAGCACTGGTAAACAATTTGGGGTCTGAGTGTGCCATGATGTGTTGACCTGTGGAACCAGCACGCTAATACAGTCTGGATCAGCTCTCTGTCTAAAAAGTCCTAATCTCTGATCCTATGGGTTTTACTCAGGAAGCAGTAAAGAACTTAGGTGGAGGGTAATGGGTGAGGAGACTCTCTCACTTCTAACTGCCTCTGGTGTCGAAATATCTACCCTGCATGTCTCTGATAAAAACAGGGGACCTAAGCAGCCTTGTAGGCCTGGTGTTCATTGGCCACTTCTCTCTAGACCAGTGCACTTGGCATAACTTCACCCTTGACCAGTGCACTTTGTATAACTTCCCTTTAGACGAGTGCACTTGGTATATCTTCCCCTTTGACCAGTGCACTTGGTATATCTTCGCCTTTGACCAATGCACTTGGTATATCTTCCCCTTTGACCAGTGCACTTGGTATAACTTCGCCTTTGACCAGTGCACTTGGTATATCTTCCCTCTAGACCAGTGCACTTGGTATATCTTCCCCTTTGACCAGTGCACTTGGTATATCTTCCCTCTAGACCAATGCACTTGGCATATCTTCCCCTTTGACCAGTGCACTTGGTATATCTTCGCTCTAGACCAATGCACTTGGTATATCTTCCCCTTTGACCAGTGCACTTGGTATAACTTCACCTTTAGACGAGTGCACTTGGTATATCTTCCCCTTTGACCAGTGCACTTGGTATATCTTCCCTCTAGACCAATGCACTTGGTATATCTTCCCCTTTGACCAGTGGACTTGGTATATCTTCCCCTTTGACCAGTGCACTTGGTATATCTTCCCTCTAGACCAATGCACTTGGTATATCTTCCCCTTTGACCAGTGGACTTGGTATATCTTCCCCTTTGACCAGTGCACTTGGTATATCTTCCCTCTAGACCAATGCACTTGGTATAACTTCGCCTTTGACCAGTGGACTTGGTATATCTTCCCTCTAGACCAGTGGACTTGATATATCTTCGCCTTTGACCAGTGCACTTGGTATAACTTCCCCTTTGACCAGTACACTTGGTATAACTTCGCCTTTGACCAGTGCACTTGGTATAACTTCGCCTTTGACCAATGCACTTGGTATATCTTCCCTCTAGACCAGTGCACTTGGTATATCTTCCCTCTAGACCAGTGGACTTGATATATCTTCGCCTTTGACCAGTGCACTTGGTATAACTTCCCTCTAGACCAGCGGTCCCCAACCCCCGGGCATCGGAGTGAGTCGTTTGGTACCGGGCCGCGAGAGTAGAGGCTCAGGTGTGAAATGTATGGTTTTCAGGGTTTTTATCGGTTTTCAGCGTTATTTTATCGTTTTCATCGTTAACTCGGTTTTCCTGGGTCTTTTCACGTCTGTTATGAATAAACCGGTATTAGTTTTATTTTGTTGTATTTATCCACGACACCTTGAAGGCCGGTCCGTGAAAATATTGTCGGGCATAAACCGGTCCGTGGCGCAAAAAAGGTATGGGACCGCTGCTCTAGACCAGTGCATTTGGTATAACTGGGCTTAATTTAGTGGCTTGGATAGCTAAGCCCAAGGCTCGGTTACTTTTAAAGAGTTGGAATAAACTGTAAGAGCTTTTCATACTAATGTAGATTAATACTTGGGTTTTTAGCTTTACAGTTTCATGAAGGGTTAAAAACTGGAAATATCTATAAATTAGACTTTTAGAATGCAGGATATTTTATTCACCCAGTTTAGCATGAGCAAATCAAAAGCACAATCAATTAATAATAAAACGGAATCAAATTACTTATCTAATTAACCTGCTCTCAGCTAATGCTGACTTTGTTCTGATCTCTGTGAAGAGAAAGGTTGTAGAAAATAGGAATCTGGAGTTATTTCTTTGATCCTTACTGTATGGAAATCCAAATCTTCTTGAGTCCATAATCCAGCATGGCAAATTAAAGCAGAGAGAAAAACAAAAAATGCAAAACCAATTTGCAGGTTCACATTTTGGGCTGAGCGGTTTACCTCTCTGGCATCTTTGCTGAAATTTTCACTTGAGATCTAACTGTTCATCATGCAGGGGACAAAGGGAAGAACCTTATATTTCTTCTTGGCTAACCTTTATATCTGTTCACCCCTTCTTCCCCCTCTCCTTGTGGATGCATCTGGCCTCTCCCATTGTGACATCCACACCTTATCATCCTCACTCTATCAATCTGACTTACACATACATGATTTAAAACAAAGTTTACATTTTAAAATCACTTCACTACATTTTCTTCTTTCCTTAGGGTGAAACCCTCCATGCATGGTCAGGAACTTTCTTGTCTTGATGTCAGTGGCTTCTATCTCCTTCTTTTCCCAGCTTATTATTCCAGCAGGGTACCTGATCACGGGCAGGGCGTAGGTTTTGATAGGCCGGATCTTGTTCTTACCGTTCAGCTGACTCCTCAGCATTTGCATGACCCTCTGCAGGTACTTGGTGGTAGCAGCTTTCCCAGCAGCCTCTTTGTGGTTCTCATTTGCCTGTTGGATCTCCATGTACTTGTAGCTGTCCTCTATGTCTGCAATGTTGCCTTAGTTAGATTCCCTCAGTTCTGCCTACCTTTCCTCTCTTTGTTGTCATCCGGCTACATTTCTCCAGTCCGAACGATATTCCAATGTCATTGCTGTATATCCTGGTGGTGTGGATCAGTGAATCGTTGTCTCGTTCACTCTTGACATACAGCTTGATGTCATCCATGTACAGGAGATGGCTGACAACTGCTTCATTCCGTAGTCAGTATCCGTAGGGACAGAGCATCTCCTTGATAGATGGTGACTTGTGCTATGGGCTTGAAGTTGGCCTCTAGTGTTGTATGCCACATCCCCATTGAGTTCTTGATGAAGGCTCTTAGAGTCCTGTTGAGGTTGTACAGGTCTAGGCATTCCAGGATCCAGCTGTGGCGCATCGAGTTATAGGCCTTCTTGTAATCAATCCAGGCAGTCTCGACTGATTGTTACCAGTAGTTGGTGTTTTGCACCTCTAGTATTCTTGCCAATGAGTGGGGCACAGGAACATGTGCCTGTTCATCTTAGCCACTATGATGCCTGACAGGAGCTTCCATGTGGTACTGAGGCAGGTTATTGGTCGGTAGTTGAATGGGACCGATGGGACCGATCCCTTCAAGACTGTCTGGCCTAGCTGGATGCGACAGATTCCTTCAGGACTGTCCGGCCTACAGTTAACCATTCTGGGTGTCTCTCATCACCTAACAGCTGGTTCATTTGTGCTGTCAGACGCTCATGGAGTGCAGTCAGCTTCTTCTGCCAGTAGACGTGAGCCATACTGGTGTATGGCAAGGTGCTGGCCAAGGCTGTTAGTCATTGCTTGGCAGTTTCCTTGGACAGCTTGCTATACTTCTTGGGCACCGTCTTTGTCACACTTTTCTGCAGCTCCGATAGTTAGCTAACCTCCCTCCTTGATCTTAGCCTCTAGTAATAATAATAATAATAAATTTTATTTATGAGCACCTTTCAAGTCACCCAAGGACACTTTACAATAGGATAAAATGCTTAGTAAAACAATGGCAGAATAAGAACAATAAAATAAAAGCACAAGATAAAATTAACAAACAGTGGATTCACAGTGAATATGCAGATTTGAACTGATGAGTTTTGAGTTGGGATTTAAACTGGGGTAGAGAACCAATGTTTCTTATTTCTGGGGGCAGAGAGCTCCACAGCCTGGGAGCAGAGCAGTTGAAAGCTCTGCTTCCCATGGTGGTGAGGCGGAAGGAAGGTACAGCAAGCTGGATAGAAGAAGAAGAACGAAGTGCAGCAGCAGAGTTCTGAACCAGTTGAAGCTTATGGAGGGATTTTTGGGGGAGACCATGCAAAAGAGAATTGCAGTAGTCAATACGGGAGGTAACAAGACTGTGGACAAGAATGGACGTAGACTGGGTGGAAAGAGAAGGAAGCAATCTGTTAATGTTACGTAGATGGAAGTAGGCAGAACGGGTGAGATTATTGATGTGAGATTTATAGGAAAGTGAACTGTCTAGGATGACACCAAGGCTCTTAACCTGAGGAGAAGGGAAAACTGTGGAGTTATCGATGGTGAGTGAGAAATGGTTCGCCTTCAAAAGGTTGGATTTGGTGCCAATAAGGAGGATCTCAGTTTTATCCTCATTGAGCTTTAGAAAATTAGAGGTAAACCAGGATTTTAACTCGGATAGACATTCTGTAAGGGAAGAAGGTGGGAGGGAGGAATCAGGTTTGCAAGAGAGATATAACTAGTCTCCTTCTTGTGGCTGTTCAACCTGTAGCCAAGCAGCTCTCTGATCACTGCTGCCGTAGTGTAGATCAGCTTGTTAGTCTCGATAATCAAGGCTGTAGGTATCGCATTTACAACATCTAGCAGATCTTCACATCTTGGTAACCAGATACAGGGGATCTAGGTTTCAAGTTTTGCCATGATCTTATCTTTCAGGTCAGTTCCTCTCGCACTATAGCACTTGGGGCTTGGCACAAATCTCGAGTTGAGGTGATGACATCTCCCCCCTGACCCCCTCTTCCTCCCCTCCTGGCTCCCATAGCATTTGTTGTGGAAGTTTTCCATTTAAATAAAGCCTGCAGACGAGCGGTGAACGGTAGCTAACAATCTTTAATCCAAACACACAAAGAACAGAAAACAAAGCTTGTGGAGAGCCTACATGACCGCGGGGCAGGTCAGCAGAGTCTCCCTGAGCCTAGCATGGCTCTCAGTTAAATGCCTTCTCCAGGAACAAAAGGCAGTACACAGCTGTTTCACACTTTAAGGTTCACAAAGAGACAAAAGACTCTTCCTGTGGAGTTGTCTGCTTCCCCCAACTTCCTTACTACACCCCCACCATTTGTCTTACAGTATGGGTGTCAGACATGTTAAAATCCAGTGGCACCAAGGCATCATACAATAAAATAATGTGATTAATACATAAGTAAAAGAAATTCCTATACACATTTGTGTTGTACCTCGTCAATCTCTTACTGTGAGAGCAATACCCTTCTTTCGAATGTTGGAACGCTGAGCTATTAGTTGTTTTGCCGTCAATGTGGATGCTGGGTATCGAAGATTCCATAGGTCCCTCATCCTCTTCATGTAACCCCTTCCGCCAGGGTTACTTGTATAGTAGCATTCCAACAACGCCCTCCAATGCCTTCTTGTTCCAGTAATTGATCTGGGCGACATCCGAGCCAGTATGCATATACATATATACATATATATATATATATTAGGGGTGCAACAATACACAAAATTCACGGTTCGGTTCGGTTCGATACTTTGGTGTCACGGTTCGATATTTTTTCGATACAAAAAAAATGTTCATGCCTTTTTAATTTGTCATTTATTAAATTTTCACGGCACATTCCGCACCACATTTCTGTGCGTTCATCATTTGTTTGAAGCCAGCTCGCCTCCTGCAACTACTTTTCCGAGAATACGTGCTTCTTTTGTGGTTCGGACTCCTTCTGACATTTCTTTGGAGGTGGAGGAACATCACAGTAATTGCTTAAAGGAGCTTGCTTCTTCGACATCTTTAAGAGTTCTAAACAAATGTCTGTCCTCCTCCTGAAAATCTTATGTATGCAAACACGCGTTGCAACTTCTTATCTTGTGCCCGTTTTTTATTTTGACAGCGAATGCGCACCTGCGGACCACTTATGTGCAGCCCCGGTTATTTCGCTTGTCATATTGCAGCCACAGAAATTCTTTTGTCCATGAAACCATAAAGCTGCACTTTCTTTTTGCCTTATAGTCTGATTTGTCATAACTTTTCCGTTTTGTGGTAAGCTTTTCTTTGGCTGTCACTTCTTCACCCTGACCTCTCTTATTTGGCTCAGCAGAACTAAAATATTGTGGCGAGCTCAGACAAGGAGGAGACGGAGGTGTCGTTTGGTCTTGCTTCCCGTGAGCTAGCCAGGGAGCACAGCCGTTTATTGACATCTGCAGAAGAACACTGCCACTAGCTAACTGCTCAGCGCGGCAACCGCACAGCAACAACAACAACAACACACAGGGCGCCCTCTGACCCCGGAAGGACACACCGTCGCAGCGAGAGGGCGTCACCCGTCACTATGGCAACATAAACAAAACAGAACCCCGAACAGCCCTGACCCGCTACATAGCCCCCACCTAAGGGGTCAGTCGTCCCCGACGACCCCATTACCCCACACAAAGTCCTGCAAATGTCCAGGTGCCTTCCTTTGGCGCACCGGCCAGTCACGACCGGCGGGGGAAAAGTCACTCGGGTCAGAACATGGGGTGCCACCATCATCCCACTTCTGACACCAATGTGGCGAGCTCAGACAAGGAGGAGACGGAGGTATCGTTTGGTCTTGCTTCCCGTGAGCTAGCCAGGGAGCACAGCCGTTTATTGACATCTGCAGAAGAACACTGCCGCTAGCTAACTGCTCAGCGCGGCAACAGCACAGCAACAACAACAACACACAGGGCGCCCTCTGACCCCGGAAGGACACACCGTCGCAGCGAGAGGGCGTCACCCGTCACTATGGCAACATAAACAAAACATAACTGTACAAACAGAACCCCGAACAGCCCTGACCCGCTACAATATATATCCTGCTGCTTTTTCACACGCACTCACATAACGCTCAGCGATTCTCTGCGCGATCAACCTCTCACATGTTTAAGCTTGCTGCGGGAGATTTCACTTGTCATGTTTGCATAGTAAGCTAACGATTGATAAGACAACGTCAGAGGAATTGGTGCGCAAATGATCATCACTCACCAATCAGTGCTGTCGCTCTCTATACACAGTTCACGCGATTGCAAAGTGAAAGCAAAAAACAAGCGCAAATTCAAACGCGATTTCAATATGTCACATATTGGCAGTGGCTCACCGATGCCAATGACATAATTACCCAGCTACATTTCCGAAAGAATGCAAAAGCATTGACATATATTTTTCCTTCCTACAATAGCCCGACGGGCAGGGCAGAGATAGATTTTGGTAGCCCGACTGGAAAAATCGCTAGCCCCGGGACGTCGGGCAGGCGATTTTGCGAGCCCTGTATCTGATTGAGGAATCACTCATCTTTGGAAAAGAGAGTTTATTACAGAGAAATGGCTCTTTCCAAAATAAAAGCTATACTATACGCTTCTTCTGGGCTATATTCTCAGCAGCATATTAAACATATCAGGTCCCCATAAAAAGAATCATGTGCTAACGGCTGTCTAAATGACTCGGGTAAAGTTTGTAGCATCCGTGCTTGTTGTTTTTGTCTGCTTCCACTTGTCTTTGCACTAGGATGATGTCGGTTTAAATGTGCAGTCATATTTGTTGTGTTCCCACTAGTGCTGTCAGCGTAAATCTCGTTGAAATGACGTTAACGCCACAACACGGCAAATCTCCGTTAACGAGCTACCGCGGATCGCCCGTGCATGGGGCTGGACGGCCAACACGTTAACGAGCTAACTGCGCTAACACACTAGCTCCCACCCATGTAATTGAGCATTGCGTGGCACATCCAACATACTGTTTTACTTTAGTCCATGACGCGCTTACCTTCAGGGTCATACGTCACATGAAAACCAAAATAGTTCCAAACGCCAGATCTGAATGAGGGTGGGGGAGGTTTAATTTGCCATGTTGCAAGGAGAGCTTAACTTCTGTCTCGCTAGCTTGCCCTGCGCTTGCGCTCAGTGAATCTGCTTCGACTACTCCGCCTAGGCTGCACTGTCGAGCGCAGATCCACTGAGCGCTCAACACAGACAGCATCATCAGAAGGAAAGTTGATAAAACAAATTAAAAATTTATTTTGTATTGTTCGATACATATGCGTACCGAACCGAAAGCACTGTATCGAACGGTTCAATATCGATACGAGTATCGTTGCACCCCTAATATATATATATATTAGGGGTGCAACAATACACAAAATTCATGGTTCGGTTCGGTTCAATACTTTGGTCTCACGGTTCGATATTTTTACGATACAAAAAAATGTCATGCCTTTTTAATTTGTCATTTATTAAAATTATAAATATATATTTTAACTCAGAAGTACAGTTTTTAAATTTAATGTTGCTGAAACAACAAAATAATTTAAAAAATCAATCTATCTGATTGAGAAATCACTCATGTTTGGAAAAGAGAGGCTGGCCTGTAGGTGACCTGTGGAAATCTCACAGTCTAAGAAGACTAACCTGACACTTTTCATATCCTCCCTGGTGAAATTAAAGTGTCGGTCCACCGAGTTAATGTGATCCGTGAATTGTGGAACGTCCTGAGAATTGATTTTCACCCAGGTGTCATCCACATACCTGAACTCTCACCAGCAAGGACTGGTATCACCACCCAACCTGTACAGTGTTTTTTCAATATGTTCTTTATATTGTAAATACTACTAGAAGATTGCTCCAGTCTTTGCTTGATCTGTACTTTCCTCTAATTGCTGTGTTTTCTATTATCACGTTGATGTTTTGAGTGACTGAATCAGGAACTCTGCCTCCTATTCTTCTCACACTGGATTTAATGAAAGAAGATTTCTGTTTGTCCATTAAAGTTCTTTGTTGTGATCTTTTAAAGGATCCTGTGATGATCCAGAGCCTGGCTTGTCTCAAGGAGTCTCTCAGTGACCTGAGCAACACCTACACTACAGCTCTGCTGGCCTATGTGTTCACTCTGGCAGGAGACGTGGAGACCCGAGCTCACCTTCTGCAGCACTTAGACACAGTTGCAGTGAGGGAAGGTGAGTCATCCTTTAGCAGGACATCATTCAGGCTTCATTAGCATCACTGTGACTGTTATTGTGTTTGTAGGAGGTTTCCTCTACTGGTCTCAGACAGCAGCAGAAACATCAGCCTCCCTGTCAGTGGAGATCAGTTCTTATGTGCTGTTGGCCAAACTCAGTGCCTCCCCGACTGCTGAGGATCTAGGATATGCCTCTGGTATTATCAGGTGGCTGACTGGGCAGCAGAACTATTACGGAGGCTTCTCCTCCACTCAGGTACGACACCACCCGAACAGTATGAAGCTCATCTTTGAGTACAGTCTTAGACAAAACCAGGGACAGAAGAAATAATACTGAAGCTTTCAGTTTTCTATCAGATATGTAAAACAGATTTGTTTTAGCCAGGCAGAGAAGTTTTTATTCTTTAGTTAGAATATGACATTTAAGTTTTGTCTAAAAATTCATTGTTTTAACAGAATAGCAATGTTACCTCAGACTTCTGTACACCAACTACACGTAACAGCCTGTAAATAACAGATCACCTGCGAGTTTATACCTGTAATTTCTATACTTTGATAATTCTCAGTTAAAGATATTTTAACCTGTTTAACGTTTATTAGAGAGTGATATTATACCCCTCATGTCAAACTGACAGGTCATGAATTATTCATGAGCTCAGGAAGTAATTATTCATGAGCTCTGGAAGTAGGAAGTAATTAAGGAAGTAATAAAATTATGATATTCATAAAATTATGATATCATAATTTTATGATATCATAATTTTATGATATTCATAAAAATATGATATTCATAAAAATATGCTAGTTCATAGCTCATTGCTTTTTCCCCCTAAAAACAACTAATTGATTATTTTCAAAGTTTCTTATATATCAAATAGCATTCTTTTATTTTTTTAAGCCATTAAAAAGTTTTTACTTTTTATGCTCAAAAAACGCCATCTGGTGGCGGGTCAGTGTGTGTGTGTGTGTGTGCGTGCGCCCGACACTGTGTGTGCGCGCGCGCCCGACACTGTCTCCGGACCGTGCTCTCTCGGGCTCCGTGTTTATGTGTTTTAAAAATCTGTTAAACCATATTAAAATTGTTTAGTTAAACTTGTGCTTTTGTAACGTTCAGTATGGCCGGAAATACAGGCTGCATGCCTTGGGGCAAAACTTTATTTCGGTTTATATGCATTTGTAGATTTAGAATAAAACTCATACTCAGAAAAAAACTCTCGCGATCCCCGCAGCCCCCTTAACCTAATACTTAGAAACATAAGCAGGGAAAACTCCTTAAAAAACCCTCCGCGTTTTCCCCAAAACCCTAGAATAACTTGTTAGGTACCCCCTCTATTCCCAAAACCTTATATTCGATAACAGGGGAAATCCTGAAAAAATCCTTAGTCTTTTTTCTCAAAATCAGCGCCCCGCGGCTCCCGCCCCCGTAATGCTCAGCCGAACAAAGTCAAAACTCCTTTAAAAAATCCTCCGCGATTTCTCCAAAAACCCCTAGAATAACTTGTTAGCTACCCTCTATTCCCAAAAGCCTTATAATCCAAAACAGGGGGAAAACTCCTTAGTCTTTTTTCTTCAAAAACTTCCCTCTTACTAGCAACCTCTAAAATTCAACGCACAGTCTAAGTTCTACCTCGCTCTTAATCGCCGACCCTTCCAGAGCAGAGCACAATTTTTTCCTGCTTGTTCGCTCCCCGCTCTGATCCCGAATGCGCTGCCTACCTCGTTTGAAAATTTCCGCCAGAGACCAACTCCCCCTCACTTCGCCCCCCTGCCAATCACATAACAAATCGCACGGCTCCCTTCGCACCCCGGTTAGCCAATCGGCTCCAGGTCTGATTTACCTTCTCAGCCATAGGTTTATTCTCTTACTCCCATTCAGGATAAATAATCTAACATTTCAGCTTAAATTTAACTGTTTTTTTTTCTCTCTCAGAAAAAACAAGCAAGTTTTCTCTTTTTTTCGCAAAGAAACATGGCCGTGAGACCTACCAACCTAACTGTGCTCTCTCAAACGCCTGTACACTGCTACCGCTCCTCCGCCACGCCGTCAGAACTCAGACGACTACATCTCTGCAGAGTGCAGCCAACACCAGCGGTCAACCGTTTGGAGCAAAGATTCAGCCTCAACAATGGGGGGTTTTGGGGTTATGCCTTCAGCGTCCCAGAGAGTGAAATCTTTTTCTATCAGCTCAAAGCGGGTGAAAGTTTTGGTCCGCTAACACCGCGGATCGCTTTTACTTGCTCTGACTGGGCTGTTATTACACTCATTACCACCCCTGAAATAGAGAGAAGCATGCGGGAGACGAGCTCGCAGCAACCGCGAACCAGAGACCAGCAAACACAGACGCATCGGGTTTTCAAAGAGGAGTACTCGTTCCCCCCATTCACCCAAGAACACAAACGACTCCGGACTGAAAACACGGTGAGCAAAACCGTCACATACACCCAGTGGCAGACCAAGAGCACCCCATTTTGCAGATGGATATGTAGAGCTAGTCGACAAACATGCGATCGAGCCTGCACAGATGATTTTGTTTTGGACCTTACAAACACCCAGTCCGGGGTTTTCAGCACATTGCTTCGGATTCCGACTCAGGACTGGCTCAACATGATGGCCGAGAAGAATGCGACAATCTTAGACCTGTTCAAAATGAGTAAAAGTACAACTGAGCTGGTCATGGTTGGAAATAACCCGCTACGCTCTACATATCCCCAGCCCCCACATCCGGTCCCCCTTACCCCCGCCTCCTCCTAATTCTAACCCTTAAAAACCGCAACCGCTCTCTCATTCACAACTTCTTAAAACAACCATGCCTCACCACAGCTTTGGACCCCTCAGCGCTCTATCTCCATCATCCCTCCGACCATCAACTGCTTCTACACCACCACCCAGCCCGCCAATGGATCTGGCTACCCCGCCACCCACTCCGCCAATCGGTCTGGCTACTCCACCATCGAGTCCGTTGATGGAGAGCCCGCATCAGGCCTCAACATCTCCGGTCGCTATGCTTCCACCCCCGCCCTCATCACCTCAAGGATGGAACTCGCCCAGCCACCCACAACTATCCGCTCTCGGGTGGCTATCACCGCAGCAGACCACCTCAAGCACCGCAATCTCCGGTGCATCGCTGTGGGCCTTGGGCGACCCTGTGTGCCGGGCTCTTTTCGGAGAGTCTGAAGACAATGACCCCCACCTCGGCGAATGCCGCGGACAGCCTTCGCCCGCGGACAACGATGAGGCCGCGACTCTACTCCCTACTGCTGTGTTTGAACTTATAAAATTGACTGTAAAGTACCTTGTTAACTCCTTGCTCCAGAAACACAGACAAGATGTCTGTCAGGGATGTGAGGTGTCACATCCCTCACAAAGACGACATTCATGTCTTTTCCCATTGGAAAAATATTACTTTTTCAAGTACTATGATGAACTCTGCACAAGATTATGGAATGGACATTTCACCAACACATTATTAGAAATTTTGCGGTTAGAGGGTTTTTCACCACCAGCGGCTCAAGTCAGAGGTGTGGCCCAGGCATATCTCTTTGAACTCCGAGATGCCCGTGATATAGAGACCGCACTGCTGGAAATTGAGTCAAGCGTTACAGAAGTTACCCGTACCATAATTGATAAAGTACTATATGACAAATACTCCCTTTGGCTCCCCTAGTAATCGTTTTTTCCTTCTCTCCCTCTATTACCATTTATTTTTTCTTAACATGTTTTATTTTTCTTGTTTTTAGTTTTTAATGTTTTTCTCTGTTAGTTTTTTTTCTTACTTTTCTTGTTTCATGTATATTGTTTGTTTCATTACATCAGATTAAATAGTTTGTTGAAAACCATTACATCAAATAAAACTTTTTGGAAAAGCATTGCAAGAAATCAAACTCATTATTTTTATTCTACTAGAAAAGAAACAAGTATAATGTTATTAATTATATCAAATAAAAAATATATTTGCAAACTCGTTACATGACATAAAACTACCCGCTCATAATGAAATAAAACCATACTTAAACATAACTTCAAAGATCACACATGGCAGAGCAGAATCTATTGAAACGTGCATATTATGACCCAGCTCATCCTGGTAGTTTTTGCGGTGTGGAAAAATTGATTAAAAGCATACAGGATGAAACTGGTACAAAGATTAACGCGCAAACAGCCCAAAAATTCCTCTCTGGACAAGACGCTTACACCTTACACCGAGCTGCACGCCTGCACTTTCCGAGAAACCGTGTGTTCGTCCCCAGACCTCTTAATCAATACCAAGCAGACCTTTGTGATATGAGAGCGTTATCCGAGCATAATGATGGCTATCAATATTTACTTACAGTTATAGATGTTTTCTCTAAAAAAGCTTATGCAAGAGTCTTGAAAAACAAAACAGGCGTTCAAGTCACTAAGGCATTTGAATCTGTTTTGAAACATAGCCAAATCCCACAAAAACTCCAAACAGATAGCGGTAAGGAATTTTTTAATTCCAGTTTTCAATCTTTAATGAAAAAGCATGGTATAAATCATTTTGCTACAGGGAGCGATCTAAAAGCCTCAGTCTGTGAAAGGTTTAATAGAACTCTTAAAAGTAAAATGTATAGATATTTCACTGCTGCAAATACACGTAGATATATCGATGTGTTACAAGATTTATTAGACAGCTATAACAGTAGTTATCATCGTTCCATAAAAATGGCCCCGAATCAAGTAAATTCAGACAACACAGCCTTAGTATTTCAAAACCTGTATGGCACCTCTTCTCGTTCTAGAAAAAACCCTATGAAATTTAAAAAGGGTGATCACGTTAGGCTCTCTAAAGTCAGAGGTGTGTTTGATAAGCGGTATGAGCAAACATTCACAAGCGAGGTGTTTACTATTGACCAATGCATACCTAGAGATCCTCCCGTTTATAAAATCAAAGATTATGACGGGGAAGAAATTATCGGTAGTTTTTATGAGCATGAGCTGCAGAAAATCACTCTTGTCAAGGATAAGCTCTATCACATAGAGAAAATTCTCTCAAAACGTAAACAGAGGGGACAGGTTTATTTCCTGGTCAAATGGAGGAGCTGGCCTGAGAAATTTAATAGCTGGGTTAAAGCCAGTGAGCTTAAAACCATCGCATGAGATCCGTTTCTCCACACAAGCACCTTGGTAACCTTGGTAACGGGTCAGCAATGACTGTCAGGTCGCAGGGTTTTTATGTCACGCTTCCATCAAACGCAAGTTTGAATGTTTTTAAAAATAACACAAGCAGCTGCTTCCGTGTGGATCTCGCACAGCATCTCAATCTCGATGGTGCATGGGAGGTGGCTCTCACTGAAATTTCATATCCCTATACATGGCTTAATCTCCCTAATGATAAGGCTTATTTTGAATGTAGGAGAAAGGGTGATGCTGAGCAGAGGCCTGATAACGTGGTTAAAACCAAAATACGCGCCGGGTTTTATGAGGACGCTGAAACTTTGAGAGCTGAGATTGAGGCCTGCCTCAGGCGTATCGGCTCTGATATTTATCTAAAATATCATCCCATTGTTAAAAAGTTTGAATTCACAGCTGGGGGAATATATCAACTAAGGTTTTTTCCGCCTCTCGCATATATGCTTGGTGTACCAGCAGGTGTCTGGCAACGATTCGAGCGCAAATTTGCCCCATATGCTGCAGATATAAAGGCTGGCTGTTATCATCTATTCTGTTATTCTGATATAGCTGCCTTACAGCTCGTGGGTGATAGCTACTCCCCGCTACTGCGTACTGTGAAAATAGAGGGCAATTACGGAGATATCGTGACCCTATCTTTTAATAAACCAGACTATATTTCAGTCGCACGAAGACAAATCGAAAATATCCATATTGAAATCAAAACCGATCAGAACGAGCCCGTAAACTTTACCTACGGTAAAACGATAGTAAAGCTACATTTCCGGCCTGTCAAGGATCTTGCATAACTCATATCAAAAAAAATGGATAATAATAGATTTATAGGGTATTATCAAACGCAGGCTGGTAACGGCCTGCCCGGCTTTTCAGGTGCGCCTGTAATTTACGGGCGCGGAATAGCGTCTATTTTCTCTAAATTGTTTAGATTTGTAACCCCGTTCATAAAGAGGGGTGTGAGCATCGCAAAGCCTCACCTCAAATCTGCGGTCAAAGGTTTTGCTTCTGATATTGTCACCTCATCACTCTCAAATTTAACTCGCTCGAACACACCAGAACAGCAAGAGGGTTCGGGGTTGACCCTAATTTCGCGCAGACCCTTGAAGCGGCCCCCTGGTCAGAGGTTGAGAGAGTTTAAAAAGCGCAGGAAAACGATGAAAAAGAGACAGAGTGGGAAAACCGTCAGACGGATAGGACGCAAGACTGATATATTCTAAAAACAACATCAACTAAGAAGCAAATAGCAATGTCTTTACTTCACGAGAGATCAAACGAATGCACCTTGAGTGAGTTAGATATTTTTACAGCCCCACTCACTCAGATGTCTATCGAGGACAAATGTTATTCAGAAATTCTACCTGTAACAGCACTCACAGATCGGGGGCCTCTGGAATTTTATGTCCCCGGAAATGGCTTGCATTACTTAGATCTGAATGATACACTGCTCAGTTTAAGACTGAAAATAACAAACCATGATGGTAGCGATATTGGAGCAGACGCTAATGTTGGAATTATAAATTACCCTTTAAACACCATCTTCAGTCAGTGTGACGTCACATTGGGCGACAGACTGATTTCACAAGCGAGTTCGACACATGCATATAGAGCCATAATTGAAACATATTTAAATTACTCAGAAGAAACTCTGAAAACTCAATTTAGTGCAGGTCTGTTTTACAAAGATACTGCTGGCTCACACGACTCCCATGTTGTCAATAACGGGCCTAATAGGGGCTTAGTCCGGAGGGCAGTTTACAGTGAACGCTCGCGAGAGTTCCACGTGATCGGTCCGCTACATTCAGACATATTTTTCTGCGAAAAACTCTTATTAAATAATGTGGATCTACGGATTAAACTCACAAGAGCCAACGATGCTTTCACCCTCATGGCGCCTGAAAATGCCAATTACCATCTCAATATTGTTGGGGCATCATTGTTCGTAAGGAAAGTCACGGTGTCCCCCGCTGTCCGTGTTGGCCACGCGTCCGCTCTCATGCAAGCGAATGCATTGTACCCCATCTCCCGGATTAATGTAAAAACATTTTCAATACCCGAGAACTCGCGGATATCACATCATGAGAATCTTTTTCTGGGCTCACTTCCCCGTTACCTAGTAATTGGCATGGTTAACCATGAGGCTTTTACAGGTCGATATGATTTATGCCCTTTCAATTTCCAACACAATAATCTAGAGTTTTTGGCTCTGTGTCATGAGAGTAAGCAAATACCAGCCAAAGCGTTTCAACCCAATTTTGCTGAAAATCAGTCCGTAAGAGAGTTTTGCAGCCTTTACACTGCTACCGGGAGAAACCTGAAAGATTTGTCCTTGTGCATTGACAGACAGGAGTTTGAACAAGGATATACATTGTTTGTTTTCAATATGAATCCTTCAGATGACAGTCAGGCCTTGTCACCTGTGATAAATGGCAACTTGAGACTTGAAATGCGCTTCAGAGTGCCCCTGCCTCACACAACGACACTGATCGTTTATGCTTGTTATGATTCCATTCTCGAGATCAATTCCAAAAGACAAGTTTTGGTTGATTATTACTAAGGTTTCACTTATTGAATCATGAACAATCACGAATTGGAAAGTATTATGAGACTGTTAGTGGGCGATAGTTTTTTTGGAGTATATGCAGAAGATGAATTATTAACATTACTCAAACGCTCGTTTAAACGGCCTACATATATGATCATAAATACAGATCCGAGGAACAAGCCTGGAACTCACTGGCTGGCTATTTCTTTAGACGAAGATGGAGATGCTAGTTTTTACGATTCATTTGGATTCCCACCAGATTATCCTTTTTACCCGAAAAGTATTGTAACATTTTTGAAAAAGCACGCTAAACGTGTATCTTTTCATCAAAGACAGCTACAAGCCACACTCTCCACTGTATGTGGCCAACACTGCATATTTTTTCTGGCTAACAAATCGCGTGGAAAGAGTTATAAGGATGTACTTGCTTTATATAGCTCTGACCAAATAAAAATGATAGCATGGTCTCGTGTTTTGTAAAACGATTTATCAGATGTGTATTAATATGTAAGGCTAGCAATTTTAATCAAACTTCGTGTTCTCTGAAAGCTTTTAATGATTGTCATTTGTGCTAAAAAAAATATTTCAATAAAACTAACAAACGTTTTCTTTCGGAAAAAGTGGTGTATTTGTGCTTTTTGTTATATAAAAACATGAGAAACAATTAACTTTTAAAAACAATAACTTTTTATTTTTTGATTACATCAGAAATACAACCATTCGGGTGTGATGCTCTTGCTTTTCTTCTTCTTCTTTTTTTTCTTAACAATAACATCATCCTCAGATGATGTATGGTATTCTCCTGTTTCTCTCGAACCTTTTAGCGCTGCAATTTCCCTTCTAGCTGATAAGTTTCCAATAGTTGATAGGGGTATTTTTACATCCGCCAACATTGCCCGGGGACTTGCTAAAAATTTCATCAGGTCCAACATTTGACTACCTACAATGGGCTTTTCTCTATGCATCAATTCGCCCTCGTCACTCCATCCGATGTGACTTTTTGATGCTAATATTCTACGCATTAGATATTCAGTGTTTCTCTTTGAACGTGGATTTATGTGGGTTAAAACATCATGTAAAACCTTATTCACACTTCCCGTCTTTCCCCCCTCCTCGCTTTCTTCCTGCTGATAATCATCTGATCTCTCACTGTGACTCCCTTTACGCTCTGCGGGGAGTCTTAGTGTTATGTGTCTGCTTTCATCTGATTTCTGTCTCTCAAGCACCAGATACTTTCGTAAAAGCATATTATACTTTTTAATTTTCTCATCTGGTGCTAGACCTTGAGTCTCCAATACTTGTCTCATTTGACTATCCAGATCATCCTCCGCCTTCTCTCTGATATTCGCTCGAGAAGCATTTGCATGTGTTTCATTTAAGCGTTTGATCTGCTCAGGTGAGATCAGATACATTTTCTGCATTTTTATTTGCGAATGGCTCCAATAGCCAAGTCTGCCACAATGGGTAAAACTGTTGTGAGAAGAGGCAGCAGGAAACCCCCCTTTTGACTCATTAGCTTTCTTTTATTTCTAACACTGTCCCGTCTGCTGGCCATCTGTCTGATTTTCTCTCTATACCGTTTCAACTTCTTATGCTGGCATTGGGTGACTGGAATATTTCCTTTTAAAAGATTCATACAAATCTCACAAACAGACTGAATAAAATCGGGCGAGCACTGTTGTAAAATAACCTTACGGATTTTAGGGGAGCTTTTGGTTAGTGTCTTCAGTAAAGCGAAGTTTCTTCTCAATCTTACAGACATTGTTTCTATTATTTTTTCTTGGGCAAGAAAACACACAGCTTTTCTGAGGGTAGTATCCCTGTTCTCAGTCTTAGTTGCTCTGGACAGGTGGGGGTTAAATCTATCAATAAATATCCGTGTGGCTCTCTTGTAGCTTCTTCAAAACTTTCCAAAAAGTATTGCACACGTCCTGGGTATATTTGTCTAGCTAGTGTATTAACTTGTAATTTATCACGAGGGTTTTTAAACAACACCATGTAAGTACTGTTCAGACTGATCGTCCTGCTGTGTTTACCTTGTAAAAACACGTTCTGGCTCAAAATCATCACACTCATATTTTTATGGTGTCTGTATTGAGTGAAAATCCGGACCACTTCCGGATGATTAGCTGCTTGAAAAATAACATCGTCCAGTACAATGAGATGACTTTGGTGTGAGGGAAACAAGGTCTCATCTTGAAATGATTCAGGAATGCCCTCGATGAATTTAATGTTTTTATTTTTCTCTTGAAGCTCAGAATACAGAGGTTGAAAGGATGTATAAACCCACACAATGTTCTCAATAAGCTTGTTCAAAACATGTAAACAGTTTTCCAATACAGATTTCACAAAAAAGGTCTTTCCAGAGCCACTTGGCCCAACAACCATACAGGAAAATGGCACATGAAGTCTGGGGTCAAACTCGATTAAAGCAGGCTGAAACATTTTTAAAAACAAAACAAAAACGAATAACAAAAAAAATCAATAACCAAAAGGTAAAGTCAGACCTCCTGGCAGTAATCTACGCTTGTCATAAACAACACGGAATTTTTTGGGAAATGATGAATTTTGTAGTGAAAAGGCTGATTTATTACGCACGATAGTGTGCTGAGGGGCCTCAAGTGTAGACCCTCCTTCACAGTTATCAATGTAATTGTCAACAAGAATCTTTACAGATTCAAAGTTGACCTTTTCGCAGACATCATGTGTTTGTGTGATTCCTTTTGCTTTCAAAACAACTTTACCTTTTCTGGTCATGTAACCATAACTCTTAGGTCCTGCTGCAACAAACTCTGTAATGAAATCATCCTGCTCTAACTCATTTGTTAGCTCGCCTAAATACCTACCTATTTCTAGTTCAGATTGATTTTCTTTGGTGAGATACACAACACTATCAGTGTCATAGTAAATAGCTCTTTCCTGCAGCTGATCCAAGTAACTGTAGAGTTTCATACGCCCATATGAAGTAGTGAAGGCCGCAATGAAGATGTTATCTGTGGAGTTTGGGAGTGGAGTGCAGAGGTCACCATAACACCATTGAATAAGAGCCACATCATCGCTGACAAAAGAGAAATAGCTCACTTTGTATTTTGGAGAGAACATGAGGTTAAAGAATTCCTCGGGGTCACTCACCAGTTTGCTCTGTGTGAGATTATTTCTCTGGCCAAATTTTCCCCAAAAAGAGTTTAAACACAGTTTGGCCATTTGTCTTTTAGCAGGGTTTAGTTTTATGTTTTCAGGGTCTAAAGTTATTCCTTGCTTAGCCTGGTAGTCTTTAATGTAAAGCTGTTTATCCTCCTCAGTTACAACTTCTGATGGGTAGCCTGAAGCTTCTTGTTTTTTACGCAGGAAATGATGTACATAGTCTGTGAATATTGTGTTACTCTGTCTCTCAAAGTGCCATACCTCTGTGATTCGACCTATTTCATAACCCTTTTCTAATGCGAGGTTAAACTCGGGAGTGGTCCAAACCCCTCTCAGTGCTCTATCCTCGTTACTATGGTTACAGGCTCCTTGTCGGTTGTTCATTTCAGCACAAGTGCGACAGAGAGTAAAGAGAAGTTTTCCTGATTTTGTTTTATATGGTAAAACGGGAAAATAGAGCCCTCTGGGTGGGTAAACAACCGCTTTGATAAACCCAAAGTAGTTTTTAGGGTCCTGAAAATTTCGAAAGATTATTTGAGGATGACCTAAGGGGTAACTACATGTACTATTTACATATGGATACAGGGAGGTCACGTCGACATAGTTGATTTTCTCACGGGGCCCGGCACTACAGCGAAGTTGTGCTGGGCTTGTACGGCCTCCAAAGAGGGCATTGCGAGGGTTCAGAGGCTCTGATGGATCATAACGTTTGAGAAAGCTGATTACACTCTCATCACTACGTTTTAACTCGGTCCACTCATGCTCCCAGATTATAACAAGACACACATTATGCTCAACTCTCAATCTAGCGAGCCTGTCTTGAGTGGCGCTGTTTAACTCTGCAAAAGAGGAACCTAGCAGGGGGTTAACATCGGACTGATTGGAAAAACACTTAACACACCCATGGAAGTAGCAGCCCAAAAATTCCCACACGTATGTTTTACCATTATTTTCGGAATATCCATCTACATAATAACTACCGAGCTGTTTTTCTCCTTGATTGAGCGCATGTCTGATAAAAACACCTTGTGTGCACGAGAGATATTCGAGCCATTGAATTGAGGATGAGGAAAATGATTTTACCTGATTATGGTAATTTAAAGGACAGGGCAGGGCCAGAGAATTGGCCGGCATGAAGTTTGTCAAATAAGTTTTAAGACAAGCGCTTGCAAGCGTGTTGCGACTGAAAGGATCTACTCCTGTCTCTTCAATAAACCCGTTTCTAAACAATGCGCAACCCCGAGCTAGAATTTCAACATCATTTTTACAGTATAACAACGCCTGTTTCATGAAATTGAAGGGGCCAGAGCTGACTGAATCATACCATTTGTAAAATTCCTGTCTGCCTTTTGATGTCATGCGCTCGAAACTAAATGCGGAAGGGGGAGGGTACGGTCCAACATAAGCTAGGTTTTGTCTGGAGCTAAAAGAATGAGGAAAAAAACCTTTAACACTCTCTGAAAACCCCATCGCTTTAGGGATAGCCGACAATGGCATAGGTAGGAAGCAGGATGAGTCCATATAACGTTGATTAAAGTCTGGGTCTGTAAAGCTGATCACTTTGGAACCTTGCATTATCAAGTTTGGTTTTAATCCTCGCGTAACTAACCCGCGAAGGATAATGTACGCATCGAAACCCTTTGCATTATGAGCGATAAAGATTGAGCCCTTGAAGAGGGGGCGTCTAAAATGAGCAAGAAAGTTTTCAACGCAATGCTCGCCCTGAGAGCTCCAAGATTTACCATCTGATGTTTTTGTACACACCAGAAAAGGGCTGTGCTCACCGTGTTCGTTAACAAACGTTTCAAAATCATAAAAAATCAACTTGTTATTATGTTTTGTTTCGCGTTGTAAAACCTGCATATAGCACTGATGTGTTTGATGATCACTAGAGATTTCCTGACGACAGATTGGGCATTTTCTCTTTTGGCATTTGTGAGGTTTTTCATGTGCTGCTAAACAATATAGCCTGGAGCACTTGATACATTTCTTATAGAGGGCGCAGTTGCTGGCGGACCTTTGACGCCTCTCAACGAGTTTTTTATGGCTCTCAAAACAATAACGAGATCTGCAGGTGCGATTACAATCGGTACATACAATAGGGGAGAGGAAATGATCGTTGCAGTCAGGCTGCATACAGACTGAGCAGCGAGCAGGGCAGAAATGGGATAACACATGGTTAAAGCCTATGTAACAATGAGTACATAAATACGCTGTGCCCAAAAATCCTTTTAGATTTTTGATAGCGTAGTAATGATTGTCAAATAAAAATAAACACAGCGCTTTTGCGCTATTCACTGTACTAGTCTGAAATTTACAAAGGGTGCGATCATGCTCGTTACGGTAAAATACTATAATTTTACATCCTAGTAACCTTTCAAATGTAATTATTTGATTAAACCCAACAGGCGTTTGATCATTTAAACCAGCTTTTTGTTGAATTTCTCTAGCTAATGTTTGTGCTTGATAGTCATTAAAATGGGGTTGCAGAAGGTGGGCAAGACTTGTAGCAAAACATAACTTATTCGAGGGGTTATGGACCACGTATAAAAAACGTGTTTTCTTTTTCACAATTTCGCTGTCGAGTATGTGTTTAAGCAATCTTTTCCCACTGCCATTTGGGGGTCTAACAATCTGAGCTACAACCTCCAGCGAACCATCATTACTGACCAGTTTGACTGTACCGCTCTCAAGAATAAATTTTCAAATTCAGATAAATCATAATTATCACGTAAAATCACTGAAACATTATTTTGTAACTGCTGGCCTATCAATTCTAACTGGATATGATCACCTGGACGTGCATGAGAGAAAAGCCTGTTTGATATTTCACGTGCACTAGACATTACGCCTTGATAATAATGCGCATAGTCGGGTATATCGTTTGGAGGAGGAAAATTCAAAATTTCTCTAATTTCAACGTTATTAAATTTATTTCTAACAACTATAGAGGGTTGTGCTGAATTACCGGCGCAACTCTGGTCTGGATTACCCCCTTGTTGAAAGGAGTGATCATGGTTTACGGGGCTAAGTGGGTCGTTCGCAGAGACAATGCCTGTGGGAGAGCTGAGTGATTGATGATTAGAGTCATTGAAAGTGGTTGACAGCTGTAGCTGTGGGCTGCAGCTGAGCGGTTCGTTGGGACACGCATTGTCTGGGGAAAAGACTAGCGAATGCTGGCTTTGAGAATCAATGAAACGATTTTGATTTAGCCTGTTTATTTGACTCAATAACTCTGGCGGTATTTGAACCTCATTTTGTATTTGAGCCAAAGCTTCTAACGCTCTATTAATTGCTAAAAACGGATCAGAAGAGGAGATGTTTTGTGTCAGACTCATTTGTGAATGAGCCGCATCTGACTCTGTTTGGATCTCATCATGATCCACTCCCAAACTCAAAGAATTATTTTGAAAGGCACTTTCATTGGGCGCTAATCGGGCAAGAGCTAAATTAAGCAATTCTAAAGGATCATTATTGTTGATCACCTCAGGTTGCTCACTGTTTTGTGAATATGTAATCTGAGAATGCTGTGTATTTTCATTTAACCTAGCTAACGCTGTTTCTAAAGCAAGAAATGGGTCTGAAATATCTTGTTCCTGGTTATCCATTTTTTTATTATTATTGTTTAACAGGAATATATTAAAAGAACAAAAAAACACAAAAGACAGTAGGGTTGAAAAGAAAAATGAAAAAAAACACAAACTTTTTATAAGATGAGCTGAACTAATTCAGCGAACAGAGATACCGCACGAAGAGCAATTGAAGCGAGCTGCCTTCGTGTGCGTGTTCGCCTTGTCCTCGTTGTCCTTGCGATCCTACCGGTCCTGCTATTCCTCCTTCTGAGATGCCCTGAGAATTTGAGAGTAAGATACAAACAGTTAGTAAAGTTAAATAGAAAAGGGATAGTTTTTATAAAAATGAGAAAAAGCGAGAACCTAGAGAGACTGACCGTGATTGGGTCTCAAAGGCAGGCGCGGTGCATTTCGTGTGTGTGATGGCGGAGAAGAAGAAGCGTTTCTGGGGCTCCGATTGGCCGGAGCATCCGGAGTGAGATCGGAGAGCGAGTTTTGCCTGTCCCCGGCGGCCAGGCGCAAGTTTTTCCCAGAGGGTCGCTGGAGAGAACAAGCTCCGGCGGGGATGGAACTGGGGCCGGATGAAGCGGGGCGATCTAGCATAGAGAGCAGATGCAGTCTGTCCTGTGTTGAAAGACGAATATTCTTGCCTGTGGATCGCTCAAGCACTGGTGGAGAAGAATTCGGCGAACTCGAAAAAATAAAGCTGTCCAAGTCTGAGATATCTAGAAAGTTTGATAAAAATGAAAAAGAGGGTAAATGTTTTGTTTTTCTCGTACAATTAGCTGTTAAGAGAGAGGAGAAGAATGAACCAAACCAAACCTACCAACTCGATCGAGAGAACCAAAAAGAGAGGAATTGAGCTCGCTTATCTCAGAGTCTGAAAAGAAATAACAACGAGTATTTACAAGCGGGGAAAAACAGTAAAATATAAACATTATATGAACAAGAGTGAGAAAAATGAGGTACCTGATGAGGACATGATCGCTGCTACAGTTTAGTGTACAAACGCACTTTTTAGCTCTGAGTGTTAGAGGCGAGCTTATTTATATTTTTAAAAAGTGTATTCCAAGTGTTACAGAAGCTATTTTGCATGGTTTTTGAAGATGAAAAAGCTTTTGAGAGAATGGTAAAAAGGAAAATGCGAAAATGTAGTTAGAGGGGGAAGATTAACACTTACCGAGTGATATGCACATAGGGCACGCGACGGTAGTTGTTGTTGATCCCTGGTTTCGTGGATGTTGCGAGCTCTCAAGCAGTCTGAGCGGCGCCAGTTGTTGATATGTCTGAAGTCAGATGTCTTCTGGGGGGCTCGACGGTAGTCTTAACCTCAGCGGGAGATCGTAAAATCAGACCTGGAGCCGATTGGCTAACCGGGGTGCGAAGGGAGCCGTGCGATTTGTTATGTGATTGGCAGGGGGGCGAAGTGAGGGGGAGTTGGTCTCTGGCGGAAATTTTCAAACGAGGTAGGCAGCGCATTCGGGATCAGAGCGGGGAGCGAACAAGCAGGAAAAAATTGTGCTCTGCTCTGGAAGGGTCGGCGATTAAGAGCGAGGTAGAACTTAGACTGTGCGTTGAATTTTAGAGGTTGCTAGTAAGAGGGAAGTTTTTGAAGAAAAAAGACTAAGGAGTTTTCCCCCTGTTTTGGATTATAAGGCTTTTGGGAATAGAGGGTAGCTAACAAGTTATTCTAGGGGTTTTTGGAGAAATCGCGGAGGATTTTTTAAAGGAGTTTTGACTTTGTTCGGCTGAGCATTACGGGGGCGGGAGCCGCGGGGCGCTGATTTTGAGAAAAAAGACTAAGGATTTTTTCAGGATTTCCCCTGTTATCGAATATAAGGTTTTGGGAATAGAGGGGGTACCTAACAAGTTATTCTAGGGTTTTGGGGAAAACGCGGAGGGTTTTTTAAGGAGTTTTCCCTGCTTATGTTTCTAAGTATTAGGTTAAGGGGGCTGCGGGGATCGCGAGAGTTTTTTTCTGAGTATGAGTTTTATTCTAAATCTACAAATGCATATAAACCGAAATAAAGTTTTGCCCCAAGGCATGCAGCCTGTATTTCCGGCCATACTGAACGTTACAAAAGCACAAGTTTAACTAAACAATTTTAATATGGTTTAACAGATTTTTAAAACACATAAGCACGGAGCCCGAGAGAGCACGGTCCGGAGACAGGGGCGCGCCCCAGCGTGCCCAGACACACAGTGTCGGGCGCGCGCGCACACACAGTGTCGGGCGCGCGCACACACACACACACACACTGACCCGCCACCAGATGGCGTTTTTTGAGCATAAAAAGTAAAAACTTTTTAATGGCTTAAAAAAATAAAAGAATGTTATTTGATATATAAGAAACTTTGAAAATAATCAATTAGTTGTTTTTAGGGGGAAAAAGCAATGAGCTATGAACTAGCATATTTTTATGAATATCATATTTTTATGAATATCATAAAATTATGATATCATAAAATTATGATATAATTTTATGAATATCATAATTTTATTACTTCCTTAATTACTTCCTACTTCCAGAGCTCATGAATAATTACTTCCTGAGCTCATGAATAATTCATGACCTGTCAGTTTGACATGAGGGGTATAATATCACTCTCTTTTATTTAACCAGGAAGTGAAATTTAGAAGAGATTAAGGATCTCTTTTGTGAGAGGGTCTCAAAGTGACACAGGCTGTTTTAACTTAATGTCTATTCCACTTAAGCCCATGAAATATGGAGACATATGCTGTGTGTGTTAACCACAATGAATCCATCCTGTAGGACACGGTGGTGGCTCTTCAGGCTCTGGCTCTCTACTCCACTCTGGTGTTCAGTGCTGAAGGTTGGAGCACAGTGACAGTTCAGGCTCCCAGCAGTCAGCTGACGTTTGATGTAAATCAGGGCAACAAACTGCTCTACCAGGAGGAGGCGCTGCAGGACGTGTCAGGAAAATACAGGCTGGAGGTGAAGGGCACTGCATGTGCTTCAGTGCAGGTCAGTGACAGCATCACGTGAGAAGCTCCTGGTTGATGTCAGAGAAAGGGTTTCTTCTTTTTCTTTTTCCTTATACAACTTCAGAGAGCATTAGCATTGTCACATGTAATAAAGCTCATCTTGCACATGTATTTTCATACACAATAAAGACATTAGACCTGGCAGTAATAACTGTAGAGAGTACAATGCTATTTTAAACTAAATTGGAGAACTGAGCAAAAATAAATGAACTTTCTGTCTGTATCAGAATCAGGGAAAGTATTAATCCCAGAGGGAAACTGAGTTGTCATAGCAGCAAATATACAACAAACATCAAGCACTCGTATAAAATGAGTGTAGATATAACAGAGATCCTCATATTAAGATGAATATAGACATATAGGTATGACTATAAAAGTATGTGTGCTAATATGTGTCATGGTGTAGAACAGTGACAGCAGGGTGCATTGAGGTGTGATTAGTTCTGTTCCACACGTGACCCAAGTGTGTTTCCCAGATTTCTGCCATCTACAACATCCCAACACCTGCTGATGTCACCACTCTCAGTGTGAAAGTCCATCTAGAGGTCAACACCAGTGAATCTGCTAGACCCAAATTCACTGTGCAAATACAATCACTGTAAGTATGTGACAGGTGAGAGGAGTGCTCTTTACCTGTGTGGAGGAACTGCTGGTAGATGAAAAGCAAGTGTGCACACAGGTCAGTATAATCACACTGTTCAAACAGGTACAGTGGAAAGGAGGAAACTACAAACATGGTGATCCTGGACATCAAAATGCTCTCTGGATTTTCCCCAGACCCCGAGTCTTTGAAGAGTGTGAGTAATTAGACAGATTCTACCAACGAGTGCATCTCCTTCACTTTGGCTCTCAGCAAAGGAGATAAGCTCTCCCTTATCTTCCCTGCTTAGCTTCTTATGTCCTTGTCTTGTCTTGTGTTTTTTATTACTTTTCCCTGGAACACTCTCTCACAGTCTGTTCTCTAAAACCTAAAAGAGGAATTATGGATTGGATCAACTGGTCCCTAAATGCAATTGACACCCCTTTCTCAACGAGAAGTTTGGGCTCGGGTGAGCCTGAGTGCTGAAGATATCTACCTATTCGGAACCATGGTAACAGGGTTCTTGCTGATCGGAGCTGGCTTGGCCCTGGTTTATCGGAGAATTAAGAAAGCGGAACCGGCTGTTCAAACCCCCACAAGGCTGCCCGCTGGGATTGGAAAGATGGGAAGAGGCGTGAGCTTCTCAAAATGGGCTCATTGAGTGCAGCACGGATAAGATCTTGGAGAGGCTACGGCTGCTGTGAATACTCAGAATAAGATCTCTGACTGCAGACTGGATACATCTCGGAAGGGCTCGGCCGGAATAACATCTCTGGGCGCAAATCGGATGACATCTCGGGGAGGCACACTGCCGTGAGTTCTCAGAATCGGCTCCTTGAGCACAAGAAATGACAACATCACAGAACACAAGCGAAGCTCGTGGCTCTCCAACGGGAGATTGAGAGACCAGTGTCGGACTGTTAGGACAGCTTTGAAATTCATATGAGCTGTTCACATTAAAGTAAAAACCACCATCACTTCATGCGGATACCCCTTTGGCGCCAGCGGCAAGGCTGGAGCCGAACAAAAACACCCTGATAACGACTGTGTTTAGTCTGTTCTTCCCATTCCATGCAAGGCCACCAGGGTTGGCTGGAAGACTGTTTACTTAGCCTGGCAGGGCGAAGGACACTGTCTCAGCTGAGCTATGGACACACACACACACACTCATCCCCCCTCCCTTTCCAAACGCCTTCGATGCTTGTGCCCTCCCGGGGAAGATGGCAGTCGACTGGACCAGCGCAGACATGCTGCAGGACCGGATGCGCTGTCTACACCGGCTCTCTCTTACCCTTTACCCGTCCCTGTTGCTTGTCTTGTGTTTCTATGGTGTGTTGATAGTCATGTGCTTTTTGTGCTGAGGTGTTTTTTCTGTTATCAAACTGTTCTCCCACTAGGAGCTCAGTCTGAGTGGAGTTTTTTTCTCCTCCTCTCACCTCATGTTGTGTATTTTTGTTGTTTTTTTCCTATCAGCCTACCTTTCTGACATGTCTCCCCAATGTGATGTTTGTGTAAAGTTGGTCAGAAGGTTCCTTTGTAAGTGCGCATGCATAGCGTGCTGCCTGCTGTAACCCTAATTTCCTTCCGGATTACTAAAGTATTCTGATTCTGATCTCATGTGATAATTGTGATGATAATAATAAAATGATGTCATCTCCTCACAGCTCAAACGTGGCCTCCTGGTGAGTCGTGTTGAGCAAAAGGAGGATCACGTTCTGGTGTACTTAGAGGAGGTAAGTGAAAGTCACCGTGGGGACACCAGATGATGATCTTTGGTACAAACTGTGTCTGCGATTGTTTCTGTCTCGTCCAGTTATCAAAGGACACAGCCATCAACCACAGCTTAGAGATCATCCAGGAGCTCCCTGTGGACAACCTGAAGCCAGCCGTGGTCAAGATCTATGACTACTACCAACCAGGTCCAAGTCTAACTAAGCTTTACTCCAACAGCACACTGACACACTTCAGAGGATCCATCAGACTGAACAGTTCATACAAGCTGATGTTTCCATCAGTGACTCAGAGAAATGACACTTTCATGTTTTTCTACCATGTTTCTGTCAGGTGACCAGGCTGAGACCCAATACATGTTTGTCTCGTGAGCTGCAGGTACGAAGCTGTAACAACACACACCTTTCACACACGTTCATGTTCACAGCATCAATGCAAAGAACTTTGAGCTTTTACTAACTTTTATTCTTCGTCTCACAGTTTGAAGAAGCTGTGGCTGGTCCTGAGGTTTAAACCTGCATTTGAATAAAGATACTTTTTCTGCTCACATGTGTGTAAGCGTGTGTGTTAACAGCTCCAGTATTATTAGTGCTTCTTTAATAACAGGCTTCATTATTAATAATCGGCAGAATGGAAAATATAGTGCTGTGAATGCACCGCTGAGACTGGCCTCATGCCACATTTCTGTCTTTGTGCAGGTTTAGACAAAAACAAAAAGGTGCAAGTGGGCAACAAGTGGGCAACAAGTGGGCAACAAGTGGGCAACAAGTGGGCAACAAGTGGGCAACAAGTGGGCAAAACATTAAAAAAGCTAAACGTGCTCGTGGGAGACATTCAGTGACAGCTGGCAAGTGACGTCCACGGAAATACAGACAGAAACATGATGCTCATGTGTGTGTGTGTGTGTGTGTGTGTGTGTGTGTGTGTGTGTGTGTGTGTGTGTGTGTGTGAGCCTTTAACATACAGTGTGTCTGTGGAATCCAACAAAGCTCTTTCACTTGTGTACTTCATGTACTTCATGTACTTGTGTGTTTGTGACAGTGGAACAACATCACAGCTGTTTCCTCCCCAAAGACTGGACCCTTTAACAGTGTACAGGATACAACAGCCAACCATAAATGCTAACTGTACATGAAACTAAAAGTACACAATGATGTCATTCAAATAACATCTAATGGTACAAGTACATTTATACTCAGCACTACAAGTAAATGGCTGCTCCTAACAGGCTGTGCTAACAAATTAGTCTGTTTGTAAAACATTTTTATCATTTTACAGTTTTATTAAACTGTGGGCATGTTTCATACTCCACTGTGTTACATGGAAAAATACAAAGATCGGTTTCAGAGAGCTTGTTGGAACAAATGTGTCATTGTTAATAGTCTTGTAACGTTGTGCACACAGTCACTACATGAATCTGTGACTTTTTAGTTCAATTTGAATGTTTGCCATTAAATAATGTGGTGGCAGATTTCTTTTCTCATGTATTAATCACATATTTAATCACATCTCATTAGTTATAGTAATATCACTTTCTCACTTTACCATAGTAAGAGCACTCCTGTCACTAGTTTACATGCACGTGGAAAGTTACCACAGGGAGGCCGTTGTAATGGGAGACGTTAAAGAGATAGTGGGACTCCTGCTTATCAGGGATGTAAATCTTTAGGTGACGGCCAAACAGAAAACAAGGTCATAATTCTCTCTGTGAGGGAGGAGGTATAGCCCCCTGTGAGAGGGGGGGGGGGGGGGGCTATACCAACATGTGAGAGTCTGTGGATGTTCTTTGTCTGCGTGTCTGAATATAAGATGTGAGGGCGGTGGCCACAATTCAGAGATGGTCCTGGTGTTTCACTGGGATGCTCTCTCCACATTGCAGTGTGTTTATTAAACCCACAAATCAAGCTCACTGACTGTGTTGCAGGTTATTGTTAAATTTTCCACGACAATTTGGCACTGTCGGCAGGATTCCTCCCGTGAGTTTCACTGAATCACGGGCACGCAGTGACTGGCCATCCTGAGGTAAAATGGCCTCAGTCCCACTGTTGTTTTCAAAAAGGGGGAACCGCGGTGTGTGCTTCAGCGACTCACACATGCAGGAATTTTTAAAAGAACCAAGAGAGGCACTGAAAAGGATCTGCAACGGTGAGATGTTTTGATTTGGGAGCATTTTCAATCGGACCAACAGGGAAAGCCTCGCTTCCTTACTGCTGCAATTATTGGGTGCAGGTTCCTAGAAACTCAGTTTGGGTATTCTAGTGGGTATTCTTGTTGCAGTGGTAAGTGCAGGATCTTAGAAGCTCAACAAGTTCAGCCTTCTAGTGTATGGTTTTTTAGCAGTTTTGCACCAGCAAAAAAGGCAGAAAGGCCGGACAGCAGACGCGCTTGTTCGTACAATGGACGCTGGGCCCAGCAAATGGGGGCGTCCCTACAGGTGGTCCGGGTGAAAACCCAATTTTTATTTTTATTTTTTTATCTTGTTTTACTTTAATTCTTTGGCCATAGAGTTTGGTCTGGTTTTAAAAAAAAAAAAACAAGTGTGAGAAAGAAAGACCTGTTGACAGAGAAAAGAGTTGTTGTTTTTTTTGTTGTTGTTTTATTTTTTTTTGGACGGACCGCTGGGAGGGAAACCTCAGGAATTCAACGCCTAATTTCAGGACCGTCATGGGAAGGACTCTGTCCTTAGTTTACGGTGTTTAGCACTTTTGCACCACAAGGAAAAGGCCGGACAGTGAACACGCTTGTCCGCAAAGCTGAGCTCAGCAGTACGGCCGTAGGAGGCATCCCTCTGGGTAGGTTTTGATTGCATGATTTATCTATTTTTTCTCTTTCAGAAATATGGGAAAGAATACATGCAGTATGAAGTGTGTAGAAACTGAAGAATGCAGTAAAGAGAAGTGTGTGTGTGTGAGAAGTGCTGTGGGTGGTGTATAACCAAGAGTGATGGACAGAGATGTGTTAAAATGTGGACAGAAGAATAAGAGAGGGAAAGTGTTAATAAGTAGTGATGAAAATGATGTTAAATATGTCTTAGTGTGCTTGTACAGGTGGCTACTGTTGTGGAAATTTATTAACAAAGCCTGCAGACACGATGAGCAGTTAAAACCCAACACTTTATTTCTCATGCATGAGGAGAAACGTCAGTCAGGGGGCACTGAGAGTCGTCTCTGACAATGAACAGTTCAGGTCCCTTTTAAACACAGTCACAGAACAAAAGGCAGTTGCAGTTCACACCTTAGCTCTAAACAGAAAAACTCTCTATCACCTGTGTGAATCTCCCCCACTCTGGGGTCAAGTCTTCGTCTCCTGGGAGACATTCACCAGTTTCTCACCGTCTGTTTCCCAGCGTGAATGAGGTGTGAACCAGACGTACTAAACTAAGTAACATGAAAGCATTTCATCAAGACAATACATTAAAGGACAATAAGCTAAAGAGAAATCCCACAACACTACGGAATTGGATCAACGTCCTCCACAAGCTCAGTGGCCGGAGCAAAATGATAGCTTAACACAATTGGAACCACACCCAGCCCGTGTTTTGGCTGAATATTACACAGCTTCACTCCATGTACATCTTAACCTGAGGAACAAGCTTCGAGTGTCACGGTCCCCGTGTCTCTCTGGTTGGCCCACGCTGGCTACAGGTTTTGTTGTTGTTGTTCGTTTTTGTTTTTGTTTGTCTCTGCTCCTCCTCTCTGCCTGGGTGGAGCTCGTTACGGGCTCTCGCTCTTGGCCCACGCACCTGTGTGATTGTGTCCACCTGCTGCTGATCTGGCTGATTTCCCCAGCTGCTATTTAAGGCAGTGGCACAGAGCAGCTCACCGCTGGAACGTTGAACCTCCTGAATTTGTGCGCTCGGCATTTTCAAAAGAATCCCTTGTATGTATTTCACTGTGGAACTAACCTTAACGTCTGTGTGTAGTTATCCCTCTTCTGGACCAAATCACGGGACCTGCCCGGGTGTGGCAGCGTGTGTGGAGTGTTGGAGCGAGTGCGGCTGAAGAGGAGCGCGTGTGTGCGGAGGAGCTGTGGCGGTGACTGTGTGGAAGAGGAAGCGTGTGTGTGGATTTCCCCCCTCCTTCTCTCCCTGGAGCCCTGGACCCCCCTCCCAACTCACTGTACATATATATAGCACTGAGGTGATCCCTGTTGTAAATAAACCTCCTTTTGTTCTCTGCGAAAGAACTGTCTGCGCGTGAGTCCGTTCAGTAGCCATGACATCGAGGACAATCAATCTCTCCCTGAAGACAAAATGCAGTTCAAGAGCAACAGCATCAACTTCAAGAGTCAACAAGGTGAATAGACAGCAACGCTGCCCTAAACCCAAACTCAAGCTGTCACTTTGAAATAGTCTGTAATGTAAACGCTGGACCTCTCGGCATCTGCCATTCCCGAACAGACACGTGCAAGTTTGTCCGTGACCGCAGCCGCGTCGTCAGTGTTTTCTCCAGTCATTGGTCAGCATTATAATATATGCAAATACATGTGGGTCGGAATCCCCGCCCCCCAGCGCGCCCCCGGACGCCAAAACAGTGCCAGCAGAGTGAAACTGAAAAAAATAGATTGAAACTGGAAAAAAAATTGTGAGCGAAAACAAAAAAATTACAGTTTCAATTGTTTTTCACTATCAATTTTTTTCCGGTTTCAATACAAGATTTTTCAGTACATTTATTTCAGTTACAATATTTTTTTTCGGTTTCAATATTTTTTTCGGTTTCGTTTCAAGGTGGCATCGTTCTGATCCCATATGACTGCAGCACTGCATGGCAGGTTCTAATCCATAAAGCATGTTGTGTCACCAGAAAGCAAAACTTTTCCTGTGATTTCTGGCAGATTTGGGGGTTGTTTTGTTGTTGTTTTTTAGTACCAGGCTGATTTTGACAGTTAGGTTAGGGTTGTTTTCTTTTTGTAAGAGAAACACAGGTTTATTTTTTATATATATTTAGACATGTCCTGAACAAGGCCTAGTATGATTTTTTTTTTTTTTTTTTTTTTTGTAACGGTGCACTTAGGAGGAAATAAAACCTGCCAGGTATCATCCCTCTGGGGTGAGATTTTGTGTGTTGATGATTTAAAAGCAGGCCTGCAAGATTGGAAGTAAAAGCGCTATAAAATACTTTAATTGAGAGCAAATATAAGGTGAGCTTCTCTAGATTACAATGGGCTTTTGAGGAAATTCACCTACCTAGGATTCTGACCATATCAGATGGTAAGTCCTGTGTTTTAAAATGATTGTAGCGATTCAATCCATTTCAAAAGAACAATTGTTTTTATTTTTGGAATGATGTAATATTGCTGTCAGTGGATATTTAAATTCATGCGCGGTTTTCCACTATCAGCAATGATTGGTATGATTGCCTGTGACTGAATGAATGCATGTGATTGGACTGTGGCTGTCAGCCGGTGATCGGCTGTGATCAGCTGATCACGGGGCCGGGGTTAAAAGAGAGACGCCACCCACCTGTTCGCCGCTCAGACATCAGTATCCTCGTGTCACGAGCTCCGAAACTCTGCGACATCAGTCTCCGCCTGATCCAGCAACTGTGAGTTACAACCCCTTTCGATCCTTTTTCTCTTCCCGGCTCCGCTCGCTCTCTGTCTGTAACGACCGTTCCGAAGCCACGCTTCGTGCTCAGGTCATTACTAGAATAACTGCGTGTCTGCTCCAAACCCACCGCTAGCCTTCGCCGCGCTTGGGTCTAGCCAGCACGCCACACGGGCACGCCGAATTACTGTGTGCGATCCGCCCGGCCGTGACAGGATGTCTGAGCCGCATGTAGACCCAGCGGAATTCGAACGGCTGAAAGCCGAAGTGTTATATCTCCGCGGTGTGGTGGATCGGATGAGCACAAAGATGGAGTCTCTCACCGAAACTGTCCTCCAGCTTTCCTCTTCCGTCACCTCGCTGCAACGTCAGCCAGCGCCGGTGAGCGCTGAACCCCGGATCGGACTACCCGACAAGTGGAACGGAGTAGACGGCCGGCCTGATGGACTGCTCGCCACCTTAGACATGATGTTTGAATGTCAACCCACTAAATACGTCACTGCCCGTGCAAAAGTGGCGATGCTCACCTCTCTCTTGTCTGGCCAGGCTCAGGAATGGGCCGCGGCTCTCTACAACAATAAGTCTGCAGCGTGTAATGACTATGCTCTGTTTGTGGAGGAGTTAAAAAAGACCTTCGTTCCCCCCAGCAGTGAAGTGGAAGTGGAGTCACAGCTGTTTCATCTACGCCAGGGCAGCCGACCAGTCTGTTACTTCGCCTCCCGATTCCGCACCCTGGCTGCTAAGCTTCAATGGGGAGATGCTTCTCTGCGCTCCATCTTTCTAGAGGGGCTGGCTGATTACATCAGAGACGAGATGGCCGGCCGTGAGGCCCCAAAGACCTTGGATGAGGCCGTGGACCTTGCCCTGAAGATCGACCAACGCGTGATGTCGCGGCCTCGCCATGCCCCTCGGGCCTTAAAACCCTTCCAGCCTCAGCGGACCACGTCGTCGCGACCTCCTCCCCCCTCTGATGGAGCCACGGCTAGCCCAAGCAGCACATCCAGCGAGGAGCCCATGCAGCTGGGTGGACTCCCCAAAGAGGAGAAAGAGAGACGCTGGCGTGAGGGCCTCTGCGCCTACTGTGGATCAGCTCGACACCGCCGTCCCCAGTGCCCGCTACGGCCGGGAAACGACGACGCCAGGTAGACTGCGGGGGTGTCCCACCTGGCCCTTCCCACTCCTCTGATCCCTCTCGTTTTCTGCTACCGGTCACGTTTCACCTGAAACACCAACAGCTCTCGTCCGAAGCCCTCCTGGACACCGGAGCGGCCGAGAACTTCATCGACCAAAAACTAGCCTCTCGGCTCCGCATCCCATTGACTTCCGTCGACCGATTTCTCCCGGTGACCTCAGTAGACGGGCGACCACTCCAACCCTACCCGGTCCAGTTCCAGACCCAGCCAGTCCGCATGTCTGTCGGGGATCATCAGGAGGAGATCCGGTTCCTAGTAGTCTCGGCCCCTTCCTCTCCTCTCATCCTCGGATACCCCTGGTTCCGTCGACATGACCCCCACGTCTCCTGGTCTTCCTGCCAGATCCTGGACTGGGGTCCCCAGTGTTCACGCCGCTGCCTTCTCCTCCGGACTGGACAGGACTCAAAGTCAGAAGAGGCGTCACCCCCGGAGCCCGTCGATCTGGATAGGATCCCTCCGGCTTACCATGACCTGTCCGAGGTCTTCAGTAAGAGGCGAGCCGCCGCTCTCCCTCCTCATCGCTCCTACGACATGGCCATCGAGCTCCTCCCGGGAGCAGTCCCTCCTCGTGGTCGCCTGTTCTCGCTGTCAACCGCAGAGAACAAAGCCATGGAGGAGTACGTCGCTGAGGCTCTCCAACAGGGCTTCATTCGCCCTTCTACCTCCCCTGCAGCTGCGGGGTTCTTCTTTGTAAAGAAGAAAGACGGCGGGCTTCGCCCCTGTATAGACTACCGAGGCTTGAATAAAATCACTGTTAAGAACCGCCATCCTCTTCCTCTGCTATCCACCGCGCTCGATTCCCTCTCCCAGGCCTGCATCTTCACCAAACTAGACCTACGCAGCGCTTACAATTTGGTGCGGATTAGAGAAGGGGACGAATGGAAGACGGCCTTCATCACCCCTAACGGGCACTGGGAGTATCTGGTGATGCCCTTCGGCCTCTGCAACAGCCCTGCTGTCTTCCAACACCTGATCAACGACGTCTTGCGGGACATGCTGGGCCGATGGGTGTTTGCCTATCTGGATGACATCCTGATCTACTCTCGCACCGAAGTAGACCATATTCGCCATGTGCGGGCCGTGCTAAGCAGGCTGCTCGAGTACCAGCTGTTCTGCAAACTGGAAAAGTGTGCCTTCCATCAACGGTCCACTACCTTCCTGGGCTTCACCATCTCCTCCAATGGCCTGACCATGGACCCGCAAAAGCTCCAAGCCGTGACCCAGTGGCCTCAGCCTTCCAGCCTTAAGCAGCTACAGAGCTTCCTGGGCTTTGCCAATTTTTATCGGCGCTTTATCCGCAATTTCAGCACCATTGTCGCGCCACTGACATCCCTCACCAAACCAGCTAACCTGCCCAAGCCCTTCTGCCTCCCCCCTGGTGCGAAACTGGCCTTCCGAGACCCTATTCGTCGGTTTGCTACAGCTCCCGTCCTGCTCCACCCTGATCCTGCCAGAGATTTTGTGGTGGAGGTGGATGCCTCCGATGTTGGCGCTGGCGCCGTCCTCTCTCAACACGGCCCGGATGGAAAACTTCACCCGTGCTGCTACTTTTCAAGGAAGTTCTCCGACACGCAGCGACGGTATGGTGTCGGCGACCGGGAACTCCTGGCCATCAAGTGGGCCTTGGAAGAATGGCGGCATTGGCTCCTGGGAGCGAAAGAACCATTTCTGATCTGGACTGATCACCAGAACCTGATCCATATTCGTTCTGCCAAGCAGCTCAACCCAAGGCAGGCCCGTTGGGCCTTATTCTTCGAACCGTACAACTTCCACCTCGCCTACCGCCCTGGCTCCAAGAACACCAAGGCAGACGCCCTCTCCCGGCAGTTCACCCAGGACGACTTCACGTCAGACCCTGGACCTATCCTACCGTCTCATTGTTTCGCTGCCCCCCTTCGGTGGCCCTTGGAGGACTCTATCCGGGACGCCCTGACCGCCGAACCGCCTCCGCCGGAGACCCCAGCTGGGCGGCTCTATGTGCCATCCCGGTGCCGTCAGGAGGCCTTGCTCTGGGCTCACTCCTCCCCGCTCTCTGGTCACCCAGGGCCCGACAGAACCCTCCAGCTCCTCCGTCGTGCCTTCTGGTGGCCCTCCATGACTCGGGACGTCCGGGACTTCGTTTCCGCCTGTGACACCTGTGCTCGGGCCAAGTCCTCCACCCAGCCACCCGCTGGCGACCTTCACCCTCTCCCGGTGCCGAGACGTCCCTGGTCCCATGTCGGCCTTGACTTTGTTACCGGCCTTCCATCTGTAGACGGTCTTGACACCATCCTCACCTTTGTGGACCGGTTTTCTAAGGCGGTGCACCTGGTCGCCCTGGCCGGCCTCCCCTCCGCCAAACGGACGGCCGAGCTCCTCCTGGACCATGTCGTCCGGCTTCACGGATTCCCCAAGGACATAGTCTCCGATCGGGGGCCACAGTTCACCGCCAGGTTCTGGAAGGCCTTTTGCCGCCTGATCGGAGCGTCTCCCAGTCTCTCGTCCGGCTATCACCCTCAGACCAATGGGCAGGTTGAACGGACCAACCAACAGTTGGGGCGCTTCTTACGGTGCTTCGTCTCCGCCCAACCGTCGCTATGGCCTCGTTACCTGGTGTGGGCTGAGTTGTCTCATAACCTTCACATCTCTTCCGCCACCGGTCTCTCGCCCTTTGAGGTCTGTCATGGATTTCAACCTCCTATCTTCAGCCATCAGGAAGCGGAGGTCGACGTGCCGGCTGCTGAACGGATGGTCCGCCGCTGTCGCCAGGCCTGGATCAAGGCGCGGGCTGCCATTTCCCGGGCCAACGCTCTGTACACCCGGCAGCATCGTCGCCGCCACCGCCCGGGTCACCCCTTCCGGCCGGGGGACCGCGTCTGGCTCTCCTCTAAGCACCTACGGCTGCGCGGCGAGTCCAAGAAGCTCGCTCCCCGGTTCGTCGGCCCGTACGAAGTCACCGCCCGGCTCAACCCCGTGGCTTACCGTCTCCGGCTTCCGCCCGCCATGAAGGTCCATCCGGTTTTCCACGTCTCGCAGCTTAAGCGGCACGTCGCTTCCCCACTGGCGCCCCCCTCCCGGGCCCCGCCCCCGCCCAGGATCGTCGATGGGGGTCCTGTCTACACTGTCCGTCGGATCTTGGACTCCCGTCCCTGGGGCCGGGGGGTCCAGTATTTGGTGGACTGGGCTGGCTACGGCCCTGATGAGCGCTCCTGGGTGCCGTCCCGCTTCATCTTGGATCCTTCCCTCATCTCGGATTTCCGTCGCCGCCGTCCTGGCCCGTCGGGTGCCGGTCCTCGGGGGGGGGGTCCTGTCAGCCGGTGATCGGCTGTGATCAGCTGATCACGGGGCCGGGGTTAAAAGAGAGACGCCACCCACCTGTTCGCCGCTCAGACATCAGTATCCTCGTGTCACGAGCTCCGAAACTCTGCGACATCAGTCTCCGCCTGATCCAGCAACTGTGAGTTACAACCCCTTTCGATCCTTTTTCTCTTCCCGGCTCCGCTCGCTCTCTGTCTGTAACGACCGTTCCGAAGCCACGCTTCGTGCTCAGGTCATTACTAGAATAACTGCGTGTCTGCTCCAAACCCACCGCTAGCCTTCGCCGCGCTTGGGTCTAGCCAGCACGCCACACGGGCACGCCGAATTACTGTGTGCGATCCGCCCGGCCGTGACAGTGGCTGGACTGATGATGTGGACTAAGTGTGACTGACTTGAAATTGAAAGACGGTAACTATTTTAGGATTAGTCACTGCTAATGCCTAATCCACCCCAAACAGTGTGTTTTTGTTTGCTTGTTTTTGCAGGAGCAGGAGGATGACAGAGACCAGAGGGGGGACTGTAGGTTCCCATGAGTGTGGGCAGGCCTTGCAGACCTAACCCTTTAGATAGCAATTTTCTGTGTTAATGGTTTTGTGTGGAGAAAACTGTGTACCTGGATGCTTGTTGGTTACAGTAACACACTGTATTGATGGAAAATGTTAAATGCTACAGGGGGGAAATGTGTATTCAATGTGAAACACACACTGTGTTAAAATCAGTATCACTCCTTTCACAGACAAGGAGGGTTGATTTACAGCAACACCTCTGGAATCTGTTGATCCAGACCCGACCTGCGAGGAAACACCGCTGGCTAATGGTGTGTTTTTTGTTTGTTTGTTTTTTGTTTCCTCTCTAAGGGTTTTGGCATCACGCAGGCAGACATGAGTGAAATGACGCAGGTTGTGCAGTGATTACTCGTTATCATATCGTTATTCATTTTAAGGCGTTGAGCTCAAAGTGTGAAAACAAGTGAGTGACAATACTTAAGATAAGTTACTGGTTACAATAGTTTTTAATTAAACACATGGGTGATCCATGGTTTGGGCAAATTATGGTAACAGTAGTGTTTTAATCATTTGGGGAAATAAACTGCATATGGCACACTTTTGTCTGTGGTGTTTGGATGCCTTATTACTGAGAATTTGTGTGACTAACCTTTTCCTTTTTGTTATTCTCCTAGTTCTGATGAGTTGACTCATGGGAGGGACCATGTGTCAAAAGGAGGGAATCTAGGTTTAACATGAAACAATGTTTTCTATGTTTTCCATGAGTGTCTTTGTTCATGGCTTTTTACTGTGATTTGTGGGATTAACAGTTCATGTACAGGTATTAAACCTCTACAGGGGGGTAAGTCCATGTTCAGATAAGGTTTTGATGATCTATAAGTAAACTTCACTGAACTGAAAGGAAAATGTGGTTTGAAGCCTCATTTCTGTCAGTCTGCCCCAGGGCGGCTGTGGCTACAACTGTAGCTGCCTCCACCAGTGTGTGAATGTGAGAGTGAATGAATAGTGGCATTGTAAAGCGCTTTGGGTGGCTTGAAAAGCGCTATATAAATCCAATCCATTATTATTATTTGCTCACAATGGGGGTCAGGGCTACAGGTCATTTAATGAGGAGATGGTGGAGGGGTGGAGGGTTTGGGTACAGGGACGATGGTGGCCACTTTGAAGCAGGCTGGGACTACAGACAGAGAGAGGAAAGGTTGAAGATGTGTGTGAACACTCCAGCCAGCTGAGCCGCGCATGACTTGAGGACGCGGCTGCAAATCCCCTCTGGACCGGTATCTTTGCGTCCGTTCACCTTCCTGAAGCACTTCCGCACATCCTCCTCAGACACAGTGTGCGCACTGACGTCATCCGCGGTGCGCACACTGTCCGGTCTCGTGGTGTTCGCTGTGTCGAATCTAGCGTAGAATACGTTTAGATCCTCACAGGCCGTGGTCTGCGGTGTGCTGGTTTTCCCTCTAAAGTCTGTGATCGTGTTTAGTCCCTGCCACATCCTCCAAGGGTTGTCAAACTGTTGCTCCACCCTGTCCCTGTACTCACGTTTGGCTGCTTTGATCATCTTCCGGAGTTGGTAATGTGCGTGTTTGTAGTCCGATGTGTTCGTGGAGGCAAAGGCGGTGCTCCGTGCCACGCGAACATCGCTATTAATCCAGGGTTTTTGATTTGGGAAGGATTTAACTGTTCTGGATGGGACGACATCTTCCACGCATTTCCTGATAAATCCACAGACTGAGTCTGTGTACTCATCAATGTCCCTAGCAGCCACGTGAAACATTTCCCAGTCCGCGTGATCAAAACAGTCCCGCAGCGTAGACTCCGATTGGTCCGTCCAACAGTGCACCGCCCTCCGGGTTGGAGCTTCCTGTTTCAGCTTCTGCCTGTAGGCAGGCCGGAGCAGGATGGAGTGGTGATCTGATTGGCCGAATGGGGCGTGGGGGAGGGCTTTGTACGCATCCTGGAAAGAGGTGTAGCAGTGGTCAAGTAGCCGGTCTCCACGAGTGTTAAAATGGATGTGTTGGTGGAGTTTTGGTGAGACTTTCTTCAGGTTTCCTTTATTAAAGTCTCCGGCTGTGATAAACGCTGCCTCTGGGTGTGCGGTTTCCTCACTGCTGATCGCGCTGTACAGTTCCCTGAGTGCTCGGTCAGTGTCGGCTTGTGGGGGAATGTAAACAGCCGTAATAATCACTGCTGTAAATTCCCTCGGTAACCAGAATGGCCGGCACTTAATCATCAGGTACTCCAGGTCCGGTGAGCAGAAGGATTTGACCGGGTGCACGTTCGCATAATCACACCAGCTGTTGTTGATCATGAATCACACACCACCGCCTCTGCTTTTCCCAGTAAGATCCTGTGACCTGTCCGCGCGATGCACAGAGAACCCCGGTAGTTGTATTGCGGAGTCCGGTACCTTGTCCGATAGCCAGGTTTCTGTGAAGCAGATCACGCAGCAGTCCCGCATCTCTCGCTGGAATGAGATCCGTGCCCGAAGCTCGCACAGCTTGTTCTCCAGAGACTGCACATTAGCCAGTAATAAACTGGCTAATGTGCAGGGAGCGTGGAACAAGGTACCTGTCAAATTCGCAGTTTTGAACGGAAACAAGAAACAAGATAACGTACGATCTGTTACGAAATCAGTTTCACCCTGGTTCTTTTATTCGTCGAAACTTCCAGAGACGGCACCGGAACTCGGTAGTTATTTCACAAAACCTTTATTCATCTTCATTTAAGCATTCACTTCTAGAAGGGAAAACGAGGCCGATGTCCCTCTGCAAAATCTTCACTCCTTTGTCTGTGAAACACAGTTTTGTAGGGGCGACCCTATCATAAAACCCCCCCACGGTGTGCTGCAAACTCTGTCTGTGCACAAGCACATGAATGCCTATGTGAGCGTGACAGTTAAAACACTGTGGGTGTAGGTGACTCCCTAGAGGTCATAAAAAACCCATCTCCCTTCCAGACCACAGTTATCCAGGTCAAATGTTGAGACCCCCACCCAAACATTCTCTGGGGAATTTCCACTCAGGATTAACTCCTCTGTTTTACTTTCACAGTTCAACTGGGGAGGGTCTCCTATACTCTACTCCTAAGTTCATGACACAATCAGGCCTTTATTACATTGAGGGCAGTGTCAGTGTCTCTACAATAATTCTACATTCTATGTTAACACATTTCTAAACTCTAAATCAGCCAAGCATTTCTACAGATCCTAACAAACTTTCATCCAAGTGGTCCGTGGACCTTGGAATGTCTCCTGCCGGTTTGGACGAGCGACGCTCAACCAGTGAGCTGACCGTCAAGATAGCCGGCACTGACAGCGAACCCTTCAACCGTTTGCTGTCCGTGTACGACAAAGCGAACAAACAAGCAACTCTGAATGTGTTGCAATTCATGATGTCTGAGAGCCTGTGGGTTGCAGACAGAGCTAGAGGGGCTTTAGATGTCTTAATGTCCTCTGACGGTAGCGAGTTCCCTATCGATTGCAAAGGCTGTTCGGTGTTGTTTGTGTCAAGAAAGATTCAAGTGGAGCGTTCACATTCATTTTTCCACAGTGTGAAGAAGATGGTAAATGGCCTGCATTTGTATAGCGCTTTTCTAGTCCCTAAGGACCCCAAAGCGCTTCACACTACATTCAGTCATTCACCCATTCACACACACATTCACACACTGGCGATGGCAAGCTACATTGTAGCCACAGCTGCCCTGGGGCGCACTGACAGATGTGTCCATATGCATTCCCTCTCACAATCCTGCACACCGACAAGTGGAATATCGCGCTTTGTCTGATATGATTTTGACAATCTGGATATCCTGACACATTTCACTAGGATGGTAGGTTCGGGACTACCTGCGTATGATGGACTACACTTTGCGGATTTTCCTAGAGACCATTTCCACGGAAAGATTGTCATCCCTTACACGCTCATGAAACAAGTCACGTCTCTGTATCAGACAATGAGCGAATACTAAGACACCTTTGCCGTAGTGGATACGGCTACGCCCCACGTTAAGGTGCTGAAAGAGAGCCCCTGTTATAACATAGGTCTGGTGACAGGATCTCTAGGTATTACAACGATATACGGATCTAGCATCCGCGACATATACAACGGGCTGTTGAAACAGGAAAGACCTTACGATGTAGCCGAAGAAGGGCAACATGACGCCCTTGTCCACATCGCTCAGTTCACGAAGGAGGTGTTTTTGAGACGATCGCCCTTGACTTTTGCAGTGTGTGGTGAAATGGACCTGAACACGTGGCGCAATTACTTCTACAGACGGGACTCTGCATTTCATTGTTGATGAAATTGGATGAGTTTGCATACAAATGTATACAATCACGCAATGCAAGATATGGTTTATTGTCAGAGTAACATGGAAGTGATACAATGTCAAATAAATGTGACACGACAATGGAACAAAATGTTGTTGGAGTTACATTACTTTTTTGTGAAATGTATAAGCTCACGCAATGCAAGATACTGTTTATTGTCAGAATAACATGGAAGTGATACAATGTCAAATAAATGTGAAACACAACTCAAATCACAATTTCATGTAAGGTTACACGGAAACACGCTGTCAGCACATACAAATCCAATGCCTTTACTTTCACACATGCAGCAAAGAACGTCTTCCATACTCCAAAACCGTAAAGTGTCGCTACAGTCGGAGATGATGTACTCGTATCGGTCGAATGTCACAAACAATATGTTTTCAGCTGTAACTACGTCAAATAGGTGTCATGGTCCTGGGTCGTGCGACCCAGTGTTTTGTGTTTAGTCTATTTTGATGTTTATTGTTTGTTTAGGTTCATTAAGTTATTCCAGCTCATTTGTAATTATATTACCCTTGTATTAAGCCTCCCTTGCCCTTCATGTGTTTATGTCTGTGTGTCTTGTGTTGTCAAGTTCATGCTGTCGCTTCTGTCATCTTCCCCTGTACTCCGTCTCCCTGGTTCGTGCGTCTACCTGTCATGTGTCATGTCTGCGTGGTTATGTTTAGTTCATGTCATGTCTAATCTCCATGTTTCCTGTTTTACTTTGAAAGTCTGTATTCAATGTCAGTGTATTTAGTTTCACCTCTCCTGTCCTGTCGTTAGGTTCATGTGTGTCAGCTGTGCTCCCATGTGTGGCCACTTCCCCTGATCATCCTTCATGTGTATTTAGTCTCGGTGCTTCATGCAGTCTGTGTCGCGTCGTCTGTGTTCCCACCCTCCATGTTGTCACAGCCAGTCTTTTGTATTCATAGTTATGATTTCCCGTGTCTTCGTAGTTTATCCTGGTATCACTTTCCCAGTTTAGTTATAGTTAAGTTTTGTCACTGCGCTTCTGCCTTGTTTGCACTCCTTGTCTTCAGCCACAATAAAGGCTCGCTTTTCGTTCAACTCAGTTTCGTGTCCACGCCTGTGTATGCACCTGAGTCCTCCACACACTCTCCACACGGTCTGCCACTGCAACCATGACAATAGGTACCCGTGTACATCCCTGGTAACGTTATACAAAGTGACTCCAGTGACACGTGATACTTTTTCTAGATTTCGTTGAACACTATATGGTGTCATGTCACAATCGGGAAACTCGCCGCATGGTACGTCGAACCATATGGGTAATCTTGTAAGGTCCACCATTTCATCCATTGCCGATGTGATACGCGACCGTGGAAAAGGATGAACGTACGGTTACAGAACACACGTTGCCAGGTTCGCCAGACAATCCTGCGGTCACAGCCACGTCGCCATCCGTACCGTAGAGTAGCATGCAAGTCTCTACACTGGATACACAGACGTAACCCCACCAGCAATCGTCTAGCTGTTCTATGAAAGGATACCACGTCTCGTTGAATAAAGTCCACGGTCTCAAATCTTTATTGTACTTGGGGTCGAGATGTTTGTCGTAATTGTGATTGTCAGAACCGTGGAAATGAAACCATGTGTCTGTCTGTTCTTTCACTTTGGTTGAGTACTGCACTCCTAACACCGTGTCTGTTTCGGGTGGTCGAGACGTAGGATAGCGATACGGCTTGGCCGCCCCGTCGTTGTAGTCAGGTGTTGCATCGCCTTCGTAGGAGTCGCGATATGCAGCGCAACCATTTTTCGATTTCACGCACAACACCAAGTCATAGTGCGCACCGTTGTTATTGAGATATATACCCTTTTCCCATATCACATCTCGGGAAGTAAAGCGCAACCATCGGTTTTTATAGTACATGTATACCAGTAACTGTAACATGTCTGACAATGCTCGTATCTCAACCTCGGTCGCCCAAACGCCCAATCGATACATACGCTTGGTGTTGATGTAGTCGGAGCTGGATATGCCCTCAGGTGCAATGTGGCCACGTTTCGAGTCTGTTCTACTTTTCAAAAATGACACAATCGCTTCCCTAATTTTAGCGTGACTGTCCTCATTGTGGCCTGACTGATAGCCCAGAAGAAACAGTTTCCATCTGGTTTTACTATCTTGAGTTTACAAGGTGGACCCAAATTTACTATATCGGTTAGGCGGCGCTTGGAATTATCCTCTACACCTTTACCCTCTTGCAAGCGAATTCTCAGTAAAGCTCGCACATGGGATTGAATTTGAAAGCAGGACCAACTGAGTTACCCACATGCTCGCAGTCTGAGTCTCGACCACTGTGAGTTCCAGAGTTGAACGGGGAAGCCATTCGCCTAACTGTTGCGACTACCGAGTGATACACACGACAATACAGATGTCCGATGCTGTAAATACTGGTATTTCCTGAAATTCAATTCAATTTTATTTATATAGCGCCAAATCACAACAAAAGTCGCCTCAAGGCAAAATGCAACCTATGTGGTACAGGAAACATGAAAACAAGTTCAGGCGAACCCACAGTTGTATTCCTAAAAAGACCTTGATCTTGACACTAGGTAGTTCATACCACCACTTCTGTGGAATCCTATACCAATAGAACATAAATGTATTCGAATAACGCTCGTACTGCCCAAGACCACATCCGATAGGATGTCTTTCGCTTGAGAGATTTTTACGATTCCCTTAGTTTACTTCCGAGACCCAGTTCACCAAACCAGCCCCCATACAATACACGCGAACAACAAGTGTGTCTTTTGTATCAGTCTTTAATCATCGACATTAGTCTTTTCTCCACAACAGTTACATGTAATCCTGGTACAAACTAAGGTATTCACATGATATTATATATAGTGAGTATCTCGATCGGATTGAACATATGACACAGTGTATTGGTCATTCGCAATGATGCGGTTGAAAATACACAATGGGTCCCAGTTGCGCTCTCCAGTGTCTATAGTCTTTCGGGTATCATGTGCTCTGAACGCTTTTGTGACCAGACATGTGATCATGTCGCAGCACAGTAGCTTCACGTTAACTGTGAACGACGATCGCTCCTCGTGACCGTCATCTATAGTTGTTTCTGCAGTAATCTTCCACCTGAGCTCTGGTTTGTAATCCTCGGACATGGCACAGATGCGCTCGCGCTCGTCGGTTGTGCGGTTCATCCTCTGTGAAGTTGTGCCTTCAGAGATAGTCATAAACGAGTAATCAGTCCCGTGTAACTACATGTATTGGCACTGCACGCACACCCGCATTCTAGGCAACGTAAATATTAGTATTATTTGCAATACTATCTAACATCTCGCCATAAACAGTGCACTCAGCGTTCCGGTTCTCCGGTACCTTTCTGGGTGTGCACGCGCACGCAAAAACTACAAAAAAAACTGAAATGGCAACTTCACATACCTCTTACTTTGAACAGGTTAAAGAATTTCTTTATCGTAATTTTCCAGGGTTTCGGTTGGACAACAGCTATCGAAAGCTAACTACGAACCTCGTGTTTCACACGTGGGTTGCTGTACGGAAGACAGGAATCCCAGACGGAACTATTCTGCTCGGTGGAGTTTACCTAGATTATGTATCCAAACTCAAAGCTCAGGCTGCAGAGTTGGAGGTTCAGAGAATCCCTGTCATGATCGCGTACTCTCACCTGAACCTACCCCATACTGAGGAGACGAAGATGGTGTTCAACTTCAAAGACGAGAGTAACGTCGTCATGTTGTGCTTGGAGGACATACCCGACGCCATACCTCCTGCCAGCTACAAACACCTTTACACGGCGGATCTGAACCTGATGGATCATTTGCATATAGCTGTGATTAATCATGCCCCGGGGGTAATACGAGAACTTTGGCGTAAAGCGTGCCAAGAGGGTAAAGAACAGTATGCGACGTCACTGGACACCAACGAGGGGAACGCTGACATGGATATTGTGTTCACGCCGAACAAGGTTCCTGTAGTGTATGCCAAGCACAGTATGTGTTCGTGGCCTAAACTCTGCCATCTGTTCACACACTCCCACTGCGATCTAGACAGCCTGGATCCGCAACTGGCAAAAGTGATAGACGACCACTTTTTCTGTTTTCTGTACACTTGACTCGTTTCTTTCACAAAATAGAGCCTCAGCCGAAACCCCACCCATGTTAAAAAATATATAAAAACGAGCTCCGCGGTCAACGTGCACCGACATTCAAACGAGTGTCTCAGACATAGGATCCGCAGACGGTAACGTTATAACACGAATAAACAAGATAAATCCCCATGGTCACCTAGTGCTCTTGGACGGTACGCAACCGCGATCGAATGCTCCCTCGAAAAAGGAGGTCCTGTATGAGAGATTAGCAGAATTCGCCAAGACGGCCGATCCATTCACTGTGACTTTCAAGGTCATGATGTCTACAAGGTTTCTGTATAGACAGTCGATGACTGGTGGGGAAAGCAGTTGGTGTCTGGCTATGCTTCATTATGTGCACAAATACCCTCAGGACCACTGCGATTATGCTAAGGATCTTTACATCACTGCTAATACAATCGTAGACTTTCGGGATAAGTTACGGAAAGCTTCAGGTGATCCGCTTTATCCGAAATCATATGCAAATGCTGACAACGTGGAATTAGCCGAGGACGAATACGAACTGTGGTTCGCCTATGAAATGGACCACGATTTCACAGTGAGGACCAAGGTTGAGCCTACAGCTAAGTGTCCTAGCGAGACCGCCCGTGGTGTTGTGGATATAGAACCTGTGTGGAAGATGATGAAAGAGATAACAGGTTACATCTGCCTAGGCGCCCTGGAGGCCGCTCGAAAGGCCGCTGAGAGGGCCAATACAGCAGAGAGGGGTGACAACAGTGAGAGGACCGATAACTCAGAGAACAAGGACACCTCGGAGAGCGCAGACACCTCCGAGAAAGCGGACACCTCCAAGAGTGAAGAAACCTCCGAGAACGAGGATACCTCCGAGAACAACGACACCTCCGAGAGAGAAGACACCAGCGTATTGCACCTGAGAACACGAAAAGTCCTCAGAATGCCGACGAAATCAACACGTTACTCGACACTTTAACCCTGATTTCTCCAAGTGTAAAAACAATATGAGTCATACATAATGTTTGTACTCTTTTATTGTTGTCAATAAAACCCATGATAAAAATGTCTTTCTTTGTGCATGTGTGGTGTTTTTTCCAAAACTACAATAAACTGTACAATCATTGGATGCATCGTTCGTTAATTTGTACAGAATACATTCAGAGAAAGTGAAGAGTGTTGCAAATCGTGACAATAACCAGCAGCTTAACAAGAAATGACCGTTGCCTTTTGACAGCACCACCTCTGGGTTCAAGTTTATGTGAGTTAGGATGAGCTGGTGCTTCCACAGGCACAAAAAGTACGGTGCTCGCCACGAAACCGTGTCGATGACTTTGTATATGCCTTATTCTGATGCTCGTAATGTCTTAACCGCATGTGTATGTACATGTGTATGGTTGTGAGGAAGAGGAGCTTCATTTAGTGACTTTGAGTTTCAAGCAGCTACTATTTCAGGGAATAAAGCATCTGTGATCCAAGACTTATTACGGAGGGCAGGCTTTCAAAGGCATGACCGACAATGATTGGTAAGGGATAGGGAAAAGCCCAAGGGGAGGAGGTTGGATGAAGAAAGCCTATGTACTTCATGAAACACAACCAGATACTTAGAGGTTGTTCATTTTTCTTGTTTTGCTGTTTCTCTGCAGCTGCGAGGGATTGCTCTGAACTGGAGAAAACATCAGAGACGTCGAACAGAGGGAGGATCGGTCTGTGCCTTGCACTGACAACAGCTCCGCTTGCTTGGTTTTTTTTCCTTGTAATCCAGCGATGCATTTGCAGAAGTAGACCTTTCAAATTAAATTATGAGACTGAGATTCTTTGCTTCTGAAATTTATTACAGGGTTCAAATAAAGGCTTACACTGCCACAATTACCACTGTATTTGTATTGTGTTGTGCTCAACATATCAGCTACATAGGCCACTTTCTGTAAGACGTTACAAACATTCGTGGTTATAATCATAAGAATACATACTCTCACACGCACGCAAACAAGGTATCAGGAAAGTATCCCTGCGTATATTCGTACACTTTCAGATAGTTTATTTGAAAGCAGGCGACATGTGGTTACATTTGTGGTTATACTCGTAAGAATACAAACGGTCACACAAGCAAACAAGGTTAAGAATGCATATTCTTCATAATCATCAGTGCTGTACAACGCTACGCATACATTCTTTGATACATGCAAACTATTCCATGCATTGAAAGAGATTACGCTTACAGGCTGTCCTTCTGCTGCCTCTGCGGTCGAGGAGAGCGAATAGGAAGCAGAGAGCCTCTATGGTCATACTGCTCGCTTGACTGTGGGGACCAACTTTTCCTTGTCCGTTTCATGTGCCAAAATGCCCCCATCGCAATCGCGAGCACGGCGGCTAGTATCAGCCCCAACAATATGCTCATGCAAGAGCCCCCGGTGATGCAGCCGAGCCCGTCCGAAGCCCTTATCGCCGACTCGGGACGATTTTCGATGCCCTCGACAGACCCGTTCGAGGGGTTGGGTACATGGCGGTACATCAGTCTGTTGTCAAAGTAAGCGCTGTGATCTTCTTTGCTCCGAAAGCAAAAAGCTTTCCAAGACTCTGCTTCCCTGACGTGACACGACGTGATGTTTTCCGCTGCCCAGGGACCGTGTAGGGCCGTGTGTCCGCAATCGGCTCGGTGAACTCCTTCGGTGGCGACATAACTTTCTCTAACCACGTACTCAGAGGTGAAGTTTCCACCAATGGTAGAAGCGAAACACCCGACCGCGAAATTGTCCGCATTGACAGTTACCGTGCTCGGGGGAGACTCGGAGAACTCCACTTTGGTTCCGTGTTTTTCAACAGTCCACGTGACTTTGGTCGGCTTTGGACCCCGCCGGGTCGAGTCCGCAAATCAGGTAAAAGTGGAATTGGCTCAGTCTAGGATTACGCGTGGGTTGTCTTCAATGGTGACATTTATGTCGTGTTCAGAACTGTCGATTGAGGTCGAAATGAACAGTCTGTATGGACCAGTGTCGCTTTCGGTGAAGTTGTAAATGACGAGGTCGGTGTTCCAAGGGGCTCCTGGGGAATCGAATTTCTCGCCATCTTGGTACTCCGGGTTCAGGAAATCTGGACTTGGAGCCGTCAAGTAAAAATAATAGACTTTTTTCCAGTTTGAATACCAGTAGATGACCGGGTCTCAGCCACCCGGATAAGGTAATCCGGGCACCATGCAGGTGGAAAAGGGTTTGCAGAACACATTTTTTGCGGCTCCGGGAACGAGAAGCAGTAAACTCACAAAGAAAAACATTGTGCTTCGCATCCAGTTCTAAATGCAGGCACTTATTTCAGTCTATCGCAAAGCCGACTGAGATTCCTTCCCGACTGGCGTATATATCTCATCCTACGTGTACTGACCGGGGTAAGGCCGCTCCGACCGAGGGCTGTTTTCTGACCAAGGGCTATTTTCCGACCAAGGGCTGTTTGTTTCAGCAAACGTGGGATAGAGCAACCATTAGTGACATGCGCAACAGGGTAGTGCGTTTTTAAAACGCCCCCCTGTGGCAGTATTTTTTTTTTACAATGTCAACAAACTGTCTGTGTTTCAGGAGCTCGGTGCTGTACAGCGCTTCCTGTGGACTAACGTGATAGAGCCTGCCTGAAACTAGGAGAAAAATTTAAATGGGCGTGGTATCCGCGGAGGGAAATGATGATGTACGGGGGGCATACCATTAGGGACATGCGCAACAGGGGAGTGCGTTTTTAAAATGCCCCCCTGTGGCTGTATTTTTTTTTACAATATCAACAAACTGTCCGTGTTTCAGGCGCTCGATCCCTTAACAGCGGCCTCCCATGGACGAACATGATAGAGCCTGCCTGAAACTAGGAGAAAAATTGAAACGGGAGTGGCATTCAGGGAGGGAAACGTGGGTGTACAGGGTGGGAGAGCCAACCCTGATGCGCGGCCTGTGAAATGCTACCCAGGGGTACTCTGGGACCCCCGGGGTCCAGAGCTGCCCCGATGGGGAGCACGAGGGTTAATCCCTCCTTGTATTTAGAGAACCACCCCTAGTATGACATTTTGGCGCATCAGCTGTAGTCTGTTATGTTGAAGTTGCCTCGTTCTAATGTTTTCTCTGAGGCTGCTGTAAATGCGAATATATTTACTGTGGGTTTTGCTTGAAAAAGCTTTACGTTGTGAAAAACTAAAATCTGGAAATTAGAATTGTTGTGCCTTATTTTGTGGATCTTTTTACATATATTCCTTTTGAAAATACTAAAATTTGTATATTTATTTATTTTTGTTTGTCTGATAGCATTTATTTATAAAATAAATCGGACATTTCAAACAGTTACTCGCTACTTACTCAGTACTTGAGTAGCCTTTTCACCAAGTACTTTTTTACTCTTACTCGACTAACTTTTTTGACGACTACTTTTCACTTTTACTTGAGTAATAATATTTTAAAGTAATGATACTCTTACTTGAGTACAATTTTTGGATACTCGACCCACCTCTGGTTGGTGTGCCATCTCAGTCAAATCAGAACGCCAGATCTTCTCCCTCTGCGCCGGCGTTTGCGGCCTCCAGGGCCAGAGAACAAAGGCGTCTCAGGTGAGATGAATGGGGGTTCTGCAAACGGAGGGTCCGTGTTGCAAAACTTGAACTCCGGAAAGTGATGAGAAAGTCTGTCTTTTATGTCCAGTAAGGTTTGTCGGTCGTACACAAGGAGACATGTGCTACTCGTGAAAAAATAAAGGAAAAGGAAAATTAAACACAAAAACCAGCTGTTGCTTGGGGGAGCTCGCGACGAGGCTGCCATACTCGGCGCCATCTTGCCATCTTGTTGATGATGATCCCCGACCCGGAGTGGGCACTCCACCCTTTTCCGGCTGAGAACCATGGCCTCAGATTTGGAGGTGCTGATCCTCATTCCCGCTGCATCACACTCGGCTGCGAACCGTTCCAGTGCGAGCTGGAGGCCCTCACCCGATGGAGCCAACAGAACCACATCATCCGCAAAAAGCAGAGATGAGATTCTGAGGCCACCAAAGCGAAAGCCCTCCGCCACTTGGCTGCGCCTAGAAATTCTGTCCATAAAAATTATGAACAGAATCGGTGACAAAGGGCAGCCCTGGTGGAGCCCATCACCCACCGGGAACGAGTCCGACTTATTGCCGGCAATGCCAGCAATGCGAACCAAGCTCTTGCAACGGTTGCATGAACCCAAAATGGGCAATTTTTTGAACTGGGGTGGGGGTTCCAGCAACCTGTCCCATGGTGGAGAGTGCACCTCAGTATCATCCCATGATATAAGGGACCGTCAAAGTAAATCAGTAAACATAACAACAAGACACAGACTTGACACTGAGACAAAGAGACATAACTGACCAGGGAGGCAGAGGGAACATGAAGACAAGTGTGACATGATGAGGAACACGAGAAGGACAAAATAACAGAAACCACAATCAACAAGACTAAAAAGCCAAGTTGACAATATTCAGAACATAGAGAAAAAGAAAACCATTATTCTGCTTTATTTCAGGTGTTACACGAGTGTAGTGTTACATGATTATAGCTACATGATTACAGTATTACATCATTGTAGTGTTACAGTATACGTTATTACAGAATCACATTAAATTAAAAACAAACAAGAAACATAAACACAGCATATGCAATCATTATTCACTTTCTCTCAACTGATGTATTGTTGGAGGTAATTCTGCCCCCGGTGGAGGTTTTTGCAACCACAGAGGTCTTCTTTGCGGACACGGTGGAGGTCTTTCCGTCTGGAGTGGAGGTTTTTGCAACCACAGAGGTCTTCTTGGCGGACACGGTGGAGGTCTTTCCGTCTGGAGTGGAGGTTTTTGCAACCACAGAGGTCTTCTTTGCGGACACGGTGGAGGTCTTTCCGTCTGGAGTGGAGGTTTTTGCAACCACAGAGGTCTTCTTCGCAGACACGGTGGAGGTCTTTCCGTCTGGAGTGGAGGTTTTTGCAACCACAGACAATATCTTCGCAATCACAGTGGAGGCGTTTCCACCTGGAGTGGAGTTTTTTGCAACCACAGATGTAGTCTTTGCATCCATAATGGAGGTCTCTGCTTCCAGATGTCAGAAGTCTGTTAGCGTGAGATCAGCAGGAGCCTGAAAAGAGCACAGAGGACACAGAACTGAGTGAAGTGCAGTACAGTACCAGAAACACGAGGATCTGAGCAGATTTGCTTTATTTTTTATTTTTTTGGTTTATTCACCGATCAGCTGACAGCATCTTGAAGCTAATCAGCTGACTGCATCAAGTTAAAGTGGTAAGTTGAGCCTCTCAGTGTAAGCCTGCTTGTTTCTGATCCACAAACAATTAATTTACAGTTCTGATGCTGTCTGATGTCTCAGAGAGCTTTGAAACTTTTAAGTCTTTAAATAAAACTTAGTTTCTTTTTTCTGTCAGTGAAAGTAGAATTGAGAATTAACCTTCAGTAAATAAGTCTCTGTGAGTCATGTTAAGTAGAACTGGAACCACGTAAGCTAGCACAATATATTTTTTGGGATATGAACAACACACAAACTGCTTTGTGTTGTTTTTCCACACTAAAAATTACTCTTAAATTACTCTTGTTAAATATCATGAGCCATTAATGAAAAGACTCTTTCACTTTTGCTTTTAAGTGGAGTTTTAGAAACGTATTTACTCCAGTGAGTAAATAAGTAATGTTCTGCATTACTTTTAAGAAAATGAACCAGTAATGTGTAATGTACTTGGTTTTTGAGTTACCACCCTAATGAAGCATGTGAACTTTACTCTGACTTAGACTCACTATGAGCAGTCAGACGGCATATTTTAGGAAGGAGCACATGAAGGTGTGAGACACACACACAAGTGTGTATTTATATCCTGGTGGGGGACATCTCGTTGATATAATGCTTTCCCTAGCCACTTACCCTAAACCTCCACCCATCCATTCGCTTCTGCTTCTCCTTTTCAGGGTCGCGGGGGGCGCTGGAGCCTCTCCCAGCTGTCATAGGGTGAGAGGCTGGGTACACCCTGGACAGGTCGCCAGTCTGTCACAGGGCTAACATATAGACAGACAACCATTCACGCTCACATTCACTCAAAGATTCACACACCTATGAGCAATTTGGATTAATCAACTAACCTATCCCCTAAACCTCACTGTGGTGGGGCGTGGTCTGCGGTGCCGTGCAGGGAGGGCGGACGCACCTGCACGGCATCCTTAATCACGCCCGCCTAGTTGTCAAATGTGGAATTTAATGTGGAGAACGCTGCAACTCTAGTCATAACGTAGAATATTTTTAGCTTCTTGTGGTAGAGACAGTTCCTATGTCACACACTGGAATTCAGCCTCAACTTATGGGCTTTTTTTATCATCAACAATTTTTATTTAATTTTAAAACTTCGATAACAGAACTGAAAAATAAACACATAAATAAATAATTTAAAAAACAAACAATTCATCCATTTCATTCATTGTTAATGTATTTCAAACATGTAAACAATATACAGGTACATTTAGTAAAGAAAATTAGAGAGAAAAAAATACTATACACCCCTTTGCCATCAGTTAGCAGTTAATATTTAGTCAGCTTCCTTACTGATATAATCTGTATTAAAAATAGTGAACAGATTTCTGATAGAATATACTATATATACTATATATTATAATATCACATCATGAAATTTTTTAAATAGAGACATTCACTTAATTTCAATATTTTCCCTTTCTTTATAGTTCGAGAAGATCATATTTTTATAACTCTTTTTGAACATTTTTTTATGTTTGGACATTGTTTTAATTCCATTTTCAAACTGTTCCACAGTTTCACTCCATGCACAGAAACACAAAAGCTTTTTCTTGTAGTACGTACCTTCCCTGTTTTGAAGTTACAAAAACCCCTAAAATTATTAATGATGGGCCTGTCTAGCACAAACCCACCGCTGGAGCGAGACAATTCTACTACACAGCAAAGCAAGACACAAGTAGGCAAAGTTCTTTGTGTTACTCGTGCACGAGGGAGAGAACCATGATAAGCGCCGTTCCTTCGCTTGACCCCAGTCGCTCGCGTCCTCTACCTCGTAACACTGCTCTTTTATTGAGGTTACATGAATATGCATAAGTTCATTAACATTTGACGTCTTACAGTTATACATGTGGACAAAGAATACCTTGTCTGTGTGTGTGTGTGTGTGTGTGTGTGTGTGTGTGTGTGTGTGTGTGTGTGGTCGAGATGTGACCCTGTGAAGACTCCCCAAAGCTGGTGCCAGGAGTCTAGCGGTCCATCTAAACCAGGGGTGCCCAATCCCAGTCCTCGAGAGCTACCGTCCTGCAGCTTTTAGATGCACCCTTGTTCCCACACACCTGAATCAAATGAATGGCTTGTTATCAGGCCTTTGCCAAACATGATGGCATGCTGAAGAGATCAAACCATTTGATTCAGCTGTGTTGGAGTAGGGATGCATCTAAAAGCTGCAGGATAGTAGCTCTCGAGGACTGGGATTGGGCAGGCCTGATCTAAACGAAGGGCTCTTACACTTAAACAGATATACGTGTGTTTACTATAGAGATGGACCCATCCGATATTACGTATCGGTATCGGTCCGATACTGACCTAAATTACTGGATTGGATATCGGAGAGAAATAAAAAATGTAATCCGATCCATTAAATATCAAAAACGCACCTCACAGAACTTGCGACACGGTGTAACTCGACTCATGACTGTAGCACGTGGGAGCAGTGTGGTCACGTGATAGAGCAGCTGTGTGTGTTTGTAGATTCGCTACCAAACCAGCATTTCATCTCCGAGGAAGTGATCCCAGAGAGAAGTAACGCAAGTGTGTAAGTTCATCTCTGAGTGTTTGTAAAGCATTCCCATGTTAAGCTTAACAACCGATATATGCAGCGACTGCCTCTCTCTCTCCCTCTCTCTCCTGCTGCTACTTCAATCATGAAACTGATCAATGATCAGCTGATCGTCTCTCTCGTTTGTTTTTGGCCCACTTTGCACCAGAAAGAGGAAACCAGCGGCTGAACAACAGCAGCAGGTTTAAGCTTGATCAGCTGTTGTTAGAATGTATTTAATATTACTTTCTACTCGAGGATCTTTTTCTACAGCTGACGGCTGGTAACTGTGCAGGGGCGGATCTAGCAAAGTGTAGCCAGGGGGGCCGATAGGGCATGAACAGGGAAAAGGGGGCACAAAGACATACTTTTCTTTCTTATTCTCATTTAAAATGTCGAGCTTTTAATAAATAATTATCTGAATCTTACACCCAAAGTTTTAATCTAAAAATGTATAGAAGTCCGTTACTGTATATAGTAACTGTTAAGTCTAATATACCCTAGTAAGCTGTAGTACTTTTTCCTTTGGGAAGGTGCCATCTGTGCAGTCTGCAGTTCTGTTGAAGAAAGATGTTGAATCTATTTAATTATTCTTAAAAAATAATTGATTTCTGTGCATTTTCTTTCACACTGCATCAAATTAAAATTTGATTACGTCGATTAAGCATCATGAGGTGGAGGGTGGGGGGTGGTTCCCCATTTTCTTTTGCTGGGAGTTTGCAACCCTATTAGTTAGGTTGCTTAAAATTTCTGCTAAGTACTCTTTAAAATACCAGAATAGGGAGGATGGAGCAGGTTTAAGTTTATTAGATTGATCAGTTTTGCTGAACTATGAAATATTTTGGGTGCAGTGTACTTTTTACACACAGGTATAACAGAATAGCTTTAGTGTTGTTGTTTATTTAAACTTGAGTATGAACTTATACAAAATGCAGCAAGATATTAAAAAAACGTTTTATTGATTAAAAAACACTATCGGATTCATATCGGTATCGGCAGATATCCAAATTTATGATATCGGTATCGGACATAAAAAAGTGGTATCGTGCCATCTCTAGTTTACTATATACCATATACCAGCAAGAGAAGATACAACCTCTCTCATGACCCTGGGAGGTGTGTGATCTATTCCAGAATACTCTGAAGAGGAGTGAACGCACTCCCCTCTTCACGTTACACAGAATTGTTACAGACCTCCTAGGATGAGACATTTTTTCAAATCTACAAACGATTATATACTTCTCAATACAAATGAAATAACAAAATATAAACCCAACAACAGCTCAAAACCAACTCAGCCGGCAGCAGCTTTATTTGTGGATGGAAGTCGCAACACTGAGAGTGGATCACATGATGTTTAAGGTGTGTCATGTGACATGTTCAGTATTGTCACACGTGTCTAGATTGTCCCTGATATCATAGCTGCTCAAACACTGATGATTATATTTGAAGAATTATTCCTGATGGCAGCAAAGTTTGAATGGAGCTCTCTGTCTGTGCTGATTTGTCGCCCTCTGGAGGTCAAAGCACAAACTGCATGATGTCACTGTAACCACCACAGTGACAGGAAGTGTTTTTAAATGACTGTCAAAGGAGTTTGCAAAGAAAAGCGTCTGGACTTCTTTAAGTTGCTTGAAGACGTTTCACCTCTCATCTGAGAAGCTTCTTCAGTTCTAGGGTCAAATGGGGGAGAGTCCCAGATTTTAAGCCCTGTGGGACTGTCCCCGACGAGGGACATGGACGCCTTAACGCCCACTCACATCCTGGGCCATTTGATCACAGGAAATCACATGATAGCGTGGGGCTAGGTCTCACAATGGGTTCACCCAAAACCCTGGATGACTGTGACCCACACCCGTTTTCACACCTTGGCTTGTGTGATTAGGTAGCGGATCAACAGGGGGTCCGTGTCCCTGAACTTAAACACACCTGCTGACTTCATGTGTTCTGCTCTGACAGCTGCCATGAGTCACAGCATGCAAATAAGTACAAATAAGTAATTGAAGACATGTGTGGTCTGCAGATGTCAATGTACATGGATATACAAAGGAGTGTGCAAAATGAACTTAATGTGCAAATTGTCCATGTTGAAGGTGTGTGGGGTCTTTGAGGATGGAGGCAGCTCTCCTCTGGACTCTGCGATGGTAGCTGCTCTGCAGAGAGGGCAGCGGGGTCCTGATGATCTTCTCTACAGTTGCTATCACTCTCTGCAGGCGTTTGCGGTCCATAGCAGTAGTGCTGCCGTACCATGCAGTGATGCAGCTGGTCAGGCTGCTCTCCACAGTGCAGCTGTAGAACCTGCTGAGGATCTTGGCCAACATACCAAATTTCCTCAGCCTCCTCAGGAAATACAGCAGCTGCTGAGCCTTCTTGACCAGCTGTGTGGTGTTCAGTGTCCAGGTGAGGTCCTCACTGATATGGATGCCCAGATACCTAAAACTGCTCACCCTCTCCACTTCATGCTCCCGGGTAAACAGCGGCTGGTGAGGCCTCTTCTTCTTCCTCATGTCCACTATCATCTCCTTTGTCTTATCAGTCTTGAGGGTGAGGTTGTTGTCCGCACACCATGACACCAGACCAGCCTCCTCTCTCCTATAAGCTGCCTTGACCGATCACTGCAGTGTCATCTGGGGACTTCAGCATGATGTTATCTTTGTTGGCCTGTACCCTGATGTAGGAGTTATTATTTTCCAGGTGGGAGAGTGAATAGTGAAGGGCAGCAGCGATGGTGTCTGGACCTATTGGGCCGGTTGGCATACTGCAGGGGATACGGAGTGTCTGGAATATCACTCTTAATGTAGGCCAGCAACACTTTATCAAAACACTTTGCAATCATAGGAGTGAGCGTAACTGGTCTGTAGTCGTTTAGGCAGGTAGCTGGGCTTTTCTTGGGGAGAGGGATGATGACTGTGGTCTTGAAGCATGTGGGGACGGTGCTCTAGCTGAGGGAAAGGTTGAAGATGGAGGTGAGAACATCAGTCAGCTCATTAGCATGTGCTCATGTTTTTCCGGTCGCTGGCGCACAGCGCGAAAACTTTAAAATGGACCCAGAAATGTCGCTCCGTTTTCTTGTACATTTTTAATTCTCGAGGAGCTAGAAAAACTTTATTGTTGTCGCCTGCACGTTTTGTACCTCATCAGAGACAATCATATCCAGGTAAAATAATTTCCTTTAATCTACACGCATTTAGGAATTACTCAGCTAATTACACAGATAATTGAATTATTGCCAGCGTTGTGCCAAAAGGTGTTCGCCTGCCAAAACTGATTTCCAATGTTTCCGTGTGTAATATGTGTAACATCTTTATGTATGTTGGTAAATAGACTTCGGTGAACATGGTTTACAAAGGGGTTTTATATATACAATAATTACCTGTTGTTCAAGTATCTTTACAACTCTGGTCATAATGTAGGTACAATTTATATATTTGTTGCGCTGTCTGCTGTCCTCTTGACCAGATTACTCTTAAAAAATAAATTTCTAATGTCAATAAGATTGTTTTTGAACTGGATAAATAAAGGATATCAGAATCAGAATACTTTATTGATCCCTGGGGGAAATTACTTTTCGTTACAGTGCTCCATTATAAACAAACATTAACAAAGACAGACAGTACACTAACTAAGAATAGCACAATATATACAGGCATATATATACATAAAAGTCACTTATTATTAAATAGCTGGAAAAGAAACATGTGTAGTTGTAGCAGCAAACAGTGTGTTAAGTGGATGCGTTGTACAGGGAGATGGCCACAGGCAGGAATGATTTCCTGTGTCGTTCAGTGGTGCATCATGGGTAATCTCAGTCTCTCACTGAACGAGCTCCTGTGACTGACCAACATGTCATGGAGTGGGTGGAAGGTGTTATCCAACATTGTCTTTATCTTGGACAGCATCCGCCTCTCCGACACCACCTTGAGGGAGTCCAGCTCCATCCCCACAACATTGCTGGCCTTACGGATCAGTTTATTAAGTCTGTTGGCATCTGCGACCCTCAGCCTGCTCCCCCAGCATGCAACAGCATAGAGGATCGCACTGGCCACAACAGACTCATAGAAAATCCTCAGCATTTTCTGGCAGATGTTGAAGGACCTCAGTCGCCTCAAAAAATAGAGACGACTCTGGCCCTTCCTGTAAAGTGCTGTGGTGTTTTTAGCCCAGTCCAGTTTATTGTCAATGTGTACTCCAAGGTATTTATAGTCCTCCACAATGTCAACACTGACCCCCTGGATTGAAACAGGGGTCAAGTGTTTCCTGGTCTTCCTGAAGTCCACGATCAGTTCCTTGGTCTTTGCCACGTTGAGCTGCAGATGATTCTGCTCACACCACGTGACAAAGGAGTCGACCACAGCCCGGTACTCTGTCTCATCATCCCTGCTGATGCATCCAACCACCGCAGAGTCATCAGAAAACTTCTGAAGATGGCAGGTCTCTGTGCAGTGGCTGAAGTCTGTGGTGTAGAGCAGCGGTCCCCAACCCCCGGGCCTCGGACCGGTACCGGTCCATGAGTCGTTTGGTACCGGGCCGCAAGAGTTGAGGCTCGGGTGTGAAATGTATAGTTTTCAGGGTTTTTATCGGTTTTCAGCGTTATTTTGTTGTCGTTTTTATCGTTAACTCGGGTTTCCTGGGTCTTTTCCCATGTGTTATGAACAAATTTTCTTTTTTTCAGTACTGGTACTAGTTTTAGTTTGTTGTATTTATCCGCGACACCTTAAAGGCCGGTCCATGAAAATATTGTTGGGCATAAACCGGTCAGTGGCGCAAAAAAGGTTGGAGACCGCTGGTGTAGAGGGTGAAGAGGAAGGGGGAGAGGACAGTCCCATGTGGTGCCTGTGGAGTTTCCACTCCAGCTTCCTCCTGTAATTGTCCTTAGCCTCTCTGATCTTGTCCTTTAGTAACACCTGGATCTTCCTCACCTCCTCTGAAAGCCCTCTTCTTGTTGTTGAGGAGGGCTTTGATGTCCTTAGTCACCCACGGCTTGTTATTTGGGTAACAATGAACAGTCTGAGCTGGAACAATGGAGTCGGTGCAGAAAGTTATGTAGTCTGTGATACACTCAGTAAGCCCATTGATGTCCTCGGCGTGAGGCTCACAGAGTGTTTCCCAGTCGGTCACCTCGAAACAGCCCTGTAGTTCCGCTATTGCCTCCTCTGACCACCTCCTAACAGTCCTGGTGGTCACAGGTTCCCTCCTCACAATTGGCACATAGCGGGGAGTGAGGTGAATCAGGTTATGATCTGACCTACCAAGTGGGGGGAGGGAGGAGGAGCTGTATGCATCCTTGACGTTAGCATACAGTAAGTCTAAAGTTTTCTCTCCCCTGGTGGGACAGTCCACATATTGTTTGAATGTTGGTAGTGTATTGTCCAGTGATACATGGTTGAAGTCACCCAAGATCACAATAAAGGCACTCGGGTGCTGAGTCTGTAACCGGGCTATGGCAGAGTGGGTAGTGTCACATGCAGCTGTGGGGTTAGCAGAGGGAGGAACATAAACAGCCACCAAGATGACGTGAGAGAATTCCCTGGGTAAATAATACGGCCTGAGTCCAATAGCACACAGTTCAGTGTCCGGGCAACAAATCCTTTCTTTGATTGTTATGTTGGCAGGGTTACACCACCGGTTGTTAACTAAAACAGCAAGCCCACCTCCTTTCCGCTTATATATAAAATTCACTGCCAAAAACTGACTGCAGCTTCTACCATGTTACAGGGATGTTGCTGGTGGCTCAAAGTGACTTGTTATCCGTAATGAGGGAAACATTTGACACATGTTTCACGTATTATAGAACAACAAGTTATTCACAGCAGTTTAAATACGAGCAATCAGTTTTTCTGCCACAACATCGGCCACTCTTACACATGTAGCATATAAAATATATAAACTAAGTATCTTTGAAACGTATAGAATCTAATCTTTTGTTTGCTTTTTACATAGCACTTTATCAAGCAGTTGTCTGCCACAGTTACAAGTATTATACTAATAATGTAGCCTCCACCATCTCCTGCTTGTATATTTCTGAAACCTCTTAGTGGTGTGGCATCCACGAGTCAGCCCCGCAAACCCTGTGGATGGACGATGCAGTGGACAGTGGGAGGAAGCATCCTAAAGCTCTTTGCAGACCACCCTGTGTGATTCTCCACTCGCCAACCAGAAAAGACAAACCGCAGGTCTCAGTTGCAGCACCCCATCCACGTCTGATCTTGCTCGGGCTGATTCAGCAACACTGCCAGAGACTTCCTGTAATCTATTACAGTTGTTAAAGAGACGGTCCAGGATCAGGTCACTCAGGTTAATCCTGTGTGAACAACTGTAAACATTGTTTTTCCATCTTTACATACTGTGTATTTGAAATATTCTTGTTTAATTGTTATTGTTATTTACTTTATTGCTATCAAATAAATATCCAAGTAATATTGTTCAAAGTTAGCGTCATGTTCGTACATGTTAAAAATGCCTGTAACTCAAATTGAGTTCAGTGACAATTACTGTTTGTTTGAATCAATTTATTAATAACATAAAACCTTTGTGACGTGAACACAGTCTGTCCATCCTCTCCCTGCTCTCCTCAGCCTCTCTGCCTCATGTTCTCTCTGATGAGGTCTAGCAGCTCATCGTCTCTTCTCCTCTTCCTCCCTGTCGTAGGTGGCTGAGCCGCTTCGTCATCGCTGTCGTTTTGGTCACACACTGCTGTGCTTGGCCCTGGGGTGTCCTCAGGGAGAGAGGACATTAGGACAGGAGGCTTAACAAAATAGACAGCAGGCAAATAAAAACATCACAAAAACTCTTAGTAATTGCACATTTATTAACTTATGTTCTTTTTTTTTTTTTCTTTTTTTTTTTTTAAATGACATCAGAAACAGCAGTATGCGACATTACGTGATGGCAGAGCTTCAGTTCATCCTTTGTCATTTTTTTTTTTTTTTTTTATAAATAGGACAGGGGGAATGAATGAGAGAAAGAGGGGGAGAGAAAGAAAGAAAACCAAAGGGGAGAAGAGACGGTGAGAGGGGGGGGAAGAGAGAGAGAAAAAAAAAAAAGAACTCCTGGGTCACCTGTATGGAGAAAAAAAAAACAAACAAAAAAAACAAACAGAGGAGACAGCAAACAACAAAGAGCAACATAATAATAGAGAAAACAAAGCACCATCACAATAAACTAGCTAGTCATAGATATCAATATTTACTAAATAATAAACGATATTGTGCAGCACGCAAGATAGACAGTGCACAATGTGCTTTGAGGCAGCAGCCAAGAAAGCTTTAGTCCGCGTCTGTGAATACCCATGTGTGCATACCTGTGTGGATCAGCATGCTTGCATTCCAAAGGTTTCTCCATGTAATGATCTGCTAGGGAGTGTGGGGGGGCCACAGCCCTGTCCTCCAGGGTGTGAAGCGGGTATGGAGGAGATCAAAACTCCAGACATCCAGAGGCCCCCAGAATACAAGAGACCATGGAAGACCAACAGAGGGGCAGCCGCGCCACTGTTCCAGTAAGAGCTGAGGAGAGTCCCAGATGAGGGCTCGCCCAGCAGCCGCGGAGCAGAAGTCAGGGGGAGTTGCAGTGACGCGCCCGTGAGCTCCGCCGGCCCCCAGCTGTGCCTGAGTGACCGAGCCCCAGGCCGAGAGGCCGGGGGCACCCCACCTCCAAAGGGGCCCGAGCGAGCCCCAGGCCCCAGGCCCCGACAAGCGGCCGCCAAGGAGTGAGCCGGTGTGTACCCGGACGCCCACCCCCAGACACAAAGAACCACCAACACACCGACACCTGAGGGAGTCCGCCACTGGCAGGGGAAGTGGTGGTGGGTGGAGATAGGCCTCCAAACCTTGGAGGGCCTGAGATGTCCCCAGAGAGGTAGTGTCTGATACCCAACCTGACATATAGACACAGACATACAGGCACACACAGACACAAACATCCATTCCCACCCTCATGCTCTCATATGCACTCACTCCACACTCAACCAACGTGGAGACAGACATAAAGAGACGCTGTACACACAATCACACTCCCCAAGCGTACTCTACAAACCGGGTCTAGGTACCCTTGCCCCTGGAGGGGGGAATTGCACCCAGACCCAGGTGGTGTTACCCTTTTCCCTGCGGTGGGGAGAGGCAGACCACCCCGACTCCGCAGCAGCAGGGAGGCCCCACACCCCAGACCGCAGTCGGGCGGCCAACTCCTCCCACTAGCCCTCCCGCTCCAGCAGGCCGCAGAGAATGGGAGTGGGAGAAGACTCCAAACCTCCCTCCACCCGCTCATTGTAGTGTTGATGCATATGTGTTCTAAGGTGTAATTAAAACCCAGGAGGGCATGGAGCTACCTGCCAAGGAGCAGCAGGTAAGCGCATAGTCCCTCCTGCTAGCCCTCAATGTCTACGTGTATTTAAAATTGAGAGGTGGGCAACGACGTCAGGGGTGAGGTGTACACCCTGATGGTGATTTGGACTCCGTGATTGTGCCCACCCCCAAGATCCTATATGTATGTGTAATGAGAGTGTGAATAATGTGAATGTCTAAGTTGTGGGATAAAATTGAGGCAGAGGCAGCCAGAAGGGGACAGAGGGGGGGGGGGGGGGGGGGGTAGCCTCCTCTGCACCCTGGTGACATACCCCCACTCCAAGGCCCTGCATGTGTGGGTGGTTGTGGTGGAGCGGGAAGAGGGAGGCAGCTGGAGATGGGGAGGGAAGGAAGGGAGGGGCAGGTAACCCCTCCCTGGGGCCAGCTCCCCCGCTGACCCCAGTAGGCACTCCCACCCTCCGCGACCCGCCAGGGAAGGGGGGCCCAGGCCCATCAGACCGGGGCCCAGTGCAGTAGCGCCCTCCGGCTCCACAGAGCCCTGGACAGTCCACCCAACCCCACCACAGAGAAAACTGCACCCACCCCACCATCCACACATCTTCCAGACTACATAAGACGGTAAACGCCCAGGCTGAGATCTTCCTCCACCTCTCCTGTATCTCCCCCTCCTGCAGAGAGTTCCTGAAGAGAAGAAAGCTCCTGCAAGATGTGACCATCCCCCCCCCCACCAGTTGAAGAGCCCCCCAGGCGGCTCGACGCACCGGCGGCACCCTGCTCCAGGGCCGGGCCCCCATGCACCCACCCGCCCACAACCCCGGCAGCACACCAACCAGGACCCAAGCCCCCGAGGCCCGGCCCGGGCCCCAGCCCAGAGACGGAGCGCCCCCAGAACCTCACGCCCATCCCGGACCCACCCAGGGGCAGCCAGGTTGCCAGGTCAGTAACCCACGTCCGTCAGCACAGACCCTCCCCTAGCCCCGCTGCACGCAGCCGCGAGGAAACAGTCACCTGAGAGCCAACAGAGCCCCCAACCGGACGTGACCGCTACCCCGGGTTGAGCCCCCCAAGGAAGATGCCTCCCGGGAACCCCCCGACGCCCTAAGCCTGTCCCTACCCCCTCACCAATCACAACAGTGAAGGCGGGACCAAACTATGACCCCCCACCCCCACTAGGTGATGGAGCTGATAAAAGGGGCCCAGAGCAATTGATCTAATGTGGTGGCAGAGGCTGTGTCAAGACTAATGTAATCTAATAGATAATTTCTATATTGGTTAGAATTAAGATTATTTTTATTTTTCCAGTTCATGAGGACTGTTTTCTTGGCTATGCATAGGGCAGTGAAGATCATATGGGCTATATTCTTTTCTGAAGTGACATTATCTAAGCTGCCCAACAAACACACTAAGGGGGAAGTTGGAATGTTACATTTCAGACACTTTGATAAGTCTTCACATATCTCGCGCCAAAACTTTTGCACTGGTGGACAGAACCAAAGAGCGTGGATGTAATTGTCTGGTGTATTGCCTTGACAGTGTGAGCAGTTGTTGGAAGATGTAAAGCCCATCTTGAACATCCGATGACCTGTATAGTGCACTCTATGAAGTATTTTGTATTGTATTAATTGCAGACTGGGATTTTTAATTAATTTAAAAGTTTTTAAGCAAATCTGAGACCAGAAGTTTTGGTCTAGGTTGACTGATAAATCTGCTTCCCACTTTGCAGTAGGAAGGGATATTGATTCATCTGATTTAGAAAGTGTTCTGTATATTTTAGATAATAATTTGGGGGATTTAAGAGTAAGAAAATGTGCCGCACTTAGTGGTGTTTGTAATTCAACTTGACTGAGGTTAAATTTCTTTTTTACTATGGATTTAATTTGTTGATATTCTAAAAACCTTGTCTTGTTGATCCCATATTGTTCAACTAGTCTGTCAAATGGAATAAATTCTGTTCCCTCTAATACAGTGGGGCAAAAAAGTATTTAGTCAGCCACCGATTGTGCAAGTTCCCCCACTTAAAATGATGACAGAGGTCAGTAATTTGCACCAGAGGTACACTTCAACTGTGAGAGACACAGTGTGAAAAAAAATCCATGAATCCACATGGTAGGATTTGTAAAGAATTTATTCGTAAATCAGGGTGGAAAATAAGTATTTGGTCACCTCAAACATGGAAAATCTCTGGCTCTCACAGACCTGTAACGTCTTCTGTAAGACGCTTTTCTGTCCCCCACTCGTTACCTGTATGAATGGCACCTGTTTGAACTCATCATCTGTATAAAAGACACCTGTCCACAGCCTCAAACAGTCAGACTCCAAACTCCGCCATGGCCAAGACCAAAGAGCTTTCGAAGGACACCAGGAAAAGTATTGTAGACCTGCACCAGACTGGGAAGAGTGAATCTACAATAGGCAAGCAGCTTGGTGTGAAAAAATCAACTGTGGGAGCAATCATCAGAAAATGGAAGACATACAAGACCACTGATAATCTCCCTCGATCTGGGGCTCCACGCAAGATCTCATCCCGTGGGGTCAAAATGATCATGAGAACGGTGAGCAAAGATCCCAGAACCACACGGGGGGACCTGGTGAATGACCTGCAGAGAGCTGGGACCAAAGTAACAAAGGTCACCATCAGTAACACACTACAACGGCAGGGAATCAAATCCCGCAGTGCCAGACGTGTTCCGCTGCTGAAGCCAGTGCATGTCCAGGCCCGTCTGAAGTTTGCCAGAGAGCACATGGATGAAACAGCAGAGGATTGGGAGAATGTCATGTGGTCAGATGAAACCAAAGTAGAACTTTTTGGTATAAACTCAACTCGTCGTGTTTGGAGGAAGAAGAATACTGAGTTGCATCCCAAGAACACCATACCTACTGTGAAGCATGGGGGTGGAAACATCATGCTATGGGGCTGTTTTTCTGCCAAGGGGACAGGACGACTGATCCGTGTTAAGGACAGAATGAATGGGGCCATGTATCGTGAGATTTTGAGCCAAAACCTCCTTCCATCAGTGAGAACTTTGAAGATGAAACGAGGCTGGGTCTTCCAACATGACAATGATCCAAAACACACCGCCCGGGCAACAAAGGAGTGGCTCCGTAAGAAGCATTTGAAAGTCCTGGAGTGGCCTAGCCAGTCTCCAGACCTCAACCCCATAGAAAATCTGTGGCGGGAGTTGAAAGTCCGTGTTGCTCGGCGACAGCCCCAAAACATCACTGCTCTCGAGAAGATCTGCATGGAGGAATGGGCCAAAATACCAGCTACTGTGTGTGCAAACCTGGTAAAGACCTATAGTAAACGTTTGACCTCTGTTATTGCCAACAAAGGTTATGTTACAAAGTATTGAGTTGTATTTTTGTTATTGACCAAATACTTATTTTCCACCCTGATTTACGAATAAATTCTTTACAAATCCTACCATGTGAATTCATGGATTTTTTTTTCACATTCTGTCTCTCACAGTTGAAGTGTACCTCTGGTGCAAATTACTGACCTCTGTCATCATTTTAGGTGGGGGAACTTGCACAATCGGTGGCTGACTAAATACTTTTTTGCCCCACTGTATATGTTCTAAGTATTTAATTCCTTTACAACTCCATTCTGGGAAATTAATCATATTATTGTTTTGTAATATGTCAGGGTTATTCCAGATAGGTGTACGTTTGCATGGGATTAATGAAGACTCCGTTATTTTTAGAAACTCCCACCATGCTGTTAGAGAAAAGCTGATGTTGATACTTTTAAAGCATTCATGTCTTTTGATGTTTGAGCTAATAAATGGTAGGTCTGAAATCTCTAGATCCTTGCATAGTGCCTGTTCAACATCTAGCCAGGGCTCAACTAAGAAGGTATGTTTTAACCATTCTGAGATGAACTGAAGCCTGTTGGCTAAGAAATATTGTTGAAAATTAGGCAGATCTAATCCTCCTCTATCCTTGGTTCTTTGTAGCGTTTTTAAGCTGATACGCGGGGGTTTATCTTTCCAAAGGAATTTGGAAATATATGAATCCAGAGATCTGAACCAATCTTGTGATGGTTTGTTAGGGATCATCAAAAATAAGTAATTTATTTTTGGCAAGATCATCATTTTTATAGTGGCGACCCTTCCCATGAGTGATATGGGTAAAGATTTCCATCTAGTCAGATCGCCTTCTACTTTCTTTAGAAGTGGGATGTGGTTTAGTTTAGTTAAGTCTGAAAGCTTAGGAGAGACATTAATACCTAAATATTTAATATTTCCGGATTGCAGTGGGGCAGAGGAAGAATTATGGAAGGAGCAGTTAATGGGGAGAACTGTAGATTTTGGCCAGTTAATTGAATAATCTGAAACTCTTGAAAACCAGTTTATTAAAGTAATTACCTCTGAGAGGTTGGTTTGTGTGTTTTGCAGAAAAAGCAACACATCATCCGCATAGAGACTGATTTTATGTTCTATGTTCTTACATTTTATGCCCTTAATTGTTGTAGCCTGTCTAAATGCTGCTGCTAGAGGTTCGATAAAAATTGCAAAAAGTGAAGGGGAGAGTGGGCATCCCTGTCTGGTGCCCCTCAGGAGACAGAAGCTGGAGGATGTCTGGTCATTTGTTCTGATACGAGCCGTTGGGGAATTGTATAATATTCTTATCCAGTTTATGAAAGAGTTTCCAAAACCAAATTTGTGTAAAGTTGCGAATAAAAATTTCCAGTTAACTCTGTCAAATGCTTTTTCTGCATCTAGAGATAATATTATGGTTTCGATGTTTTTATTGTATGAGTAGTCTATTAAATTAAGTAATCTACGAGTGTTTGTTGAGGAGTGCCGACCTTTTATGAAACCAGTTTGGTCAGGATGAATTAAGAGGGGAGTCATTTTCTCTAATCTCTTTGAGAGAGCTTTGCAGATTATTTTAAGGTCTACATTTAAAAAGAGAAATTGGACGATAGCTTGAGGGAAATAAAGGGTCTTTGCCTGGTTTTAGCAGGAGACTAATGTTGGCAGAATTCATATTTGGTGGTAGTCTGCCATTTTCCTCGATTTCCTGCAACATGCTGTGGAATACTGGTGCCAAAATTGTCCAGAATTCTTTGTAGAATTCTGCAGGGAAGCCGTCTGGACCTGGAGCCTTATTATTGGGCATACTTATCAGGGCTTCCTGGAATTCACTTGGCGTCAGTGGTGAATCCAGTTCCATTGCTTGACTGTCTAGTAATTTTGGAAGAGTTACGTTGTCAAGAAACAGATCAATTTCATTTTTAGATGGGTTTATTTGTGGTGAGTATAAAGTTTCATAGAAATCCCTAAAAATGTTGTTTATTCTTCCAGGATCATATATTGTGTTCCCCGATAAATCTTTAGCAGCACATATAGTTATTTTTTCTTTATTTATTTTTAGCTGGTTAGCTAGAAATCGACCTGATTTGTTACTGTGTTCAAAATTCTGCAAGCGAAGTCTTTGTATAAGGAATTGTGTTTTTTTATTAATAGTTTCATTTAATTCTAGTTTTGTTTTGCATATTTTGTTCAATGTTTCCTGATCTTGGTGGGACGCGTAGGCTTCTTCTAGTGATTTGATGTTTTTTCTAATTCCTGAATATTTTTGTTTTCTTTTTTCTTTTTATGTGATGAGAAAGAAATTATTTTACCTCTCATCACAGCTTTCCCTGCTTCCCATAGAACAGAAGCAGATATTCCGGGAGTGTCATTAAAGTCTAAATATGAAGTCCATTCCTTTTTAAAGTATTTAATAAAGTCTTCATCTTTAAGTAGTGATATATTAAATCTCCAGTTTTTACTTGGCGTAGTATTGTTCTTGTGCATTAGTTTTAAAGATACAGGAGCATGATCGCTGACAGCTATAGGGTGAATCTCAGTGTCTGAAATGTCACACAGCAGTGAGCTGCTGACCAAAAAATAATCCAGACGAGAGTAGGAGTGATGAACATGCGAGAAAAAAGTATATTCCTTACTGGTGGGGTGAAGAGAGCGCCATGCATCGCAAAGACCAAAGTCGCTCATATACTGATTGATTATATTTGTGGACTGCCAATTACGCTGAGTTCCTGTTGTGTTGAGCCTATCCATTTCTTCATTTAGTCCAAGGTTGAGGTCACCGCCAAGAATGAGTGTGCAATCAAGGTGTTCAGAGAGTGCACTAAAAAAACCGTGGAAGAATGAGGGTTCATCAACATTTGGACCGTATATACTAACAATACATAGTTTTTTGTTCAATATTGATAGTTTAATAATTAGAAATCTACCCTCTGGATCTATAACTGTATCGAGTACTGTAAAATTAACATTTTTATGTATTAAAATTGCTACTCCCCGTTGTCTAGAATTATAACCGGCTGCAAACACGTTAGGAAACTCAGGTGTTTTAAGTTCATTTAAACCTGTGACAGGTTTGTGAGTTTCTTGTAATAAAACAACATCTGCCTGTAGTTTTTTAAGCTGGTTAAATATCTTTAACCTCTTTCCTCTGGTGCCAGCTCCATTTACATTCCATGTGACAAACCTCAGCATGCCCTTAATTGTGTGTGTATGTCTAATGATGTATGCTGGGTGTTTCGTTTAGACAGGTGGAGAGAATATGGAAACATCCCTTGTTTGTAAATAGAAAGAGAAAAAGAAGTGTGGTGAGAGACTCCATAAGTCTGACTATGTGTGTGAATATTCACTAATATGAACAAGCGTGGCTTGCTTATGTGTCCTGCAAGTCTGTGCGTGCTGTGAGGCTGTTGTGAATGTGCTGCCGTTGAGCTGATGTGTTTGCGTGATCGTGGTGTGAAAATATGGAGAAATAGAGGGTGTTGTTTGTAGGTGAGTGGGGAAGTGGGTGGCCACAGCAGTGAAAGACAAGAGAAAGAAAGAAACAACATGAACTGTGAGCGACAACAAAAAAAAAGAAACGAAACGGAAACATTCCAATTAAAGCAATGACGGAGGGTGACGGTGTTATATCTGCTATGACATCATATTGATATTACTAGCTTAAACTCATGTTAAAGGAGAGAGTGTGAATGAATAAGAAAAGAGTGTAGCGGGTTCTTATCTGGAGTGCAGTCAATATAACCACGGTGTGGTGCCGGGGTCGCGGTAGAGCTGTCCGTCCACGTAGAGCCGGTCCACGGCGATGACAGCACGGGAGCCTTTCTGGATGAAGCTACGTCGAACTGGGAACAGGACCTTGCGTCGTTCCAGGATCTCTTTGGGGAACTGGTCGTTCACGCTGAAGTCCGTTCCTTTCAGCTCTCTGCCGCGACTCTTCACCTGTTCCTTTTGTTTGAATTGACCGAATTTGGCCACAATAGGCCGTGGTCTCCCGGTCCGCGACCGCGCGCCCCCCAAGCGATGTACTCTATCGAAGTCGATGTTCTTTACGGTGTCCTCCGGCAGCTTCAGGTGGATTTTAATGAAGTTTTTCACCGTTGCCTCTGCGTCCTCTCCGGCAGTTTCTGGAATACCAGAAAACACAAGATTATCTCTCATGCTACGGGCTTGTAGATCGATAACGGACTCTTTTATTTTTTTATTTTCAATGTTTAGCTGGGTCACGTTATCGGTGAGAGATTTAACCGACTCCCGTAGCGTGGCATTTTCAGCGGCAAGCGTTTCCACCTGCCGCTGGCTGAATTCCAGGGATTCTCTCAGAGATTTAAATTCCCGGTGTAAAATCTCCACCAGGGACAGCCTCGCATCGAAACTGGACAATCGCTTGTCGATTGACTCCAGGATTTCTGCGATGTCTTTGCCGGCAGGCGATGTTGTACCGGGGGAGTCTGCCTGGCGACTTCTCTTCGATGACGGCGTCTCGATTTTGGCCGGGCAAGATGCACTCTGGGCCTTATGCATTACTAAATCTTGAAAACAGCGGTCGATGTAATCTTGGAGAGCGTCTAAACTCTCCCCGTTGTCCTCCAGGGTGTTAGAGATGATAAAACAGATGTTGTTAGTTATATGACAATTGATTAGTATATTTGGTAATACTGAAGCTTGGAAAACCTTTGTTAAACTCTATGCTACCATTTGCTTTTTCTCCGCCAAAATCTCCGGCGTCTGACGTCACCTACAACATCACTTCCCTTAACTTCTGTTCTTAAGAATTATTGTCTTGATAACACACATACATACTTTGTATTTCCAAGGGGTGACTTTCCCCTGCAGGCCCATCTTCTCCAGAATTGTCCTGATCACACACAACAAATAAGAGAGGAAACCATGGCAACTATGTTAATCCCTAAACCCAAAAGTTTTCACAGCAGAGGAACGCCGTCTGGACATCACAGGTTCTGTACAGCAGCGGTCCGTGAGTCGTTTGGTACCGGGCCATGAGAGTTGAAATTTATGGTTTTCAGGGTTTGTATCGTTAACTCGGTTTCCCTGGGTCTTTCCCTTGTTGTAGTTGTGTGTCTTATTTTGAAATAAATATTTACACGTTACCATAGCAACCAGAGCGCATTAAGCGGCAGAGAGGAGGATGTTACTCAATGTTGGTGCATTTTCAGGAGGACGCTGCTAATAAAGTTACACAATCACACAGTACATTCACGTTTATTAGTATATTTACAAAATACCACAGTTTTTGTCTTGGTCGGATCATTTTATGTGATTGTATTTATCCGCAGAGACCGTTCAAGCACCCATCGTGCCTGTTGAGTGAGGCGATGCTGAACGATAGGCTAATTGCTAACTAGAACAACAATACATTGTTCAAGTGGAACAGCGAAGCGCAATTACGAAAGCCAAGGGGTTGTCACATGATTCGGAAGGCATTGTGTGCTTAGGCAATCAGAGCCAGCAGATTTCGTTACGCGGGCATTTTGCCGTAACACAGGCAGAAATATTGCCGTTCAGTGCCTTTGAATTTTTCGTTAAACGAGGTATTCGTAAGTCGGGGTTCCACTGTATATATATATGTATGTGTATATATATATATATATATATATACACACAAAATGTAATTTCTTTTCCTTTTCCAGCAGTCTCAGTTCCCCCAGCTTTCACTGCAATCCTCAAAGCCCTTCTGGACACATTGGGAAACCTCGTCCTTACCGCCACTGTAACAAACAAAAGTCACAGTTCTATTACTTTTATCAGATTTAAAATAAAAATGTGATTTATGTTAGCTGGCTTCATTTAGCAAACAGATAATTCTGTTTATATAGATACAGATATTAATACAGATATATTTTACGCATAATTTTACCTCTTTTTTTTTTCCTAGATGGGAAGTCTATCCAGTTCACATTACAGCAATGCTAACACCCCTTTTGGTCGTCTCTCCTTACCCTCCAGCATTCATAAATCTGTTGACCTTCTTTGTCTGAGACCACCCACTACAATGCAGCACCTACTTGTGCAATTTTTTTAGTGGTTGCAAAGTAGGTTACTTGTGCTGTATGCAATTTTAGATGCACAGAAAGTCTTCACTTACTGTCATAGTGTCCTTATCAAGGGCAGTTCTTCACTCTGCACCGATGTCCGTTTTGCTCTGTCCTCCTATAAAAAGCATGAACATTTGAGTGTTTGACTAGTTTTAGATTTCCAAAAATCTGATATTTGTACAACTAAACATTTGAACTACAATGATATGCTATTGAGAGATACTTTTATGGGTACTTTTTGGTAAAGAAACTGGTGACAGAGAAGTAGGCTTTTTAGAGTACTATTAGCTAACCATTTGAACTCATCAGTTACAATGTAGAATCAATGTCATGTATAGTTTACAAATGACAAAATGTTTACATAAAATCATGACAGCATTTAAATAATATCACCCACTACTAGCATTCTGTAATTTACTGTCTCTTTTGAAAATGTATCACTGCATAAACAGCACAAGACTTAAGAGTATTTAACAAGAGTATTTTCCCCTGGTTTTACTACCACACTGGGGCACATGTTCACCAAAACGCAGCAAACCTTTGCCATCTTATCCAGGAGGGTCACCTTTTTACCCACACATGGAAGAAGTAATCTGATTGGCATGGTGGTATGTAGCATGTAGTTTGAAGCAGGGATTTCGTAGTACCCCATGTGTAGTGTTGAACCCAGTCAGGATTTGTTTCATTCATTTCATAGGCTGGTTTGCTGCAATAATGCCAAATAATTAGCAACTTTATAAATAAAGGTAGTTCTGCATGTTCGTTCTAATTTGCTATGACCTCAGAGCGCATTGAAAATAAAAAGAGTAATATGAACTTATTTAGACCTTACCAGAATAAAAATACTGGAGCACACCAACAGATATCTGTGGATGGTAGAGATCTGAATATCAGCTCGTCTCACAGCTGCTATCCAGGCTAGACGCCTTCTTTTGGTAACATCCAACACATAAGCTCCCTCATGATGCTTCCAGGTGAGGTAACAATGACAAGAGCCATTTTCAAGCTTCTTCCTTTGCCAGTAGTGCAACTGCTTTTTGCAGATGTAAATAAAACATGTTGTTACTTTTAGTATTATTATTATTATCATCATTATTGCACTAAATACATTTTAAATAAAGGATACTTTGATATACATTCTACTGTAAGGTTGGAAATGTATTTTCTTCACCCTGAAATATGTTTTGAAATGTATTTTGGTTTGAAAAAAATATATTTTCAATTTTAAAAATATATTTTTTTGAGCATCACAAATACAAAATATATTTACCATATATTTAAAATATATTTTGTCCTGGTGGATCATCAGGGGTGCAAAGCCTCACAGGTGATGTGCAGTAGTGTGTCCCTCAGTCTGTCCTCACTCTGGACACTTGCAGTCGTCACACATGGAAATCAAATGTGTGATAAGCTGCAGGATTCAGACACAAGTGTAACTTATAAATAGGACTCACATGCAGGACTCAGAGGCACAGTTGGTATTTATTACAGTTCCACCAGATGTATATACAAATAGTGCAGGGGTAGTGCTATATACAAAGCGGTGACAGGGAAAAGGCTCCGGGGAAATCCAGGTAGGGAAAAGACACTTGCTCCTCTTCTGACTCTCTCCTATCGTGACCAGTCTCTCTCCAAACACTCACAAAAAAACAGGAAGCCACTCGGGGAATGGAGGGTCGGGTCCAGGGGATCTGTGTACAGAAGGAAACACACGTTAGAGGTTTTGCGCAGGGAAACGAAAGAGAACTTACTCAGAGCTGGGCTGCACTGACGCGAGTCACACACAACAATCCAGCGATGAGTAGAAGCCACTGATTGTGGAATAAAAGTATGAACATGTGTTTATAAGTTACACTTGTGTTTGAATCCTGCAGCTTATCACACATTTGATTTCCATGTGTGACGACTGCAAGTGTCCAGAGTGAGGACAGACTGAGGGACCCACTGCTGCACATCATCTGTGAGGCTTTGCACCCCTAAAACCACCCAGTGGTTTTAAGCTGTCATTAATAAACTGGCTGAATATCCAGTCTGACTGATTTGGTGTGTGTACTGTTCATGACAGGATCAGTGTTGCGTTCAGGAAACATTTGATAAAATCAGACACATTATTATCAGAGACATGGACTTTAATCAAAGTGACGTCTGCTTTCTGAGTTAAACGCAGAGCTGAATGAGTTTCTTTATTTAATCGTACAGGTTTGAACTCTCTCAGCAGGTGTTTCAGTGTGTGTGTGTGTCAGTGATCACTGTCAGCATCTCTCGGTTTTTATTACCATGTTCATTTTAAAGCTCAGTTTTTAAACCTTACGATGTAACTACAGCCCAGCCCATGCAGCAGTATATGAATGACTAACCTCGTATTGTGGATGGATTATCTCAGTTGTTCTCCTGGCTGAAGTTTGGTCTGTTTGCAGCAGGGGTCCCAGCTCCAGGCCTGGAGGGCCGGTGTCCTGCAGTTTTTAGATGTGTCCGTAATCCAACATAGCTGATTTAAATGGCTAAATGACCTCCTCAACATGTCTTGCAGTTCTCCAGGGGCCTGGTAATGAACTAATCATTTGATTCAGGTGTGTAAAGACGGTGTGTAGAGAGGGTGAGATCTAAAACCTGCAGGACACCGGCCCTCGAGGCCTGGAGTTGGGCACCCCTGGTTTACAGCATCCTGCCATGCGATTGCATTTGTCCATAACCATCAGGAACCCTCACGTTAACTTTTATTGAGTGGAAAAAAGTTAGCGTTCATCCTCCAGCTTCACTGTGTTTATGTTATGCTAACATAACAGTGTGGCCACATGCAGCACATCATCATATACCAGCTAGCCCAACTTCAGTAACCCTACAAACGTCGCTGCTGTTTAGTTTTCATTTATGTTGGAAGTGATAGCAGAGCTGTACGTCACAAAATGCCATCATGTGGCAGCCTCACTGGATCCACTGTCCACCCACCGTGTGATGACCCTCCTCTGGGATCCCCCCACACAAGGGAAATACACCGCTCTCAAGGCGCTGCTGCTGCAGCGCTGCTCCCTCTCTGACGCAGAGTGGGCTGAGAGACTCCTCTCTCTCTCGGGCCTGGGTGATGGTACTGCTCACAACTCATGGAGAGCACGCTGTCCTTTATAGGAACGGATGACAGCAGATTCCTCTTCACTCACATCTTCCTCCAACAGTTCCCAGAGCGAGGTGGCCACGCCAACTCCCTGCTGCTGGCTGCGAAGGATTACTGCTCGCTTGCAGAAGAAACTGATCGCATTCTCCTGGCTACCAGAAGCTTCAGCATCCAGGCGACAGTTCCCGACTCACCGACAGCATCTCCCGCACCCCCACCGATTCTCCCGGGGCCTCTCATTGATAGACTCATCTATAGTGGCAGCACAGCGGCACCGCAGGTGTTTTTGCCATCAGCGTTTTGGGACTCTCCACCATTTGACCTCGGAACTGAAGAAGCTTCTCAGATGAAACATCTTCAAGAAACTTAAAGAAGTCCAGACACTTTTCTTTCCAAGCTCCTTAGACTACGATGACCTGGATGACTGAGAACCTTCACAGAAATGTCAACTATAATATCCTATTAGAACAATTAGAGCATGGTTACAGGTGCTGCCAGCCTCACTCACAGCCATTCAGGAAGCTCGCCAACCCCTGTGCTGGCCTCACTGGCTGCCTGTGCCTTTTAGAGTTCATTTTAAAATTCTCATGTTTTTAAAATGTTTCACAGTCTTGCCCCGCTTTACCTCTCTGAGCATCTACATCCCCACACACCCTGTCGGTCTCTCAGGTCAGCTGACCAGCTGCTCCTGGAAGTACCGTGATCCACGAGGAAGCTCAGAGGGGGCGGGGCCTTTTCTATCGCGGCTCCTAAATTATGGAATAGCTTAATAATAATTAATTAAACAAATTAATAATTTTATGTTTTCTTTTATTTGGCTTTTATTTATATCTTATGTAATTGTAACTAATAACCAATGTTATTCTGCTCCCTCTCAGACCAATATTACCAGTATCATAATCAGCAATATTACCCAACAGATATTAAATTGAATATTTAATATTTGTTTCATCCCCCATCACATGCTGCTACTCCCTTTATTCTATTGCACAACACTTTGTCACTTTCTAGAATCGCCTGCACTGATAGTTAAGTTCTTTATTCTCCAGGATACAGTCATTTATATTTGATACTATGTCTTGCACTATCCTACTACTGTATATTACTGTATACTACTATTCTTACTGTGTATATTATAGATCTTATTCATCTGTCCCTCTGTCTCTCCTGCTGCTTTGAGCATGTACATGACAAAAGAATTTCCCTCGGGATCAATAAAGTCATTCTTATTCTTCATTTTATTGTATAGTTCCAGTGTACTGCACGTTAGTCAGCTGTGGTTGTTTTAAAGTGTTTTATGAATGCATTTGACGATGATGATGATGATGATGAAGCCTACTCAGCAATCCCCTCCCGAGGCACTCACCACCTGATGTAACAACTCTGGTTATTGTGGTATGGCACCAGTAGGGGGTGCTGTCCTACTATTGTGGTAGTTGGGGAGACTGTTCTGTTTAACTACCTGTCCGGCTACCATCCACACCACATGCCCGCGGGACCTGCTAGCCACTCCTTCCTTGCCAGACTGCCGTTACACTGCCTGCAGAGTAAGCCACATCAGATGAGACTGCTTTGTTTGTCCACATCCTCGGTTTGTCAGCTAATCAACCATCTCTGTCTGTTCCAGAGACCCACGCTCGAGTTTCCCACACCTCGATTATTCCCCTGTGAATAGTTAGTAGCTGTGACATTCTGTGCACATCTCCCCACATAAACTCTCCTCATCTGTATTTTGTGAATAAAGTCTGTGTACACGTTAAAAACTGCATTTCATAGGTCCACGTGCACGTACTGGCCTCTGGGCCCGCCTTGACAGACGAGCTGCAGAGAGGCATGTAGGACTGCAACTCTTCTTCACCGTCCCAACTCTGGATAGTCACGCTTTGACAGGTTACTGAATTTACGTAGCGAGTGGTCAGTAGGGTTGCCAACCGTCCCTTAAAAGACGGAATCGTCCCGTATTTCGAAACAAAAGCACACGTCCCGTATTGAGCTAATAAGGGACGCACTTTGTCCCGTAATACAGTGAGAATCAAAAGTAGTCTATAAATGTTAATGGAATTAACACTTTGTTTGAAAACATAATTCCCAGCCCCTCTCCTGCTTTGTGACCAATGAGCTGACAGCACACTTATGACAATTCGAGTATGACAATTCAGATTACCGCTCATCTCATTGGTCGAGGAAAGGTCGCTTGCGGAGAAAATACCGGAAGACAACAGATGACCACAACAAGAAGCATGGCCAACAGGGAAACAAACGCCGACACTGCGGTGCAAGTCTCGGACGACAGTACACCTAAAGCTGGGCAGACACTGTGCGATTTTTTCAGTCGCGTTATTCAGCTCCTGCTCAAACTGCACGATTGACTCGCAGGGGTTAGAAGTTGGTAGGTCACGATGCAGGTCTCACACTATACGGCCCGATGCTCTGATGCGACCTGAGAGCTCACACTGTGCCTCCATAAAATGAAGGTTATAACAGAAAATCTGTCGCTCTCTCTCCGTCTTACACTCACACAGACACACCACCACCATCAACTTTGCTAAATTGCTAATGAAAAACATTGATCAGCTGTGATTGAGCAGCAGTGTAAATCCAACTATTTTCACGGTTGTTGTGGTCGTGATAATTTTGTGATGCCACATCGAAAAGGCTCGGATGAGCTTTCCAAAGTTCTACAAGTTGTGCCTCCATCACTTGTGTCCAGATCACACGCTGCACAGCCGTGCTGCTCCATCTTTTTCACCGACGTTTATGTGTTTGCGCGTGAGCAGTGTGAGCGGCTGTGGTGACACCCTCACAAGCGATTGATGATCGGGAGCTGCTCGAGGTATTAATCGCTTCTCGTTACCCCACGTATACTAAACGATGCACGATGAAGGCCAAAATCGGGCCGATCACCAAGTCGGTCGCACGACTCAAAAATCGGCTCAAAATGGGACAAAAATCGCACAGTGTAAGCCCAGCGTTAGAGCAGCAATGTTTGTTGCTCAGAGAAAGAAAAAAAGGCTGCAAAAGTACAGGGAGGACTGGGAAAAACACCTGGCTGGAAAAGTGCACGACAAACACCTATAAAGCGCACTGCACTGTGTGCCGGCGCACTTTTTCCATAGGCATGCTTCTAGTGGTGGGCACATGAAGAACATGAGGGGCGTGAAAGCTCGGGGAACCCTTAACCAATTTTTTGTCCACCAGGCCACGGCAGAAGCAGATATGGTATGTAAACACTGTTTGTTGTTTAAACCCTCTGGTTAAGGTTAATATGGGCATGTGCAGTGAATATCAGCGCTATGTGGCCAGAAGTGTGATAATATAATTTATTTTGTGTAATAAACAACTGCAAGGATGGATGATTACAACAAATAGATGACTAATACATAAAAGTAATACATAGATGAATAATGATGATGAGTTATGATGCGTAATCATGGGAACAAGCGGGTTTACAAACAGGAGCAGCTGATTAGCATTAGAAAAGCTGAAATAATACCTCAACTGAAGCCAATTGTACTAAATGCACTAAATGTGCACTGTTACAAGAATATTTTTCGTTCTATTTTCTATTAATTTATATAATTTTAAGTTAAGCAGGACAGAGTTCTTTTAAAGAAAGATTTACTTATATTCTCAAAAGTTAAGCATGACAGGCTTCTGTTTAAGAAAGAGACCTCTTTTACTGTGTTAATGTTGTCATTGTGAGCTAAAAATAAATGGCTAAATGATCATTTGTTTCCCATATGGTCATATCACAAAGAATATGCATCTGCTTAAATCAAATTCAAGTCAAATGGTTAAAAAATAATTTCACACACAAAAAAAAGAGCTACAAAATTCACCACACTGGGAAGGGTGAACTGGGTCGCCCGGCCCTGGCCACGAGGTGTCCCTTGTTTATTTTTCAGGGAGTTGGCAACCCTAGTGGTCAGTAAACATCTTACCTCTGCTGGATCAGGTGGACCCTACGCAGTTGGCATTTGAGCCACAAAGGGGGTGAAATGAAAGAAGATGCAGCGCTGCTGTCAGTTGATACAGTTGCACATCAGTTACAACAAACAGATGCTCAGGTAAGAATTGTATTTGTTGGTTTGACTTCAGCTTTGAGGACAATGAGGACACAGGTTTTATTGCAGCACTTAATTAAGACGAGGCTAACTCCAGGGCTGATTCACTGGGTCAGATTTATTACTGATCGTCCACAGAAAGTTTGTATGAATCATGTTTTATCTAAAGAAATCATTGTTAGCACTGTAGCGTGTGTCAAGGGTGTGTCTGATTAACACCTGACACAGAGCGAATCAGCTACGAGCTAAGCTAAGCTGGCCAATCCCCAAATACACAGAGAGTGTGGTTTGGCTGAAGCGAGTGGAGATCACACAAGGGAACAAGAAGTGATGAGTTTTCAATTAAAGTTGCTACACAGATCAGCAAAAACACCACTGTTCGTGGGAACAGGAAGTGATACTCAACACCAAGTGACAACGCCATTCACTTTTTCTATGTGCAAAAATATATAAAGTAATAAACAGCAGTATCTCCCATGTGCTCTGGTGAAATGCTGATGTCAGTGTGGTGTCATGACTCACCTGATACAGCCTGTCTCTAATCAGTGCAAATGTCAGCTCTACGTCACTTGGTCGAACGCTGATCGTAGGGTGTCATCACAAGAGTCCTCTAGTGGGAAATCCACAGCTTGTTGCAGACTGGTGCTCATGTTTACCTCTGAGAAACCTGGCCTCTCTCTGATTGGCTATAAACGTTCCTCTAGCTGTTTCTGTTCAGTACCACTGACTTTTACAGCCTTTTATTAGCAATGCTGCTTCCATCAAGTTCAAAATGAGCTCACAGTTTAAATATTTGACATATTTTCTGTTCTACTGTGAATAAAATGTGGCTTTAATGATTTATAAATCACTGTATTCTGTTTGTATTCACATTTTTACAAAGCCTCCTAGTGTCACGGTCTGTGGGGGGGGGGGGGGGGCAGACCGTGTGGAGGACCCAGGTGTGGACACAGGCGGGGAGGCGGAGCTAATTCTAACCAAAGGCGAGCGTTTGTTTTGAGCTGATAAATCAAAACTATTGCACTGTGACTAGACTGCTATGGACTGACTATGAAACTATAGATTAACTATGATTTCTATGATGGGGAACGATACACCACCTCAGCTGGCTCCTTCCAATGTGGAGGGGCAGCGGCTCTACTCTGAGCCCCTCCCGGATGGCCGAACTCCTCACTTCTATCTCTAAGGTAGAGCATCTGCATCACTCCAGCTGCAGCACCAATCTGTCTGTCAGTCTCCCGTCACTCGTGAACAAGACCCCGAGATACTTAAACACCCGCGCTTGGGACAGGAACTCGTCCCCGGCCCGGACTGGGCACTCCACTCTTTTCCAGCTGAGGACCACGGCCTCAGATTTGGAGCTGCTGATTCTCATTCCCAGCGCTTCACACTCGGCTGCAAACCGTTCACGTGTGAAGCCACCAGAAACACATCATATGTGATAATGTAAACAGAATTGGTCCTGCCACTGAACCCTGCAGAGCTCCATAAGTAACCTCAGCGTGTGAAGAGGACTCTCCTTTCACATGATAGATGTTAGATAGATATGATTGCACTGAAGGCTCCACTGGGGTCTAGCCGGACAAACACACACAGTGTGATGAAACAAAGAGCACGTCTGCAAACAGACACCATGGAAACTGTGTGTAAATATTTATCACATCCAGATGTTTGCACTGACACAGTGAGCAGATCCAAACCATCTGCTGCTGTAAGGTACACTCATCAGGAAACCAGACCTCGGGTCCACTCAGAGCCTGTGTCTGTGACCTTTAGCGCGTCTGTAGAGTTCACAGTGATTCTGACTCCTCGCTGCTTTACAAGACGCAGCTTTTATCTGACTAATGATGACAGATCCATCAACACAAAACTTTCTCTTTACTGCAGTGGGCTAAATGTCCACTGAAAGGGCAAAGTCACTCGCTGATACTTTTAACTCTGTGAAAGAGCGCTGGCTCATTCAGGGTAAGGTGTGGCGCGGTGTGGCTCAGCTGCAGGGCAGGGGTGGAGCAGTGGGTAGGGTGTGATGTCAGGGAGGCGGACTCGCACGCGTGGCCCCATTATCTATTCATGTGTTGCCTGATAAAGATGTTGCTGCGACCTGAGGAGAGGGTGTGGTGTGTGTGCTACAGAAGCAGGGCAGGTGAAAAGCCAGCCAATGAAAAACGTGCTGTTGTCGGCTCATTCACCGCCACAAAGCACTTTTAGCAACTTTAAGAGTCTAAATACATCTTTAAGCACTTTTTGAAACAGACCAACACAAACTAGCCATCCATCAGTAATGGTGATAGGCTCACTCATACTTCACAGGAAGTGACCTCATCTTGGCGCTCTACCGTTTGTGGCATCCTGCAGAAGTCTTGGACCAACATGTTTGTTTTGATATAAAAGGAGTCTAAGAATTTCTGTGTGATCTCAGTCTGAACAGGTGAAACTAGTTATTCCTGACAGGTTTGCACCTTTACCTGAGTGTGTAACAAAACACTCTCTTCAGTCAGCATCACCTTTAGTCCCCACTGCTAGGAGCACCTGGACAGCTGGACACAGGTAGAGTTGGCCCATGTTGTCTCCTTCCTGTCATTAAAGGTCTCTCAGAGACAACAATTTACACCTTTTATGACAATAAAGCTTCAGTTAAACAGTCACACTGCATCTGTTAGTGCCAGAGCTCTGCCCAGACAATAACAGTCCTTCCAAGGAACTCTTTGCCCCTCCCACTTTGCTGATGTAATGTGATGACTCAGGAGTGTTCCTCATCTTAAAGTGGAGCGCAAAAGTATAAAAGAGGTCATAGCGTGCAGGGTCACTCATTCGATCACTTCACACCGTGACAGCAAGGAGACGACAACATGGACGGTCTGCAGGTGAGTGCTGGGCAGGTGACGATGGCAGGAAGCCTGAATAAGTCTGAGAGCAGAAGAAAGCGCACACAAGGACAAGCATGTACAGCTTTAAGAGAGGAGTGCCAGCTCACTGAAGATACATGAAGTCAGAGGAGGAGGAAGGTGAAGGGTTAAAGGAGTCCTGAGATGAAGACTTTTCTCTGATTTTACGACTGACTGCAGATTTAAACACGTTTAATGCAGTTCAGACTTCTTCACTCTCTGGAAGTCCATGACAGGAGGTGCCTGGTCTGTGGTTTTTGCTCTGCGCTGGTCTGATATGGTCTGTGAGCATTTGTGACTCCTCAGATCAGATCAGCTTGTTCTGGCTCGTTTTTTGCTGATACGTGCAGAGGGGTGGAGCCTCATTCTCAGGAATCCACATTTGTTGAACTTTGTTTCTGTCTCCTAGCAACAGGGTTTGAACTGATTGTTTACAGATTAAGATTAGGTGAACATGTGTCTAAAGTTGGATCGCTGAATCTGGTTTCTGTCCAGGTGTGTTTGTTACCTTACAGGACAGAGCAGATTGGGCTAATAGAAAGGACTTTAGCTTCAGGTATACTCAGGGTATAGCTTCAGTATAGCTCAGGCAGGTGCGCTACAGTTATGCCCTTCTTACCTGACACTTTGTTGTCCAACTGTCTATGTGTCTTATCCCAGGTGAGCATTGCATGTCTGCTGGTGAAGATGACCTTTGTACAAGGGGTTGCAGGGAGCTGTCCCACCTGTGCACCAGGTAAGGAGTCCTAATGTGTGTTCTCCTGCAGCTGAAGCTTTGACTCAAACAGATCTACCTGTGCACACCTGCGCATGTCTCTTAGCTCATGTGTGTGTCTCTCAGGTTTCTTCCTAGTGAAGAACTGCTCCAAGACTGTAGGGATCGGGTGCAAAGACTGTACTGATTGCTCGGGTAAGAACACTTTCAGTAAAAGGGCTGGACTTACCTATTTGCAATCAGTCACTGCTTGATTTGTCCTCCTATGTGTCCTCCAGCTTTACATCGGGACACTCTATCTGAGTGCACGCAGTGGACTGATGCTGTGTGCGGGAACCAAACTGTGACCACGGTGACAGTCACCACGGTGACCACTGCTGGACCTCCTGGTAGGCTCACCTGTTCATCCTTCTTCTTCACACGGCTTGAGAGGAACCTGAAGTTCTTATCACTGTCCTTTTTCTCGTCCACAGTCTTCCCTGGTGAAATGTGGATCATCCTAAGTGTGATGTAAGGATAACTCTCCTGTAATTATTAAGTGGCCTCTAATCACTTTTTAATCAATCAGTCAACACTCTGTGATGAGCTGTTCATCTGTTATTGATTCCTTTCTTCATCTGATCCTTTTAACCTACTAGTGCTCAGTGTTTTCTCTTCCTGTTTGTGTTTTTGTATTAAACGGATGAAGGCTTCTGATTGGATGTTTAGCTGGACTTAGTTTTATCTGCATTACAATTGGTTCTTTTTTGAAGGGGTGGAGCTAACTGTGTTTCTATATCTGCAGATCAGTGTCTGTGTTCCTGGTTCTGGTGCTCGCTCTGGTTCTCTCAATGCTATCCCAGCGGTACAAGCAAAAGAAAGGTAACAATCTCCACAATCTCCACCCCCTCAAACATCCACCTGCCCCTCAGGTAACAGGCCCTCTGACCATGTGACTCACCTGCTTGTTTCTTCTGCAGCTTTGTACCTGCCCTGAATGAAAGCAAGTCATTCTGAATGCCTCTCAGCACCAACGTCTTAGGGACAAGCCACTGTCCATGATGGCCAAAGCAGCAGATCCAGCTCTCAGAAACCAGAAACGTGGAGTCCAGGTCCAGGGCAGGTTTAGAGTCCAGGTCCTGGGTGGATTAAAGACCAGGTCCAGGCCGGGCTCATGAGTCCAGGTCCAGGTCGAGCTCATCATTCCAGGTCCTGAGTGGATCAGAGTCCAGGTCCTGGGTGGGATTAAAGTCCAGGTCCTGTCCGGGGTCAGAGTCCACCTGTAGACTGGTTTGATCCACCCATTATACTTCACATCGAGGCCACCCTATAAGAATACAAATGTAGACCAGGTGTAGACTAGGTGTAGTTCAGGTGTGAAGTAAGGTTAGATTCCAGGTGTAAGACAGGTGTAGACTAGTTGTAGCCAGATGTGGCGTAACTGTAGACTAGACGTAGTCCAAGTCCTAGGAAGAATTTAATTTCAGGTGAAGTCTGGGTCCACTTCATTAACACGTAGCCCAGGTGTAGCTCAGATGTAGCTCACACATAGACCAGGTGTAGCTCAGGTGTAGAGAAAGTGCAGCTCGGATGTAGCTCACACATAGACCAGGTGTAGCTCAGGTGTAGAGAAAGTGCAGCTCGGATGTAGCTCACACATAGACCAGGTGTAGCTCAGGTGTAGAGAAAGTGCAGCTTGGATGTAGCTCACACATAGACCAGGTGTAGCTCAGGTGTAGAGAAAGTGCAGCTCGGATGTAGCTCACACATAGACCAGGTGTAGCTCAGGTGTAGAGAAAGTGTAGCTCGGGTGTAGCTCACACGTAGACCAGGTGTAGCTCAGGTGTAGAGAAAGTGCAGCTCGGATGTAGCTCACACATAGACCAGGTGTAGCTCAGGTGTAGAGAAAGTGTAGCTCGGGTGTAGCTCACACATAGACCAGGTGTAGCTCAGGTGTAGAGAAAGTGCAGCTCGGATGTAGCTCACACATAGACCAGGTGTAGCTCAGGTGTAGAGAAAGTGTAGCTCGGGTGTAGCTCACACATAGACCAGGTGTAGCTCAGGTGTAGAGAAAGTGCAGCTCGGGTGTAGCTCACACATAGACCAGGTGTAGCTCAGGTGTAGAGAAAGTGTAGCTCGGGTGTAGCTCACACATAGACCAGGTGTAGCTCAGGTGTAGAGAAAGTGCAGCTCGGGTGTAGCTCACACATAGACCAGGTGTAGCTCAGGTGTAGAGAAAGTGTAGCTCGGGTGTAGCTCACACATAGACCAGGTGTAGCTCAGGTGTAGAGAAAGTGCAGCTCGGGTGTAGCTCACACATAGACCAGGTGTAGCTCAGGTGTAGAGAAAGTGCAGCTCGGGTGTAGCTCACACATAGACCAGGTGTAGCTCAGGTGTAGAGAAAGTGTAGCTCGGGTGTAGCTCACACATAGACCAGGTGTAGCTCAGGTGTAGAGAAAGTGTAGCTCGGGTGTAGCTCACACATAGACCAGGTGTAGCTCAGGTGTAGAGAAAGTGTAGCTCGGGTGTAGCTCACACATAGACCAGGTGTAGCTCAGGTGTAGAGAAAGTGTAGCTCGGGTGTAGCTCACACATAGACCAGGTGTAGCTCAGGTGTAGAGAAAGTGTAGCTCGGGTGTAGCTCACACATAGACCAGGTGTAGCTCAGGTGTAGAGAAAGTGCAGCTCGGGTGTAGCTCACACATAGACCAGGTGTAGCTCAGGTGTAGAGAAAGTGCAGCTCGGGTGTAGCTCACACATAGACCAGGTGTAGCTTGGGTCTATAAAATAAGTCTGTAATTTGTCACAGCTCACCCAGAACCCCCCCACCCCCACCCCAGCATCCTCCCGATCAGCTGTTTCATTTCCTATATGTCCCATAATGCAACTTTACCTCTGCAGAGGCGACAAGCTGAGAGTAACGTGTGTAAAATCAGTGGAATGACCTTTAACCCTTTCACTGTGAGTGTGAGATGTCTGGATGAGCTATTTCAGTCAGTAGTGATGCTTATTTATTGATTCTGGATCAATAAATCTGATCACCTCTGTAAACTGAACGTGTTGTAAACCTAAATCTCTTTTAAATGTTGAAGTCATTATGTACTTGTGTGCTCCTGTTTATTCAGAAATCTGTGACAGTTTTATACTTTAAACTTTCTTTGGTACTTCAGGTGTGTATTAGATAATCTGCTGTATGAACAGAGTGTGTGTTTGTATCACATAATAAACTCTAAACTAAAAACATAATGACTCTCGCCATGGATTCATCTGTTTTATTGTAAGCTAGGAGGTTGTAATGTCAGGCTCACAGAAGAAGATTTACTGTTTCCAGGATTAATTTACTCCCACAGATGTAATATTATCTACAGCTACTCTTAGTACCATTGATGTTAAGTTAGACTCTTTTTCTCCAATTGATCTTTCTGAGTTAACTTCAATAATTACTTCCTCCAAACCATCAACGTGTCTTTTAGACCCCATTCCTACAAAACTGCTCAAAGAAGTCCTGCCATTAATTAATTCTTCGATCTTAAATATGATCAACCTATCTCTAATGATCGGCTATGTACCACAGGCCTTCAAGCTGGCTGTAGTTAAACCTTTACTCAAAAAGCATCTCTAGACCCAGCAGTCTTAGCTAATTATAGGCCAATCTCCAACCTTCCTTTCATATCAAACATCCTTGAAAGAGTAGTTGTCAAACAGCTAACAGATCATCTGCAGAGGTTTATTTGAAGAGTTTCAGTCAGGTTTCAGAGCTCATCACAGCACAGAAACAGCTTTAGTGAAGGTTACAAATGATCTTCTTATGGCCTCTGACAGTGGACTCATCTCTGTGCTTGTCCTGCTAGACCTCAGTGCAGCGTTCGATACTGTCGACCATAATATCCTATTAGAGCGATTAGAACATGCTGTAGGTATTACAGGTACTGCGCTGCAGTGGTTTGTATCATATCTATCTAATAGACTCCAGTTTGTGCATGTAAATGGAGAGTCCTCTTCACACACTGAGGTTAATTATGGAGTTCCACAGGGTTCAGTGCTAGGACCAATTCTGTTTACATTATACATGCTTCCCTTAGGCAGCATCATTAGAAGACATAGCATACATTTACACTGCTATGCTGATGACACCCAGCTCTATCTGTCCATGAAGCCAGATAACACACACCAATGAGTTAAACTGCAGGAATGTCTTAAAGACATAAAGACCTGGATGGCTGCTAACTTTCTGCTTCTTAATTCTCAGCAACCATCTTTTATGAACTCTCTTAACAAGGTCAAGCAGAAAAATCAAGATGATTGAAGGTTTTTTATGATGAGGTGATAGCTTATCAGTTATCATCTCCTCGATTGATCATCTTAAAACTAATAAATCTCCTGGAACTGATGGTTAGCAACCTTTCTCTGAAGAGCTAGCTCCATTACTGCTAGACGTTATATTAGAGAGGATTGGAAAAGGCTCTTTATCTCCTGCACTAACAGAAGACATAATCCCCACACCTAATGTGGTTATTGATAACTGGAGACCTAATTGAATGCAGACGACAACATTTTTGCCTCAACACTGGCTTTTCTGGAGCCGATCATTGATGAAACCCAATCTGGTTTCATGAAAAACTCACTGTAATCAACATTTCTATGCCCTGGTGATAGCCTAATCCTTTGCTTGGACTTTTAGAAGGTCTTTGATATGTTAGAACTTTATATTTCAAAGCATTGAAAATGTTGGCTCTGGTGACTTCTTCTGTCAAGCTGTTAAAACATTGCATTTTACAGGCTCCATAAGATTAAGACGGTGAACATCCCCATGATTCAAGCTGAGTCGGGGGAGGAGATCAAGACTTCCACTGCTTTAATAAAGACAATGGATTTAAAACAACATCCACTCCATCCATTCTCTTATCTTCATCAGGGTTGGAGGGGGGCTATCCCAGGTGTGATAGGGCGAGAGGTGAGGTAGACCATGGACAGCTCACCAGCCTATCACAGGACAAACAGTGAGACAGACAACCATCTGCACTCACGGCAATGTTCCCTCTAAGCTGCGCACTGCCGGCACGGTCTCTGCACACAGAAAATCTGCGTCGCGCACAAAAAAAAAAATCTAACCTGAATTGAAATTAAAGTAAATACCTTAACAATTCAGTTTTGCAGTGTTAGTCAGTGACTGGCTGCTCCCGTATGGGATCAGAACGATGCCACCTTATCCCATAGTCCAGACATGGCATTTAGTCGTTTAGGAAGGGGGGAAGTTTTAGGAGTGACGGCGTGTTTTGAGATGTGAGAGACTTGAGACGTTTAGCGCAAATCTTGTGTAGTTAGTGTGTAGTTAGTTTGTAGTTAGTGTGTAGTTAGTGTGTAGTGTAGTCAATAGTGTTGTTGTGTGTGTCAGAACAATGAGGCGCCTGCTGAGTGTTACAGGTGTTACAGCAGTGATACATCTGCTGCTGTCAGGCCTGCAGGTATCAGGCTGTTGTTCTCCTTCATCTCATAGTGGACACAAATTATTTTTTGGAGCGGCACAAATAATTTGTGTGGCATCAAATTAGATGCAGAACAGCTGATTGTTCTGTAAATAGTTTGAAATGTTTATTTAAAAAACACCTTGGCTGCATTTTTAGGTAAACAGCTGCAAAACACTTTGTTGTTTGCATAACTCAGTTACTTTTTTGAAGAAGTAACTATATAATTAACTGCCCAACATTGGTCATTATTTACTGTATTATGCAGACAGAGTTACAGACTCTCTCCCAGACCACAGACTCAGAATACAAGTCAGAGCTTTATTAAGAAAATATATATATATTTTTTTACTTCCAATAGTGTTAACATGCTACAGGTCATGGACAAGATTTTATTTTTCGTTGTAAGTGGGCTAAAGCACTTAATTAAAAGTAGTGTAACGTGAATGCTGTAATTTGATTACTTTAATAAACATGTAACTTGGATGGATTGGATGCTGGCGTGACCACAGTGCACACGTCTGCTGTTGCTCACAGTGGTCCAAGGGACGCTCAGGGAGTTTGTGTGTTCGCGCAGACACGTGAAACATTACAGGGAACACTGCTCACGGGTAATATAAACCAACTAACCAAGCCCACTAACTGTGGGAGAAAACCAGAGTAGCCACTGCAAACGCAGCCGGACTGTGGGTCTGAACCAGGACCTTCTTGCTGTGGGGCAGCAGTGCTAACCACAGCACCACCGAGCTGTCGACCCAGACTTTAAGAAAGTAGGAAAAGTATGATTACAGCTCGGTACTGCTTCTTCTTTGTGTTGACAGGTTGAACACAGCAACCACCAGCAGCATGCACGTGGTGTGTGCGGGTGTCTGCCTCTCACAGTGATTCTCCTCGCGTGTGATCTTGTAACATCGGGAGTCCAAACACTAAGACACTAACTGATACGATCACCATAGAAACGTGAAATCACTTAGTTCACGTTCCATGTTAGACTGTTGTAAGCGTCACATCCTCCAGTTTCAGTTTACTGAGCGAATTGATAAACATCTGTAACCACCAACAACTCTCAGTAAAGACTAATAACGAAACGAAGCAGCAGCAGGAGGCGTTGTTGCGGCAACCAAACAAATAGCGTTACCGTGGTAACAGCAACGTCACTCGGAGAGTTTCTGCTGACGTGCGCGTCATCAGCCCTGTGCGCAGAGGTGAGAGGTCACGTGTCTGACTCACCCGGATGAACCTCATTGATCACCGATGTCAGAGACTTATTATTAGGACTTAAAGTATTCACTAATAAGAACATGACGATAGGTAACACCGCAATAAAGGACAAACAATTTAATAATAAGTTCATCTCTAATACCTCTAATACTACAATGTACCTGCCTTCACATCTAAGGATGTTCTTTACTTTATGGACAATCTGGATTCTGACATCTCAGATGTTGTCATTTTGTAATAGTGCTACGTAAGTTTTTATTCATTTATGTAAGTGGAAGAATGCGTCTCCTATGTTTACCGTCTTCTTGAATTACTTTTGTCAATATTTTAAGTCACTTAAGCTTATTCCAAATATGAACCAAAAAACTGCTGTACTATAAATACTTGCTATTCTAACTTTCCTGCCTGTGTCAAAAGTAGTGATGTGACGTTCTGTATCGAGGCTTCGAAGCGTGTGTCGAGTAATGGAGGGGGCGTTTCCGCGAAGCGCGTATCGAGGCTTGCTTCATTTATGGGAGGAGCTGAAAATGATGACGTCCGAAGCCTCGCTGCCCGGCTGTACCACGTGACTGGTTCAGGAAGCGGTTCGAACTTTGCCGCGAGCTATGACAGCGATATAAACCCCTCAGACTTCATTCAAAATGTGGGCGTTTGATGGAGAGTTAGAGACAGTTTAGAAAAAAAAAATCGCCTACGACCTGCCACAGTGGAGAAACTGTTGTTTTTAAATAAAAACCAATGATGTGTCCCCTAAACACTAATCACTGTCCTTGCCTCAATGTTACAAAAGCACAACCACTGTCCACACCTCACCTCACAGTAAATGATCATTTCCATTTTAGGCATTTCCAAATAATCATTTCCCATACTGCCAGCATAAATATACACAGTATACTGCATCACTACAATATACATGTTTTACACACTCCTTTTGTTGTTGACATTTACAGGCTGTGTGCAAAAGGCCACACTCTTCAAATTCATGCCAACTAATATTTTTACGTCCAGTAGGTGTCCTGCTAGAGCAAATGAAGCTTCAAGAAGCTTCGCGTTGGGGTGAACCAATTGGATGAAAAGCTTCAGTGCTTCATGAGGCTTCATCTGCCCATCACTAGTCAAAAGGTCTATGTTCCTTATTTCTTTACCCTAGAAACTTTTATTTTCTCCCTGTAAAGTTATAAAAAAGAAAAAGACTTATTATTAGGGCGTTTCATGTTTTAAATAAACTTTATTTAAAGTTTTTGAGCGTCCCCCTGGCGTGCACGCGCCTCCGCACATGCTCGTTCTCGCCGTGTGTCGTCACGTGCTGCGATTGGCTAAAAGGACACCACCCAGTGTACAGCACGCATGCGCAGTGTGGCAGGATAGGAGCAGAGTTTTGAGTTCAGTGGCGCTTACTGCTTGCAGCAACAGCACGCGTACGGCTGACACACGCACACCTCCACAGACACCGGGAGCACGCACAGCTGCAGACCCGGCCGAGGAGCTCCACAGTCGGCATGAGGATCGAGTTCGCCCCGCTGAACGTCCCGCTGCGGAGGAGGCTGCAGACCGCCGCCGTCGTGCAGTGGATCTTCTCCTTCCTGGCGCTAGGTACAGTCACGTGACCTGCCGAGACACACGTAGAGACAGTGATTGATCAGTGTGATCAGGGTCGTTGATTAATCAGCACAGCGTGCAGTAGTATTGATCTGCAGTCACTCTCAGGCGAGTCCTCAGCAGCCTGTAGGTGGACCCTGCAGGTGGACCCTGCTGTGCTCCGCAGGTGTTTGCGTTTGGCTTCACTGTCCAATCAGAGGCACATCACAGGAAAACTGAAGGATTTCACGGCTTCAGGTGTTAAAAAGGATCCTCCCACTTCTACCTGTTCATTTGTATTCGGATGTTTTATGTGATGTTTGAGTTTATCTGATGTTACACACTCATTTTTATTTTCACCTGGTAAAAGGTTTAAAGAGGCGGAGCTTAGACACACACACCTGTTAGGTGTAGATCAGCCTGGTCACTCAGAGAGCACCTGAACGCCTCAGCTCAGCTGTCTGCCTCACTTGTCTCCCAGCTCAGTGCTGTTTGGCGGCCTTCGTCCTCCTCGCCCTCTCTGATTGGTGGATGGTGGCTCTGCTCTACGCTGGCTGGCTGTGGCTGGACTGGGACACACCCACCAATGGGGGTCGAAGGTCACAGTGGATGAGGAGGTGGAGTGTGTGGGAGCACTTCAGAGACTACTTCCCGCTGACGGTGAGCGATCCCTGAATATTGGTTACTGATCATTCATCAATCACTACTGATCAGCGATCGATCAGCGCTGCTGTTCGCTGATTGATTACCGATCAGTGATCGATCAATCGGTGATCGATCACTGATCGGTGATCGATCACTGCTGGTTTGTCTGCAGCTGCTGAAGACGGTCGACCTGGACCCGAAGAAGAACTACATCTTTGGATTCCACCCACATGGTAACAAACACACCTGTACACCTGCCCTTTTTAGTCCCGCCCCCTGGTGTGTGTCTCCATGCATGTGCCTGTCCTCAGGTGTGCTGGTGGCGGGGGCGTTTGGGAACTTCTGCACGGAGGCGACGGGTTTCTCTCACCTGTTTCCTGGACTCAAGCCTCACCTGCTGATGCTGCCGTTCTGGTTCCGAGTGCCGTTCTTCAGAGAATACATCATGTGTGGAGGTAAGGACCTGTGAGCTCAACTGTGCTGGTCATGTGACAGCGGTCTGTGTGCTGATTGGAGGACAGTCATGCTCTGTTAATGACGCTCCTTTAAACTCTACGCTCCTTGGACTCTTTGTCGCTGTGACCTCCTCCAGCTGTTGTAATCCAGCTGTGCTTTCATCACAGCGTCTCCATCGGGCTTCAGTTGCTCCATCAGCCCTTTGGACTCTGGGCTGCAGGTCAGCAGGGAGGAGGCTGACACAGGCTCTCTGATTGGCTGCCTGACCACACGCAGGGTCACATGGGTCGATGTGTCCCAGCTATCGAGCACCTGGTCGTGTGACTCCGGCTCGGCTCCTGTTGCCCCCTCGGTGCGTGCACCTGTGTCACCTCGGGTCAGACTCACCTGAGGGAGGAAGCGGGGTCATGTGACACCTGATGGTGTAATGAGGAACTGCAGGATGGAGATTTAGAACATCGTCGTGAGGGTGTGACGAGCGCAGTGTTGATGGAGTGATGGGTGGAGCTGGTGTGTCAGGGTCTCACCTGTGAACCTGTGTATTCTCTGGACCGAAGGTTGATTCCATCTGGATCAGTAAGAGCTGCAGCAGGGATTCAGTCAGTGTTTTTATCTCTAACTAAACTGTTTCTGTTGTTTGATATCTGGTTGTACTTTTTTCTTCTTGTAAGAAACAAACATCTGCCTTTAGTCTGACAGGGCGGGTGATGGTTTTGGTCCTTTTCAGCCGACACCCGTACCAGCCCGAGGTCAGTGTTAGCGATGACGGGCCGATGGGGACTCCAGGCCTCGAGGGCCGGGGTCCTGCAGGTTTTAGATGTGTCCTTGATCCAACACAGCTAGGGCTCCTCGATTATGGCAAAAATGATGATCACGATTGTTTTCACTGAAACTGAGATCTCGATTATGTGACGATATTTATTTAACAATAACAATGTGTTGAATAATGACTTTAAAGATTGTCAAAAAATAATATAAAATAGTGCAAATACTGATAACAGTGCAAATGTTTGCAATATAAGAAATAAATGAAAAATGTAAACATCTGTGTTTAGTGAGCTTTGCAGTGTTGCTCTGTGGTGCAGCTACAACACTGTAGCAAAGTTTACACACTGTGTCTACTTGATCCACGTCTGACTGAACCCATAATGTTTCCACACCACTGAAGGTTTTTACCTCTTTTCAACCAACAGCAGTCACTCTCCTCTCCAAATAACTTCTGCTCAGCTTTCCGAGCTTCCCTCGGGTCCTCTTAATCAGCGGTCCCCAACCCCCGGGCCTCGGACCGGTCCGTAAGTCGTTTGGTTCCGGGCCGCGAGAGTTGAGGCTCAGGTGTGAAATGTATGGTTTTTTATCGATTTTCAGTGTTATTTTGTTATCGTTTTTATCGTTAACTCTGTTTTCCTGGGTCTTTTCAAGTGTGTTATGAATAAATCTTTTATTCGGTACTAGTTTTATTTTGTTGTATTTATCTGCGACACCTTAAAGGCCGGTCCATGAAAATATTATCGGGCATAAACCGGTCCGTGGCGCAAAAAAGGTTGGAGACCGCTGCTCTTAATTGTTGTGACACGTGTTCGAAATGCAGAGAGGTGCGCTCGATTTGCCACACGGAGCAGCGCGAGAGTAAAGCGGGAGGGAGGGGCTATTGGCTCAGTCATTTTTAATGATCGTTGAAAATTCGATTAATTGAGCAGCCCTAAACACGGCTGATTTAAAGGCTAAATGACTTCAACACGTACTGAAGCTCTCCAGAGGCTGGGAATGAACTACTCATGCCAGTCAGGTGTGGAGACCCACCGGCCCTCGAAGCCTGGAGTTCCCCAGCCCTGTCCTGGACGATGAACGTGGTGAAAGTCGATCTGATTGTCAGGTGGAAGGTTTTTGGCGGAGCGCTTTAACGGTGGTGTGGGGGGAGTGGTCTGAGCTCAGTTTCATCAGTCTGTAGGTCGCTGGTGTCTACATGGCCTCTATGCCTTGTGGTAACCATGGTAACAGGTGAGGGGAGGAGTCACTTGTCACCCGTGTCTCTGTCAGGTCTGGTGTCCAGCTCCAAGTCCAGTCTCTCGTACCTGGTGAGCCGTCCCGAAGGAGGGAACGTGGCCGTCGTCGCAGTGGGTGGAGCTTCCGAGGCTTTGGACGCTCGGCCCGGAGCTCTCACCTTACAGGTACGTGTAGTCCTGCTGTGACCGCGACTCGCAGCTCCGCCCCATCGCGGTTACATCACTGATGTAGAAAGAGGAAGCTGTGTGGAAACACACCGCACTCAGTGACATCATCGGGTTATTAGCACAGTGAAACATGAGGTCAGAGGTCACAGGCTGGACTAACCACATTTTAAATTTTAAATTCTGCTTTTCCTCACCGAGCGCCGTCTCCGTCTGTTTTTCAGGTTCAAAACAGGAAGGGCTTCATCAAACTGGCTCTGAAACATGGGTGGGTGGAGCCTGTAAAGAGGGCGGGGCCGAGAGGGCCAGGACTATCACCTGACTGACTGTGTTTGTCTGTGTGCAGAGCTCAGCTGGTTCCCGTCTTCTCCTTTGGAGAGAACGAGCTGTTTGATCAGATCGAGAACCCGACCGGCTCCCCTCTGAGGAGGCTGCAGGTCAGAGGTCACACCCCACATCACCGTAGACGCTTCAGGGTAACCTGCTCGATAAAGGAAGCACAGGGGGCCCTCACAACCTTCTACAATCATTTACCACAGCTCTGATTGACCCTATAGCAGCCTCTCAGCGGCCACAAAGCTGATACACTGAACATAATCTATTCATCGCTGCACTTTTACAGCTGCTTGAAATGACTGTGTGGCTATTATGGGATACCAGTGTGTTATCCTGTGTCTACAGAACCGACTGCAGAGCATCATGGGAATAGCCATGCCTTTGTTTCATGCCCGAGGAGTTTTCCAGTACAGCTTCGGCCTGATACCCTACAGGAAGCCCATACGCACCATCGGTACGAGCACACAGCTTCAACCCGACCCTGACTCAGTGTTTATCCCAGCCTAATATAATGCTAACCTGATGCTGTTGCACTGTCGTTCCTCTAATATAGACTCAGAGCTAGCCTAATGGTAACTCCATCTGTGTCCCGTGTTGACTCAATGCTAACTTGATGCTATTGCACCGTCCTGCGCCTGGCGCGTCCTGCCATTGTTGCACACTTGTCCTTTATGTCGTCCTGTGTTGATTGTGTTGAACACTGTGTCGTTTCACTGTGTACTGTATGGTTAAAAGGACCATCAAGCCTCTTCACTTGACTTGCTGACCTTTATGGTGTTCATCTAATGCTAAACCACAGCTAACCAAGTGTACACCACACTGAGCACTAGGAGGGGATGGTGTTGGTCTGCTTTAGTCCCTTTGAGTCCGTATCAGCTCCCGTTCCTATCTCAGTTTTTAAACACCCTCTACCCTTTATCTCTGGCCCAGTGTCAGCCTGTGTCAGCCCCGTTGGCTGCTTGTTGGGTTTATCTAGGCACAAAGCTGCTGGAACACAAGCCCAAACTGCACAACCAAACCGACAAGACGGAGCTCTTTGCCCTTGTTAGCGAGGGACGTCAGCCCAGGCCTTCACCTGTCCTAATTGAGTATGCAATTACAAATACATGTGGCATTGTTAAGCAGGTATACCTGAACAACATCAGTGTCTGTAGTCTGTGTGCGTGGGTGCAGCTGTTCCATAGATAGACATGCGACCTTTCAATGCACTTAAACTGTGTGTCTGCAGGACAGCAGAGTAGGCGTCTCGCTAAATGATCAGAACAGGAGGTTGCAATAGGTCATGTGTCAGATGAGCATCTAAAGGTCAGGACAGTTTCTAAAGCTCTGATGGAAATGATAACGTCGAGGCTGCTTCCTCGTCTCGTGGTACACAAGTGCACACAGAATCTCATCAGACCTAACAAGGATCTGATTGTTATCAGCATACGAGTGATGTATGTTTCTAAGCATAAAGGACGATATAAAAAATCAATTCCAACACTGCTGTCAGCCTCATGCCTCTCTCTGCCTCTGCCCTCAGTGGGGAAGCCCATCCCAGTGGTCCAGACTCCGAGTCCCAGCAGCGAGGACATCGAGAGTCTTCATAAAGTCTACCTGCAGAACCTCGCTGAGCTCTTCGAGCAACACAAACGCAGCTACGGCCTTGCTGACGACCAGCACCTCGCCTTCATCTGATGGAGCGCGTGAACATTGAACTATGAACTACATTCATGTAAACACCTGACCTGTGTGTGACTTGCATGTGATTTCACTATGAGTTGGATCTGCTTGCAGAGCCTGTTGACTTAAATTGGAAATTCCAAAGCTGCTATCAGGAAGCACTGATTACAATAGCAAAAGCTAACAGTGCTGGGAGGAGCCATGCATTTAAATAGGAGCTAACACACAGTGGGAAGCATTCAGGTCATAAGGAAACACTTGCAGGAATCTGCCTGTAATGGGCTTTGCTAACGTTAATGCTAATGGAGCTTTCATGGTACGTTTAAGGGTGTCATAAAGACTACTCTCGTGGGTTTATGTGCAATAAATCATGTAATAGGATCACAGGTAAATGGACTGGTTCTTATTTTGTGCTTTCCTGCTTCGAGCAGTCCTAGCGATTTACACAATTCACCCACAGTCATACTCCGATGGATGCGTCAGAGAGCAACATGAGGTTACAGTCTTACTCGAGGATGTTTTGCATGCGGACCGGAGCAGACGAGGGTCGAACCACGAGCCCTCCGGTTAGTAGCTCTGCTCTAACCTGAGCTACAGCCATGAGCTGTGACTGATGCTGAGCGTCTGCTCGGCAGCAGGTTATGTTGAGAGGGGACGCTCACGGGGATCTTCTGACCTGTGAATTTCCCCAGAGAGCCGAGGTTACCGGAGACATAAATAAATACACTTCACGATTCACATTGATCTGATTTGAATGATGCAATATTCAATAAATTCTGGTAATTGGATTCCACGAAAGCGTGTCAACAGAAAGCAGAGATCCGACGGCACGTGCACGCACATGCTGCTGAGAGCAGAGGTATCACAGGTTTCATCCCTCCAGACAAAAATTCACTGAAGAGCAGCAGAAAAAGAAAACAACGCTTCACGTTGGAAGAACATCATGAGTTCTTTATCTACAGCTTTCAGTACCAATAATCAGCTATGTGCTGCAGGCCTTCAAGCTCCCAGTCGTTAAACCGTGACGGTAACGTCTGTGGACCCAGCAGTCCTACCTAATTATCTCCACCCTTCCTGTTTGATCGACTGCAAGCAGGTATCTGCTATAAAACGCCAGGCCAGGAAAATCTGCTTTGTCTGTTTCCTCCTCAGCTACACAAAGACATCTGCTCACAGCGCCAGCTTTGGCTAAATGCATGTGTACAGTGAGGCTGTGATTGCAGAGGAATAGTGAAATAATTTGAACGCAGGAGCTTCAGAGGGTTCCTTCGACAGCACGCTGATCTGAACTCTTGTATGATTTATATTATTGTTCATTATAATATTTATGAGCTGAGCTGAATCCGGTCAGAGGTCAGTGCCGACACGCAGGCTGCTCAGTAACGCTCGCTTTCACCTTTAAAGACACACGTGTGTGCACTTTGAACCAAACTTTATTGACAACACGTTTACGGTAAAGACCCCTCCTCTGTCCCCACTGCGCAGGCGCTAACTCTGTCAGAGTCTGTCGTGCACGCGCACGTCGGTGCTCGGACGTGATCCGGATCGGACCCGGACCTGGCTGCGCGTTCACGAGCTGGTACAGAGACGCGCACGCTGTTAGGATGGAGAGGAAGAGGAGGAGCGTGCAGTGACGGAGCGCAGGGTGTTTGTTTACAGAAGAAGAGGAGGAAGAGGTGAAGCTGCACCTCAGAAGAGTCTCGCTCCTGAAACAGCGCGAGGAGAGGAGGAGGAAGAGGAGGAAGAGTCCCCAACTTCTGACTTCCGTAAACTTCCTGCACGCTCCACGGTCGGGCCGTGCTACCGCGCATGCGCCCTGAAGTTTTCACCCCATCGGAACACAATGGACCGATTGTGACGTCACCGGTTGCTTATCCGGATCTGAACCAGTGACGGCGGCGGGAGCGCGCCTCGGCTCAGCGCGTGACCGTGAGTGTTTACTGAGAAGTAAACTTTACGTAACTTTTGTTAAATCCAAACATGTTTTACAAACACACGTTTGACAGACACACAAAGACACACGTCAGCTCCTCCCTCCACCGTGTCCAGAACATGCAGCTCTGCTGACACAGGTCGTCGTTGACCTTCATCGACCTGTGGCTCAGGGTGCGCTGGTGCTACAGGACACCTTTAGGTTCGGACACGGTGTTCGTTATGGACACGCTGTGGTTTCCACAGAAGACCAACAACTCAGCACCGCTCGGGTTCAGATCCAGGAGGCCGTTCCTCCTAACCACACCCCTCCAGGTCTCGCTGTCGTTGTCCATATGAGCGCTGACGTCTCCCAGCAGGACAACAGGGTCCCCAGGTGGGGAACCCTCCAGCGCCCCACCCGGGGACTCAAGGAAAGCTGGGTACTCAGAACCGTTGTCCCGCGAATAAGTGCAGACGACAGTCACACTTAACTGCTTCCCACCAGGGAGGTGACATTCCACGTCCCAGTTACTAGTCTTGGTAGCCGGGGTTCGGCCCACCAGGGCTGCCTGACACACGTTGCACCCGACCCCTACGATGCCTCCTGCGGGCGGTGGGCCTCTTTTTACCTTTTTTGGCTGTGCCCGGCCGGGCCCTAACGGACTAAGGCCCGACCCCCAGACTCTCGCACTCGGGCACCCTCGCAGGTCTGGCTCCAGGTCGGGGCCTCGGTAACTTTATCCCAGGCAGGGTGAACATCACCATTAAAGCTGTTTTTTAAGTTATCGTCCCTGCAGAACCGTCTGCACCATGAGATACTCGTATGCTGAGATCTCCAGTAACTAGTATCATCTGGAGTACAGTCAGATTCTGACGACACAACAGCAGAATTAGACTGCTCAGCAAAAACAAATATGGCTTTATGTTATGAAGTAAAAATGTAAGTGAAACACAGGAAGTGCAATCAAAACAAAACAGGTGGGAGCTGGTCTCACTGTTTCTTACATACAACCAAAAATCAATAACTTTGTTTACAAAAGCTGTAATTTATGTTTTATTACAGTTTTATTAAAGCTCAAAGTTTTGTTGAAGCGGTGTTTCAGGCTTTGAGGGTCAGTTAGCAAAGTGACCAAAAGTCTGTGGACACACCTTCATGTTCAGAAACCAACATCATCATTATCACGTGGTCCACCTTAACTCAGCTAGCCAATCACAGCACAGCTCTGAGAACTCCGAGTGCCTCACCTGACCCGGAGAGTGAAGGGTTAAACCCTGCAGAACCTAAAAAACACACACACACACACACACACACACACACACACACACACACACACACACACACAGTCATGTTGTGCAACAGTCTGAAGCAACACAGCTGAGCAGGGTGGAGTGAACAGGAAGTAGAGAAGAAGCAGAGTGGGATCTGCAGGGCGGTGCACTCTTCTGGACAGACAGACTGCACGAGGGGTGAGACACGTTACTGCTTTTACTCGGACCTCTGCCTCCACACACTGTGTTGGTTTTTGTGCTCTACGGGGACCTGGGTGTGTACATGCTTCTCTGAGGACTTCGAGTGTATTGTGTGTGTTAGTTTTTGTGCTTTATGTGGACGTACCAGAGGTCTGTGCATCTGACGACTTAGTCCACTGATGTAGACCACCTGCGTTTATTGTGAGGCTACGTCCCCAGGATGCGGATCAACACACGTGCACATGCTCAGTGTGTCCTGTTTGGACATAAACAGCAGTGAATGTTAGGAGGCGTACCTGTCAGGTGTCTTCACACTGGACTGTGGTTAAAGCTGAACTTTGACCCCTAAGCTCCTCCTCTGTAGATCAAAAATCCATGTTTATTCTTAATTGTGTTTAATTTTTTAAGCTTGTGTCTCTGAAATGTCCCCATAAACCACATTAACTGGTGTACTCTGCTGTGTGTCAGTGAGCCTGTGGAGTGTGTGCGTGAGAATGAGTGGTGGTAAAAAGAGGAGTGGCTTTCAGATCACCAGCGTGACTTCAGAGGTGAACCAGAGTCCAGCAGACCAATTGTCTCCTAGCGCTGTCCTGCCCATCATCCAATCAGAGGTCTCTCTGCAGTCCCCCCTCTGCAGCCCTCAGGGAAGCTCCTCCCAGCCAACCACACCCTCTCTGAAGAGGAAGTACGTCTCCCTCGATGGCGGGCAGGGGGCGGGGTCTTCCTCCAGGTTCAGGGTGGTGAGACTAGTGAGCGGAGCCGGCGGCGGAGGCCGGAGTGAATCGTATCGTCGCGGGCGATGGATGTGCACAGAGTTCACAGAGCGGCAGGAAGGCCCGGGGTTCAGGCGGGTAATGGACAGCATGAGACACGCCCACTCCTTGGAGTCCCTGGAGATGATTGGCCGGGAAAGCGAGCGGGGTGGAGTCCACTCTCAGGACAACACCCATATGCTGGCTCAGCACGTGCTGCACAGCGGCCCGCCTTCACCCACGCACCAGACGCCAGCTAATGTCCGGCTGCTCGACCACAAGGAGTCACGCCTTGTGGTCGAGCAGGGCTTAGGCTCCACCCCTCCACCACCTTCACCCCGCCCACGCTTCGCCCCAACTCCTCTGCGGCTGGATGTGGACGCCTCAGGACGGGTAAACACACACACAGACACTCGTTTTAATGCCTTAGTGAGGACATCAATCTGACATAATATTTTTGCTAGCCTCTTACCCTAACCCTCAGAAACGACCTAATCTGGACTAACCCGGACTAGCCCAGACCTAATCTGGACTAACCCGGGCCTGACCAGAACCTCATTTAACTCCAAAGCACAACCACAGTGGGCTTTATGTTCAAATGTAAAGAGAAAACCCACCAATCAGCAGCCATATCCCTACTCCTTTGTGAAGCATTTGGTTCCCACAAAGACATTTAGACAAGTATACACGCACACACACGTGTCCTACTGCCTGACTCAGGCGTGATCTCTGCACAGGTGGAGGCTGTTAGCTGCACGCCTTCTCGTTTGCGACGTAGCTGAGTTAGCAGCACCTGTTCTGCTCTGCAGTTTCACCCCTGACACACTAGGGGGCGGTGCAGCTGCTAACAGAGGTGGGGCTAGGGCGTCAGCTGCTTGTGATGTCACAGCTGCAGCTGATCGAGCTGATTGTTGATCAGGTCATTGGAATAATAAAAACATGTACGTGCAGCAGTGACATCAGAGCAACATGTGACATCATCATGACATCACTGAGGAAACCCGCTGCTATATAAAATGAATCTTTAATGTTAGAACATTGCTCGTTGTTTTTACGACAGTCACTCACACCTGTGTCTCACCTGTCAGTCTGTCCTCAGGCTGTCTCACTCTCAGCCTGGCTCCCCCCCTGCTGGACTGTACCAACCCCCTCTGACCCCTGCTCAGACGCCGTCAGGCTTCAGCCTGGACCGCACCATGTTCGACCTGCCGGGGGACGCCAGGTGAGTGTGTTTAACAGATGTTTGTGATGTCACTGCTCAGTGGGAGGAGTCAGGATGCTTCTCAGAGGTCAGCTGATTAGTTTTCAGTGTTTGGTTTGTTTGTGATTGATCAGGTTGATTGATTGAATGATGAACCCGGACTTTCACAATAAAAGTCCACCCTGTTTGAACTGCGTGCGTCTTAGAGGGCGGTGATGTCATACAGTTTCAGGTAACAGCCAATAAAACACCTGAGAGTCAAACTGACATTAAAGACAACTAATGGACCAAAACGCCTGGAAACCAACCACAGAAATGTCAGCGATCAATATCAGTAATCAGGAATTAATTACTGATCAATACCAGTGAGTGATTACTGATTAGTTCCAGTAATGAGCAGGCAGTTGGTCGTTTCCATGGTCCCTCCGTCTGAATCAATGGGCCTCTGTCTGCGAGTGGGCGGGAGAAGAATGCTGCTGCTGCCTTGCCATTGGCTGAGACCGTGAGTGGGCAGGAGCTGGCAGGCAGCAGCCAATCAGAGAGCAGAGATGTGTGGGAGTGACAGAGAACATGAAGATCTGAAGTCTGGACGCACCTTAGTCTGAAGACAACATCTGGATACAGCTGCTGACATTTACACACCTGTGAGCTCACAAGGAGGCAGCCAATCAGGGGCCACCTGGGAAGGCGGAGTCAGAGGTATTACGATTACCTTAAGCTGATTGGAGTTTGCTCTGATGGTGTGCTGTGATTAGTTGGTGCTCTGTGGTGAAGTTCTCACTGGATGTTTCCTGTTGTGCTGTGCTGTGATTGGACTGGGTTTTTTTTCAGAGTGCTGTGATTGGACTGTAAAATATGTAGCTGAGTTCTGATTGGCTGGTGTTTCAGTGGGCCTCCATCAGCTGAAGATGTTTGTAGGTGAGAAGAAGAGGACCTGTCAAACACGTCCTCAGCGCCGTCTCCCTTCGACTCCGCCCCTTCCTCCCAGGACTCTGCAGCTTGTTGCTAAGCAACTGGAGCCTCCAGTTGTCTTACGGGATCATACAAAGGTCAAAGGTCGTGGCTCAGCTGTCAGGGAGTCCTGGCCAAGTTCTAGGACATCGATCCAAGAACTCAAACCACGGGTGACTCAGAGGTCCCTGACCCCTCCCTCCAGAGCTCAGCCTGTCACAGAGGCCCGCCACCGATCCACCAATCAACCACAGCCATCCCAGCGACCCCAGAATCCTCTGCGTCACACTGCCCCGCATCCTCATTGGTCAGTTCCTGCCAGGGCTTCACCCACCGGGCAGGGCTCTGAGGCCACTATGATGGCTCTGCTGCTGTTCTGCAACAGGTAACCACGGTAACCTGGGCGGGGTTCAGATTCACCTGCAAAATAATAAATATGTGATAGTACCTGTCCAGGGCACCGTCGTAATGGAGATTTATCATTTCAGTGGGTTTGTTCATGGTTAGATAAAGTAATAACAGGTGAGAAGAACATCTGTGCAGATTAGAGATGGACCGATCCGATATTACGTATCGGTATCGGTCCGATACTGACCTAAATTACTGGATCGGATATCGGAGAAAAATAAAAAATGTAATCCGATCCATTAAATATCACGAAAGCACCTCACAAAACTTGCAACACGCCGTAACTCACCTCAGAACGTTAGCACGTCGGAGCAGTATGCATCACGTGATAGAGCGGCTGTGGCATGCGGGACCTGTCGGTGCTCTGGATAGCATGTGGAGCTTCGCTAGCAACCCGGCATTTCATCTCCGACAAAGTTATCCCCGAGAGAAGTAAAGCAAGTGTGTAAGTCCATCTCTGAATGTTTGTAAAGCATTCCTGCGTTAAGCTTAACAACTGATATATGGAGCGACTGCCTCTTCTTGCTGCTACTTCAATCATGAAACTGCTTAATGATCAGCTGATCGGCTTTTCTGTCACGAGTCCGTGTCTCTGGTTTGTTTTTGGCCCACTTTGCACCAGAAAGAGGAAACCAGCGGCTGAACAACAGCAGCACGTTTAAGCTTGATCAGCTGTTGTTAGAATTTATTTAATATTACTTTCTACACCAGGATCTTTTTCTACGTAGCTGACGCTGGTAACTGAGCAGGGGCGGATCTAGCAAAGTTTAGCCAGGGGGGCCGATAGGGCATTAATGAATGAATAATGAATGAATGAATGAATATTCTTTATTGTCATTGTCACAAGTACAATGAAATTGAAAGATGTCTCCGGTCAGTGCAACATCACGAAAGATAAATACTTAAAAACTATAATAGATATGATATAAAAGATAGAAATACATATAAAATACAGTATTCTCATACAGTAAATACACCCAAGCAATCCAGGCCTAAGGCCCCATACAGACACTCAACATACGACCTAGTTGATATATCACTCAAACAATCAATCACTCAGTCAATTTGTTAGCGCATCCAACAAAACATGTCTGAAAGCATTCCAACATCAAGGGCACAAATGACAACAGGGGCAATGAAAGTCATCTACTTTTAGTAGCATTGAGACATGATATTGCAATTGGGTAGAAACTGTGTTTGAGTCTGTTAGTCCTTGTGTATGTTGTTCTATACCGTTTACCTGAAGGCAGCAGTTCGAACATGGAGTGTCCAGGGTGTGAGGTGTCCTTTATGATGTTATGGGCTCTTTTGAGGCAGCGGGAACTGTGTAGGTCTTTCAGTTTGAGGAGAGGGCAGCCGATTGTATTACTCCCTGGAGTGCTTTCCTCTGAGCCACTGTGCAGCTAGCGTACCATATGCCTATGCAGTACGTTAGTATGCTTTCAATGGACATACTTTTCTTTCTTATTCTCATTTAAAATGGCGAGCTTTTAATAAATAATTATCCGAATCTTACACCCAAAGTTTTAATTTGATGTAAAATGAATAGAAGTCAATTACTGTATATAGTGACTATTAAGTCTAATATATATACCCTAGTAAGCTATAGTACTTTTTCCTTTGGGAAGGTACCATCTGTGCAGTCTGCAATTTTGTTGAAGAAAGATGTTGAATCTATTTAATATTTCTTGAAAAATAATTGATTTCTGTGCATTTTTTTTCACACTGCATCAAATTAAGGTTGATTACGTCGATTAAGCATCATGAGGTGGAGCGTGAGGGGTGGTTCCCTATTTTTTATTTATTTATTTTTGTTGTTGCTGGGAGTTGGAACCCTATTAGTTAGGTTGCTTAATATTTACGCTAAGTACTCTTTAAAATACCAGAATAGGGAGGATGGTGTAGGTTTAAGTTTATTAGATTGATCAGTATTGCTGAACTATGAAATATATTTTTTTGCATACAGGTATAACAGAATAGCTTTAGTGTAGTTGTTGTTTTACACTTGAGTATGAACTTATACAAAATGCAGCAAGATATTTAAAAAACAGTTTTGTTGATTAAAAAACACTATATCGGATTCATATCGGTATCGGCAGATATCCAAATTTATGATATCGGTATCGGACATAAAAAAGTGGTATCGTGCCATCTCTAGTGCAGATGTGGATAAAGGTGCTGATAACGGTCATTCACCTGTCTCAAAGTCACCTATCAGAGAGTCACCTGCCTTTCTCACCTGCCTGTCTCAGCTGCCTGTCTCTCACCTGTCTGTCTCACCTGCCTGTCTCTCACCTGTATGTCTCTCACCTGTCTGTCTCACAGGCCTGTCTCTCACCTGCCTGTCTCTCACCTGTCTGTCTCACTTGCCTGTCTATCACCTGTCTGTCTCTCACAGGTCTGTCTCACCTGCCTGTCTCTCACCTGTCTGTCTCTCGCCTGTCTGTCACCTGTCTGTCTCACTTGCCTGTCTATCACCTGTCTGTCTCTCACCTGTCTGTCTCACCTGCCTGTCTCTCACCTTTCTGTCTATCACCTATCTGTCTCACCTTCCTGTCTATCACCTGTCTGTCTCTCACCTGTCTGTCTCACATGCTTGTCTCTCACCTTTCTGTCTTTCACTTGTCTGTCTCGCCTGCCTGTCTCTCACCTGTCTGTCTCACCTGCCTGTCTCTCACCTGCCTGTCTCTCACCTGTCTGTCTATCACCTGTCTGCCTCACTTGCCTGTCTCTCACCTGTCTGTCTCACCTGCCTGTCTGTCTCACCTGTCTGTCTCACCTGCCTGTCTTTCTCACCTGTCTATCTCACCTGCCTGTCTGTCTCACCTGTCTGTCTCACCTGCCTGTCTCTCACCTGTCTGTCTCTCACCTGTCTGTCTTTCACCTGCCTGTCTCTCACCTGTCAGTCTCTCACCTGCCTGTCTCTCACCTGTCTGTCTCACCTGTCTGTCTCTCACCTGCCTGTCTCTCACTTGCCTGCCTCACCTGCCTGTCTCTCACCTGTCTGTCTCACAGGCCTGTCTCTCACCTGCCTGTCTGTCTCACATGCCTCTCTCTCACCTGTCTCTCTCTCACGTGTCTCTCTCACCTGCCTGTCTATCACCTGTCTATCTCACCTGCCTGTCTTTCTCAGCTGTCTGCCTCTCACCTGTGTGTCTCACCTGCCTGTCTCTCACCTGTGTGTCTCTCACCTGTCTGTCTCACCTGCCTTTCTCTCACCTGCCTGTCTCACCTGCCTGTCTGTCTCTCACCTGCCTGTCTCTCATTTGCCTGTCTGTCACCTGCCTGTCTGTCACCTGTCTGCTTCACCTGCCTGTCTCTCACCTGTCTGTCTCACAGGCCCGTCTCTCACCTGCCTGTCTGTCTCACATGCCTGTCTCTCACCTGCCTGTCTTTCACCTGTCTGTCTCACTTGCCTGTCTATCACCTGTCTATCTCACCTGCCTGTCTTTCTCACCTGTCTGCCTCTCACCTGTGTGTCTCACCTGCCTGTCTCTCACCTGTGTGTCTCTCACCTGTCTGTCTCACCTGCCTTTCTCTCACCTGCCTGTCTCTCACCTGTCTGTCTCACCTGCCTTTCTCTCACCTGCCTGTCTCTCACCTGCCTGTCTCACTTGCCTGTTTATCACCTGTCTGTCTCACCTGCCTGTCTGTCTCACCTGTCTGTCTCACATGCCTGTCTCTCACCTGTCAGTCTCTCAACTGTCTGTCTGTCTCTCTCTCACGTGTCTGTCTCACCTGCCTGTCTCTCACCTGCCTGTCTCTCACTTGCCTGTCTATCACCTGCCTGTCTCTCACCTGTCTGCCTCACCTGCCTGTCTCTCACCTGTCAGTCTCTCAACTGTCTGTTTGTCTCTCTCTCACGTGTCTGTCTCACCTGCCTGTCTCTCACCTGTCTGTCTCACTTGCCTGTTTATCACCTGTCTGTCTCACCTGCCTGTCTGTCTCACCTGTCTGTCTCACCTGCCTGTCTGTCTCACCTGTCTGTCTCACATGCCTGTCTCTCACCTGTCTGTCTCACCTGCCTGTCTTTCTCACCTGTCTATCTCACCTGCCTGTCTGTCTCACCTGTCTGTCTCACCTGCATGTCTCTCACCTGTATGTTTCACCTGTCTGTCTCACCTGCCTGTGTCTCACCTGCCTGTCTCTCGCCTGCCTGTCTCTCACCTGCCTGTTTCTCACCTGTCTGTCTCACCTGTCTGTCTCACCTGCCTGTCTCTCACCTGTATGTCTCACCTGCCTGTCTCTCACCTGCCTGTCTCTCACCTGCCTGTCTCTCACCTGTATGTCTCACCTGTCTGTCTCTCACCTTCCTGTCTCTCACCTGTATGTCTCACCTTCCTGTCTCTCACCTGTATGTCTCACCTGCCTGTCTCACCTGCCTGTCTCTCACCTGCCTGTCTGTCACCTGTATGTCTCACCTGTCTGTCTCTCACCTTCCTGTCTCTCACCTGTATGTCTCACCTGCCTGTCTCACCTGCCTTTCTCTCACCTGCCTGTCTCACCTGCCTGTCTGTCTCTCACCTGCCTGTCTCTCGCCTGCCTGTTTCTCACCTGTCTGTCTCACCTGTCTGTCTCACCTGCCTGTCTCTCACCTGTCTGTCTCTCTGTGTCTTGCAGTAGTTCCAGTACCAGTTTGATCGCCATCGACAACAAAATTGAGCAGGCCATGGTGAGTCCTGTTTCTACGTTTCTAGTCGTCTATCAGGCGTCGATCTATAAACCTTTGTATCTGTTGCTGGTAGATTCTGTCATGAAGACATCAAGTCGTCTGTTGTTTTTCTAGTTGTATATTTACTCTTTGCAGTGAGAGAGAGTTTGTCTGTGACTCTGTTCCTGTGTAGATATTTCAGTTCTGTAGTTATTTGATTTCACCTTGATTTAAACGAGGATAACCTGACTCCTGAGGTTAAGGATCTGTTGTGTGAGAGGGTCCTGACTGAGAGACAGTCAGCAGTGGTTAAACAACAGCTGTAAAGGTTTCTGAGCCAACTCTGATGGTGGTCCTCCGTCAGGTCGGTCCTGGCTCAGTTTGTCCTCAGTCTGAGGTTGAATGCATACATTCCAAGTATGCATGTAGAGCTGTTCAGATCTGTCCCTGCTGCTGACGACCATAAATGTGACACCGTTCTGTGGTTACAAACGTCTCTCAGTGAGGACATATGAGCAGGAGGTCTCCTCTATGCTGATGATGCTGTTAATCACACAATGCTCCCTCTGTAGGACGGGCTTTATGATTGGCTAGTTTATTTATGCACATCACGTGTGTGTGTGTGTAGGACCTGGTGAAGAGTCACCTGATGCTGGCGGTGAGGGAGGAGGTGGAGCTTCTGAGAGAACAAATCAGAGAGCTGCAGGAGAGGAACCGGCAACTGGAGAGAGAGAACCACACGCTGAGGGCGCTGACCCACAGCATGCACACTCAATAACACACACACTAACACACACACACACTAACACACTCACACGTGCCGTCATGTCAGGGTTAACAGCACGGCGTTGCGGCTCCTGCGTTTTCTGATCAGCTGATGCTTCAGAGACACTCGCTGTGCCCTCCTGCTCGTCCTCCTTCATGTACCTGTAGTACTGTTGAACTGCAGTATTTGTGGTACTGTGTACTGATGAAAGGTGTGTGTTTCTGTGTGTGTGTGTGTGTGTGTGTGCAAGTACTTACAGCATCTGACAAAAGTGAGCACACCCTGACATTTCTGTAAATGTTGTGTTAGCTCCTTTCATGGGACAACGTTGTAGGTAACAAAAGAGAGAAGACCCAAGGTGAAAATGTCCAAACTGTGGCCAAAAGTATTATGTTTGGCCACCATTATTTTCCAACACTGCCTCAACTCTGTTGGTCATGGAGTTCACTGGAGCTCCACAGAGTGCCGCTGAATCCTCTCCCACTCCGATGACATCATAGACCTTGCACTCCTCCACCTTCCATTTGAGGATGCCCCACAGATGCTCAGTAGGGTTTGGAGACATGGTTGGTCTGAGCACTGACAGGCTGACCCTCCACGCCTCTGCACCAATGCTGGCAGCACTCATACCTGTTTTCAAAGACAACCTCTGGATATGACACTGAGCACGTGCACTCAGCTTCTTTTGTCGACCATGTCCTGTTAAACTGCTGGATGGTCTCGACCACCGTGCTGCAGCTCAGTTTCAGAGTGTTGGTGAGTCACGTGACACCAGGGAGGGAAAATGGCTAATCGGGCTCAGTTTGGACATCTTCACCTATGGCTGTACTCACTTTTGTTTCCCAGGGATTCAGTCACTAATGGCTGTGGGTGGAGTTATTTAGAGGTGACACCAAATGTGCACTGTTGTACAAGCTGCTTACTTTACATTGTATCAACGTGTCAGATTGACAGTGTGTCCTGTGAAAAGATGTAACGAAATATCTCCAAAAATGTGAGGCTGTGCTCTGTGTGCGAGTGTGTGTCTGTGTGTGTGTGAGTGAGTGTGTCTGTGTGTGTCTGTGTGCGTGTGTGTGTGTGTGTGCGAGTGTGTGTGCGAGTGTGTGTCTGTGTGTGTCTGTGTGCGTGTGTGTGTCTGTGTGCGAGTGTGTGTGCGAGTGTGTGTCTGTGTGTGTCTGTGTGTGTCTGTGTGTGTGTGAGTGAGTGTGTCTGTGTGTGTCTGTGTGCGTGTGTGTGTGCGAGTGTGTGTGTGCAAGTGTGTCTGTGTGCGAGTGTGTGCCTGTGTGTGTGTGAGTGTGTCTGTGTGCGAGTGTGTGTGTCTGTGTGTGCGAGTGTGTGTGTCTGTGTGCGAGTGTGTGTTTCTGTGTGTGCGAGTGTGTCTGTGTGCGAGTGTGTCTGTGTGCGAGTGTGTGTGTCTGTGTGTGTGAGTGTGTGCCTGTGTGTGTGAGTGTGTCTGTGTGCGAGTGTGTGTGTCTGTGTGTGTGAGTGTGTCTGTGTGCGAGTGTGTGTGTCTGTGTGTGCGAGTGTGTGTGTCTGTGTGCGAGTGTCTGTGTCTGTGTGCGAGTGTGTGTGTCTGTGTGTGTGTGTGTCTGTGTGTGTGAGTGTGTCTGTGTGCGAGTGTGTGTGTCTGTGTGTGCGAGTGTGTCTGTGTGCGAGTGTGTGTGTCTGTGTGTGCGAGTGTGTCTGTGTGCGAGTGTGTGTGTCTGTGTGTGTGTGTGTCTGTGTGTGTGTGTGTGTGTCTGTGTGTGTGTCTGTGTGCGAGTGTGTCTGTCTGTGTGTGCGAGTGTGTCTGTGTGCGAGTGTGTGTGTGTGTGTGTGTGTGTGTGTGTGTGTGTGTCTGTGTGTGTGTCTGTGTCTGTGTGCGAGTGTGTCTGTGTGTGTGTGTCTGTGTGCGAGTGTGTCTGTCTGTGTGTGCGAGTGTGTGTGTCTGTGTGTGCGTGTGTGTCTGTCTGTGTCTGTGTGCGAGTGTGTCTGTGTGTGTGTGTGTGTCTGTGTGTGTGTCTGTGTGCGAGTGTGTGTGTGTCTGTGTGTGTGTGTGTGTGTGTGTGTGTGTGTGTGCGAGTGTGTCTGTGTGTGTGTGTGTGTGTGTGTGTGTGTGTCTGTGTGTAGGTGTGGAGGACAGTGAGGATGATGGGTGGAGTCAGCAGCTCAGCTCCAGGCAGCAGAGGTGTTGTCAGAAACCGATGGACGAGTCAGAGCTGATGGTTTGAAACTCCTTCTTTGAGAGCCCCTCCCACCCCGAGGAGGTTACTTCCTGTTTAAAGGGAGTTTTTCCTCCCCACTGTCCCACCGTGTGAAGCACTCGGAGGCGACTGTTGTGATTTGTGCTGCAAAGTAATCGTCCAAGGTGTCCCGATGATGTGTTTCAGTGTGGCTGCTGAGGAAGGAGTTGCTTCATCAATTTGAACTGTAGCTCAGGATCAGCGGGCTCCGCCCTCACCATGGGTCAGGCTGGACCCACTGTGACCCCTGATCACTCACACACACAGACACACACACACACACACACACGCATCCTGTAACACAGTAACCCAGAATGTGCCTTACTGACCTCACCTGACGGTGTGGGCGTGGCCTAACGGTCGCACCTGGGACTGTTTGTATTAGTCGTCCAGATGCTGATGCTGATGATGAAGAGTAGAGTCTAATAAATTAATAAAGCCTTACAGACTGATGTTTGTGTGGTCCCTCTGTGTTTGCTGTCTCTCTGTGGGGTATGACGTCACACACAGTGCATGCTGGGATACTGGGTCAGGCTGACAGATGGAGAGAAAACAGCCAAATCAGAGAAAGGAGGATATCTAATCCTTAATCCAGCGAGCCCCTCCCCCTGCACACACACACACACACACAATCCTGGAAACAAACACAGGATTAGGATTAACTGATGATCTTTAAATCGGTCAAAATTTGAATGGACTTTGGTTCACAGCTTGCTCCTCTCCTCTAAAGCTGACCTTTGACCTGCAGCTCAGCAGTCAGCTCCTCCTCCCTGTGAAGCTGCTGGCCCTTTAAGAGAGGAAGAGCACAGGATGAGCCCCCCCCTCACACACACACACACACACACACACACACACACCCTCCTCCTCCTCAGCTGCACATTGTTCTGTGGCTCCGGGAGAAGCCACTTCCTCCTGCTGCTGCTGCTGCTCAGCCCGCTGCAAACGGACAGACAGACAGTTTCAGTGCCTCCGACGGAGAGACGGCGTCTGTCTGTGTGTCCGACGGGATCAGCTGAGGGGGGCGGACACGCGAGCACAGACAAAGACTCGCAGACAGACGAACAGACTGGACGAATGGACTGACAGGATGCGGCACCGCTGGACCCTCGGGCTCGCCCCCAGGTAGGAACAAAGACTCTCCTCCTTTTTTCATGGATGCTCCTGCTCCTGTTGTCATGGTAACCATTTCCCAGTCTGAGGTCACGGAGAGGAGGAGGGTCGGTTTGTTACATCAGCCGGCGCTTCCTGTTTTTACCTGCGTGATGTCATCAGACGTCTGCGGGTCACGTGACTGTAGAGCTTTTGTTTGTTTCAGCTGCAGCTGAGATTTTCACAATAAACAAACAGTATAATCAGCTTCCTGCTGACAGAAGCCTCGTGATCGATGAACGTCCACACTTACATGATAAAGCATCCTGACTCATTTACAGCTTTTAATCTTTTTAGAACTTTATTGTGAAAATTCCTCAAACCTGTTTGTAAAATATAAAAAAATGTTTATTTTATTCTGAAATCAGACATCACTGTGGAACAACAACAGCAGAGTTCTTGTTCAGATTGTTAAAACCTGTTTACACCTGTCTGAGGTTCTCTGTTTAGACCTGTGGTTGGGGTGGACGTAGCTCTCTCTGAGGTTCTCTGAGGTTCTCTGAGGTTCTCTGAGGTTCTCTGGGGTTCTCTGGGGTTCCTCTGCATCTCTCTAAGTGCTGCTGGTTCTGTCAGAAATGCTCTCCTGTCCGTAAGATCACAGTCTGGGATGTGTGTGTGGACCTCCTCAGGTTGGTCGTTCAGAATCTTTGGCTGGTTTGTTTTTATCCTCAGTGATACTTTGACCTCTGACCTCTCAGCGCTTCATTCATTGTCGTGTTTCTGCCCACGGTGACCTATGGGATTCAAACCAGCAGCCCTGGTTCACAGGTCACTTCCTCTGCGTCTGGCTGGCCTCAAACAGCTGATCAGCTCCTCCATCTTCTCCTCTGCAGGAGTCTGTGACACAGACAGTGTGAGCTCCTCACAGCAGGAGCTGACCTCTGACCTCTGACCGCCTCGTCATGCTCTGAGACTCTGAGAGAAATAACTGCTGTTGCATTAAAGCAGCCGGTCAACAGGAAAACAACCCCAGGAAGTCTGCTTCCTCACACACACACACACACACCCCTGCTTTGTCCTGACTGTGTGTGTGTGTGTGTGTGTGTGTGTGTGTGTGTGTGTGTGTGCGTGTGTGCGCGTGTGTGTGTGTGTGTGTGTGTGTGTGTGTGTGTGTGTGTGTGTGTGTGTGTGTGTGTGTGTGTGTGTGTGTGCGTGTGTGCGCGTGTGTGTGTGTGTGTGCGCGTGTGTGTGTGTGTGTGTGTGTGTGTGTGTGTGTGTGTGTGTGTGTGTGCGTGTGCGTGTGTGTGTGTGTGTGTGTGTGCGTGTGTGTGTGTCCTATTTCCTTTGTTTGACGGCCTGGTTGGGAGAACAACAACAACAGCACATGAGGATGTCTGTGAAGGCTCTCGGTCACCCAGGGTGGCTCTTAAGTTAAATCATGGTTCTAGCTGCGCACTTGCATGAAGAGGCGGGGCCGGCAGCATCTGACCAATCTAAAAGGAGCGTTTCATGGATCACGTGACTCTCCTTTCACAGAGGTGTCACTGCTCCGCAGATGTTATCAGATGACGATTGAAGACGTCTAATCTGACAGTGAATAATCTGAGCGACCTCAAAGGGTGATTCTGTTCATCAGGACGTTTCAGTGGGAGAAACCTTTCATCATCATCATCATCAGCTGACTTCTTCAATCTCAGCTGACTGCAGGTTACCTTTAAACAGGACGTTTGCACAATGACTGGAACCAGCCCACTGAAGGAGCTGGGAGGTCAGCTTGTGATCGTTCATCTGCAAACTGACCACAGCTATGAGAACCATTCACAGAGAGTTGATCACACACTGACCTCACAGCGTTGCAGGATGTACTTACGTGATGACTGAGCGTGATCGAGATATTTTAACAGGGTGCACCTCTAAGACAAGCTTTCTGTGTGATCAGCTGAGTCACCTTCTGGCTTCGATCAACCTGCTGCTGGGCTCTGAACACCACACCCTGAGGTGAGAGGTGTCATGATGGTCTCGTACCACGTTACATCTGTCTCCACTTGCATCCCAGTCAGGGAAGCGTAGTTCGTAAGAGATTACAGGACGACCCCACTCTCAGCGTGGACCAAGTGTGCTTGAGCTGTGTCTTCAGTGTGTGTAGAGTCCATCGTGTCTTTGTGTCTCGCTCCCTCGTCCCTTTGTGTCTTAGTCGTGTCACTGTGTTTCCTCTGTTCCTCTCCTTGTGTCTCATCCTTGACTCCCTGTTTGTCCATCTTGTGATGTGTCAAGCGTGTGTGTCTTAAGTCTGCCTCTCAGGGTTTCCTGTTTTATTTTGACAGTCTTGCGTCCCACGTTCAGCGCTGTGGTTTTTGCCTCCCCGTCTCATTTAGTCGAATTCGTTCCAGCTGTTTTTCCGTGTGTTTATTTTGCCTTTAGCCATAATAAACCTCTTGCTTTTGGTTGAACCCAGCCTCCTCTGTCTGCTGCACGATCTGCAGCCATAAAGCGTCTCGTTGTCTGCTTCACTGATAAACCGTCTCCCTGTTTTCAGCGAACATCAGATCACCTGTGCTCAGCTAACACACATTAGCCCTCCCACTTTACCTGTGGACCAATACAAACGCTCCGTCAGTGAAGCTGCTCTGTTCATTCAGCATCTGTTCACTTTAGCTGAGAATCATGTGACCCAGCAGCTGTAGCACCTGTTCTTTTCCAGGTGTTCTCATATGGGCGTGGCCTGTAATGTGACACTTTCATTATGATGCATGTAACATGTTACCATAGAAACTCATACAGATTTTTAGGAGGATGCTATTTCTTCTAACTGCAGCTGTTCATAGACAAACCGTCCTCTGAACATCGTTACGGCTCGTAGGAGGACACCTGTGTCTCTGACAAACCTCCTGTTATCAAAGAGGACAAACAAACCCAAACAAAGTACAAAGGCGGGGGAGCAAAGGAGAGGGGGCGGGGCTAAAGAGGAGGCCAAGACGTGATCAAAATTAGTCTCACTTTCTTGTTTTATCAAGTCTAGTTTCAGGTTACAGGACTCCGCCCACAGGTACGGGCCTCACCCAACAGCTGCACCTGTGGAATTGTTCCAGAGTGACCTCTGACCCCTGCTGTTTGCCCTGTGCTGAGCTGCAGCTCTCTCTCTCTTCACAGGTAGCCCAGCACTGAGGTGAGGTGTGACTGTTGGTTGCCATGGTGCCCAGGCCATCGTCAGGGGAACTATGGGGGCTCCACCTGATGCCCCCCCGGATCCTGGTGGACTGCTGCCTGCCTAACGGTACAGCCACGGGCGGATGTAAGCTTGGGTGTAGCTCTGTGACGTCATAATGTCGGACAACAGATGACATCATGACGTCACAGCTTTGTTTTTAAGGCTGAACACAAGCATCACTCGTACAGGCTTACCTTCGTCCTCTTTCAGCTCACCTGTAATATTTGTGTTTCTGTTGGATTGTATTTCCGTGGCGTTTCCATGGCGTTTTCATGCTGTTTCCATGACATTCCTCAGGTATGATGGTTAGCCTGGAGTGTCTGAGGGAAACTCCTCTCATCAGTATCAAGCAGCAGCTCTTCTCCGAGGCCAGGAAGTACCCCCTGTACCACCTGCTGCAGGTATACGCTCTTAACTTTGACCCCGCCCCTTCCTTCTATCTCAGTCCAACTATAAATTCCGGTCTCCGATTGGCCAGGAGGAGTCGTGCTACATCTTTGTGGGCGTGACCCAGGAGGCTGAGAGGGAGGAGTTTTACGATGAGACGAGGCGGCTGTGCGACCTGCGCCTGTTCCACCCCATCCTTAAGGTCATCGAGCCCCTCGGCAACCGTGAGGAGAAAATCCTGAACCGTGAGATCGGTAAGCGAACGCCCCATCACATGTAATCACACTATGACCTCATAGTCAGACTCCTCCCCCCACAGGTTTCGCCATCGGGATGCCGGTCTGCGAGTTTGAGATGATGAAGGACCCGGAGGTCCAGGACTTCCGCCGTTCCATACTGAGCGTGTGCAGAGAGGCCATGGAGGAACGGGAAGGAGGGGGGGCCCACAGCCAGGCGCTCTACGTTTACCCCCCCAACGTGGAGTCCAGTCCCCAGCTGCCCCAGCACATCTATAGCAAGCTGGACAAAGGTACTCCCACACCTGCTGGGCCCAGAACCACCCTGTACCTGTCTCTCCTGTGTGAGGTGCCGTGAGGGACATTATTACTGAAACACTGTCACTACTGAAAAACCTTTCAGTTGAACAGGAAGTTGTTTCAGTTGAACAGGAAGTTGTTTCAGTTGAACAGGAAGTTGTTTCTTGACAAGGAAACTGAAGGAAAAAGTGGTAGATTTCAAACAAACCACTGCACAGATGTCTACTCAGCAACCTGCCTAAGTGAAGCAGCTGCATTACTTAACACTATATTAGCCCCAGCATAAGTCACATTTAGAATAACAGACGGGCATTATCCTGGTTATTTATTTGGCATGTGTGCTTTTTGTCTTTTTTAGCAAAGACAATCTTAAAATCATCAATAAAACCAGGGAGAGAAGCTCAGCGCTCCTCCATGTAGCACAATGATGTTTACTCAAAAGTATGATGATGTTAATAATGTCTGAGACACCCAATGCAGATGATCCATGTAAAAAATTATGATGTAATTCAAATAGTGGCACATCATTAATATTTAGGGAAATCCAATTTCTTAACTTTCTTTATTAGAAATTCTGCCACAGGATTAAAGTGTGTTTCTGTAACTTCAGGTAGAATAGGCTATTTCATAATTTTCAGTACGCTTTATCCAGTGTATATGAAACAACTACATTAGAACCATGTAACCATCCTGTTGTAACTATGACATATTTTGTCTTTGAAGAATCTACTAATTATACTCTTATTGCATTTTTATCAAACAGCTGACATTGCCCTGGCAATAAATTTGGGAGCACTGATGAGAAATTATTGTATATCATAAACTTTTAATCAAATGAAGCCGAGGCAGCGGGACCAGTGCACTGAATGTGTTATATTCTCTTTGAGTTTAGACAATATTTTTCTGAAAGGTCCGTGTAACTGAGAATGACACCGCTATCATCCACAAATCTGTCATGAATATAATCTTTTTGTTTAACCAGTCACTGTTGAAAATTGATTTTTGATTAAGTGTTATTACCCTATGATTCCATAAGGCTGAATTATGGGGAGAAGTTGTGGGTCGCTCATTTATTGTATCCCTTCACAAGCTGAGATCTTTCTATGTCATGGGTTTTATTCCTCCACAAAAATTGGAAAATAACTGTATTAATGTTTTTTCTCAAAGATATTTTTATTGATTTAAAGCAACAAAGAAAAACAGGTACACACAGAATTGTTCAACAACAGACAAGTTTCACAGTGACTGTTTGGACTGAAATATTAGAACACAGATTAATGACACACTCACATGTCTAGTAATTGCTTACACCAGTTTACCCCCTACCCATACCACTTAGAACCCCTATCCCTCAGGCCAGGTAGGAAAACAAATAAAACAAAAGAAAACAAAAAAGAAAAAACAAACAACAGAAACAAAAAACCCAAACAACAAACAAACACACACAAAAATAAAAAATACAAAAAAACCATTGCAAATACAACACAAAAATAAGACAAACACACATGACTAGAAAAAAATAAATAAATAAAATAACAACATTTTTCTGTGTTAATGCTTTTAGAGGAGATATGTAGAGAGGGACAAGGATAAATCAATTTGGAGATGCCTCCAGCTTTAGATAGGATGTTTCTGCCAAAAATAGCGAGTCTCTGGTTAACCAGTGGCTGAGTGATGTCTTCATCTCCATGATACAGTTAGAAATATTAGTGTCTTTTCTGCTAATTGGGTTTTTTAGATATTATCAGCCCTATATATTTAACTTGAGGAGTCAGAGCTTGTATGAATCGGGTTCACATTTTTTGATACTGAGAGATAAACGAGCCCAGACCTCCCTCTCCACAGCCACCTGCTCCAGCTTATCCAGGGGAACACCAAGGCGTTCCCAGGCCAGCCGAGAGATATAGGCTACGTTCACTCTGCAGGTCTTGATGCTCAATTCAGATTTTTTGATCAAATCCAATTTTTTTGTCTGCTCGTTCACACTACAAATAAAATGCGACAGCAAACGCGCTCTAGTGTGAACGCTCAAAGCGGCCCGCATGCGCAAAAGAAGACGTCACACACAACGCGCTCTGTTTAGACCCAGAGCAACAGTATTGTTTGACTGATGGCCCTTAATATAAAGACTTCGGACTTTACGTTTCCCAAGTTTTGCTTTAAGTTATTTTGTTATTTACATAATAATGTGAATAACCTAATAATGATCCTTATTGCTGTTTTAGAGGAGCGCTGCTTCAAAGGATAGATTTCTGTCAGAATCTGCAGATTATACAGAACAAATAAAATGTTCACGTTTCTCCAACGTTGTCTTCCCAACAGTTTCACTGACATCTACACGGGATGGCCAGGAAGCGTTCACGATGTCTTCTCTGGAGCTGATAATTGGCGTCTGTCTTGTGTCAGTGACGTAAAAGACGGATTTAATGCGACATGACCGTCAAACAGCAGTCGCTTTCTAAAACATCGGATATGTATCGGATTCAGTACCACATACGAAAGTGACCCAGATCGGATTTGATGCGCTTTCGCCTGCAGTGTGAACGTAGCCATAATCTCTCCAGCGTGTCCTGGGTCTGCCCCGGGGCCTCCTCCCGGTGGGACATGCCTGGAACACCTCACCCAGGGGGCATCCTTGTCAGATGCCCGAACCACCTCAGCTGGCTTCTTTCGATGTGGAGCAGCTGCTCTACTCTGAGCCCCTCCCGGATGGCAGAACTTCTCACCCTATCTCTAAGGGAGGGGCCAGCCACCCTTCGGAGGAAGCTCATTTCTGCCGCTTGTATCCGCGATCTCGTTCTTTCGGTCACTACCCACAGCTCGTGGCCATAGGTGAGGGTAGGGAGGAGAAGCTTTAGAGAAGCTTTAGTTTTCTCTACCTCGCATTTATCTTTCAAAAAATAGACTTATCATCTGTGAATTGACTTATTTTGAAGTCTTTATTAAAAATTGATATTCCTTGTATGTCATGTTAACAACTGAGTTGCCAATATAAAAAGCTTAGGGGAAACAGGACATGCTTGCCGAATTCCCTGTTGCACCTTGAATCCATTTAAAGAAGCTACAGTATTGTTAAGTAATGCATCTGCTTCACTTAGGCTACAAGCACAGCCGCCCCCACCCCCAGGTCCTGGACCAGTACCGGTCTGTGAGTCGTTTGGGTCGCAAGAGTCGAGGCTTTCAGGGTTTTTATCGTTTTTATATCGTTTATATTGTTAGCTCGGTTTCCCTGGGTCTTTTCCCGATGTTATGAATAAATCTGTTTTTTGGTAGCGGTACTGTATACCTGTCTGACTTGCTGTACCTGTCTGTGCAGGGCGCCTGATTGTGACCATCTGGGTGATCGTGTCTCCATCAAACTCCAAACAGAAGTACACCTTGAAGGTAAACCTGGACACTGAGCTGGTTCCTGAAACAATCAGAACAGGAAGTGAGGTAGTCACCAGGTGTGTGTGTGTGTGTGTGCAGGTTAGTCACGACAGTTTACCTGAGCAGCTGATCGCCGAGTCCATCAGGAAGAAAAGCCGATCGATGCACCTTTCACCTCAGCAGCTCCGCCTCTGCGTTCAGGAGTACCAGGGCCAGTACATCCTTAAGGTACGCCTGTCTGTCTGTGTCTACCTGTCTGGCCCCACACCTGTCGACTCACCTGTCTCCCTCCCTGTGTGCCTCTCAGGTGTGTGGCTGCGATGAGTACCTGCTGGAGAAGTTTCCTCTCAGTCAGTATAAGGTAACAGCTGATCCTGTGGCTTCACTGCACCTGTCACAGTTTGTCCTACACCTGACCTACCTGCTGCCCATAGTTCACATTAATGTCACGTACAGGACAGGTGAGACTGTCCAACGTGAGCTTAAAGTGTCATCCAGGATTAGGTGATCTTCAGTTCCTCACCTGTGTGTCTGCAGTACATCCGCTCCTGCATCATCGTGGGACGTCTTCCTCACCTGATGCTCGTGTCCAAAGACAGCCTCTACTCTCAGCTTCCCGCCTCAGGCTTCGTCACGCCTTCCTACAGGTATGGCCGCCACAGGTGTCACACCTGCAGGTATCACAGGACACAGGACAGGAGGTGACTTGAGCTGTGTGTGTTTCAGCCGTCGGACTCCTCAGCCGTCTCCCTGTCCAGGAGGAGGCGACGGTTCTCCTCCTCGCTCCTTGTGGGCCTTCAACACTCTGCTGAGAGTCCGGCTGCTCTGCGCCACGTACGTGAACGTGAACATCAGAGACATCGATAAGGTGAGTCGGTACTCGCTGCCTGGACCTGCCGCATCACATATGGGGTCTAACAGGTGTTATCATGATCAAGCATCAGCCCTGACTCCAGTAATTATTACGTGCTTTGAGAAGCTTTAATGTTCAAAGGACTCACAGGGTCGTAGCAGGAGGAGACCCAGGACTCTGCAGAGGTTCTGAGCACTGGGGGCCGGTTCACTGGACTGGATTAGATGTCTGGATGTTTGGGTGGATGGTTGGATCAGTCCCACCAAAACATCAGATAGGATTTTGTTGTGTGTGTGTAGATCTATGTGAGGACAGGGATCTATCACGGAGGAGAGCCGCTCTGTGACAACGTCAACACCCAGAGAGTGCCCTGCTCCAACCCCAGGTACGACACACCCAAACACACACGTTAAAACATCGGCCCCCCTCCTGTCGCTCCTTTTACCTGCCTGTCTGCAGCTAACTCTTACCTGTCTGTCTTCAGGTGGAATGAGTGGCTGACCTATGACATCTACCTGGCTGACCTCCCTCGTTCAGCCAGACTCTGCCTGTCTATCTGCTCTGTGAAGGGAAGGAAAGGAGCTAAGGAGGTAGGAAAGAAGGGAGTACAAGTGATCTGTGTAGTAAGACTGCTGGTTGAACCTGTCCCAGGTCGTTTCTCAGTACTCAAGTACGCAAGTCCGCACTCGTCCCACTCGTGCTTCTGAAGTTCCCACGGGAATCTGGAGTTCCTGAGAACTGGAGGACGCGGCGATCGTTCTAATGTTGGAACGGGCGTGTACTTGATGACATCACAGCTCAGCTCCATTGTTTCCACTGTCACCACCCTTTAATTTAACTGTGATTGATATGCGCAATGGAAATTACACATGACATAAAAAACTGCACAAAGTAATAGATTTCTTTAAGAATATAATCTTTTTAAAGTATTTTGCAAAATGCCCTTTTACATATCATCTGCTTCACAGTCAGATGTGAACAGCTAAAAGCAGTACACACGTATGCACAGTTCATGCCTCTTATTCAATAGAAACAAAGAGGTTAGAAAGCTTTTATTTTATTTTAGTAGATACTAAAACCTACCACAGACAGCTGCTGGGGTTTGGAAGAGAACTGAACTAATACTCCAAATATAATCAGATCATTGTTGGAGCAGCCGTCAGGATCTCCTCGTATCAACATGCTGTTTTTGTTTCCTCCTGGATTTAATTTTTTTTATTGTTAGATTCAATTCAGAGTCAGCTGTTTAAATAAGAACAGCACATTTTACATCAGGTGAAATGACCATCGATGCATGCTCGATAGAAGGGGAGGAGCCAGGACACATCCTCTGTCTCACCTGTCTCACAGGAGCACTGCCCTCTGGCCTGGGGGAATGTAAACCTGTTTGACTACAAGGACATCCTGGTCTGTGGTAAGGTGGCTCTCAGCCTGTGGCCCGTTCCCCATGGCCTAGAGGACCTGCTCAACCCCATTGGAGCCGCGGGTTCAAATCCCAACAAGGTACCCAACAAGTTCTCTCAGACAGTAGAAATTTGTCTGATCCTGAAGTAAGTATTTAATGATGGTGTTGTGGTCTGCAGGAGACCCCCTGCGTGGAGCTGGAGTTCTCCTGGTTCAATCAGATCGTTGTTTTTCCTGACGAGCAGCAGATTGAAGAGCACGCCAACTGGACCATCAGCAGAGAGCTGGGCTACAACTACTGCCACGGCCTGGTAACTACAACATTAAAAACTCCCTCTCTGCCCCCTGAGGTTTGGTGTGTGTGTGAAATCCTCAGACCACGTCCTCTACAGAGGTCCTCTACAAAGATCCTCTACCAGAGGTCCTCTACCAGAGGTCCTCTACAAAGATCCTCTACAAAGATCCTTTACAGAGGTCCTCTACATAGATCCTCTACAAAGATCCTCTACAGAGGTCCTCTACAGAGGTCCTCTACCAGAGGTCCTCTACAAAGATCCTCTAAAGAGGTCCACTACCAGAGGTCCTCTGCAAAGATCCTCTACAGAGGTCCTCTACAAAGATCCTCTAAAGAGGTCCACTACCAGAGGTCCTCTACAAAGATCCTCTACCAGAGGTCCTCTACAAAGATCCTCTACAGAGGTCCTCTACCAGAGGTCCTCTACCAGAGGTCTTCTACCAGAGGTCCTCTACAAAGATCCTCTACAAAGATCCTCTACAAAGATCCTCTACCAGAGGTCCTCTACAAAGATCCTCTACAAAGATCCTTTACAGAGGTCCTCTACAGAGGTCCTCTACCAGAGGTCCTCTACAAAGATCCTCTACAAAGATCCTTTACAGAGGTCCTCTACCAGAGGTGCTCTACCAGAGGTCCTCTACAAAGATCCTCTACAAAGATCCTTTACAGAGGTCCTCTACCAGAGGTCCTCTACCAGAGGTCCTCTACAAAGATCCTCTACAAAGATCCTCTACAGAGGTCCTCTACCAGAGGTCCTCTACCAGAGGTCCTCTACAAAGATCCTTTACAAAGGTCCTCTACCAGAGGTCCTCTACAGAGGTCCTCTACAGAGGTCCTCTACCATTGGTCCTCTACAGAGGTCCTCTACCATTGGTCCTCTACCAGAGGTCCTCTACCAGAGGTCCTCTACAGAGGTCCTCTACAGAGGTCCTCTACCATTGGTTCTCTACCAGAGGTCCTCTACAGAGGTCCTCTACCAGAGGTCCTCTACAGAGGTCCTCTACCATTGGTCCTCTACAGAGGTCCTCTACCATTGGTCCTCTACCAGAGGTCCTCTACCAGAGGTCCTATACAAAGATCCTCTACAGAGGTCCTCTGCAGAGGTCCTCTACAGAGGTCCTCTACCAGAGGTCCTATACAAAGATCCTCTACAGAGGTCTTCTACAAAGATCCTCTACCAGAGGTCCACTATCTATCGGTAGTGGTTTCCTGTGTGCTCTCCTTCCATTAACAGTGCTCTTCTTCAGGGTCTTCCTCAAAGTGAACACAGTTGCTTTCCAGCTGTTCTCCAGCTGTTTTGCCTTTGGCTTCTTTTTTGCCTCTTTGGGAATTGTGGTGTAATCTTTATAGGTTTCATCTCGACCGAAGAGCAGCAGCAGTCCTGTGCAGTTTGTGTTTCTGATGTTGTTGTGTGTTTTAGTTTGTCAGTGTTTACCTGTGACTCAGATCCAAATACAGAAGACTCAGCGATTGCCTCAGACTACCCGTCTCTCACCCGTCTCTCACCCGTCTCTCACCCGTCTCTCACCCGTCTCTCACCTCTCCCTCAGAGCAGCCGTTTGGCCTGTGACAGCAGTGTTTCGTCAGGCGATGCCGAGCAGCTTCGCTCTCTCTGCTCCAGAGATCCGCTGTACGAGCTCTCGGAGCAGGAGAAGGACTTCCTCTGGAGACACAGGTGAGAATGAATGTAATGGAGTGAACACCCTGCAGGTGTATTTTTGGAGGCATGTCCTCTGAACGCTGTGACGTTCTGAACCCACAGTTAAACCTCTGATCCAGGTATATTTGAACAGGTTTAAATAGTCCCAGATTTACCTAACGTGATCTTTGACACAGAAACTTTCTGGACCTTTCTGTCTGTCTGATTTTAGATGTCTGGCAGCTTCACGTGACTCTCTCTGTTTGTGCATGTTCCTGTCCACCGGCCTTGTCTACCTGTCTCTCCCCATTTGTCTACCTGTGTCTCTGCCTGTCTGTATCTCTGCAGACATTACTGTGTAAACATCCCAGAGTCTCTCCCTAAGCTGCTTCTTTCTGTCAAATGGAACTCCAGAGACGAAGTTTCTCAGGTACCGAACTTCCCATCACAGTCAGGGACAAATGCTTCAAACCCTCACTTTGACTCACCTGTCTCTCTGTCACCTGTCCCCTCCCTCAGATGTACTGTCTGTTGAAGGAGTGGCCTCTGATGGAGCCCGAGTCGGCTCTCGAGTTGTTGGACTGTAACTTTCCCGACCCAATGGTCCGAGAGTTTGCGCTGCGCTGCCTCGTGCAGGGCCTGACGGATGACAAGCTGTCGCAGTACCTGTTGCAACTTGTACAGGTGCGTGTGGTAATGGTAAATGGTAAAGGGTCTGCACACCTGCTGCTGTGTGCCTCACACAGTCCTCTGCAGCACACTGCAGACACACCTGGACTCCTCACCTGTCTGTGTACTGTCACATACATACACTTATCTTTCGTCTTTTGTCTCATGGTCTTTTCTGCAGGTGTTGAAGTATGAGATGTACCTGGACAATCCTCTGGCCCGTTTCCTGATAAAGAAAGCTCTGACCAATCAGAGGATAGGGCACTTCTTCTTCTGGCACCTGAAGTGAGTGCAAATGTCCTGGTGTTTACCTGAGGGATCTAACACGTCTGTTTGGTCATTTTTAATCTAACAGGAAGTGTTCTCACAGGTCAGAGATGCACAACAAGACGGTTTCCCGACGCTTCGGTCTGCTGCTGGAAGCTTTCTGCAGAGCCTGCGGGATGTACCTGAAGCACCTGAACAGACAGGTGAGCCCTGACACACCTGGTCTTCTGAGTCCAGTTCAACATGAGCTCCTTATCTAGTTTTTCTTAACCTAAGACCATCACCACACAACAAAAGTGTGTCTCAGCCCAGGATTTATCAGTCTACCTGTGAGATAGTTCACAGGAACCAGGAAGCCTTGGAAGACCAATCAGAAGCATGGACACATACTCACAGGAAGTATCATGCTGGAAAAATATTAGGTGGTTAAACACAGAATAGAGCGTGAAAATAACACAGAGCAGCAGAGTGAAACAGCAGTGTCAGTGATTAACGAAGCTTCTCTCACCTGGTCGTTTGTATAACTGAGCTACTAACACACCTGTATGTGCGTGTGTGTGTGCGTGTGTGTGTGTGTGTGTGTGTGTGTGTGTGTGTGTGTGTGTGTGTGTGTGTGTGTGTGTGTGTGTGTGCAGGTAGAGGCCATGGATAAACTGGTGAATCTGACCGACACACTGAAGCAGGAGAAGAAGGACGAGACTCAGAAAGTATGAAAACAAACAAAGCAACTTAAATCTGACTTGTGATTGGCTGACGGTGACGTGTGTTTCTGTACTGCGATTGGTTGTCAGACTCAGATGAAGTTTCTGGTTGAGCACATGTCTCGTCCAGATTACATGGAAGCTCTGCAGGGATTCGTCTCTCCACTGAATCCAGTTCACCAGCTGGGAAATCTCAGGTAGGCATAACTGGTTAAATAACTGCATGACTTCCTACCTGACCGATCATTGCATGACCAGATCTTTTAGTGTGTGTGACTATGACTAAGATCAGTGTGGATATTTATAGCTCTTGGTAGTGAAATGTGGGGTTTTCTAAATATAAAAGTGATTCATCTGCATATTGACCGACTTTAAGTGTTTTATTCTTTAAAGAGCTTCCTGACTGCATCAGCGTGTTTTCAGGCTTGAAAAACAACAAAGTAAAACAATGTTTAAAAAGTGTCGTGTGCTTTTAGGCTGGAGGAGTGTAGGATCATGTCCTCGGCAAAGCGCCCCCTGTGGCTGAACTGGGAAAACCCTGACATCATGTCCGAGCTTCTCTTCACCAACAACGAGATCATCTTCAAGAACGGAGATGGTAACGAGTTTGGCGCTAACTGTATTACTGCTGTTTACAGCTGTGCCAGGGCACTGTGGTTAACGTAGTGTGTTCTGTTACAGACCTGCGTCAGGATATGCTAACGTTGCAGATTATTAAAATCATGGAGAACATCTGGCAGAACCAGGGTCTGGACCTGCGGTGAGAGCCCGTGACATTAGCTGTGACATCACACCGACACCTGGCTAACGGAGCGTGTGTTTGTGTATTAGCATGTTGCCCTATGGATGCCTCTCCATCGGTGACTGCGTGGGTCTGATCGAGGTTGTGAAGAACAGCTTCACCATCATGCAGATTCAGTGCAAGGGAGGCCTGAAGGGGGCGCTGCAGTTCAACTCCAACACGCTGCATCACTGGATCAAAGACAAGAACCGCGGCGAAGCGTGAGCACACCCCTCTGCACACATGTTTGCATGAACACCTGTCTGCCCTCTGCTCACTTCCTGTCTGTCCCACAGGTACGATCGGGCCATCGACCTGTTCACGCGCTCATGTGCTGGTTACTGCGTTGCCACGTTCATCCTGGGAATCGGAGACCGCCACAACTCCAACATTATGGTGAAAGAGAATGGACAGGTGAGCCTCTGACCCCACGCCCTGACAGCTCTTCCTGGGACTGCAGCCGCCTAACTCTTTGTCTGCCTCCTCCAGCTGTTCCACATTGACTTTGGTCACTTCCTGGATCACAAGAAGAAGAAATTTGGCTACAAGAGGGAGCGTGTACCCTTTGTCCTTACTCAGGACTTCCTCATCGTCATTAGTAAAGGCATCCAGGAGTCCACCAAGACCAAGGAGTTCGAGAGGTGCCCTGTCCCTCCTCTTTGCACCTCCTCCTGTCTCCCTCTGAGCCCGCCTCACTCTCTGTCTACCTGTTTAGGTTCCAGGAGATGTGCTACAAAGCATACCTCGCCATCCGTCAGCACGCCAGCCTCTTCATCAATCTCTTCTCCCTTATGCTGGGTTGCGGGATGCCTGAACTGCAGAGCTTTGATGACATTGCCTACCTGAGGAAAACCCTGGCCCTGGGTAAGACTGGAGTGACGGACGGGCAGGAGACAGGTGGTATTATGATGCTGTAGATGTCTAGAACTCCACCAATCCATGGTGGCAGCAGAGTGCCTGTTCTAAGCAACCATCTCCTGTCCATCACAGGGACTCAGTTCAGTACTTGGAACTGTCTGTAACCCGTCTGTCTCTAAGCCATCTGTCATAGACCGGCCTGTCTAAGGTCATATCCCAATTCATGGGTTGGATCCTCCTGAGGACCCGGCCTATGCGGTCTACGTGGGCCGGGTCCTCAGAAGGTTGGGTAGGCCGGAAGTAAACGGCTGTGGAATTGAACGGTCTAGCCTTCAGATTAGCATCACCGCTGTCTTGGTGGAGTTTAATAAACTCGGCGTAAATTCTCGACCATCTCACACTTCTGTTTAATCAGTTTTCTGTTTGACGTTTATTCAGCTGTGTGAAAACCACCCAGGGGATTAATTAAGTTTTATTTTATCTAATCTAATCTAATAACTTTAATCTCAGCCAAACCGATTGACTCACGAACAAATAAAACACTGAAAAAGCCCAACAATAACATTTTTAGGTTGTCTAAATGACTCTTATATTACATTTAACCTGAGTAGCGAAAGTCCGCGGTGATCTGAAAATGATGTGCCGGGAGTTGTGTGACCCTCGAGCTCCCGGCTAGCTATCGAGCTGGTGGGTAACAGACGTCTCCAAAAACGTCGAAGCACTTTTGCAAATATGGGATATCTTGATAAACTGAGCAGATATTAGAAGTTTACACGCCCACATTCTCGCCTGAAAATATGTTAAAAGTTTATTTTTTGGGGGGTCCTTTGTCCCTCTTTGGGGGGGGGAAACTCCCACTAGGTTTAAATCTGGGACTCTCCACCATTTGACCCTAGAACTGAAGAAGGTGAAACATCTTCAAGCAACTTAAACAAGTCCAGACGCTTTTCTTTCCAAGCTCCTTAGATTAATACCAGTAATTTTAAAACTTAGTAGCTGCCGCCATTGCCGGAAACTGGAGTTTGGCTGGGCCACGCTATGATTTCTGGGATATGGTGGGCCACGATGGACACACCTGACCCATCCTTCAAATTCGGGTAAAAGGAGGCCACACTTGTCGGCTGCATTCAGAGGAGTCTACGAATTTGGACAGCCTTCGGCGCGTCGCTGTGACGTAATCGGTCTACAAATGTGTCCTCAGGAGGATGCAGCCCATGAATTTGGACACGACCTGTAAGTCTTTTCTTTAACCAGTCTGTCTCTAACCCATTTGTCTGTCATTCAGAGAAGAGCCAGCAGGAGGCACTGGAGTACTTCACCAAGCAGATGAACGACGCTCACCACGGCGGCTGGAGCACGAAGATGGACTGGATCTTTCACACCATAAGACACATGCCCAATGAGCACTGACACACACCCACACTGGTGTGTTTGTTTACTGCACTACTGTGATGATTATGATACTAATGATGATGATGATGATGACGACAGACTCGTCATCTGATGTCATAGATTTTCTTTAGAGGTTTTTTGTCCTTGTGTCTTTTGGACGGTTGTCATAGAAATATGAATCTCAGGGTCAAAGGTCAGTGGGGTTTTGATGATGCCAAAGGCAGGCTGGGAAAAAATGACGATGCTGATGATGAAGGTGACGTCACAAAAGTCTTCCAATCGGTGCTACTGTTAGCTTGTTAGCTGCTGTACTTTTCAAAAACAGTCAAACTTTATTGAGTGAAATTTTATTGACAAGCAGCTGTAACTTCATAAAATGTTATTTTTGAGTGACATAACTTTATTGAAACCAGCAAAGTGAACACTGTGGTCACTGTGAGAGCAATAAAACTTCCAATAACCAATCAATATTTAGATTATGACAATCAGTTCTGACCAGTAGGAAGGCAGAGCTGACCAGCTGTGGGCGGAGTCATTGTGATGATGCAGTCTAGAGACTTAAGATACCTTCAGAGTTTATTGGAAGTATCTTTTGGAGTATTTTGTTGATTTGAACCCACTTAAACAGATTTTTACGATCAGCATATCATCCTCGTTAATCAGGGATCAAAGTACTCGACAATCTGAACCAATCAGCTGCTGCCGTTAGCCCTTAGCTAGTCTACTTAGCATTGTTAGCTGTTGGCTCATGAGTCATGCTGAGATAGTTAGCATTAGCCTGTTAGCTATTAGATAGCTGAGTTGTTGCACTGGATAAAGGAACTGTGGGTAGGTTTAGTTACCATAGTGAAAACCCCGTCCCTCTAATCTCATTGGCTGCCAGTTCCTAGGGCAGGGCTACATTCAAATAGTTTTATGTGAAGGTTTTTTCCTGTTCAGGTGAGAGATCAAAGCCCCGCCCCCTGCTGCATGCTAATCATTCATTGCTGACATCATCGACTGTGATGGTTACTATAGTGACTGATAACACACGGGGAGATGTGATGTGTTTGTTTCCATGTGATCAGTATTGATTGTTTTCTGATGTATTAATGATTTTTAACTAATTGGTTTCTTCATGTATTGATTTGTGATGTTATTGATTCTTCTTGACCCTCTGACATAGGAGAGCAGGTCACCTGAAGGGCGGAGCCTGATGTTATAACACCATGCCCAGGTGTTAAAGCACTTATTGATCAGTGTTATTATGGATTATTGTTGTTTTGTTGTTTCAAAATAAAAGTTTAACTGGTGTGTGTGTGTGTGTGTGTGTGTGTATGTGTGTGTGTGCTTTACTCACCTGAGACATGTTCAGTTCCTCTGACGTCCAGCAGGTGCTGCTGTGACCTTTGAGTCCTAACTGCTCTTTTTTTAAAATGAAATAAATAAAACTAAAATAATAAGATATTTCACCGTATTTCAAGGAAAATAAATGCAAATAACTCTGGGTATTAATCAATCCATGATATATGACATCTTTTTTTTCCAAGCTCCTTAGACAGCATTTGACACTGTTGACCACACAATCCTATTAAATTAGGGGTCCCCAATCCCAGTCCATGAGGGCCGGTGTCCCTGCAGGTTTAAGATGTGTCCTTGATCCATCACAGCTGATTTAAATAGATAAATAACTGTCTTGTCTCCAGAGGCCTGGTAATGAACTAATCATGTGATTCAGGTGTGTTGACCCAGGGTGAGATCTAAAACCTGCAGGGACACCGGCCCTCGTGGACTGGGATTGGGGACCCCTGTATTAAACCATCTAAAGACATGTGTTGGGTTTGCACTTGTACAAACGTATATATGTATTTTATGTTCACATATGTGTGCTTGTGTGTGAATGTGTACACTCTTGTATATGTATGTGCATATTTGCATGTACACATATATTTTTACAAACATATGGGATGTCACAATGTTTTCTATTTTTTCATCTTTCATCTATTTTAATTCTTTTTATTTGATTATGCTATCCTTCTGTTCAGCACTTTGGCGGACACTTGATGCTCTTTAAATGTTCTTTATAAATAAAGATCACTTGACTTGAGAAGCATACATTAATGCAGAGAAGTGTATTTTCGTTTATCGTTTTTTTAATGTATTGATTGTGCAGTGTTGGTCCTCCATATATTTATAAATATAATTTTGTAGTTTATGCACTATGGGCCCGCCATAATATTTATATATCACTTATTATTATTTTTAATGAAGTCAATTATTCCGCGTTGATCCTCCATACTTATGGACATAATCTTTCGCTTTTATAACCTTTCGTGAAAGTGCGATTAGTGACAGCTATTATATTTGTCCCTTCGCGCCTTCCGTCCACTGTTCCGCCGTAAGCATGCGCATTGACAGAAGCCGTCACCGCAGTCCAGTGTGTTGAGTAGAAGCCGAGTAGGGACAATAGATTAAAAATAGAAAAGTACAGGTGATACAGGCGGAGATAAGGAGCAGAACGAGAGACGGAGGAGAGATGGATCAGTTGGAGCGGTAAGGCTCACCTTTGACCCGGAAATAACTGCAGATAACGCTCGAGCACGTAGAGCTAGCATCCAGTGTGATTCATTCAAACTTTATTTAAACAGACTGCGTGAAATAAGAGTTAGCCGTTAACAACAGCGTTTTTATCCAGGCAGTCGGGGTCTAAACTTTATTGACACAGCCTCCCTGAACAGTCCGTTTGTTTCGGAGCGTGAGACGGTCGCGTGCGCTGTTGTGTACAAGTGAGAGGACCTGTGGAGGTGTGACGTCAGCGCAGGGCTCCGTCTTTTAAATGGAGTTTAGGAAGGACGTGAGATAAAGGGGCGACTTCACCTGTGAGTAGTGACGGTGCGGTGTGTCGAATCTTTCCAGCCAATGGTTTCGGGCGCACGAAGCCCCGTTTAACAGCTCACTGCTGCCATCTGCTGGTCGTTCGGTGTACAGCGGCCCTGCTGTGGTAACACATGCAGGCTACATATCAGTGGAAAAGCAAACGTAAAGATGAATCAAGCATTTTAGCTGTTCGTCCACCATAAACCATGGGCACGTCCCTCAGGTGACACCTGGGATTACCTGCTGAGTACTTCCTGTTTGTCTTTCAGTCCCCAAGATGACAACGCACAGGAGACAGATTGTCACGTTGACAATGCCGATGGAAACAACAACAACAACAACCGGCGCAAGGTAACCTGTTCCTCTGTTTTACCTGGTTACCTGTTCACGCCGTGCTCGTGTCTGTAGGCACGTTATGTTATCCCAGGTGGAAGTCTCGCTGAGACACGTGGCGTTAGAGGACAGACAACAGTTGTGTTTGTGGATATATGACTGACTGTAATTATGCATGAAATCATCACATCTCTGTAGGATTAAACTGAACATTATAAGTGCTTCATAAAAACAATGTCACGTGACTTTGCTGACAGGCAGCTAAAAGTGTTGTTTAATGTTCCTGTTGGAACTTTTGTATCGCCGCATAAATAAGAGTCATAAAACTCAGCACTTACTTTTAAATGTTTACTCTTCGGCCGCCCCACTTTATCCTCTGCTGTGCTATGAATCCTGGGATATGATGTGCCAACCCACATCATAACCCATCCTTGAAATCTGAGGGAAAGGACGACGCATTTGCAGCAGCCTTCGTCACGTCACTGTGGCGTAATCGGCCCTCTGAAGGACAGCCTTGAGTTTAGACACTCTTAAAACCCTCAGACTGTGAGGGCCTGATTGGTCAGCAACTGTGATGTGTGTGTTTTGTAACCTGCAGACGGTGTGTCCAGGTGCAGGTGAGCACCCCCTGCAGTATAACTACACCTTCTGGTACAGCAGGAGGACCCCGAGTCGTCCCGCCAGCTCTCTGAGCTACGAGCAGAACATACGACAGATCGGCACCGTGGCCTCGGTACGTATGGACAGCTTTCTGTGAGGACACGCCTCCTCTGAGACCACACCCCGTCAGCTTTACTGATAGTTTCAGTCTGACACGATTTTATTTCTTCTCTCTCTGATTCAGTCACATGATCAGTCTGACCGGATCAGTAAGTCTGTGCGATCGATCGTTCTGATAGCCAATAATGTGTGTTCAGGTGGAGCAGTTCTGGAGGTTCTACAGTCATCTGGTGAGGCCAGGTGACCTGAGCGGGCACAGCGACTTCCACCTGTTCAAGGAGGGCATCAAACCCATGTGGGAGGTAACTAAGTACCCAGTACTCCTGCAGTACTCCTGCAGTACTCGTGTAGGACAGATTTGTGCTGCTCAAATGAAAGTACAACAATAAAATCATCATAGACACACAACACATGCAGGGCTGCAGTGACATCACCACGAACCAGACACGCCTGTGTGAGGCCACACCCACACCAAGAAAGTACTAATGAAGGAAGCATCAATGAATTCTTAGTGAAGTGCTGATGAAGATGAGGGGTATCCATCCGTCTTCCTTCACTGGGGGGCAGGTCACAGGGCAGTAGCCTGAGCAGAGCGTGCCAGACCTCCCTCCTGCTGGCCTCCTCCCGGAGAACACGACAAGCGCACCTTGCCCAGGAGGCTCAGCTCTCTCTTCACCACCATGGACCGGTGCAGCATCACTGCAGCCGCTCCAGTGCGCGCTGGAGGACACCACCTGATGAAACCAACAGAACCAATCTGCACGAAAGCCAGAGACGAGATTCTTGGCTGCGCCTGTAAATTCTGTACATGAAGATTCTGAACAGAATCGGTGAGAGTACCATGTCCCACCAGGAACTAGTCCTACCTACTGACGGCTCTGCGGACCAAGTTCTTGCAATGGTTGCTTAAGGATTAAATGGCCCGTAGTACGGCGATGGGCCCCTGTCCCTTTCCCTGGCTGTGCCCAGCCACATCCTGGGCCTGGTAACCCCAGGCAGGGGGAACTGTTTCCTGGGTGAGCTTCTCATGGAGGTTTTTTAATAACTCTTTGTCTGGTCCCTAAACCCATGTCCAGAAAGGTAGCGCTTCACAGACGAGCGGTCCCACAGCTGTACACAAAAGGCTAAAAGTAACATGAACGTTAGGTCATAGTCAATACAACAGATTAAATAAAACACGTGAAAATAAACAATACATAATAATTCAACTAAGAATTCTTAACAGAAAAGCTGTTTTAACAGGAAAGTATTAACTGCTCATCAGTGTACTCGAGTACTGCAGGAGTAATCCTGGAGATGTACTCATGCGCTAAAGGAGTACTGATACTGCAGCAATCCCGTACCGCCCCCTGCTGTGCTGCTCGTACCAGTTGTCCCAGATAACTTCCTGCAGTGATGTTAGAGCTGTGTGGTCACATGACTGACGCACTCAAACTCCCCCCTGTGTCTCCTACCTGTGTCACCTGTTGTGTCTGTCTCACCTGTGCAGGACGAGTCTAACCGCAGTGGGGGGAAGTGGATCATCCGGCTGCGTAAGGGTCTGGCGAGTCGGTTCTGGGAGAACATCATCCTGGCCATGCTGGGCGAGCAGTTCATGGTGGGAGAGGAGATCTGTGGGGCTGTGGTCTCCATACGCTTCCAGGTAACCACACAACCACTGCAGCACTGTGTTACTGCAGGGCTGCTGCTCTGAGTCGGAGTGAGGCACAGCGGAGACCTTCTCTACCAGAGATCAGGGCTCAAACTGGGATTCGGTGCTGTCCAAGTAAAACACAATAGAACTGTGTTACTAAAGTGCAGCTAGTGATGACTGTGGAAGTCTGTGGAGTCAAGCAGAGAGAGGACTTCTGTGATTGTTACCATGGTTACCCAGTGCTGGTGTGCTGGTCCCCTTTTTTTAATAAGAATGAAACTACACTGAGCGTCATGCTCAGTGCTGAATTCCACTTTCAGAGCTCAGGGACCTCCCGCGACATCTTTCAAAGTAAAAGTATTTCCAGTGTGGATCATGTGATCTGATCAGTGGGTAGCGTGGGTTCAGCTGGACGGGTGGGGTCTTGTTTGGCCTCAGTGTGTCCTGTGTGGAAGACTGTGGCAGCAATGTTGTCGAGCTGTGTTCACAGACCAAATCAGTGAGTCCGATATATGAGCGCTGGAAGTGAGCTCAGAGGAGAGCTGCTGCTCCTCCACTGACAGGAGTCTGCTCCTTTAGCCTAAGCTTAAAATTAGACGGTCTGTCTCCCAGATCCAAACTGGTTCCCCGAGTTGTGCTCTGATGCATCCATCGGAGTATGTGTGTAAATATTAGATAGGAAAAAGGACTTGTGTGGATGGGCGAACCAGGCACGCTGTGCTCAGAGTAGGAAAGTGATATAGGAGAACCAGTCCATTCACCATTTCCTGTCAGAGGCCATAAGAAGATCATTTGTAACCTTCACTAAAGCTGTTGCTGTGCTGAGCTCTGAAACCTGACTGAAACTCTTCAATAAGCCTCTGCAGATGATCTGTTAGCTGTTGGCCTATAATTAGCTAAGATTAGCTGGGTTTAAACAAGCTTGAAGGCCTGTGGTACGTTTATGATAGCATCTGACCTCTGACCTGTCTGTAACCCGTCTGTCTGTCAGGAGGACATCCTGTCGATCTGGAACAGGACGTCCAACGACCAGACGACGACGTCCAGAATCAGAGACACTTTGAGACGAGTCCTGAACCTTCCAGCTAACACCATCATGGAGTACAAGACCCACAACGACAGCCTCAGGTACTACCACTGTGCTAGCACTGTTACTGCTGCTACTGTTACTGCTGCTAACACTGTGCTGCTCAGGTTGGTTGATGCTTTGAGTGTATTCATATGAACCTGACGGTGATCAAAGTCACCTGTCTCAGCTCTAAACCATCTGTACTTAACCCTTTAAAACCAGTTAGAACAGCACGCTCCGTTTTGCCTAACCATTTTTAAATCCCGGTAGAACCGGAACCATGTAAGCTAGCGCAATAATTTTTTTTGCATATGAAACCAGAGGAGTTGTACTTACATCTTATGCCATCAGCTTGTCCTCGGTCACAGTTTCCTTCCACATATAGCTTTGCAAAAATTGCATAAAAAGCACTTGCAGCAACAAAAACATAATATCCCAGAAACACGCTTTGCCGATCCGATCAGCTGTTCGTAACACTTCCTACGTTAGAATAGACGTCAGCATGAGCTATCGCATGTCCGCCATTACCTGCCCGAAACCGGAAGTGACTTCATTTTCTCAGAAAATGTAGTTTTTTACTTGTAGGCCTTTACCGATGTTTTTAAAAGTCATGTTTGACTTCATGCTTTTCTGAATAGTTGCTGGGATGCTTAGGACTCAAATCGCGCTGCTTTAAATGGTTTATTTTGACGCACCTGCTGTTTTCTCTGCAAATTTGCATTATAGGATTGGTTTTAGTTTTTTCTGCAGTATATAAAAATTGCTGTATCTCAAAAATAAAACTATGAAGACACAAAATAAATTCCCTGTGGTGGGAAACTATTTGTGCAACTTTTTTGGATTTACAGTTTTGAGGGATAAACCTCTTAAATTTCTCTATTTAGAAATATATGTTAAAAAAATAAAAACGATTTTCAAATTTTTTGTACTTTATTGCAGCGGTCCCCAACCGTTTTTGCGCCACGGACCGGTTTATGCCCAACAATATTTTCACAGACTGGCTTTTAAGGTGTCAACAAAATAAAACTAGTACCGGTACCGAAAAAAATAAGATTTATTCATAACACATGTGAAAAGATTCGATCCCTATACAACTGTTGCAAGAGCTTGGTTCGCATTGCCGGCAATAAGTCGGACTCGTTCCCGGTGGGTGATGGGCTCCGCCAGGGCTGCCCTTTGTCTCCGGTTCTGTTCATGATTTTTATGGACAGGATTTCTAGGCGCAGCCAAGTGGCGGAGGGCTTTCGCTTTGGTGGCCTCAGAATCTCATCTCTGATTTTTGCGGATGATGTGGTTCTGTTGGCTTCATCGGGTGAGGGCCTCCAGCTCGCACTGGAGCGGTTCGCAGCCGAGTGTGAAGCAGCGGGAATGAGGATCAGCACCTCCAAATCTGAGGCCATGGTTCTCAGCCGGAAAAGGGTGGAGTGCCCACTCCGGGTCGGGGATGAGTTCCTGCCCCAAGTGGAGGAGTTCAAGTATCTCGGGGTCTTGTTCTCGAGTGATGGGAGAAGGGAGCAGCGTAAATAAGCTTCCTCCGAAAGGTGGCTGGCCTCTCCCTTAGAGATGGGGTGAGAAGTTCGGCCCTCCAGGAGGGGCTCAGAGTGGAGCAGCTGCTGCTCCACATCGAAAGGAGCCAGCTGAGGTGGTTCGGGCATCTGACAAGGATGCCCCCTGGGCGCCTCCTGGGTGAGGTGTTCCAGGCATGTCCCACCGGGAGGAGGCCCCCAGGACACGCTGGAGAGATTATATCTCTCGGCTGGCCTGGGAACGCCTTGGTGTTCCCCCGGATAAGCTGGAGGAGGTGGCTGGGGAGAGGGAGGTCTGGGCCTCTTTGCTTAGGCTGCTGCCCCCGCGACCCGGCCTCGGATAAAGCGGATGAAAATGGATGTGAAAAGACCAGGAAAACCGAGTTAACGATAAAAACGATAAAAACGATAAAAACGATAACAAAATAACGCTGAAAACCGATAAAGACCCTGAAAACCATACATTTCACACCTGAGCCTCAACTCTCGCGGCCCGGTACCAAACGACTCACGGACCGGCACCGGTCCGAGGCCCGGGGGTTGGGGACCGCTGGTTTATTGCACTTTTTTGCAATTTATGTAGTTACTATGGACTTAATGCTAAAATATGGGCTATAACAGTTGTATTGATGTATAGCAACTTGAAATGCTTCCAAAAACTGCTCCACAGCATGTAAAAATATCTCGTTCTTAGTTCTATGGCAGGTCTAAAGGGTTCATGATCCTCTAAACAGGGTTTGTCCTCTGTTGACGTTTGGGACATGAGGTGGAGCCACTTTTCATCTAATGAAAGGAAATCAGGACATTTGTTTTCTTTAGGTCAAAGTTGAGATCAAATGTATGTGTCCTCCCTGTAAACCCACTGTTACCCCTCTGTCCACTCTGTAAACCCACTGTTACCCCTCTGTCCACTCTGTAAACCCACTGTTACCCCTCTGTCCTCCCTGTAAACCCACTGTTACCCCTCTGTCCACTCTGTAAACCCACTGTTACCCCTCTGTCCTCCCTGTAAACCCACTGTTACCCCTCTGTCCTCCCTATAAACCCACTGTTACCCCTCTGTCCACTCTGTAAACCCACTGTTACCCCTCTGTCCACTCTGTAAACCCACTGTTACCCCTCTGTCCTCCCTGTAAACCCACTGTTACCCCTCTGTCCACTCTGTAAACCCACTGTTACCCCTCTGTCCTCCCTGTAAACCCACTGTTACCCCTCTGTCCACTCTGTAAACCCACTGTTACCCCTCTGTCCTCCCTGTAAACCCACTGTTACCCCTCTGTCCACTCTGTAAACCCACTGTTACCCCTCTGTCCTCCCTGTAAACCCACTGTTACCCCTCTGTCCACTCTGTAAACCCACTGTTACCCCTCTGTCCACTCTGTAAACCCACTGTTACCCCTCTGTCCACTCTGTAAACCCACTGTTACCCCTCTGTCCTCCCTGTAAACCCACTGTTACCCCTCTGTCCTCCCTGTAAACCCACTGTTACCCCTCTGTCCTCCCTGTAAACCCACTGTTACCCCTCTGTCCTCCCTGTAAACCCACTGTTACCCCTCTGTCCACTCTGTAAACCCACTGTTACCCCTCTGTCCACTCTGTAAACCCACTGTTACCCCTCTGTCCTCCCTGTAAACCCACTGTTACCCCTCTGTCCACTCTGTAAACCCACTGTTACCCCTCTGTCCTCCCTGTAAACCCACTGTTACCCCTCTGTCCTCCCTGTAAACCCACTGTTACCCCTCTGTCCACTCTGTAAACCCACTGTTACCCCTCTGTCCACTCTGTAAAGCCACTGTAAACACTCAAGTGTGTTTAGAGAGAGGGAGGATTGCAGCAGATGGTAAATGGCTTGTATTTGTATAGCACTTTATGTAGTCCCTAAGGACCTCAAAGCGCTTTACACTACATGCAGACATCCACACACTGGTGATGGCAGCTACATTGTAGCCAAAGCTGCCCTGGGGCGCACTGACAGAGGCGAGGCTGCCGGACACTGGCGCCACCGGGCCCTCTGACCACCACCAGTAGGCAACGGGTGAGGTGTCTTGCTCAAAGACACAACAAACCGTCAACCTTCTGATTACAGGACGAACTGAACTCTTGAGCAACGATTGCCCAGATGACACTAATTCTGTGTTTAAACTAACAGCTGTGCTTGTCACTGCTGACTGGTGAAATGCATTGTGGGAAACGATGCTGATAAAGCAGTGAGACCTCTTCTGTCTTCTGTTTCAGGGACAACTCGAGCTTCAGGAACACCAAGATCTCTGTCTGAGGTCACCGGGGTCAGCCCAATGGCCCTCTGACCAATCAGGAACTGCCGTGGTGTTACTCTGCTCTCTCATTGGCCAGAGGATGGCCACATGGACCAATAAACTGACTGAACTGGACTGACGGTGTTAGTTTGTATCTCTGAAGTTTGTGCTGGTGTAAATAAAACTGAGTCTTCTTTAAACTCTGAGTGTGACTCTTTAATCCCAGCTGGCACCTCCGGGTCCCAGAGCAGTATAAAGACCTGTCCCAGGATATTCCAGGATGGTAGCTGAGACTAATCTGGGTCTATTCCAGGCTGCAGTCCAGCAGGGAGCTGAGCAGATGGACTTGATCCAGGCCGGGATTAGCAGATCGGAGGAACCATCATCGGTACCTGATCCAGCTCACCTGTCTGATCGCATGATTCACCTCCCCTGCTGCTCCTTACACAGGAAGACGCCCTCTTACCACAGGCTGTGACACTACAGCGAGGTGCTGACATCATCAGCAGGAAGTGAAGACGTGACAACAACACAGGTGGATGCAAAGTTCCTCTCTCTCCACTGTAAGTGAATGTAGCTCGACCATGATTCTCTCTCTCCACTGTAAGTGAATGTAGCTCGACCATGATTCTCTCTCTCTCCACTGTAAGTGGATGTAACTCGACCATGATTCTCTCTCTCTCCACTGTAAGTGAATGTAGCTCGACCATGATTCTCTCTCTCCACTGTAAGTGAATGTAGCTCGACCATGATTCTCTCTCTCTCCACTGTAAGTGGATGTAACTCGACCATGATTCTCTCTCTCCACTGTAAGTGAATGTAGCTCGACCATGATTCTCTCTCTCCACTGTAAGTGGATGTAGCTCGACCATGATTCTCTCTCTCTCCACTGTGAGTGGATGTAGCTCGACCATGATTCTCTCTCTCCACTGTAAGTGGATGTAGCTCGACCATGATTCTCTCTCTCCACTGTAAGTGGATGTAGCTCGACCATGATTCTCTCTCTCCACTGTAAGTGGATGTAGCTCGACCATGATTCTCTCTCTCCACTGTAAGTGGATGTAGCTCAACCATGATTCTCTCTCTCTCCACTGTAAGTGAATGTAGCTCGACCATGATTCTCTCTCTCTCTCTCTCTCCACTGTGAGTGGATGTAGCTCGACCATGATTCTCTCTCCACTGTAAGTGGATGTAGCTCGACCATGATTCTCTCTCTCTCTCCACTGTAAGTGGATGTAGCTCGACCATGATTCTCTCTCTCTCCACTGTAAGTGGATGTAGCTCGACCATGATTCTCTCTCTCTCCACTGTAAGTGGATGTAGCTCGACCATGATTCTCTCTCTCTCCACTGTAAGTGGATGTAGCTCGACCATGATTCTCTCTCTCTCCACTGTAAGTCGATGTAGCTCGACCATGATTCTCTCTCTCTCCACTGTAAGTGGATGTAGCTCGACCATGATTCTCTCTCTCTCCACTGTAAGTGGATGTAGCTCGACCATGATTCTCTCTCTCTCCACTGTAAGTGGATGTAGCTCGACCATGATTCTCTCTCTCTCCACTGTAAGTGGATGTAGCTCGACCATGATTCTCTCTCTCTCCACTGTAAGTCGATGTAGCTCGACCATGATTCTCTCTCTCCACTGTAAGTGGATGTAGCTCGACCATGATTCTCTCTCTCTCCACTGTAAGTGGATGTAGCTCGACCATGATTCTCTCTCTCTCCACTGTAAGTGGATGTAGCTCGACCATGATTCTCTCTCTCTCCACTGTAAGTGGCTGTAGCTCGACCATGATTCTCTCTCTCTCCACTGTAAGTCGATGTAGCTCGACCATGATTCTCTCTCTCCACTGTAAGTGGATGTAGCTCGACCATGATTCTCTCTCTCTCCACTGTAAGTGAATGTAGCTCGACCATGATTCTCTCTCTCTCCACTGTAAGTGGATGTAGCTCGACCATGATTCTCTCTCTCTCTCTCTCTCCACTGTGAGTGGATGTAGCTCGACCATGATTCTCTCTCCACTGTAAGTGGATGTAGCTCGACCATGATTCTCTCTCTCTCCACTGTAAGTGAATGTAGCTCGACCATGATTCTCTCTCTCTCCACTGTAAGTGGATGTAGCTCGACCATGATTCTCTCTCCACTGTAAGTGAATGTAGCTCGACCATGATTCTCTCTCTCTCCACTGTAAGTGGATGTAGCTCGACCATGATTCTCTCTCTCTCCACTGTAAGTGGATGTAGCTCGACCATGATTCTCTCTCTCCACTGTAAGTGGATGTAGCTCGACCATGATTCTCTCTCTCTCCACTGTAAGTGAATGTAGCTCGACCATGATTCTCTCTCTCTCCACTGTAAGTGGATGTAGCTCGACCATTATTCTCTCTCTCTCCACTGTAAGTGGATGTAGCTCGACCATGATTCTCTCTCTCTCTCCACTGTAAGTGGATGTAGCTCGACCATGATTCTCTCTCTCTCCACTGTAAGTGGATGTAGCTCGACCATGATTCTCTCTCTCTCCACTGTAAGTGGATGTAGCTCGACCATGATTCTCTCTCTCCACTGTAAGTGGATGTAGCTCGACCATGATTCTCTCTCTCTCCACTGTAAGTGGATGTAGCTCGACCATGATTCTCTCTCTCTCCACTGTAAGTGGATGTAGCTCGACCATGATTCTCTCTCTCCACTGTAAGTGAATGTAGCTCGACCATGATTCTCTCTCTCCACTGTAAGTGGATGTAGCTCGACCATGATTCTCTCTCTCTCCACTGTAAGTGGATGTAGCTCGACCATGATTCTCTCTCTCTCCACTGTAAGTGGATGTAGATCGACCATGAATCTCTCTCTCTCTCTCTCTCTCTCTCTCTCTCTCTCCACTGTAAGTGGATGTAGCTCGACCATGATTCTCTCTCTCTCCACTGTAAGTGGATGTAGCTCGACCATGATTCTCTCTCTCTCCACTGTAAGTGGATGTAGCTCGACCATGATTCTCTCTCTCTCCACTGTAAGTCGATGTAGCTCGACCATGATTCTCTCTCTCTCCACTGTAAGTCGATGTAGCTCGACCATGATTCTCTCTCTCTCCACTGTAAGTGGATGTAGATCGACCATGAATCTCTCTCCACTGTAAGTGAATGTAGCTCGACCATGATTCTCTCTCTCCACTGTAAGTGAATGTAGCTCGACCATGATTCTCTCTCTCTCCACTGTAAGTGAATGTAGCTCGACCATGATTCTCTCTCTCCACTGTAAGTGGATGTAGCTCGACCATGATTCTCTCTCTCTCCACTGTAAGTGGATGTAGCTCGACCATGATTCTCTCTCTCCACTGTAAGTGAATGTAGCTCGACCATGATTCTCTCTCTCCACTGTAAGTGGATGTAGCTCGACCATGATTCTCTCTCTCTCCACTGTAAGTGGATGTAGCTCGACCATGATTCTCTCTCTCTCCACTGTAAGTGAATGTAGCTCGACCATGATTCTCTCTCTCTCCACTGTAAGTGGATGTAGCTCGACCATGATTCTCTCTCTCTCCACTGTAAGTGAATGTAGCTCGACCATGATTCTCTCTCTCCACTGTAAGTGAATGTAGCTCGACCATGATTCTCTCTCTCTCCACTGTAAGTGAATGTAGCTCGACCATGATTCTCTCTCTCTCCACTGTAAGTGGATGTAGCTCGACCATGATTCTCTCTCTCCACTGTAAGTGGATGTAGCTCGACCATGATTCTCTCTCTCTCCACTGTAAGTGAATGTAGCTCGACCATGATTCTCTCTCTCTCCACTGTAAGTGAATGTAGCTCGACCATGATTCTCTCTCTCCACTGTAAGTGAATGTAGCTCGACCATGATTCTCTCTCTCCACTGTAAGTGGATGTAGCTCGACCATGATTCTCTCTCTCCACTGTAAGTGGATGTAGCTCGACCATGATTCTCTCTCTCTCCACTGTAAGTGAATGTAGCTCGACCATGATTCTCTCTCTCTCCACTGTAAGTGGATGTAGCTCGACCATGATTCTCTCTCTCTCCACTGTAAGTGAATGTAGCTCGACCATGATTCTCTCTCTCTCCACTGTAAGTGGATGTAGCTCGACCATGATTCTCTCTCTCTCCACTGTAAGTGGATGTAGCTCGACCATGATTCTCTCTCTCTCCACTGTAAGTGGATGTAGCTCGACCATGATTCTCTCTCTCTCCACTGTAAGTCGATGTAGCTCGACCATGATTCTCTCTCTCTCCACTGTAAGTGGATGTAGCTCGACCATGATTCTCTCTCTCTCCACTGTAAGTGGATGTAGCTCGACCATGAATCTCTCTCTCTCCACTGTAAGTGAATGTAGCTCGACCATGATTCTCTCTCTCCACTGTAAGTGAATGTAGCTCGACCATGATTCTCTCTCTCCACTGTAAGTGGATGTAGCTCGACCATGATTCTCTCTCTCTCCACTGTAAGTGGATGTAGCTCGACCATGATTCTCTCTCTCTCCACTGTAAGTGGATGTAGCTCGACCATGATTCTCTCTCTCTCCACTGTAAGTGGATGTAGATCGACCATGAATCTCTCTCTCTCCACTGTAAGTGAATGTAGATCGACCATGATTCTCTCTCTCTCCACTGTAAGTCGATGTAGCTCGACCATGATTCTCTCTCTCCACTGTAAGTGGATGTAGCTCGACCATGATTCTCTCTCTCTCCACTGTAAGTGGATGTAGCTCGACCATGATTCTCTCTCTCCACTGTAAGTGGATGTAGCTCGACCATGATTCTCTCTCTCTCCACTGTAAGTGGATGTAACTCGACGTTGACGCTCTCCCTCCTGGTCTCTGGTCCTCCCTCGTTCACCCTGACATCATCTGCTTGGTTTTCCTTTGGACAGATGAAGCTCTGAGACAAAGGTAAACAGATCATTGATCACTCGATTGATTGTTCTGATATTTGAGCTTCTGATGCTCAGACAGTCTTAGACTCTGTGTGTGCAGACAGGTTGTGTTTTGTCCTCTCTGATTTCCGATCCGTTGGAGCTCTCTCCCTGTTAAAAAGGAGTTCTTCCTTCCCACCTTCGATTGCCCCTCTAATATTGTAGGCTCTTTGACTGCTGCTGTAAACCCGAGCTGTATACATAAAGTTAAATTTTGCCTGAATATAGGGAGCATGGGACCTGAGTGATTTAAGTAAATCTGTTAATGAGCTTGATCTTCTTTAAAACCAGCCAATCGGAGAGCTGCAGATCAAGTCTTGACCTCTCAGGTGTGTGTGTGTGTTTCCATGGTTACCATGATTGGATTAAAGGTGTCAGCGGATGCCCTCTGTGGTTCAACCTGAGCATGTGTGGTCATAGTTACATACTCTGCTCTCTCTCTCCTGATGCCATGACTGAGGCAACACATTTGCACACACCATCATCGGTTATTGCACAACATGCATGTCTCTGGACAGCCTCTGGTGGCAGCCAGACAAAGGCAAGGCAAGTTTATTTGTATAGCACAATTCAACAACAAGGTGATTCAAAGTGCTTTACAGAGACATTAGAAACAAAAACAAATAAAAAGCATGATTTAAAATTGATTAAAACAAGCAAATAAACTAACTAATTAACTAACAAACAAACAAACAAAACAGTATATAAAATCAAAACAGATAAAATCAGAACAGTAGATAAAATCAGTAGTTAAATGTAAGTTTTGAAATTTAAGCTTAAAGTGTGGATTTGGTGCTTTATTCAAATGCAGCTGAGAACAGGTGAGTCTTCAACCTGGATTTAAATAAACTGAGTGTTTCAGCTGATCTGAGGCTTTCTGGGAGTTTGCTCCAGATATAAGGAGCATAAAAGCTGAATGCAGCTTCTCCGTGTCTGGTTCTGACTCTGGGAACTGATAAAAGACCGGATCCAGATGACCTGAGGGATCTGGAAGGTTCATACTGGGTCAGGAGGTCACTGATGTATTTTGGTCCTAAACCATTCAGAGCTTTATAGACCAGCATCAGAACTTTAAAGTCTATCCTCTGACGGACAGGCAGCCAGTGTAAGGACCTCAGAGCTGGACTGATGTGGTCCACTTTTTTGGTCTTAGTGAGGACTCGAGCAGCAGAGTTCTGAATGAGCTGTAGTTGTCTGACTGATTTTTTAGGTAGACCTGTAAAGATGCTGTTACAGTAATCAAGCCTACTAAAGATGAATGCATGGACTAGTTTTTCCAGGTCCTGTTGAGACATCAGATCTTTTATCCTTGATATATTCTTGAGGTGATAGTAAGCTGACTTTGTTATTGTCTTAATGTGTTTTTCTAAGTTTAGGTCTGCATCCATCACTACACCCACATTTCTCGCCTGGTTTGTGGTTTTTAGATGTATAGATTGAAGTTCTCTGGTGACCTGTAATCGTTTTTCTTTGGCGCCAAAGACTATTACTTCAGTTTTGTTTTTGTTTAGCTGGAGAAAATTGTGGCACAACCAGTCAATGATTTCCTCAATGCATTTACCAAGAGCCTGTACAGGGCCTCGGTCTCCTGGTGACATTGTGATATATATTTGTGTGTCATCTGCATAGCTGTGGTAGTTCATTTTGTTGTTCTTTATAATCTGTGCCAGTGGGAGCATGTAAATGTTAAACAGAAGGGGTCCCAAGATGGAACCTTGGGGAACTCCACATGTGATACTTGTCTGCTCAGATGTGAAGTTACCTATTGATACAAAGTATTTCCTGTTTTCTAAGTATGTTTTGAACCAGTTTAGTACAGTTCCTGAAAGACCTGCCCAGTTCTCCAGTCGTTTGAGTAATATGTTGTGGTCAACTGTATCAAATGCTGCACTGAGATCCAGTAAAACTAAGACTGACATTTTTCCACTGTCTGTATTCAGACATATGTCATTGAACACTTTGGTCAGAGCGGTTTCAGTGCTGTGGTTCTGTCTAAAACCTGACTGGAAGGCATCGTAGCAATTATTCTGTTTTAAGAAGTAACTGAGCTGTTGAGAAACTGCTTTTTCAATGATCTTACTTAAAAACGGGAGATTTGAGATCGGCCTGTAGTTGTTCATTTGTGTCTTGTCAAGATTGTCCTTTTTCAGTATAGGTTTGATTACAGCAGTTTTTAGTGGTTCTGGAAACACACCTGATAATAAAGAAAAGTTGACGATCTGTAACAGGTCTGACTCTAAAGTCTTTGAGACCTTTTTGAAAAAACTTGTTGGCAGGACATCTAAACAGCAGGAGGAGGAGTTCAGTTGACCTAAGATGTCCTCCAGGTCTTTGCTGTTAATAGGTTGAAACTGTTTCATGGTGTTTAAACAGTTTTTTGGTGGACACAGTACATATCCTGGATCTGCTGTTGATGTACCAATTGCTTGTCTAATCTTTTGGATTTTGTCTGTGAAGAATTTGGCAAAGTCATTGCAGGCCATGGTCGAATGAAGTTCGGCTGCCACTGACACAGGAGGGTTTGTTAGCCTGTCAACTGTAGAAAATAAGACCCGAGCATTATGGCTGTTTTTAGTGATGATGTCAGAGAAGTAGGACCTCCTTGCACTCCTCAGTTGTAAATTATAATTGTGAAGTTTCTCTTTATAGATGTCATAATGAACCTGGAGGTTTGTTTTTCTCCATCTGCGCTCAGCTTTCCTACACTCTCTTTTTTCATTTTTCACTAGTGTGGAGTTTCTCCATGGAGACTTTTTCCTTCCAGAGATAACCTTCACCTTAATGGGAGCAATTGTATCCATTACATTTAACATGTTAGCATTGAAGCTATTGACGAGCTCATTGACTGAACCTTTGGGCAGGTCAGGTGTTAATGGGAAGACCTGGTAAAAAATTGCACTACTGTGTTCAGTTATACACCGTTTTGTGATCACTGTTGTTGATATATTTGTGTGGGCTGAGATTTTACTTTCAAAGAAAACACAGTAATGATCAGACAGGCCCACATCAGACACAGTAACCTTTGAAATGCTCAGGCCTTTGGAGATCAGTAGGTCAAGAGTGTGTCCTCTATTATGTGTGGCCTCTGTTACATGCTGAGTCAGCCCAAAGTTGCCCAGAGTGTTACTCAGGTCTTTAGTCCCTTTGTCCTGAGGGTTGTCCACATGGATGTTAAAATCCCCAGCAATAATTACACAGTCAAAATCAACACAGATCACAGACAGCAGTTCACTGAGGTCATTAAAAAAGTCTGTGCAGTATTTGGGAGGCCTGTAAACATTAAGAAACACAACTTTGGATGGGGCCTTCAGCTGTAAAGCCACATATTCAAAAGACTGAAAACTTCCAGGAGATAGCTGCTTACATTGAAATGATTCATTAAATAAGACAGCAACCCCTCCTCCTCTCCTGCTCGCCCTGACCTCACTGATAAAACTGTAGTTAGGAGGGGTCGTCTCGATGAGAACAGCTACACTGTTACTTTGGTCCAACCAAGTTTCAGTTAAAAACATAAAATCAAGGCTGTGCTCAGTGATTAAATCATTAATTAAAAATGTTTTCCCAGCTAGAGATCTAATGTTTAATAAAGCCAACTTAAGTGTTTTAGAGGTATTACTTGTCCCCTCGTGTTTGGGAGCAGTCTGTGGCACACAAGGTATGTTTACTATGTTTAAAGATCTTTTAGAGTGCAGCTCTCTGTGTTTTGACCAGGCCACATGTCTCCTTCTGTCACCTAAAAGTACAGAAATTTTAAAACCTTCTAGTAAACAGGGTCCCAGCTTCTCCTGGGAAAAGTCACCACTGCCATAATCCTCACAGCCCGGACCCTTCACACATCACACATCAGACTGCGGAGACAGAGCATGAAGGTGGTAAGGAGGAACTAAGGGGGGTGAGGCTGGGCAATGTGACTTCGATTGCTCTGTTGAGGGTGGGGCTCGATGGCGAACCTTTGGCCGCTCTGGTGGGGGGTTTATGGGGGACAAAAAGGGATTGGGACGGGGGGTAGATCTGAGCCCAGCATTGACCCGCTCCATCATCTCCTCGGTGAATTTCAGGTGTGGGGAGGAGGGGGAAAGGGAGGGGGAGGAGGGTGATGGCCTGTCAGGGGTTTGGGGGACTGGGGAAGATCGTGGTCCCTTGTCCTGGTCGTTGGTGTTGTTGAGAGAGTTGGAGGCAAATAGGGACCCCTCTTCTTGCCTCAGATGTCTCTCCTTTCTGAGGCTCTTCCTCAGATGCCTCAGATGTCTCTCCTTTCTGAGGCTCTTCCCGGGTGGGGGCAGATGGAGCTCCTCCTCAAGGTTTCTGCTGGGCTTTGTCTGTTCTTGGAGTACTGTTTGTTCCTCTTTATGAGATAACTCCTCGTTTATCTCAGCCTTGGCACCAAGGATGGATGACGTATGGAATAAAACAAGTTGGAGGTGAACAGTTTCACCCCTGACTTGTTAAAATTAAATCCATTTGCTTTGAACAGATGCCTGCGTTCCCAAAAAATATTAAAGTTGTCGATAAAGTGCACTGAGTGGTCAGCACATGCTGATATAAGCCATTTATTCAGTGTAAACAAACCAGTGAAAGCCTCCACCTGCTCTCCAGTTGCTGTACCTAAGGGTCCAAACTTTAGGATTTATGGTCTCTGAGGAGAACCAGTCACAAATGAGCCACAGCTGAGGGTCCTGTTTCAGAAAGCCGGTTCACTGAGGCTCAAGTCCTGAAGGGGGTCATGGTTCATAGTGGTCCTACACAAGCGGTCCTAGTCCCTTAGGAGGTTGAAGGTTTCCAGTGCCTGGTGGTTTGAGTGTTCAGCTTCAAGTCATCACAGTCTCTAATGTGGACTCAGACCTACCTTCAGATTAATTATCCCCAGAGGGAAGCATCTCTGTGACATCACCTGGAGACTCATCACAAACCCCACAGAGTCACAGCTGCAGGAGGTCAGAGGAAATGTGGTCGTTTCAGAGGTTTTGACAGTCAGCTTTCAAACGCTGATACAACCGAGCATCCTACGTGTGGTTAACTGCATCTCATTCATAGTTACTGTGGAAATGACACTTAAGTCATGTGATGTCAAACAGAAGGTCTTCTTCTGAGGGTTTATTGAAGTATTCTCACCTTAAAACAGAGCGTGGTCCTCTGTGAAGGGGCCAGCAGGTCCCTGTGACCTTATCACCTTGGAGCTTCTAAATTCTTAATCTGTTATTCACTTTAATACCTAACACAAGATTAACCCTTTACAGCCGATCAGAGCGGGCACGCTCTGTTTTGCGTAACTATTTTTAAATCCCAGTAGCTCTGCAACCACGTAAGCTAGTGCAAAATTTTTTTTTTGCATATGAAACCGGAGGAGTTGTACTTACATCTTATGCCATCAGCTTGTCCTCGGTCACAGTTTCCTTCCACATAAAGCTTTGCAAAAGCTGCATAAAAAGCGCTTGCAGGAACAAAAACATGATATTCCAGAAACACGCTTTGTGATCCGATCAGCTGTTTGTAACACTTCCTACGTTTGAATAGACGTCAGCGCGAACTTTTGCATTTCCGCCATTACCTGCCTGAAACCGGAAGTGACGTCATTTTCGCGGAAATGTAGTCTTTTTTACTATCAGGCCCTCAGAGCCTATACTGGTCTTTTTAAAAGTTTTCTTTGACTTTATGACTTTCTGTGTCGTTTCTGGGATGCTTACGACTCATATTGCTCTGCTGGAAATAGTTTATTTTGATGCATATGCTGCTTTTTTGCAAATTTGCACTATAATACTTATTTTCGTTTTTCCTGCAGTATATAAAAATTGGTGTATTTCAAAAATAAAACTATGAAGGCACTCAAAATAAATTTCCTGTTGGTGTAAACTATTTTGTGCAACTTTTTTGTATTTACAGTTTTGAGGGATAAGCCTCTTAAATTTCTCTAACAAGAAATATATGTTAAAAAACAAAAACAATTTTCAATTTTTTTTGTAGTTTATTGCACTTTTTTGCAATTTATGTAATTACTATGCACTTAATGAATACATATTATTAAAATCTGGGCTATAATGGTTGTATTGATGTATAGCAACTTGAAATGCTCCCAAAAATGGCTCCACAGCATGTAAAAATATAATATAAGCTCTGGCAGACTTGGTTCTATGGTAGGTCTTAAAGGGTTAAGGAGCAGATGTTAAAGGTAAGATGTTACATCATTCAGGTGGCAGGCTGGTCGATGGATTTAAAACCTCTGCTGTAGTATAAACTTACAGATCATGTGATTCTGGCTACCCACAGTCCACAGTGACGCAGTGGTTAGCACTGTTGCCTCACAGCAAGTCCTGAGTTTGATTCCACTTTGAATTTGACTACATGTTCTTCTGCTGTCCATGTAACTGTGACATGTGACTGCATTGCGTCCAGAGGAAGCCAAACCCCGTAAAAGCATCAGTGTACATAAGCAATGCTGGTCTACAAAATCTATTTAAAACAATAGCTTGCTCTTCTGTTTTGACTGGTATGTTTAGTGTAAATGTGTTTTCAGTGTTACAAACAAGTGATTCATACAGATTTCTGATGCTTGTCTCCTCTGAGTTGTATGTCAGCATTATTAAGTCTTATTACAGACTGCCAGAGCCAGTCCAGTGTTCCACAACCAGTGGATTCAGCCTTCCTCCTGAATCCGAGGGTCGACTACAAATCTCTTTTCCAGAACACTGGCACACACTTTCCCAGGAAAGCTGTTGAGTGTGATCCCTCTGTAGTTGGAGCACACCCTCTAGACCCCCTGCTTAAACAGGGCAACCACCATCTGGTCTGCCAATGTAGAGGCAATGCAACACTGCAGAAACGTAACCTTCAGCACCTTCTCAGTCCCCCAGCAGGACAATAGAGTTCCTTATTGGAGAGTTACTGAGCGTTATTACCCCCACCCAGTGACTCTAAGAAGGCTGGATGGGGTGCTGGAGAACTCTGTAGGGTCATTTGGCTCATACACACAAACAAAAATTAGGACTCATTCCACGACCACAAGGCGCAGGGAACCACCGGGGAAAACTCCAACAGCAAAGGCAGCCAACCGTGGCGATACATGTAGTACCACTCTGTCCGTGCCCTCACATCGAGGGTAACTCCAGAGGGGAACAGAGTCCAGGTCATCTATAGGAAACTGGTTGAGAACCAGAGCTATGCACTGAGGTCATCACATCTTAACCTCATGCACCAGCTCAGGCGCCTTTCCCACCAGAAAGGCGACATTCCATGTGCCACAAGCCAGTTTTGGAAGCTGAAAATCGGAGCGCCAGTACATCAGACTGTCTGGGGTGGCTGTAGCTCAGGTGGTAGAGCGAAAGCTTGGTGGTTCGATCCCTGGCTTCCTCAGGCTGCAAGCCAAATATCCTTGGTCAAGATCCCAAATTGCTCTCCGATGCATCCATCGGAGTATGAATGTGTGTGAATGTTACTTAGAAAGCACTTGGAAAAATGTGCTTGTGCGAATGGGTGAATGTACAAGTTGTGTACAGCGCCTGAAGTGCTCAGAAAGAGTAGAGATGCGCTATATAAGAACCAATACATTCACCATTTACCATCTAAGCACCCAACCCTACAGCCCCTCGTGTGGGTGGTAAGCCCACAGTCTTAAGCCCTGTCTTTAAAATGAACTGACATTGCAGGTTAAGAAGAAATGTCTGCCTACAGGAGAGAGGTTGAACGTCTGGTGTCTTGGTGCAGCCACAACAACCTGGTGCTGAATGCCCAGAAGACAGTGGAGATTATTGTGGACTTCAGGAAGCACACAGCCCCACTCCCCCCCATCATCCTGACTGACACCCCCATCACCTCTGTGGACTCATTCCGCTTCCTGGGTACCACCATCACCCAGGACCTGAAGTGGGAGCCCACCATCACCTCCGTCATCAAGAAAGCCCAGCAGAGGATGTACTTCCTGAGGCAGCTGAAGAAATTCAACCTGCCAACACGGACGATGATGCAGTTCTACACTGCAATCATCGAGTCCATCCTCACCTCCTCCATCACCGTGTGGTACGCTGGAGCCACTATCAGGGACAAACAGAGACTGCAGCGTGTTGTGCGCTCTGCTGAGAAGGTGATTGGCTGCAGACTCCCATCTCTGCAGGACCTGTACACCACCAGGACACTGCGGCGTGCAGCTCGGATCTCAGCTGACCCTTCTCACACTGGACACAGTCTGTTTGACCTGCTCCCCTCAGGCAGGAGGCTCCGGTCCATTCGCACCAGAACCTCTCGCCACAAGAACAGTTTCTTCCCCTCTGCTGTTGGACACATGAACAATAACCACATGATTGTCCCCGCCACTAACACATGACCCTATGCTGTGTCACTGCATCATTCCATGTTTGGCACTGATCACCACCTGCACTCATGTATATATCTTTCTACGTAGCACTCATAATTCTTATTCTCATGTATATATCTCACGTATATCTCATGCACATATCTTTCTTTCTACATAGCACTTTAATTCTTATTGTTTGCACTGAAGCACCGCAGCAATTTCCTAATGTTGTAAACCTCAACATCTGGCAATAAACCCATTCTGATTCTGATTCTGATTACGTGGAGGTTTCAGGTTCCTTGTTAACAGACAGTAGTTTGACAAACCTGAATCAGTTTTTTTTGTTTCATCTTTGTTCAGACGAGTTTGTGTTCTTGTTGACTTTCTAAAAATCTGTCTGAATCTCTGGCAGGTTGTCAGGATGCAGCTTCGATGGTTGCTAGGGGCGTGTCTGTGGTTGCTATGCATCGAAGAGGTTCGGACAACAACCTTCAAGATCGCCTTGGTCGGTCCGTGGTCATGTGACCCGTTGTTTTCCCGGGCGATGCCGACAGCAGCGGTCACGCTGGCGTTGTCCAGGTTACGGACTGACACCAGTATGAGCAGAGGGTACTGGTATGATGTCAAAGTGCTGGACGAGGACTGCTCTGCCTCCAAAGGTCTGTTATCCAATCAGCCAATAGGACCTTAAAATAAAGTTCAGTAAAATATTTAGAAAGAGATTACCAGTTACAGTTATGGTTAGTTACACTAGAACAAAGTGCTACAGGGTTAACCAATCACACAATGATGAGTTAGCAGCCAATTATTAGACCCCCTGTTAAAAGGGTTTTTTTCTTTCCCACTGTTGCCAAAGTGCTTGCTCATAGGGGGTCATGTGATTGTTGGGTTGTTCTCTGTATCTGTTATTGTGCGATCTACTATACAATATAAAGCGCCTTGAGGTGACTGTTGTTGTGATTTGGAGCTTTATAAATAAAATTGAATTGAATGAACAATCAGAACACATTTAATAAAACCTTTAATTTGAAAAGTCTGCTTGTTAGTCACATATTAGACCACCTGCAAAGGATCATTAGACATTTAATCAGTCTTATCAACACACGCTTATTTGAAGTGTGTTTATCAGCTTACAGACTGGAGTAAGTGAACAATTTTTTATTTTCCTTATTTTTATTTGTGTGATATTTATTTGACCTTTGACCTTTTTATTTTAGCTCTGACCAACTTTGGGGACTTTGAAGGTTATGGCTATGCCTACATTGGACCCTTTAATCCCGCCCTCTGTCACTCTGCCTCCCTAATGACTGAGCATTGGGAGGCTGGACTCGCCTCTCCCGGTTGTCTAGATGCTGACTGGCCAAACCTGCCGCCACTGACTCCTCCCACCAGAGTCCTGTTCACCGTGCTCAGATTTTTCGGCTGGGCGCATGTCAGCATCATCACAGGTAAGGGTTTGACATCACAGTCAGAGTGGTGGGGTGGTTCTCACCATAATCTCTTCATTCAAACTTGTGTTACTTTAATTTAGTCTGAGCCGGTTATTTGATCTGAGCTTCATCATTTTAGACTGTTACACTCATATATTAGGCCCCCTTTGTTTGATTTTGGTGGTTTGACTTTTACTGCCCATCGGACTATAACTGCAGTGGTTCATTGGGACATCACAGAAGTGGAGGTGTTTTCTGTGAGGGCTTTAACTTAACCATTGTTACTTATGAGCTTCTGAATGGAGATAGAAGTGAGAGCTAGACCCAGTTTAACAGTATCGACATGTTCACCAGGACTCTTTCACCAAGGAAACTTCTTGCTGACATGAAATCCTCTCTGCCAAAGTAAAGTACAGAGATAGACAGAGACAGCTGGAGGTTCAACAGATCCACTGACCTTCTGATCCTCCAAGTCTGATTTCACCATTCTGAAGGAAAAAGGAGACATGGACCGAGCCCTTCTCTTTATGGACCCATCCAGGAGGACCTCAATTGTCCTGGTTGTCTGATTCCAACTTATTAAGGACAGCTTCTTAAAAGCTCAGATGATCTCCACGATCTTTGGTTCTTCATCATTTCAAACCAACCATCAACTAAATGATCCACACGAAACCTTGATGTCAGGGGGCACTCATTCGATTAATGTCCAGACGGCTGTGATCATCTCGTCTTCTCTGTGAGAGTAAAAAACAGAGCAGTGTCAGGTCAAGTGGCTTTATTGTCATTGCAACCATGTGCAGTATGAAACGAGACAGCGTTCCTCACACTGTTCCTCACACTGTTTCTCTCACTGTTCCTCAGACTGTTCCTCTCACTGTTCCTCACACTGCTCCTCACACTGTTCCTCACACTGTTCCTCACACTGTTCTTCTCACTGTTCCTCACACTGTTCCTCTCACTGTTCCTCTCACACTGTTCTTCTCACACTGTTCCTCTCACTGTTCCTCTCACACTGTTCTTCTCACACTGTTCCTCTCACTGTTCCTCTCACACTGTTCTTCTCACACTGTTCCTCTCACTGTTCCTCTCACACTGTTCTTCTCACACTGTTCCTCTCAGTGTTCCTCTCACTGTTCCTCACACTGTTCCTCACACTGTTCCTCTCACACTGTTCCTCTCACACTGTTCTTCTCACACTGTTCCTCTCACTGTTCCTCTCACACTGTTCTTCTCACACTGTTCCTCTCACTGTTCCTCTCACTGTTCCTCACACTGTTCCTCACACTGTTCCTCACACTGTTCCTCACACTGTTCCTCACACTGTTCCTCTCACTGTTCCTCACACTGTTCCTCTCACTGTTCCTCTCACACTGTTCTTCTCACACTGTTCCTCTCACTGTTCCTCTCACTGTTCCTCACACTGTTCCTCTCACTGTTCCTCTCACACTGTTCTTCTCACACTGTTCCTCACACTGTTCCTCTCACTGTTCCTCACACTGTTCCTCTCACTGTTCCTCACACTGTTCCTCACACTGTTCCTCTCACTGTTCCTCACACTGTTCCTCTCACTGTTCCTCTCACACTGTTCTTCTCACACTGTTCCTCTCACTGTTCCTCTCACTGTTCCTCACACTGTTCCTCACACTGTTCCTCACACTGTTCCTCTCACTGTTCCTCACACTGTTCCTCACACTGTTCCTCACACTGTTCCTCTCACTGTTCCTCACACTGTTCCTCTCACACTGTTCCTCACACTGTTCCTCTCACTGTTCCTCACACTGTTCCTCTCACACTGTTCCTCACACTGTTCCTCACACTGTTCCTCTCACTGTTCCTCTCACACTGTTCCTCACACTGTTCCTCTCACTGTTCCTCTCACACTGTTCCTCACACTGTTCCTCACACTGTTCCTCTCACTGTTCCTCACACTGTTCCTCTCACACTGTTCCTCACACTGTTCCTCTCACTGTTCCTCTCACACTGTTCTTCTCACACTGTTCCTCTCACTGTTCCTCTCACACTGTTCTTCTCACACTGTTCCTCTCAGTGTTCCTCTCACTGTTCCTCACACTGTTCCTCACACTGTTCCTCTCACACTGTTCTTCTCACACTGTTCCTCTCACTGTTCCTCTCACACTGTTCTTCTCACACTGTTCCTCTCACTGTTCCTCTCACTGTTCCTCACACTGTTCCTCACACTGTTCCTCACACTGTTCCTCACACTGTTCCTCACACTGTTCCTCACACTGTTCCTCTCACTGTTCCTCACACTGTTCCTCTCACTGTTCCTCTCACACTGTTCTTCTCACACTGTTCCTCTCACTGTTCCTCTCACTGTTCCTCACACTGTTCCTCTCACTGTTCCTCTCACACTGTTCTTCTCACACTGTTCCTCTCACTGTTCCTCACACTGTTCCTCTCACTGTTCCTCACACTGTTCCTCACACTGTTCCTCTCACTGTTCCTCACACTGTTCCTCTCACTGTTCCTCTCACACTGTTCTTCTCACACTGTTCCTCTCACTGTTCCTCACACTGTTCCTCACACTGTTCCTCACACTGTTCCTCTCACTGTTCCTCACACTGTTCCTCACACTGTTCCTCACACTGTTCCTCTCACTGTTCCTCACACTGTTCCTCTCACACTGTTCCTCACACTGTTCCTCTCACTGTTCCTCACACTGTTCCTCTCACACTGTTCCTCACACTGTTCCTCACACTGTTCCTCTCACTGTTCCTCTCACACTGTTCCTCACACTGTTCCTCTCACTGTTCCTCTCACACTGTTCCTCACACTGTTCCTCACACTGTTCCTCTCACTGTTCCTCACACTGTTCCTCTCACACTGTTCCTCACACTGTTCCTCACACTGTTCCTCTCACTGTTCCTCTCACACTGTTCCTCACACTGTTCCTCACACTGTTCCTCACACTGTTCCTCTCACACTGTTCCTCACACTGTTCCTCACACTGTTCCTCTCACACTGTTCCTCACACTGTTCCTCACACTGTTCCTCACACTGTTCCTCTCACACTGTTCCTCTCACACTGTTCCTCACACTGTTCCTCACACTGTTCCTCACACTGTTCCTCTCACACTGTTCCTCTCACACTGTTCCTCACACTGTTCCTCTCACACTGTTCCTCTCACTGTTCCTCACACTGTTCCTCTCACACTGTTCCTCACACTGTTCCTCACACTGTTCCTCTCACTGTTCCTCTCACACTGTTCCTCACACTGTTCCTCACACTGTTCCTCTCACTGTTCCTTTTGTGAACCTGCACGAGGTCTGGCTGACAGCTTTTACCCAGCATTTGCGTAAACATATGCATCACCCCGGCAGTTTGTTTAAATTGTGATCATCTTTGTTGTCTTAATTGTTTATCAGTGTTTCCTTTCTCCATCTCTTCTCCTCTGTTGTGTAGCTGCCACCGACCTTTGGGAGAGCACCGGACAGGAAGTGGCCTCTGCGCTCCGGGCTATGGGTTTGCCGATTGGGCCGGTGGTTACCATGGAACCAGGCAGCAAAGGCGGGGCTCGGGAGGCGCTGAATGAAATCAGAGAAGCCGACAAGGTCAAAGGTCAGAGCTAAGAGGTGATCGTTAAGCTGCATCCCTGAACTGAACACATCAGATCAGAGAACTTTTTATTTCACCTTCAGTGGTCATCATGTGCATGAGCTCTGTCCTGATTGGTGGAGAGGATCAGAGGGAGGTACTGCTGGCCGCCCTGGAGATGGGGATGGTTTCCAATGGTTACGTGTTCATTCCCTACGACGCCCTGCTGTACGCGATGCCCTATCAGGTAACGACCAACAAGTTCTCAAGGAGGTTTTATTCCATTTTCTCCGATCCTCAAAAAAAAAACTGAGTCAAGCAAACTTTTCTTATTTACCACCCATACACCACCCCACTGTGTTTACATATTAACTGATGACATGTTTAACTAAAGGCTGAGTTCTGATTGGTTCCCTCCCTCTCTGTTTTATCCAATCAGCACACAGTCTTCAACCAGCTGACCAATAGCACGCAGCTACGTCACGCCTATAGTGCCGTCCTGACTGTTACCATGGCATCCGACCAGAGTTTCTATGAAGCTTTCCGCGAGGCTCAAATGAGCCGAGAGATTCACTCGGGTGTCTCCGCCACAGAGGTAAACAAACGAACAACAACAAACACGGGCTTTAATGTGCTGATGGATTCAGAGGTAAACAAGTAAATAACGTGTAAACAATGTGTACGTCCCCAGTAAACGAGAGAATCTAATGTGACAAAGTGTTGTCCTGTGTCTGCAGGTGTCTCCTTTGTTTGGGACTATTTTCAACATGGTCTACTTCGTTGCAAAGGCAGTGGAAGAGCGCCGTCAGGCGGGGAGTGGACACTGGGTGACGGGCAATCAGCTCATGAAATCAGATGGAGGCTTTGATTTTCAGGGTTTCAATCAGGTCACACAGATTTCAGCACTCGCTAGCTGAGTAACTAACTAGTTGCTGCTTTCAGTATCAAAGCTGAGATAAAAGACGTTCTCCTCGTTTCCTTCAACAAACTGCTCCAGATCAGATAGACTCGTGACACTCAGAGGGAGAGAGGCAAAAACTACAACAAGGCACACTTCACGGTTTTTAAAACTATGACCTAAAACTCAAGTTTTGTTTTGTGGCAGTGAAGAGTTACTCGTGACTGAACCTTCTAGTGTCAGATGACTCTGATCTGGGAACAGTTCGTTCTGATTAAGTTAGACAGACTAATTGAGTCTCTGTGTCCACAAACACAAGAGTTTTAATAATTGTTTTTCACCACTTAATACAACATAATCACATCTATCCCGTCGTTAAGTGTTTGCATAAAGTTCTCTAAGGAGCTTGGAAAGATTTTCAGTGCACACTGAGAAGAATAGAAACCTCAACTCTGAAGTTTACCAGAAACCGACACACATGGACCAGAACCTTTGACTCTGAAGTTCTCCAGAGGCAAAGAGGTAAAGAACTAATCATTTGACCCCGATGACCCAGGGTGAGAGCTAAAACCTGCAGGACACCGGACCTCGAGGCCTGGAGTTTGAGAGGATCAATAATGGGTCAACAACCCTCTTAAGGGACACTCCCACAGACGCTTTTCTTTCCAAGCTCCTTAGACCATGATGACCTGGATGACTAAGAAACTTCACAGACATTTAGAATAAAGTTAATAAATTAATCATTTCTGAACCACAGAATTTGATTTGATCTTTTTTGTTTTGCATCATCATCATTTTCATCATGTCCTCACCTTAAACTCAATGGTACAATCAGCTCCTGTCTTCTTCCCTTTCAGGTGTTGTATGGAGGTACTGAGGGGCGTGGCCTGCAGGCCAGCTACGTAGTGTTGGACAGCGATGGCGACCGCCTCGTCCCAACACACTCACTCTCTCCGACGCACACCGACGGGACGACCGGAGGTCTGAGACCGCTGAGCCGTTCCTTTGTCTTCCCGGGAGGAAAACCCCCCTCAGCCAGCTTCTGTTGGTTTAATCCAGATGAGGCCTGCAGTGGAGGTGTGTTTACTGACCCACAGAGAGGGTGGGAGCTTTGTGCTTCAGTTCAAATGAGGTCTTAATTACACCTGTAGTTTCTGTATGTGTCGTGATTTAGTGTTCACATTGACAAAAGGTTGCTGTCCGGCATGGCTATAAATGTGGAAACCTCTCCACTCCCTGCAGGTATGGGCGCTGTAACTGTGCTCTTCCTCTTCCTGTTGTTCTGCACTCTGCTTGGAGGCCTTTTCTTTTGGAACAGGTTAACACACAGGCTTAATCTCACACACTCCTCTCTAACGTACCTGGTGCTTAGTCTGCTTTCAGTCTGGTTCTCAGTCATCCCGGTCATGGTAGTCTAAGAAGCTTGGAAAGAAAAGCGTCTCGAGTTCTTTAAGTTTCGTGAAGACGCAAAGCTTCTTGAGCTCTAACACCAAATGGTGGAATGACCGAGGTTTTAAGCCCTAGTGGGAGCTGTCCCTGGAGAGGGTCGTTGACCCATTGTTCATCATGTGACTCATCACATGAGCCGAGGTATTAGTGATGTGTTGGTCGTGAACAAAACGGCTCTTAGAGCCGACTCTTTGAAGCTCCTTATTGGGAGCCGTGGGGTTTTTTCTTTCTCCCTCTCTCTCTCTCTCGCACTTTTTCCCGCTTCACTCAGCACGCGAGCCTTGTACTGGGCAGAGGGGGGAGGGGCGGTAGTTACACTCAGTAGCACAGGAACAGAGCGGGAGGGAGAGAGAGAGAGAGCCAGGGACAACAACGTCACATTAGAAAGGTATAGCAATCATCCACAACTATTTTCGGTTGCAGATGATAAAGGATTCATAAAGTTTATTCATGCAGGTCCATATGACAGAGAATATGCAACTTCTTTTTGTTTTCATATTATAATTTATATTTAATTGTGTTGTGGTTTGCAGTGTTTTGTGTTGTTTCACTTTAAATTTGTGAAAGGAAAAAGTTGAAAATTTAAATAGTTAAAAGTTGAAATTTAAATAGTTGATTTTTGTATTATATGATTTATTTATTACATTTTATGTGGAGTGAATAAATAAAAGTATATTTACGGTGGCCCCTACAGACAAAACACGTACAAAAGACAACAGAAGTGCTCCAGGATGCTGGGCGCAGTGTTGAGCCTTTGTTATCTTCTGGCTACACAAGCCAGGAAGTACCAACGACCGGATTTGGTGTGTGGTAGTAACAGGTAAATGAACATTTGTTTAAATTATTTGAATATATATGAGTGCCTGTGTATAAATACACAAACAATACACACATGCTTTCCATTGTGTAATTTAAGTGATCTAGTAGCTCTGCTTTGGAAGTTCAGTTCATGCTAGAAATGTGTTTTGGAGTTTGTACGTGTTTTGTCTCTAGGGGCCACCGCATATATTTATATATAAACATATATGAATAAAACCACATTTTTTACATTAGTAATTCCTTTTGTGCATAATTTTATATTGTTGTTAATAATAAATTAATTAAAGCAACAAAACAACCTGAAGAGCCGGTTGGGAGCTGAAAGAGCCGGGTCTCTAAAAAGAGCCGGAAATCCCATCACTACGAGGTATGAGGGTCATTTTTAGCAGACGTAGCCAACCTTTACATGGAGGAAGTAGAAAGTATGACTCTTGGCAGCACCTCGCCACTGGTGCAGACACGTGTATGCCACCTAACAGTTTGCTGTTTCTGGACTGTGCCGTGCACATAGAGGAGAATCGAAATCTCAACATTAAAGTTGACTGTAATAGAGAGAAGATGGATGGTTTGAAAGAGGAGTGAAAGAAGCCATCTATGTCCACTGTGAATGACCATCTTTGAACAGAGGGCGGGGCTTATCACACCAACTGTCGGCCATCTGTAATCCAGTCTCTGATGCTTCCCAGGCGCCTTAAGGTCTCACAATGGGTTCACCCAAAACCTCTGCTTATAATGACTCACACCCACCTTGGCTCATGTAATGAGGCCATGATCAAGAGTGGGCCAATGACCCTTTTAAGAGGCCACTCCCACTAGGGCTTGAATACCTGGGACTCTCCACTATATAGTCTTAGAGCTAAGGAAGGTTTCTCAGACAGAGCCTCTTTAAGAAACTTGAAGAAGTCCAGTAGTTTTTCTTTCCAAGCTTCTTGGATTTCTGCTGCTTAGTTAAAACAAACAAACAAACAAACAAACAAACAAACAAACAAACACACAAACAAACACACAAACAAACAAAAAAGCCATAACCACCCTGAACTCACTGACGACATCGTTTCACCCCCCAGTCCAAGGACTTCCCTCCATACATAATTGACCATCACCACTGTGTAACACTTAATTTAAGTGCAATGACCCACACTGTAAATATATAACACTACTTATGTTGTATATAGTGCTGCAGGACTGTGCACCTTTCTTTTCTCACGTGTCTCTGGACAGGAGTACTAAGGGAGCAGTGACAGCAACCAAAATGATCCTTACTCTGGACGACATCGTCTTCATCGATACTCAAGTCAGCAGGAAGGTCAGAGAATGTTTACTGGTGGTAACTAGTGTTCAATCTGGTACCATTGCTGGTACTGGTGCATCTGTAGTTCTGTAGAAAACTGGGAGCAGCGGGAGTACTAACAGCGAGGCATGTTTGACTAATGAGCTAATCGATGAGCTGATCAATGGGCTGATCAATAAGTTGATCAGTGAGCTACCTTTGGTCAGATTGTTGTTGTTTCCATAGAAACTCAACGATGAGTCCATCATGAAGAGTCTCTTGGAAATGAAAACTCCATTGCGATCGCTCGCTCGAAGTTATATCCTCACAACACCCGAGAGCTCCAACATCGGGATACTGGAGGTATTACCTGCACCTGTGTGAGCCTACCTGTCCTGTCACATTCCCTGATTGGCTGTGCTGTTTTCAGGGTGACTGGGTTTGGCTGAAGAAGTTCAGTACTGGAAAAACACCAACAGAAGCCAATCAAACCACCCAGAATATGTTCAGCCAGGTATGATGAGCAGAAAATCTACAATAGAAAACAACAGACACAGATTCTATTTGTTTCTGTGTTTTCTGTTCTGTTGTATGGCGCAACCATCTGTACGTGAAACAGATTAACAGTATTGCAGTATTAAGAGTATTTTCTGCCTGGTGTTCAGTTGCGGGAGATGCGACACGAGAACCTAAACCTGTGCCTGGGTCTGTTTGTGGACTCGGGGATCTTCGCCCTGGTGGTGGAACACTGCCCCCGAGGAAGTCTGGCAGACCTGCTGGCTGACGGCAATGTGAGGCTGGACTGGATGTTTAAATCCTCACTGCTCATGGACCTCATCAAGGTACTGCCGAACCTGGTGTTCACTTATATCTGCTATGAGTAGTGGTGGTCGGGGGATGAACTTTTTTGTTTTAATTGATGTTGATAGAGTTTATTAGATAATCACTGTTTGTACAATGCTGCTACTTATACAACAACTGGTGCTGTGAGCATTACTCACACTAGTACTCTCTTATTATTAATAGTGCCATGATAAAACACTGCTGTCCTAATGAAGGATCTATGAACTAGTCTGATAAAGCTCAGGTTTCACGACTTGACTTCTAAGTCAATTAATTATGCAGCTCTATTCGACTTTATCTATGATATCTTTAAAGACTGTTTCATTTCTGATCAGACCGATCAGGTTACTGATATTTGTGTTTGTTTCAGGGCATGAAGTACCTTCATCTGCGAGGTTTGACTCATGGCCGTCTGAAGTCAACAAACTGTTTAGTTGATGGTCGCTTTGTTCTGAAAATAACAGATTATGGACTTCCTATGATCCTGACATCCCAGGGGATCAGCATTCCTGAGGATCCACACGGTAGAAACATGAGCACGTTCAGATGTTTGAAGTTTATCTCAGACGCTGTATCTCTGCTTACACGTGTGTTTATGTCAGAGGGCATATTAAGACTCTCCATCCTAACCCTAACATTAACCCTAATCATGAGCAAAACACAAACCTGTTCCAATAAAAACTGCAGCTGTGTTTCTCTTCCCGTCTCTCAGACATGCTGTGGACAGCTCCGGAGCTTTTGAGGAATCCGGTCTCAGGAGGTTCGTTTGCTGGAGATGTCTTCAGCTTCTCCATCATCATACAGGAAGTGATCTCCCGCACACTGCCATATGCCATGATGGACATGCCGGCTCATGGTGAGGGAGGATGTCTGATCAGCTGTGTCTCTTATAAACCGTCTGTCTCTTACCACATGTCTGTCTCCCAGAGATCGTGGAGCGTCTGAAGCAGCCTCCTCCTCTCTGCAGGCCGATCGTTTCGGTCGATGAAGCTCCTACCGAGTGTCTCACGCTGATGAATGAATGTTGGAATGAAGACCCGAGTAAGAGGCCGAGCTTTGATGACATTTTCAAACAGGTGAGCCGAGTCTCACTGCTGCCACCTGCTGCCTTCTACAGGCTCGGGGTTATTTTCTGATTTCATCTCGACTCCTTTGACAATCTGTTTGCAGTTTCGAGGTATCAGCAGAGGCAGGAGGGCCAACATCATCGACTCCATGCTGCGGATGTTGGAGCAGTACAGCTCGAACCTGGAGGATCTGATCCGAGAACGAACGGATGAATTGGAGATTGAGAGAACCAAGACAGATAAGCTGGTGGGGCAGCTCCTGCCAAAGTAAGACTAAAACAGTAAATTACTAGTAATAATTAGCAGTAATGTGAACTGGAGGTGGGGTCAGAGTCTCTGATGGGTGGGTGGATAAGAGTCCTTGAGAATAGAACTGTGTCGTTGGGCCTCGTTAATGAAGTTCGCTGCAGACAAGAATGAAAGGTCCTCATGATGCAGACTTTGGTCCTGATGGGACGCCGACTCCCGAGAGAGGAGTGGCCATGCTGGGAGGGTTTAGCCTGGCTCGGGGTTGTGGAGTTGCACAGGTGCTAATGAGAGGGCATGCTGCAGCCAATCACTCCTCAGGTTATGAATGATGAGCTGCATTGTGCATTTGGAGGAATGCCCCAACATGATCTTTGGTGAGTTTAACTTGTTGCTGTATCACAGGAAGTTCGTCCTCCGTTGTGCTCTTTTGATTTGAGCTTGTTTAGCTCTCTGAGGACCTGTGAGATGATAGCTGCTGGCAGGCTGAAAGGTAACCCTGTCTTACTGGAATCAGACAGGATCATTGATATGGTTGGTGCCAAGGTTTTCGACTCCACTGGGGGCAGATTCTGACACCAGGTCACCAGATAGTGACTCTTTCAACTGTAGTTGGATTCATCCCCATTCAGCCAAAACATAGCAGGTTGAGCATGGTAATCACGTTCCAGTCTCCTGGACTGTCAGCACTGGTTATCTTCCAGGCTGTTTCGCTGTCAGGCAGCAAGTCTATGATCCCCCTGCAAGAGGAGTACATTTAGGCAGGAGGATTTGTTCTTTGGCAGACCAGGATGATGATGGCGTTAAAAGTGGAGCTAAACTGGAATCCATTATTGGTTCCTGCGGAGTCCTGGGTTTGAAGGATGAACTGGAGAGCCATGTTAAACTTCTGGCCTGTATTTTGGCTGTTTGTGGCATGGTTACACTAAGCAATGAAATTCTTACTTTGCAAGTTCCCATTTGTTCCAGGTCTGTGGCTCAAGCTCTGAAGAAAGGGAAGCCAGTGGAACCTGAACATTATTCGGACTGCACCCTTTACTTCAGCGACATTGTTGGATTTACAACTATTTCTGCTCTGAGCGAGCCCATCGAGGTACAAACTGTTTGAACTTGTTTTTGTGCATTTCATTTTTCAGTGTTTCACTAAACCCGTGTGTGTGTAGGTGGTCGACCTGCTGAATGACCTCTACACCATGTTTGATGCCATCATTGCTCTCCATGATGTGTACAAGGTAACACACTTCCATTTAAAACACGTGTCTGACCTAAACAGTGAAGATTTCTCTTAATTTCTGGATTATCTGAACAAAGACACATGAAATTTGGTTCTGGTTTTGTTATAGGTGGAAACTATTGGAGATGCCTACATGGTGGCTTCAGGTGTTCCCAACAGGAATGGGAATCGACACGCAGCTGAAGTGGCCAACATGTCTCTGGACATCCTGCACTCGATAGGAAACTTTAAGATCAAACACATGCCCGAGATTAAAGTCAAAATCCGCATCGGACTGCACTCAGGTACACCTGTCGACCGTTATCTGCTCATTCAGTACCAGGACGTCAGGAGAGGGTTCATTTATCAGTGTAACTACTATACTATCAGCTTTCCTCATCTGAAGAATCCAGAGTATGTTCAATGTGTCTCAGGTGTAAGTCACTCTTACTGTGGACACGTGTGGATGAGATTAGTGAAGCTCGACTTCTGTGGGCAACTGCTGAAAGATTTAGAAATGTCGGGAGTAGTGAGTAGAAGTGTCTGTTGACAGAACTGTTTTGGGAGACCTCAGGGCTGGCTCAAGTCCTGCTTCATCAGCAGCTGGTGCTCAGACCACAAGGACGGGAATGATATTTGAACCAGTCAGACTGGATTACAGTACCAGTTTTGGACAAAACAGTTTAATGGTTTTTCACATTAATATTCACATTGTCATGTGGGCTGCTCCCGCCGGGAGTGGTGGAGGAGCCTCATAAGCCAGAGGTGGACGAGGGGCGAGAGGGGCTGTGCCTGCTGGAGGCAGAGGCGCCGCACGGGGGGCCGCGCCAGCCGGGTGGCTCCCCAGCCTCAGTCGGGCGATGGGGGTATTTGGCGGGGCGTGGCCTGCTGTGCTGTGCAGGGAAGGTGGACACACCTGCACGGCATCGGCAATCTTGCCCCGCCAACTTAAAAATGGGACTGGTTCCTGACTGGGGTCTGTTGGTGATGTGCATTGAGGAATAAACATATACAGAACACAACTGGGTCATTGTTCATTCATGCTGGTTTCAGTGACTGTGCAGATGTACTGTTTATAAGGTTGGAGAAAGCTGAGACTGAAGAAGTGACAAAGCATTTCTCACACTGAAAACACTTCATCCTACATCCAGTTGAACATAATCAACTTTCCCGGCATATTTAAAGTTGTTAATCAATTTTTTCTTTGCTACATAATTCCATTTGTCGTGCTTCATATACATGAGGTCTTGAGTTTGTATCTACAGTCAAAAGTAGTAAAAATAAAGAAAAACCATTAAATGAGAAGGCGTGTCCAAACCTTTGACTGGTAGTGTATTTTTGTTCCCAGCTAGTTTGAATGTAACCCTACATCTCTGATTAAAGTATGGTAATAATGGTTCCTGAGGTTATCAATGGTGTTAGTGCCAGGTAAAGGTCTGGCCCTTCCTGTCTTCAGGTCCCGTGGTAGCAGGTGTGGTTGGACTCAAGATGCCCAGGTACTGTCTCTTTGGAGACACGGTGACCACGGCCTCACTCATGGAGTCCTCTGGGCTACGTAAGTAAAATCTTTGATCAATGGTTGGATCACTGAGAGACCACCCTGAAGTCTCTCCTGTCTGCATTTAAATTATGTCAGAATCACTAGCTTCCTCCTGAGTTGCGGTGTGACGATGTGTTTGTGGTCTGCAGCTTACAGGATCCACATCAGTCTGAGTACGGTCAAAGTCCTGACCAGTCTGAAAGTGGGATACCACATAGACACCCGGAAGGCACAGGTATGCCAATCTAAACAGACCTGAAGCAAATCCAAATGTAATTGCATGACGCAGTAGCTGTGGATGCTGTTAGAAAACACGCAAAATGGTGATAAAGGCAGCACGCTGGCTCGGGTATTAGCACTGTTGCTTCACATAAAGAAGGGCTTGAGTTCGATCCCACCCCCTGCCAGGGCCTTTCTGTGTACTGGGTACTGTGGCTTCCCACAGTCCAAAGACATGCAATTAGTGAGGTTATGTTAATTGGAGAATCTAAACTGGTCATAGGTGTGACCACGAAGCTTAGCCTTGAATCGGGCTGGCGACCTGTCCGGGGTGTACCCTGCCCCACCCCTGCGACCCTGATGAGGATGAAAGAGAATGGATGGTTTATAAAACCTTATCAAAAGTCAGGTTATTACCCTCAGGTTTACTGTAGTCCAGTCTGACAGGTTCAGAGTCTGGTCCAGATCCCACCCTGTCCACAGTTAGTCAGCCTGATGCCAGTCCGTGGTGGGACTCGTTGATGTTTGGATGCTTGTGTTGCAGGTTAAGGGCACAGAGGACACGTACTGGCTGATGGGTCGAGAAGATTTTAATAAACCTCTTCCTGTTCCTCCAGACCTCGCCGGAGGGTAAGAACACACAGCGGTCATTATCGATTATCAATAAAGTAATCATTAAACTGAAACTCGCTCTCCACCCGTCTCTCTGTCAGGGCCAGCAACCATGGAATCAGCCTGGATGAGATTCCAGTCGACAGACGACAAAAGTTTCTGGACCGACAGAACAAGATGAAGAAGTGACAACACACACAGTGTCATCAGCTGATGAGACCCTCTCAAAGACATCTGAACCCTGGAGATCTTCAGCCTCCCGAAGGCTGTAAAGTCTGAGTGCACAAACCAATCATCATCATGGGCGCCAATTTCTACTTCCTGATTTAACTGGAAGTCCTCTTTGATTGGTCGCTGACATCGCTTCTGTTTGACTAGTGGAATTTGTCCCTCACACTGTCTGATGTTTTACAGTTGTATAGAAACTGACTGTTACCATGGTGACTGTGATGTGTTAGTGACCTTGAAATAGAACAAGGGTTGTTCATGTCCAATGAATGCTGGGTAAATGACTGTTAAAGAGTGGATGCGTGACAGATGTTGTGATGATCAGTAATCGGTTCTGCGCACTGACGCTGGCTGCATGCTGTCGCTGTTCCTCATGCTTCTTTAAAATGTAAATGTTCCATTAAACTCAAAGGTAGACTCAGTGCTTAAATATGGATTTTCCCGGATGCTCCTGAAGGCACCGTCTTCCTCAATAAGTCAATCAAACGTGCAGTTCAGGTCTATTTTCTTCACTACCAGCTGAGTTTCACATAATAATCTGTAAAGATAACACACAAACACCCATTGTTGTGTAAGTAATAATACTTTTTTAAAAACAAATGAAAAAAATACTAAAAAGAGTGAAAAAACAAACAAAAATGGAAACAATTTAGTTTAAATATTGTCTGAACAGAGGGCGGCTGCTGAGATGCTGTCTGCTGACAGGTGAGGGCTGAAACGAGCCACTGACTCCTTTTAAACCTCCCTCTCAGTCTGCATGTTTGTTTATTCCTTTTCCAATTTTCATTCGTCTCATGTTTTGTGCATTTTGAATTAATTTCCTTGTGCTTCCTCTTCTTAAATCCTATTTTTAAGCTTTTCACCTTCTAAATTCAAAAATGGATATTCTCTGGATTATTCCAGTTTTACGTTAATTTAATTAAAGTTGGTTTAAAAGTATTAAATTTTTTTGATATAACCCTTAACCCTCTCTTCTCCTCAGAGTGAATGCTAAACATAAGCAGCTGTACTCCAGTTAACCTGGGTTTCGATAATCGATTTTAGCTTGAATAAAGTGATATTGATTCATTAAATCCTGAATCAGTTTTTAAATATAAATGTATTTTGCCAGAAATGCCAGAATCTCAGGTTAAAGCTCACAAAACTAGATCCCAGATGTGAACGAATGAAATATTCTTATTAAATACTTAGTTAGATTGTTGATAGTTGATATTTAGTTGAATGTCCTGACAACAAAATCACACAAACATTTTCAATGGAAATCAAGCTTAGCAACCCATGGAGGTCTGGATTTGGAGTCACACTCAAAATGAAAGTGGAAAAACACAGGCCGATCCAACTTTGATGCAATGTTCTTAAAACAAGTCCAAATGAGGCTCAGCAGTGTGTGTGTGTGGCCTCCCTACAACACCTGGGCATGCTCCTGATGAGGTGGCAGATGTTCTCCTGAGGGATCTCCTCCCAGACCTCCACTAAAGCATCTACCAACTCCTGGACAGTCTGTGGTGCAACACACCTAAATGATGTCCCAGATGTGCTCAACGAGTGGGCCAGTCCATAACATCAACACCTTCGTCTGGCAGGAACTGCTGACACGCTCCAGCCACATGAGGTCTAACATTAGTTGTGTCCCAAGTCAGGGGCCTCATCCTCCAGAGGCATTTGAAGGCCGATCACGTCACAGCCAGGCGATGAAGGCTGCTCCAAATGCGGCCTTCATTTCCCCTGATTCGAAGTATGGGTCAGGTGTGTACTTTGTGGCCCAACCTATCCCAGAATTCATAGCGCTGCCTAGCCAGTTCAGTTTCTAACGATGGCAGCAGCTACAGAGACGGTAGAAATTGTTATTGTTAAGATATTAAAGTTAATGGAAGTTTCATTTTAAATATTAAGGTGATTTATTTTACATTCATTAAACTTACGTGACTGTAACTGCACAGTGCTGCTGGTTTTAACATAAAGGTTAGTTTTAATATTACTCTCATTACTCCTTCTGGGTCACAAAATAAACGTTTAAAATATTTTCAGGTGAGAATGTAGCTGTGTAAACTTCAAATATCTGCTCGGTTTATCAAGACACCACGTATTTTCAAAAGCGCTCCGACGTTTTCTGAGACATCTGTTACCCACCAGCTCGATAGCTAGCCAGGAGATCGAGGCTCAGTAGAGCCGTGAGAACAGCGAACTCCTTGTTCTTTAACCCCCCGCGGTCTTTGACTACTCAGGTTAAACGTAGTACATAAGTCACTTAGATAACTTAAACATGTTATTGTTTGGCTTTTTTCATTGTTTTATTTGTTCCTGAGTAAATCGGTTTGTTATAGTAACTTATAGTTTTCACACAGCTGAATAAACGTCAAACAGACAGCTGATCATCAGAAGTGTGAGATGATTGAGACTCTACGCCTGTGTCCTGTTATGTTTTAGATAGCAAGGAGCAGACGGCGAGTTTATTAAACTCCAGCGAGACAACGAACACCTTTTCGCCACTGTGGGCTGCAGGTGCAGCAATAGTATGCAGTTCTTACTCTGTTACGTGTGAGGCAGAGTGATGTTTTTGGTCTTGTGGTCCTAATTTAGTACAGTTTGCTGTGGATGCTGTTCAGGGACTAACATGAGTGGGATGTTCTCTTATATTCTGTCTGTTAGGGCAATTCTTATGAAGATGGGCCTGGTGGGAAAAATCACCCCTTTGCAGGCCAACAAAACAAAACAAAGTATGTACAGTAGTGTTAAAATATGTATTGTTAACTCTAGTCTTTTGAACTTATTCGTGTAAACCTGTACTGTTGCTGTTTTTGTCCATTGCCACTTGTGATTTCCTCTGCTGTTAGGATTGCAAGTATCCAGGGTCAGGCGAGGCAGTGAGTGGGAAGCCCACGGCTGCTAAATGGTGCTGGTCTGTATTATGGATGAGGTGTTAGGACAGAGCCTTCTACCAGGCTCCAGTCCTAATTGTCTCCATCCAGGAGGACACTCCAGGCCCAGTTCAGCAGTGGGCCAGCTGGAGCCAAGAGTGGACAAAAGAAAGACAGGAAGGATGAATTCTTGGAATTAATAAGAGAGGGCATGAGACTGCAAATGGAAACGGAGGAAAGAAGAGCCGGAGAATGGACAGGCTTCTTCACAGTCATGTCTCCCGGGGCCAGCTGGCTGATCCTTTGCCACTTTGCTCTCTGACACTGTTAGTAATCTAGGTGTTCTGTGATATAGCTCTTTCAAACTTGATAGACAACTATCCTCTGCAGTCAAATCTAGCTTTTACCCACTGCTTCTTATTTCTAAGGCTAAGCATTATGTAACACACAAGGATCTTGAAGCTGATTCATGCCTTTGTGACCTTCTGATTGGATTACTGTAATTCCCTCTACTTCTGTCTCCAGTCTGCTCCATAGATTGCAGCTTGTCCAAAATGCTGCGGCACACCTTCTGACTGCAACCGGCAGGTTTGCCTCTTTCACCCCTGTCCTTGCTGATTTGCACTGCCTCCCTATCAAATACCAAATTTAATGAAAGTATTGCTGCTCACCTTTAAAATCATAAACCATACAGTGTCTAGCTATCTTGTTGAGCTCCTTAGACCATACACCCCTGGAGAGCCCTCACATCATCAGCCCAATTACTCTTGGTACAGCCTAGATCTCGGCCTAAGACCAGAGGTGAGCGTGCATTTGCCCTGGTTGCACCTAATTTGTGGAACAACCTGCCCACTATCACCGTCTGGTATGGTAACTGCACCGTATCGGACACCCCTCTCACACACTCTTCATCCTACTGCTTTCTGGAAAGAGGTACTGGAGCATCCGGGCCCTCACGACCAGACTACCGTTCAGTTTCTTCCCCTAAGCCGTCAGACTCCTGAACACTCAGTGACTGGACACAAACATATGCACACCTTCATACACCAAGGTACTTTTCCACAATGCTCAGTCTTCTGCATAAGCCGCTGTCATTGTTGCACTTTTCTGTTGCAGTGTTGTGTCTGTATTTTCTGTTCTGTCTGGTGTTTCACTGTCTTCGTTTGTTTTTTTGCAACTTCTACACACTTGCACTTTATGTAGTCCTGTGTTGATTGTGTGTCATATGTAGCACCCTGGTACGGAGGAACGTCACCTCATTTCACTGTGTACTGCACCACTGTACGTGGTTGAAATGACAGTAAAGCAACTTGACTTGAAAAATGAACCAAGATGGAGCTGAATGCTTTACAATCAGAGACCAGGTGAGTCTCTCTCACAAACAGTCTATTTTTGTTAGAATTGATACTCGTGGATCTCACTCTGGTTAAAAATCCAGGTTTTGGATGTTTCATGAGCTGACTGGTGTATTTTTACCTGCAGGCTTCATACAGCGTGAACACTCAATGCTCAGACGGCCTCGAATGTTTATAATGTGGAAGAAAAACATACATCATAGTGCAGAGACTAATAATTACTAGAGATGGCACGATACCACTTTTTTATGTCCGATACCGATATCATAAATTTGGATATCTGCCGATACCGATATGAATCCGATATAGTGTTTTTTAATCAACAAAACTGTTTTTTAAATATCTTGCTGCATTTTGTATAAGTTCATACTCAAGTTTAAAACAACAACTACACTAAAGCTATTCTGTTATACCTGTATGCAAAAAAAAATATTTCATAGTTCAGCAATACTGATCAATCTAATAAACTTAAACCTACACCATCCTCCCTATTCTGGTATTTTAAAGAGTACTTAGCGTAAATATTAAGCAACCTAACTAATAGGGTTCCAACTCCCAGCAACAACAAAAATAAATAAATAAAAAATAGGGAACCACCCCTCACGCTCCACCTCATGATGCTTAATCGACGTAATCAACCTTAATTTGATGCAGTGTGAAAAAAATGCACAGAAATCAATTATTTTTCAAGAAATATTAAATAGATTCAACATCTTTCTTCAACAAAATTGCAGGCTGCACAGATGGTACCTTCCCAAAGGAAAAAGTACTATAGCTTACTAGGGTATATATATATTAGACTTAATAGTTACTATATACAGTAATGGACTTCTATTCATTTTACATCAAATTAAAACTTTGGGTGTCAGATAATTATTTATTAAAAGCTCGACATTTTAAATGAGAATAAGAAAGAAAAGTATGTCTTTGTGCCCCTTTTCCCTGTTAATGCCCTATCGGCCCCCCTGGCTAAACTTTGCTAGATCCGCCCCTGCACAGTTACCAGCCGTCAGCTACGTAGAAAAAGATCCTGGTGTAGAAAGTAATATTAAATACATTCTAACAACAGCTGATCAAGCTTAAACGTGCTGCTGTTGTTCAGCCGCTGGTTTCCTCTTTCTGGTGCAAAGTGGGCCAAAAACAAACTAGAGACACGGACTCGCGACAGAAAAGCCGATCAGCTGATCATTAAGCAGTTTCATGATTGAAGCAGGAGAGAGGCAGTCGCTCCATATATCGCTTGTTAAGCTTAACGCAGGAATGCTTTACAAACATTCAGAGATGGACTTACACACTTGCTTTACTTCTCTCGGGGATAACTTTGTCGGAGATGAAATGCCGGGTTGCTAGCGAAGCTCCAAATGCTATCCAGACCACCGACAGGTCCGGCATGCCACAGCCGCTCTATCACGTGATGCATACTGCTCCGACATGCTAACATTCTGAGGTGAGTTACGGCGTGTTGCAAGTTTTGTGAGGTGCTTTCGTGATATTTAATGGATCGGATTACATTTTTTATTTTTCTCCGATATCCGATCCAGTAATTTAGGTCAGTATCGGACCGATACCGATACGTAATATCGGATCGGTCCATCTCTAATAATTACATGTGAGGATATGCTGCTGTTGTCATGATGAGTGTTACTGTATTATAATGTATAATGTATTATAATACTAATGTTTTAATGATGAATAAATAAATATAAATAGATGATTATACTGTTGTTACAGTGGAACTGTATCACTAATTACAGGAATGTAAAGAGCATTTTAGGGGCTTGCTTCCTCCAGAAGACACAGGCTCTTCCTGACAACTGAATGAAATCTCAGCTGTGATGGAGCTTTGTGTGTGTTTGCTGAGTGTGTGTGAGAGCTGCTGCTTGCAATAAACTGAAAGTGTTTGAGGAACAAAGAGAAACAAAGAAAATCAGCTGATGATCCAGCAAAGACTCTCTGAGCAAAGTGACTGAATGAAGCAGATTTTATTGAGGATTGACAGAAAAGTGCATCGAGCAGGAGACGATTCATGTGGAAGACCCGAATACAGAGAATCTGAACAGATCAAGTCCAACATGAAAGGATCCAAATGTTTCCACTCGGCCTGAGCCATCACAAATATCCAGCATGAACACATGAAGAATCCGAGGCATCGTGTCAATGACATCCTCTGCACTCACTGAAAGACAACAACATGTTGGACTGTCTCTGGATCGTGTCAGTGACACGTTACTGTCCCACAACCAGTTTACTGAGTCAGCATGAGAGGAGCAGCAGGATAAAGCTCACACTGACAACAGTAGAACAACGTGACAGAAACACATGTATTTGTGGAGATAGTGACGTCAGAGGAGCAGGGAGCTGTTCTCACACACTGTTGTACTGATCGTTAAACAGCAGGGGGCGCCCTCACTGCATTTACAGCACAGCTGGCAGCTCTGCTCTGCATAATAACTGACTGTGGAGTTTATGTAGTAATATTTGTCATGTGCATAAGTACAAATATCTGTGTGAAATACATGTATATTAATAATAAGTATTTTTTAACATGAGAATTGATATTTTTAACTGGATAAAATATGAAAGCATACATGATGTTCCCGTCTTAGAAGGAGGCCCTCATGTCCACATCAACAATCAGCATCTGTGTACATCTGAACATGGAGCAGCATCAGTACCATCTGCCTGATGCTTCTTTACATGTTTCATGTATGCCAGAGGAAGAGTCTCCCAATGTTGGTGATGGTGTTCGTTTAAGCTTGCACTGCTTCTTCGGTTCCTCCATCCTCTCTCCTCATCTCCTCCAGTTTCTGGACCTTCTCCGTGTCTCCTTCCTCCTTCATCTTCTCAATCAGGAAGTCCAAGTGCACAACAGTGGATGCTGAATCAGCTTTCAGAGCGATTTCCTCCAGTCTGACAGCATGCTGGTAGGAGTCACTTAGCCACTTTTGCTTTTCTGCTGTCAACACTTTCATTTCCTTTTCAAGATTTTCCAAAAGACTCAATAATTTCTCAATTTCCATTTTATTTCTGTGATTCGTCTGCTTCAGAGCTTCTCGGATCTGTCTGATTTCTCTTTGTTTCAGTTCAACCAGCTCGAATCTGTCTTCCAGGTTTTGGATGCAGGCTTTCAGTCTGATTCGTTCATTTAACACTTCGGCTGTTTTCATCAGTTTTTGAGGATTAGATTTTCCCAACAAGTTTGTCAAATGATCCATGTTTGTCTGTGTAAGTTCCCATGAATTTCTAAAAATTGTGTTTTCCTCCATTCGCTCTTCAAGCTGGCAGTTATTAAACAGGAAGTGAACAGGCTGACTGTCCTCATTTTTGGCACATTTAATGTTTGCAGCTTCAAGAACTTGAAGAGGGTTTTCAGGTCTGCTTCCATCTGAGTGTGTGATCAGAGCTATGATGTTTTTCTCCAAGTTCTTTCCAAACAGAGACATCACTGAATCAAAGACGTACCTCAATGGCTCACTCAGTCGATTATCACTCACCTTCATCACCAGACCCACTGCATGAACTTCATGGACTCCATCCTCTGATTGAAACAGGTCCAATAATCTGTGACTGATGATGTCATCATGTTCGATCCCTCTGGTGTCTCCATATCCAGGAGTATTGATGATGGTCAGAGAGTAGGGCAGAGTTTCATCTTCAAAACCAAAGATCTCGTACACCATCACATCTGATGTCTGACTTCTTCTCTCCTCCTCTGCGATCATAAACCAGACTTCATCCTCCCACTTCACTCCCATGGTGTAGTTGAGCAGAGCGTTGATCAGAGTAGATTTTCCTGCTCCTGTTTCTCCCACCAGTAAGATGGTTCTGTTCGGCTTGTTTGGACGTTTTTCTCCAACAGTCACTCTTGTCAGAGTTCCAGTCTTCTGTTTCTTCGGTCTCAGCTGGTAGACAGCAGGAGGTCCTGACCTGATGAGAAAACTGTCTGAGACGATGTCTTCATGTGGTGATGAGATCAAACTGATCCTGCACAGAAAAGCATAGAAAGTCTTCAGCAAACATGTAAACATTATGAACAGGTTCCTGTTTAACACTGAAACCTGAGCTGATCCTTTTCTGCTCAGGGTCAAAGGTCACATACAATTAAACCTTTTTGTTTTTTCTTTTTTCCAATTAGATTCTTATTTGTGTCTGTCTGCTCTCCCAAAGCATTAGTGGTCACTCTGATTCTTTTTATTAGACTTTTATTTTCTCTCAACCTTTGATTGGATTGGCATGACATCATCTGGGTGAGCCATAGCTGCTGCTACCCTTCTCCCTCCAGTCCGTCACCTGCTGTGTCACCTATTGTGTCAGTGTCCGTCTCTCAACCCTTATATAGTCCCTGCGATGATGGGTTGGATGATAGGCACAGCTCTGTTTCCGGTGCACGTCTGGCTGACTTGGATGTCTATTTATCACATCTGTCTGATCCTGCCAAATCTGATGTCCGAGAGCTCATTAACAATTACCCAACTCTTTTTGGTGATATCCCCACTCAAACACACGTGCTAAGTCATGATATTGACGTGGGTGATCACAAGCCAATAAAGCAATATGCCTACAGAGTAAATCCCACTAAGCATGCCATAATGCAGCAAGAAGTCCAGTATCAGCTTGACCATGGTTTTGCCCTTCCCAGTAATAGTTCTTGGAGCTCACCATCATTGCTCGTTCCAAAACCCGATCAAACCTCCCGTTTCTGTAACGATTACCGAAAGGTAAACGCTGCTACAAAACCAGACTCTTTTCCACTCCCACGCATGAATGACCTGGTCGATCGTGTGGGCTCTGCAAACTTTGTGACCAAACTCAACCTCCTAAAAGGATACTGGCAAGTCCCATTAACCAAACGCGCATCAGAAATCAGTGCCTTTGTTACACCCAACCACTTTTTGCAATACACCGTCATGCCGTTCGGGTTAAGAAATGCTCTCGCCACATTCCAATGACTGATGAACACTGAGTTACATGGAGTCATAAACTGTGAAGTGTATCTGGATGATATAGTGGCCTATTCATCCACCTGGACTGAACACCTCAAAACTCTCAGTGAAATATTTGACCGTTTGCGTGATGCCTCTCTGACACTGAACGTGGCTAAGTGTGAGTTTGGAAAGGCTGTTGTAACCGACCTAGGGAAACAAGTAGGACAGGGTCAAGTCCTCCCTGTTGCTGTGAAAGTGCAGGCCATATTAAACTTCCCAGCTCCGCAGACGCTTCGGGAGCTGCGGCGTTTTCTAGGCATGGCAAGTTATTATCGTGGGTTCTGCAAAAACTTCTCCGAGGTAGTAGCCCCACTAACCAGTCTTGCCAGTCCAAAATCACCATTTGTGTGGTCAGAGACATGTCAGTTTGCTTTCGAAGCTGCCAAAGCTCTCCTTTGCAGTGCTCCTGTGTTGGCCGCCCCTGATTTCGCACGTCCGTTCAAGCTTGAGGTGGACGCCAGTGCTTTCAGGGCTGGTGCAGGAGGATGGAAATGGCATTGACATTCCAGTCTGTTTCTTTTCCAAAAAATTCCTAAAACACCAATTGCATTAAAGCACGATTGAAAAGGAAGCCTTAGCCTTATTGCTAGCCTTGCAGCACTTTGAAGTGTACCTTGGGTCCAGTCCTGTTCCAACTGTCGGGTTCTCTGACCACAACCCTCTCCAGTTCCTAACTCGGATGCAGAACAGCAACCAGCGCCTTATGCGCTGGTCCCTACTCCTCCAGGACTTCAACATTGAAATCCGGTACAAAAAGGGCTTAGAGAACGTCATGGCTGATGCCCTCTCTAGGTCTTGAATCAAACATTTCATTTGGGGTTAGATATTTGATTTTTGGGTGGGGGGAAGTGTTATGATCTAATGTTTTCAGTGTTTGCTTTATGTGTGAGTCCTCCCACCAGAGGATGGCTGTGGGTCTTTTCCCTTTCTCTCTTAGGAGGTGGACACCTTGGCGTGCCTGCTGAGTAGCTGGGTGGAGTCTCTTCCTGTCCTGGGATTGGATAATTGGCTAATCACCTCCAGTACTTAACTACCGGATGACAGCCACCTGGCCCCTTCTCTCCTAACCTCCACCATCCAACAAAGAACCTGTGTTTCTGATTTGTTGCTGTGTAGAGTGTCTTTGCCAAACTGATCTGCAGGTATAACCTCGTGTCTGTGTGGCATTAGTACCTCAATTTTGTAAATAGCTGTAAATAGTTTTGTCAAGTAGCAATCGTGTATTTTGGTCACCTTGTATATATCCTTCACTGCAGCAGCCTAGTAGGCGTGAGAAGCCATTTTTGTTGATTAAGTTTTCTCCTGTTTTTCATGTAAAAAGTTAGGTAAGTGAATTGTCTTTTGTTTGGTTTTCATTTGTGTAGGAAAGCGTAGGGACCATTAGGGAGTTTTTGTTATTTTTGGCACTGCTCACTGCTGAAGCAAATAAATGGCTGCTTAGCACTTTAAAAGATACGACTGTTTGTGTTCTTGCTTTGGTGGAGCGGGAGTGGGGCCAATTTCTTGTTGCGTTCAATACACGCCTAGACAAAGAACGTAACAATACAGTTTTAATTTCATTTTTATTTTCAGTATTAGAATATTGGGATGATTTAAAAATTTGGTGTTAAAGTTAGAAAAAAGTGACACTTTATATCTATACTTATTTATTTTGTTTTTATTTATTTATATTTTACATTTGTTTTATTTTTATAGTTGGACTCTATATAAAATGATTTTAAATTTCTTTTCATTAACTAAAATAGTTAACAATAACCTCCAGCTGTAACCCTCTGTCTGTAGTGAAGGGGCTGGCCTCAGACTCAGCACTGCTCAGTCTGAGGCCATGATTTCCAGCTGGAAATGGTTGAAGTGCCCATCACAGTTTGGGGATGAGATGCTGGACTAAATAACTTTGCAGTTATTTATGTGTAAGAAATGTTTGGAATCATGTATGACTTTCGTTCCACTTCTCACGTGTGCACCACTTTGTGTTGGTCTCTCATGTGGAATTCCAATAAAATTGATTCATGTTTGTGGCTGTAATGTGACAAAATGTGGAAAAGTTCAAGGGGGCCGAATACTTTTGCAAGCCACTGTATATCTCGTCAACCAATCAGGCCATTGATCAATGGCCTTTGATCAGTGGTCATGAGAAATGCATATTAATGATCATAAGCTGACCTCCCAGCCCACTGTTCCTCCAGTGGGCTGGTTTCAGTCATTATGCAAATGTACTGTTTATAAGATTGAAGCCTGCAGTCAGCTGAGACTGAAGAAACCTGGATGAATCACGAAACGTTTCTCCCACTGAAAACACTACGTCCAGATGAACAGAATCAAACTTTGGGTAATAAATCCATGTTTGAATATCACTTTATCTTTGAATTTGGAGAAAATGGAGAAAAACATTGTAGCTCTCATCACACACTCAGATGTAAGAAACCCTAAATATGCTCTTGAAGATTCAAAAATTAAATGTGTCAAAAATGAGAAGAATCAGTCTGTTCACTTCCTGTTCAATAACTGCCAGCTTGAAGACGAGAAAGAAAAATACCTGAAACTAAATTTTGGAAGCTCAGAGAGTTCACAGCCTTCCTGAAGGAAACTACACCTCTAAAGCCAGAGCAGCATTTAAAGTGTTAAAGGAAAGAATCAGACTGACAGCCTGCATCCAAAACCTGCAAGAAAGAATCAAATTCACTGAAGTGAAACAGAGAGAGATGAAACAGAGTCAGGAAGCTCTGGAGAAACATGACAACATGAAGAATGAAGAGGTCACTCCATTTGTTGCTGAAGCTTTTAAACATAAAGAACCTATCAGAGATGCCTGGGCCGGGTTTGAAAGCAGCTGTCAGCTGTACAGTCTGTGAGGAGAACTGTCACTATCCTGGATGCACGGTGCCCTTAAATCACTGTGAGGTCTTTAGAGATGGTCTCTGCACGTCATGCACCAACAAGTGTCCTGCATCAGTGCATGTGAAAGGAAAGAGGAGATATGTGACCAGGATAAGGAGCGGTCAGGAGAACGAACCACCAACAAAAGAGAAGGATGTTCATTTACTTGGAAAGGAAATGAAACTGCTGACAGCAGAGAAGTCCCAGTTTCTGGATGAGTCCTACCAGCATGTAGTCAGACTGGAGCAGATCGCTCTGAAAGCTGATTCAGCATCCGCTATTGTCCACTTGGACTTCCTGATTGAGAAGATGGAGGAGAAAGGAAACACAGAGAAGGTCCAGAAACTGGAGGAGATGAGATGGAGAGAGGATGGAGGAATCAGAGCACCTCTGAGGTATGTCAAACTGACACTCACAGAACAGTGACTGTAAGAGATAGAGGTTCAAAGGATTGCAGAAGTTCACCCTTGGAAATTTCAGCAGCAGCACCAAGGGCAAACTGTCCTTGTTGCACTTGGATTTGACTCTATTCCTCCTCCTCACCATGATGATTATCATCATTATTATCATCATCATCGTAATTGATGTGTTGGATTATAATTCTGAGAAGTATTTGGACGTCCAAAAGTATCCTCGGGCAAGATGCTGAACCCCAGGTTGCTCTCCGATGTTACAATCAGAGTGAGCACTTGGGTAACAAAAACAACAAAGTGCTTGTATAAATGGGTGAAAGAGGAAAGTTGTATGAAGCAGCCTAAGCAGAGAAGCCCAGACCTCCCTCTCCCCAGCCACCTCCTCTAGCTTGTCCGGAGGAACACCAAGGTGTTCCCAGGCCAGCCGAGAGATATAATCTCTCCAGCGTGTCCTGGGTCTGCCCCGGGGCCTCCTCCCGGTGGGACACCTCACCCAGGAGGCCTCCAGGAGGCATCCTTATCAGATGCCCGAAAAACACAAAAAAAGGCTCCTTTCAGTGTGGAGCAGCAGCTGCTCTACTCTGAGCCCCTCCCGGATGGCTGAACTTCTCACCCTATCTCTAAGGGAGAGGCCAGCCACCCTTCGGAGGAAGCTCATTTCCGCCGCTTGTATCCTTGATCTCGTTCTTTCAGTCACTACCCACAGCTCGTGACCATAGGTGAGGGTAGGGACTTAGATCGAACAGTAAATTGAGAGCTTCGCTTTTACGCTCAGCTCTTCACCACGACGGACCGAAAGCCCTCTGCCACTTGGCTGCACCTAGAAATCCACCCAGACTAAACTATTCTTGATTTTTACTGAACAAACAAAAGTTCATGTACAAAAAGGGGTGTCGACTTGGAGACACTGACTGATTTTGATTGAGTGACCTCACCGTGTTTCAAGGAGAACCCATATCTGGACCAAGCCATGAAAACATTCAGATCATACCTTTGTTCTTTCCCATCTCTGAAGTTTATATCATAGAGCGTGCTGACTTCTTCTCTGACTTTTGTCTCCAGCTCGGCCAGGGTCTCCTGAATCATAAACTGGTCACTGGTTACAGTCACAGCAGACCAGTCCTGCAGCTGGGGCTTATTGTAGGTAAGAGGGAGGACGTTCTCCAGGAAGCTGAAGGGGTCTCTGATGAGCGAAGCTTCATGACACTGCAGCTTCTTCTTCTTCATGTGTGTAATCTCTGCCTGCAGCTCATCAATAAAGCTTTCTGCCTCCGTCTCATTTATTTCCTGCTTCGTCTTGATCGCCTCAGACAGTCTGGTGAACTCTGTCTTTATGTGCTGCACCAAAGCGGTCATCACCTTCCTGCTGTACGATAACGCCTCCTCAGCTTTACTTCTGCTGGTCTTCACTGACTGTTGAAGCTCCTGGATTTTCTGCTCACGCTCCTGGATCATCTGATCCATGCTGTTATTTTCTAATCTCAGCTGGGATTTCCTCATTTCAGCCTCGTCCTCCAGACTCACTGTTTCATGTGTTTTATGGTCACTGCATTTACAGGACCGACACAGAAACCTTTGATCCAGTCTGCAGATCAGCTCCAAAGGCTCACCGTGATCCCGACATATTCTGCTCTCCAGGTCCTTAACTGGATCGATCAGCTTGTGTTTCTTCAAAGCTGAAATCCTCTGATGAGGCTCCAGATGTGTTTGACAGTAGGACACTAAACACATTAAACAGGACTTCTGGGCGCTGACCTTTGACCCTGCACAGATGCTGCAGAGCACGTCTTCATGTCCTGCTCGTTCAGATGAACTCAACAACATTTCTTGAGCAGATTTTTTAACCTTTTCTGCCATTTCATCAATGACAGGGTTAACCCGAAGCAACGGCCTGGTGTAAAACGTCTCTTTGCACAGTGGACATTGGAGTACAGACAGGGTGCTCCAGTAGTCTGTGATACAGTTCATACAGAAGTTGTGTCCACAGGGAATCGACACAGGTTTAGTGAACACACTCAGACAGACGGGACAAAGAAGACTGTCCTCAGACACCAGAGCCAACGCCATGACTGCAACATACAAGCAGAGCTAATATTAGCAGTGTAAAGTTACTATAATCCTCATTTATCATTATCAGAGTTCAATATACAAAAAAGCAAAAATGAAACTGAAAAAATGCGACTGTACCTTCTGTATGAAGTCTTCACCAAGACTGAGCGGTCAGAAACAGGCTCTTCTTCTTTTTAGTTTCTACTGACACACTGACCACATCGTCTCCAAGCACTTCCTCGTTTGAGTAGAACGAATGAACTCTTTAGAAAACAGACCATGAAGCCCTCACAGGTTAAACAGGTTCACTGGGAAGCTGATCGGCATGACAACTACAGCTTGAATATTCATGAACATTTAAGAACAAATGCTTAACACGAGCTTGTCTCACATGCTTAAGAGGAAAGTAGAAACTGAAAGCCACAAAAAGAAACTACACTGGCAACTCCTGCGTTAGCCTTTAGAGCTGTGTCTGCATTAATTAGTCACATGAAAAATAATTAAGAGAAAAATTAAGACATCAGACTGATGGAAAATCTGAGCAAATAAAAGCATCTGCATCAGAAATCAGAGTCGTGGTGATATTCTAACATGAATCCACACACAGCAGCGATCCACACCGTCCAGGGGCTGTCAGTGAAAATGAACGTCCCTCAGAGTGAAGGACAGTGTCCAAGAAATAAAAACGTTGTTTGCTCTTTAGGACAAAAATGCAGACTGAAACGTTCCTAAAGAAGTCTGATGAATAACTGGAGCAAACTGGAGTCCAAATTTGTTTGTCTTAGAAAAGTTCCAGTATATTTGAGTTGAACCTGTCCGAGAGTGTCACATGCAGAGTCCTGACAGAGAAGCAGGGTGTGATGATTTGGGACTGCAGGAGTCTGGGAGATGGAACCATGCATTCCTGCAGAGAACCCAAAAACATGAGACAGGATGAATCTCAGTCTGCAGAGGACTAAGGCTAACTAGACTCTAAATGAGGAAACACTGTAACTGTTCAGTTTACATGACATGTGATTAAGAAGCCCCTTTTGAACGTGGTCGGGTTGCTGAACTGTCAGCGATGGCTGACAGGAGACTTTACTGAACGCAGTGATCACAGGACAAAACAACTTAAAGCTTTTACACACATCACATCTGACACAAAGTGAGCTGCTACACAAACATGCTAGGTTGGCTACAGTGACAGTTTCTCCTGCAGGCTGGACTCATGTGGACCACACATACCTGGACTTTGGTTCTGTGTGTCTGTAACGTTTGTAAAGACTAATGATGGAGCTGAACTGATAGAAACAGAAAGCCCTGCATCAGTGCGTCTGTGTAAATGCCATTCTCTATATGAGGCTATGAATGAAAATGAAATGGATTCAAGTATAGTGATACATTACACAGAAGACTGACATACTGTCACTGACTGCAGGGCCTTAATGCACAGGTTTATTTCCAACGGTAAGGACAACAAGTGCAGATATCCAAACAGCATATGTCATTATAAACAAGCTTCAGCACACTACAGGGACAACATCTTCACACTCAGGTGTTTTCAGTCCCACTGCAACACTGCAGCCATGCAGTCTACCTGTAGAAACATAGCAGAGAGAATGGTCACAAGTCAGGACTGCAACATTTCATTATTCTACCATCCACTGTAAGTGCTGTTATTATTGCCATTTAAGTGGTAGAGCTTAGTAACCACACAAAGTGGCAGAGCACATATATTACCGCGCATAACAGCTGCCAACACTCTGCTGACTCAGTGACTTCAGAGTTTCAAACCTCCTTTGGCATCAACAGATCACCATGCCAGCAGGAGCTTCATGGTTCCCATGGATGAGCAGGTCCTGCAGGTGCACTGATCGCTGGCCCAGCACGCTCGTCTACTCAGCCTGAAAGGTTCCAGAGCAGATTGCCACGTCAGCAACAACACCAGATATGATCATCAAGAAGCTTTACTGATGCAATGCTGACTAAACATGAAAAAGCACAAACAAAGCGACTACAGTGAAGTCAGTGAACACAAGTATAGTGTAATATCTATACTGTCCACTTAACCAAGAGGCAGACTCAGGATTTCCACCTTAAAGCCCAGGCCTGCACTTTGAACTGCTGGCACACTGAGTCCCACGAACCTGAAGTTCATTACTGGTTTCTATGCAGGTAGATCCCAGAGCCATTATATGCTTCATAAAAGCCTTTTAAAAGTCTGTATATGAGCTGACAGAGAGCCGGCGTATGCACTCAGACTGCACTCAGACTGCACAGCTGGTTTATAACACTGTCGGGTAAAGCACACGCTGAACACCACAGTGATAAGTGAACGTTATCCCAGTGTGTCTGTGTGTTTGTGGGTGTGCTGAGCACCAGCTTACAGCCATCTTCAGGCCTGGTGGGTGTGTCACACCTGCCAAGGAGATCCACTTCCACCTGGAGCTGATCAGCCTCGTTGGGGAGCTACTTAACAGTGTGGCTGAGCGCTCCTCGACGCTGGACCGTTCCCATCGGTTTCTCAGCATCTGTTTGAAGTTGGAGGTGCTCACGGCTGCCTTCGTGTGTTTCTGAGGAGGATCTGCAGAAACGAGGTTGTACACAGGGAACAGAGACACGGAGCACGGGCGCGAGGACATGAAACAGGAGATGGGAGCGCGCAGGGATTTATTGTTTACCTTTTATTTTACTTTGCTGTAAATAAAGACACCTTTTCATCGTAACGGTCCTGCATTGTGGGTCCTGCTTCCCCACATCCCCAGGCCGTGACAGTTTGGGATTATTGTCCTACTGAAAAACAAAGCCAGACTCTTTCCACGTGATCTTACTCAGTGGATCAAACTTCTCTACCTTCATAATTCCATCACATTTGGACAAGAGTCCCAGCACAGACTGGTTTGACAGATGGCTGCAGACTCCTCCTCTGCTGTGCTGAACACATCTATGCACACTGAAGACGAGCTGAAGCAGAGATGGATCATATTTGCATTCAAGTATAAAGACATGTTTTTTTAATGTGTGTGTGGGCTCCAAACCTCTGAGACAACATCTCTGCACTGAGACAGCTGGACTTAAGGGCCGGGGACGCTTCAGCAGCGACTCTATGTCTTTAATAGCTTTCACAGTATTTTTCATGTGCATTTCTTCATCATGCACTGAAAGTATGACGCTTTTCTTCTGCCTGACAGTTTCATGTAGAGTCAGAGATTTAAAAGCAGGACTAAGACCCACTGAACAACAAACACACACTATACTGACTGACACATTCAGCAGCCAACACAAGTAGTCTGAAAGCATTTTATTCGTTCCAACTACAGCCGCCAACCAGATATATGATGCTGGGCCCTGGTGAACAAGCCCAGCAGCGCCTGCACCAGGACCAGGAGCTGCTGCTGGCCTTCCCACTGCCTGGGTGTTTGGTCCACAGCTGAGAACAGGAGAGCTCCACACACCACCAACCTCAGCAGTCTGAGCCATGGTGACCCTCATCACTCAGGCCGCTCACACACAGACTATTCAGGCTTTTCCTTGGAGCACGTCCAAGCACCATCTAATATGTGCCTGTGTCTTTATTTTGTGTACATTTGTCTTGTTTTGTATAAAACTTTATTGCACACATTTCTCCTGTTTGCTATTTATTCCTGCTGTGTCCCATTTATGTTTGATCTCAGCATTGTTGGTGTGGAGCACACAGAATGACACAGTTACACAGTTACACAGTGAATTTACGTTTTTTGTTATATTTACAAAACATCACAGTTGTTGTCTTGGTCGTATCATTTTATTTTGTTGTATTTATCTGCCTTAAACGCCGGTCTGTCTGACATTAAACCGTCCGTGGAGCAACAAAGGTTGGGGAGCGCTGCTCTAGAGATCTTTCTCTATCCATCTATAGATCTATATACATACAGGGAGTGCAGAATTATTAGGCGAGATGTATTTTTGAGGAATAATTTTATTATTGAACAACAACCATGTTGTCAATGAACCCAAAAAACTCATTAATATCAAAGCTGAATGTTCTGACATTCAAAAACAAAACAAAAACAAATCAGCGACCAATATAGCCACCTTTCTTTGCAAGGACGCTCAAAAGCCTGCCATCCATGGATTCTGTCAGTGTTTTGATCTGTTCACCATCAACATTGCGTGCAGCAGCAACCACAGCCTCCCAGACACTGTTCAGAGAGGTGTACTGTTTTCCCTCCTTGTAAATCTCACATTTGATGATGGACCACAGGTTCTCAATGGGGTTCAGATCAGGTGAACAAGGAGGCCATGTCATTAGTTTTTCTTCTTTTATACCCTTTCTTGCAGCCACGCTGTGGAGTACTTGGACGCGTGTGATGGAGCATTGTCCTGCATGAAAATCATGTTTTTCTTGAAGGATGCAGACTTCTTCCTGTACCACTGCTTGAAGAAGGTGTCTTCCAGAAACTGGCAGTAGGACTGGGAGTTGAGCTTGACTCCATCCTCAACCCGAAAAGGCCCCACAAGCTCATCTTTGATGATACCAGCCCAAACCAGTACTCCACCTCCACCTTGCTGGCGTCTGAGTGGGACTGGAGCTCTCTGCCCTTTACCAATCCAGCCACGGGCCCATCCATCTGGCCCATCAAGACTCACTCTCATTTCATCAGTCCATAAAACCTTAGAAAAACCAGTCTTGAGATATTTCTTGGCCCAGTCTTGACGTTTCAGCTTGTGTGTCTTGTTCAGTGGTGGTCGTCTTTCAGCCTTTCTTACCTTGGCCATGTCTCTGAGTATTGCACACCTTGTGCTTTTGGGCACTCCAGTGATGTTGCAGCTCTGAAATATGGCCAAACTGGTGGCAAGTGGCATCTTGGCAGCTGCACGCTTGACTTTTCTCAGTTCATGGGCAGTTATTTTGCGCCTTGGTTTTTCCACACGCTTCTTGCGACCCTGTTGACTATTTTGAATGAAACGCTTGATTGTTCGATGATCACGCTTCAGAGGCTTTGCAATTTTGAGACTGCTGCATCCCTCTGCAAGATATCTCACTATTTTTGACTTTTCTGAGCCTGTCAAGTCCTTCTTTTGACCCATTTTGCCAAAGGAAAGGACGTTGCCTAATAATTATGCACACCTGATATAGGGTGTTGATGTCATTAGACCACACCCCTTCTCATTACAGAGATGCACATCACCTAATATGCTTAATTGGTAGTAGGCTTTCGAGCCTATACAGCTTGGAGTAAGACAACATGCATGAAGAGGATGATGTGGACAAAATACTCATTTGCCTAATAATTCTGCACTCCCTGTATAGAAGAGCGTGTGTGTGTGACGACACAACATTACAGCAGCATCTTTTTCTTCACTATGTTCTGCAAAAAGAAGCATTTCCGTGTATACTGGACCAAAGTCAGGTGATATTATCTGGGCTCTTCCCTGACTTCACTTCTTGATCCTGATGGTCAGCTCCGTGGACATATTGGTAAATGATATGAAATCACTGCGAGCAGGCTTTCTGTGACTGTCCCACAGCCTGAGCATGACGGCTTTAAGCAGCACTTATGAGTGAAGCTGGAGAGCTGGTGACACAGTGCGAGTCACTCTGAGGCAGCGTTTCAGTGTCACCTTCTCTGTTCAAACGTGCAGTGAAATCACAGCCTGAATGTAAAAACAAAGAGCTGCCCTCTGCTTCTTCCTCAGCTACAAACACAGAGACAGGAAACGTCCCTCTGCTGAGCTCCTGCTGATCAAACTCCACATGTGTGAGAGTTTTCCAACATTTCCATCAGCATCACAACTTTACACCATAAAACGCAACAGCAGCTTGTTTGTTGCTCTGAAAATGAAAGCCGTGAATGTGAGCCCACATCCACCCTGAGCCTCCACGTTCTCATTTCTGTTAGCTGCCTCAGAACTGGAGCCACTCTGACTCAACGTGTCCTCAGCTGAATACAAGCGCGCTGATCCACACAGGTATGCACACAGGTGTTCACTGTTCGTAGACTTAAATTACACCTTTCTTGGCTACTACTTCAAAGCACATCTGTCCTGCGTGCTGCACAACAACATTGAATATTTAGTATTTACTGCTGTTTACACTTAGCTAGATTAATGCGATGGTGTTGTGTTTAGTATGTTGCTTTGTTTTTTTTGTTTTTTTTGCTTCTATTCTTCTCTCAACAGGTGATCCAGGAGATTTTTTTTTCTCCCCCCTTTCTCACTGTCCCTCTCCCCTTCTGTTTTTCCTTTTCTTCCTCTTTCTCCCTTTCCTATCCCTCACTCATGTCTGTCCCGTCTGTAATATCTGAAAATAAAATATAATAAATAATAAAAACAAAGATCGACCAAATGGACCAATACGGCAATGCCACGATGGTCCATTTGGCAAAGTTCAATTCAATTCAATTTTATTTATATAGCGCCAAATCACAACAAAAGTCGCCTCAAGGCGCTTCATAGATACAGAGAAAAACCCAACAATCATATGACCCCCTATGAGCAAGCACTTTGGCGACAGTGGGAAGGAAAAACTCCCTTTTAACAGGAAGAAACCTCCGGCAGAACCAGGCTCAGGGAGGGGCGGCCATCTGCTGCGACCGGTTGGGGTGAGAGAAGGAAGACAGGATAAAGACATGCTGTGGAAGAGAGACAGAGGTTAATAACAGATATGATTCAATGCAGAGAGGTCTATTAATACATAGTGAGTGAGAAAGGTGACTGGAAAGGAAAAACTCAATGCATCATGGGAATCCCCCGGCAGCCTACATCTATTGCAGCATAACAAAGGGAGGATTCAGGGTCACCTGGTCCAGCCCTAACTATATGCTTTAGCAAAAAGGAAAGTTTGAAGCCTGATCTTAAAAGTAGAGATAGTATCTGTCTCCCGAATCCAAACTGGAAGCTGGTTCCACAGAAGAGGGGCCTGAAAACTGAAGGCTCTCCCTCCCATTCTACTTTTAAATACTCTAGGAACAACAAGTAGGCCTGCAGAGCGAGAGCGGAGCGCTCTAATAGGGTGATATGGTACTACAAGGTCATTAAGATAAGATGGGGCCTGATTATTTAAGACCTTGTATGTGAGGAGCAGGATTTTGAATTCAATTCTGGATTTAACAGGAAGCCAATGAAGGGAAGCCAAAACAGGAGAAATATGCTCTCTCTTTCTATCTTCTCTTTCTACCATATCACCCTATTAGAGCGAAGCGCTCTAATAGGGTGATATGGTACTACAAGGTCATTAAGATAAGATGGGGCCTGATTATTTAAGACCTTGTATGTGAGGAGCAGGATTTTGAATTCTGGATTTAACAGGAAGCCAAAACAGGAGAAATCTGCTCTCTCTTTCTAGTCCCTGTCAGGACTCTTGCTGCAGCATTTTGGATTAGCTGAAGGCTTTTCAGCGAGTTTCTTGGACATCCTGATAATAATGAATTACAGTAGTCCAGCCTGGAAGTAATAAATGCATGAACTAGTTTTTCAGCGTCACTCTGAGACAGGATATTTCTAATTTTAGAGATGTTGCGCAAATGGAAGAAAGCAGTCTTACATATTTGTTTAATATGTGCGTTGAAGGACATGTCCTGGTCAAAAATGACTCCAAGGTTCCTCACAGCGTTACTGGAGGCCAAGGTAATGCCATCCAGAGTAAGAATCTGATTAGATACCATATTTCTAAGATTTTCAGGGCCGAGTACAATAACCTCAGTTTTATCTGAATTAAGAAGCAGAAAGTTAGCGGCCATCCAGGTCTTTATGTCTTTAAGACATTCCTGCAGTTTAACTAATTGGTGTGTGTTATCTGGCTTCATGGACAGTAAATCCATTGGGTATCCTTGTTGGTCTTCAGACAACAATTCTGATGGCTAAAGAACCAAATGGGACAGGCAAAAAAAACAAAAAAACATGTCCTCAGCCACAAACACCAATCCTGTGGTGTTTCATGCATTTTAGGTCTGCCTACTGCAGCTCTCACCCTTCACATGAAGACTTTGGAGATAAAGGGGACGTTCCACTGGAGACTATTATCCTGTTATTGGACAAATGCAAACATGCATGCAAACTGCACAGAGACCAGGTGGTGGATCCAGACTCAGACCTTCTAGCTGTCAACAACTGCAACACTGTGCTGCCCTGTTAACCAGGTCCTGTGGACAAATACCATGAAGTGTATTTGTTAAAAGATGGATGTGGTCGAAAAATGGAAGCCAATGTGGAAGTGCCTTTAACCTGCAATCTTTCTACCAGCCAGCAGGGGGCAGCTCTGAGAGCTGCAATGAGCCTTTCCCGATGAGTCTCACAAAGTCGTACAGTCTTGTCTTACTTTGCTCCTCAGTCACTGAATAACACAGCTCACACAAACACTTCTGTAACTGCTCCTCAGAAACCTTTGTTGTTTCCATGTTGTGTTTGATTTCGGGTTCACTTTGGATTCCTTTGTTTTTAAAACCACCACAGCCTGTCTGAGTGTCAGTGCTGACCACGTCAGCCTGGGGTCACTTATGAAGGCAGTGTTGACCTGACTCACATCTTCTCTGTCACAGGAATTATCAGCTGCTCTTTCACTCGTTGCGGTCTTTAAATGAGACTCCTGTCAAAGAGCAGCATAAACACAGGGATAAATCGTGAGCGTGTGATGAGCTGCTGTATGGACTGTACTCACAGTGAGGCTGGAGCCCTGTGAGGTCACTGTGAATGACCGCCCAGAAGCCCAAAGCACTGGGATAATGGGCAAACACAGTGTGACAGTAGCAGCTAAGCTAGGTTGAATAAAAAGAGTCACATGTTGCTTAAATTAAAGCATCAGTTTTTTCTTCCTTCAGCAGCGATGTCCAACTCTTTCAATCTTGGCTCATGTCTCCATGGTTACCATTACAAAACTAACCCAACGGCCAATCAAAACTGATGACGACTGATGACATCATCTAGTCAGAATAAACAAAGCTCAGTCATCAGCATGTCTCTGCAGTGGTTCCAGTGTCTCCTGTGTGTCTTTGCTTCATGCTTCAGTTCTTCACATTCAGTCAGTTCAAAGTGGTGCAAACGGCAGTAGAGACATGAGAGATGTTGTTGGCAAGAGAAAATCTCCTTCACATCCCAACACGTCCCAAGTGTAACCGAGGCCTGCCGATCCACAAAGACAGCAAACCAAGGTCAGAGCTTACGTCCACCGACCAGCCAGCTTCAGCCTTACTGGGACGAGGCAGACCAGTCGATATTAGCGTTCCCCAGTGTGCATGCATCACATTTATAAAGGCCAATAAATGAAGATTTAAAGTAAAGTGGAGACAGCAGAAAGTCTCAACCATCACATGGGTTTGATACGATATTTATTCACCAGTGGGCACTTTGCAACTTCCTGTTATCAGCAAGTGTTTGTCACGAAGCCAACGACTCGTGCAGAAATCCACGATTTGTTGGGACGATCAAACAAGTATCAGCTGGGCTCCATCGATCTATCAAATCACTACAGTAACCTGTCAGTTATTTCTGACAGCAGCAGCAAAGCATGCCTGCATGTCTCGCTGCTGCACTGATTAATGGACAGCTCGCCGCTGCTGTCAGCAAGAATATACACAGAGCTCCATCGAGCTGTGGCTCGAGGCCGTCCCCACCACAGGAAGACTGTTTCCAATAAACTGGAGGCATTTAGGTGGAGCATCAGAATCCCGTCAAATCAAAGAGGTGGGACTTGTTCCCAGAGCTGGATGCTGTGTAACCTCCTCACAACACAAGCTGCACAGCAAAGGATACAAAAACCTCCTGTTGACTAAACTAAACCCTCCCAACAGCAAAGACAGCTGCTGTGCATGAACGTGTGCACATTGGTGAAAGCTGCTACAGCGCAGCACTGTCAGCACTGCAGGAAAGGTCCTCTCTATTTTCAACAGAACTGCACATCACAGGTAAAGTAATGTGTTCATGGAGACGCCATGTTGGATAGCTCATCTCCAGCCTGTCGAACCATTACTTGAAAACATGGAAAGCCAAATATTCCTGGACATGTTTTTGGAACATGTTACAAGGTGCTGCAGCCGAGTAAATGCAACAAAGACATCTTCAACCTCGGACTGAGAGCAGAAATGTGACAGTTTCCAGAAACATCTTCAAACTGGCCTCACAAAGACACGAGTGCACACAGACTGGGATCATCTCCATGTTCGACTCCATGTTAAACCAACTTCATTGATCCAGACACCACAGCGGCTGTCACGTCCTCCCTGGTCCCACAGGCTGCACACAAGAGGCTCACCTCTGCTACCTGCTGCTCCACTCCCCTCAGGGTTTTGGCCACGCCTCCCATTGGTCAGCAGGTGAAGGTGAAGCCTGGGACATGGAAGCGTTTACAGCAGAGCTTCATGGGCCTGACAGCGTCCAGCAGCAGACTGAGGAGAGAAAAGAGACAGAGTTCAAACATGCTAAAGTTTCTCAGCTCATCTAAACAGGTTCTTTTGTTTTAAACTCAAAATGAAAGGAGTGAGCACATGTTCTCCCTGAGGAAGAACTCAAAGCTGAGGAAGACGAGGATCTCCACCCACTCACAGCCCCTCTCCTGACCTCCTCCCAACAAACTGACCATTTGAACTGAACCTTTAACACTTGTTGTCAGTTCTTGTGTCAGTCAGCACATCTCAGCTGTTTTTCTATGCTTCTGAATGTCTCCCTGTGATTGGCCGTTCACAGAGACATGTCTGACTACATGAATCAGCTCTACGTGTACGTCTCAGGTCTTTGCTGGATTCGTCTTCCCCTTTCTTAAACTCATGCCTTTCCCGTACTGTTCTGTACAGCAGTGATGAGCACAGTGTGGAGCTTAAAGTGATCGTGGGCAGCTCGAGTGTTGTTATAGAGGGGTCAAACCTGTGGTTGCTTCATCAGTGTGGACATTTAAAGATGGATGCAGACTGCATGGAAGTAAGATGTTTGACTGCTTTTCTAAACATCATATGAAGTAAAACATTTACTCACACATGAAACATGAACACTGTGACATCAGCAGCTGCAGCAGTGCATGAATAAACAGACTGCACAACAACTCTCCTCATTCCCAGCTGTGCCTGCTCGAGCCAAATGTCCAGCTCCAAATTCTCCTGACCTCCTGTGGAGTTTGTGTGGATGACCTGGAGCAGGGTCCAGAGTCCAGGTGCAGGAGGCAGTGCTGGGTCAGCCACTGTGACAAAGGGCCCCTCCTCCACTGTGGGAGTCATCCAGGGGCTCCAGGACAGATCCACAGTGGGACCAGGGCTGATGCTGTAGTCACAGCAGGGACCTGCAATCAGCTTATTTCAGGACACATCACTGCAAACATCTGCTCACCTCCACAGCTGTGTGTTGGGTTGAAATACAACACATGCAAACACATGTATGACTGTGTGACACAGACTGTGCAACAGTAGCAGGTAGTGCACTACATTTCCCTGCAGGCTTTGCATGCACAGAGCAGCAGTGTGTGTGCTGCTGTCCTCAGTGTGTCTAACACCAGCATTTAAATAACTACTAACATTTCTTATCACTTAGAACCAAAGACAGAGCAAGTTCCATCCAACTCTTCCCCTTCCTGCTGTTCATGTAACAGGAGGTGAACACGCTGGGATTAAAGGTTCATCTCATCAGTAACAAAGCAAACATGCCTGTGATGTGAGGTTCTGCTGTTTCCACAGTTACAGCTGGTACCTCAGTGCAGCCCTCACTGCTACAATACAACACCATCACATAGACCAAGCCTATTCAAATGGCGGCCCGCGGGCCAAATGTGGCCCAGAAGCAACCTGCGAGTGGCCCTGCCTGTGGTCCTGGCAGAAACACAGAGAAAACGCAAAAAAGTAGTTAATTTAAAAAAAAAAAAAAAATTCCTACAGCGTAGTGTAGACTGTGAATGCAACACTCCTAGTAGCCTAGCAATATTTAACCCACAATGCACCGTGATGTAAACATATTAAACAATCATCATAATATATGATGCGACAACAGCATGTCTTTCTCACTCCAAAAGCGCAAAATTGACAATGAAAACTGTCGGTTTAACCCTGCCTGGACTGACAAATACTTGTTCATTTTACCGAGTTCAATAATCTTACAACCGGAGTTGTACTACCATGGTGAGGGTCCTGTACAGCCCAAGAGAGAGCGGCAGCTTCCCTTCGTGTTTGCTTCTTGGCGAAGAAGAAAAGGCCTTTCACAGATTCTGAAACAGCGAAATACTGCATGCTGGCCGTGGTGGATGCGGTGAAAAGTGATGAAAAAATTAAAGTAAGTGTGACATCTGCTATTAAAAACGTACCCCTGTAGGACAGTTCAAATATTCGTAGAGTTGAAGTTCTGGCGTCAGACGAGTTTGAAATGCTGTTAGATGACCTGAAGAAAACTGATGTAATGTCTATAGCAGGAGATCACAGACAGAACTGATAATGCACAGTTGTGCATATATGTCCGTTTTTTGGATGGGAAATTGCTCGGCTTGCTACCGTTAGAGGGACACACAGCTGGCGAAATGATGTTTGAGAAGATTTCAGCTCTTTTTGAGGAAAATGGTCTGGATATGAAGCGTGTCTGTATACTGGTGACGGATGGGGCTCCATCCATGGCAGGAAAAGTGAGTGGTCAGCGAAATATTTATTTTAATTTGAAAGGGAATTATCAAAATGTTTTTTTGTTAATATTATTGTTTCAAATGTGCAAAAAATAGTTTAGTTATAGCTCCCTTTTTTTTAAATGGACCTCTTGGTGTGCATTTGTGAGAGGTCACCAGATTTACAGGGGAATAGGAATAAAAAAATTACTTGTTTTTCAATACAGTTGTGTGGGTTTGAAATTGATCATGATCTGCTGCTTACTGGCTTCAAATAAAATATCTGGCCCAGATAAATTCCTCGGTTTGAAAATCTGGCCCAACTAACTTCGTAGTTGAATAGCCATGACATAGAGTCTCCACTGTGACAGCAGCAAAGACTGTTTGAGGCTAACTGGCCGTTACAGTCGGCTGTTACAAAGTAGCAAAGCTCATTCAGTTACTCTGAACCAATAAACAGTTTTTGTAATCTTTGCAAAATCGGTTTTAAACTAAATGTAATGAAAAATAACCTGTTCCGTTTAACTTCTAACACCATTAGACTGTTTTAGCCTGTTGGCTGACTAATATGAAAACAGATGAATGTATGAATGTTATGTTACAGTAACAATGATCTGCAGCAGCCTGTAAAACAGGAGGAGGAGTTACTGGAGGTGTCATCAGGTTGGGCTGAGACGTCTCAAACTTACAGTGCTGTGTTTCGTTATTGATCACAGGGCAGTCCAACCAAAAGGCTTCACATGGCTTTAATACTTTAAATTGTTTTCTATTCTCATCGTCATCACATTTAGTCTGCAAATTCACAATTTGTCTTAAATCCTAATCTGACTTTCTGAGCCTCCACAGGTGAGTGGGAGTGTCCTGGGAGCTTCTGAATCACTGGAATCGATCCACATACACTGTGATCACAGCGTGTGGTCAGGTGGGGAAACTCTTATTACACTTAAACTCAGCTGCGTGGTTTAACGTTACAGCTCTCGTCATCTGTCTGACTGTATTCGCTCATCGATCCTCTGTAAACTCCAATGTTTACGCTTCTCTCAAAAACAAATGAATAAAATCTGACTGCAACACATTTACAGATGTACGAGAAATAAGACTGACATTAAACTCAAACAAGAGTCCTTCTGTTTCAGCATCAGCTGGATTCAACACTATTATAATGCATTCATCCATTCACTGTCACAGTTCCTGAAGTGCATCGTGTACACAAAGCAGACAAAAGATCCTGCAGTGGTTTTAAGGCCAGCACAGGTCAGAGAGTGCAGACTGTTATTAGCATCGCAGCAGATTCAAACATTCGGGGCAGGGGTCACATAAAATAGTCAACATTAGTGCATTCAAGCAGCTCTCCGACCCGCCGCAGAAGGACGAGCACTTCCAAATAGCCTCTCTATTAGAGGTGGGAATCACCATACATCCCACGATACGATATTATTGCAATTTTAAAAAAATATTTTGCGATATTCAGATTCTGTACATAAAGGTAAACTTTATCAATATTCATTTTATCTAATATCAAAGTCTCACACTCAGTCTTTCTCTCATTTCAGTTTTATTGTTGACAAACTGAACGGTTTGTATTACAGTCTAGTCCAACTGAACTGAAACCATCTGGTACAATTACAGCTATTCTGAACTATGCAATTTATGAAAACTATGCAGCCCCTTCAGCAACTGAAGAATTTGAAAGTAAATTAAAACAAAATAATTTTACATTAAATAAAAAAGTTTTAAACTTAATTAAAATAAAACATGTCTTAAATTAAAATAAGTAAACTGTCATGTTTATTGCTGCCAAAAAACAGTTAAACACATTTGGACAGCGTCAGGATTCTTGCTCAGAAAAAGGATCAACATGCTCTGAAGTCAGAGCACAAAAACCTTTTTTGTAACAAAATATCGATTTCTGCTGTCCCTGCATCGATACATTATTAGCAAACAAAATATCACGATACTACACAGTATCGATTTTTTCCCCACCCCTACTCTCTATCCTATGGCTGGGATTTTACCACAGGTACACACACAGCTGTGTTAACGGGTGCAGACGAACAATGCAACTGAACTTAATAACAAAGTTCAAATGACACAATTGTAGGGCTGCCACAAACGATTATTTTGATAGTCGACTAGTCACCGATTATTTTTGCGATTAGTCGACTAATCAGATCATCATCCATTGGACGTAAAACTACAGCTTATTGCACCAGCAGCATCTGCTCTTATATAACTATCATTAGCTTACAGCTTTAAGTGTTTAAGGTCTGTGCTAACTAAAAATAAAGACAAGATGATAGTTTATTAAAGTTTAATGAAATTTGCAGATTGTTTCGGTGAAGTTTAATAAACTCCTTGCTATCTAAAATATAACAGGACACCGGAGTATATTCTCGAGCATCTCACACTTCTGATAATCAGCTGTCTGCTTGACGTTTATTCAGCTGTGTAAAAATTATAACTTTAATCTCAGCCAAACCGATTTACTCAGGAACAAATAAAATACTAAAAAAAAAAAGCCAAACAATAACATTTTAAGTTATCTAAGTGACTTATATATCATGTTTAACCTGAGTAGCGAAAGACGGCGGTGGGTTTGAAAACGATTTGCCGGGAGTCCGGTGTTCTCACGGTGCTAGTGACCTAGCCCCCGGCTCGCTATCGAGCTAGTGGGTAACAGACGTCTCCGAAAACGTCGGAGCGCTTTTGAAAATATGTGGTGTCCTGATAAACTGAGCAGATATTTGAGGTTTACACAGCTACATTCTCGCCTGAAAATATGTTAAACGTTTATTTTGTGACCCAGAAAGAATAATAAGAGTAATATTAAAACTAACTAGCTGCCGCCATTGTTGGAAGCTGCACTGGGCCGCGCTATGAATTCTGGGACACAGCTTCTTCTTCTTCTTCTTCTTCGGGGTTTAACGGTAGCTGACATCCTTGTACATGCAATGCTGCCATCTTCTGTTTCAGTCCGTTATTACACTCTTAAATCCTGCTACTTATTCCTGCGTCTTTTGTGATCTTACAAAGCTTCAAACGACGCGTCGACTATTAAATCAGTCGTCGACGATTTTGATAGTCGACGTAATCGTGACTAGTTGACAAATCGTGGCAGCCCTACACAATTGTTCTTTTCTTAGTGCAACACAGAATGACTGATGTCTTATATTGTTAAGATATCAGGTTGGAAAATGTTGAATCAAAGGTTTAAATGACCTCCAGAAAAGTTAGACAGTGTTGAAAGTCCCTGAACACAGACCTGAGAGGGTGAAACAGCCAAGGAGAGCTACTGTCTGAGGTCAAAGGTCAGACTGTAAGAGAGTCGTCAGGTTCATATAGCTCCATAACCCAAAGCTGCCCCTCCTCACATGGAGACATGGTGATGTATCTTCATCATCCTCTGTATCCACTGACCCTCTGTGCACAGGTACAAACTTTCAGCCTCTCTGCTACACCTGAGCTCATGTTCTCATTTCTCATTGGTCCATCCAAACATTAGAAATAACCAGTAAAAACAGTGTTCACTGTTTCTACTCCAACATGTCCTAAACTGGACCTCAGGTCCTGTCAGGCTAGTCCTTACAGCAGTGTGTGACCTTTAACCTTATTCATTCATCATAAATGTCTTTAATGACACCTTTAGTCCTTCACAGCCTCCACAGAGTGCTGTTGCAGTTATTAAACCCTTCTTTAAGCCTTTTCTACACCATTAAATAAACCCACCATATTATACTGGTCTGTGACGTCACTCAGCAGTGAATCCTTTAAACCTCTGCATCGCTGACTAACAGGACCAGTTTACCGAGAGCGCCCTCTAGTGGCCAAACCTAGCTGTTACACTTGGCAGCGGTCGGCAGCTTTGTGCTCCGTGAAATAACAAAGTGACATTTCCACGACAAACTTTCACAGCAGCCTTGTTCCCTCATCGACCAGCTGCTAACGAAACGTTTGTGACTCACAGTTAAACTTCAACAGTCTTTTTACCTGATACTAACCAATCAGCTCCCTGCGCATTCAAACTCCCGCTGCTGCTGCTGCTGTGCGCTTTACGACACCTGGTTTACGGCACCGTGTCGTTCTGTACCTTTCAAAGTAAAAGCATCAGGTCGGTCCAAGCTGCAGCAGAATAATAACCACTTATGAACCAATTTACCAAAAATGAATGATGTCATTTACAACACTGAGTTTGGACTTGAACGGTGTTTTCAGTGTTTTTGCCTCCAGTTGAAGAGTAACGCTGTCAATGATGGCAGAAAGGCACGAAAGCAGAGAGGAAACAAACTCAGCACAGACCAGGCTCAGGGAGGGGCGGGGCCATCTGCTGTGGACGAGAGACAGGTTAATAACAGATATGATTCAATGCAGAGAGGGTTTTTTTGTTTGTTTGTTTGTTTGTTTTTTATGCAGGGAGGTCTAGTGAGTGAGAACGGTGACTGAAAAGGAAAAACTCAATGCATCATGGGAATCCCCCAGCAGCCTACAGCTATTACAGCACAGCTATGGGAGGATTGAAGTCTATTCTTAAAGGTCGAGATAGTGTCTGTCTCCTGAAAACTGATGGTTTGTGTATATATTTATGCTTATATTCATATTCTCGTATTCCCCTTTATTTTATATCCTAACTCTGTGCTATGCTGTCTGTGTTCTGCTACGACAAACTGGATGTCATGGAGGATAAACATAAAGTTCTATCTCTCTATTAAAATCCCCCAAAATAAATGAAATGTAAATTTCAGGCAGACATGTTTTTAAAAGAGTCGCTTAAATGGAAAAATGTCAGCTGGTGGGAACGAGCCTCATTAAGACCTCCAGTGACTTTGTTGTTGTTGTGTTTTTAAATCCAGCCAATGGGAGCGTCTGTGGATATCAGCTGAGGCTGAACACAGGAACACCATCACATGTAAATACACAAAACACTATCATTAAATAAGGATCAAATCGACATGCCAGAGGTCAAAGGTCAGTCAGAAGAGGTGTGGTTAAACACTGGCAGTGCAGCGATCAGCATATCCAGGAGCAGCAGGTCAGAGGGGGCGGGGCCATGCCAGGACTTATTTTAAGTGAAGTTAAAAGTGGAGCGACAGCAGCAGTCACACAGAAGTAACCAGCTCTGTGTGCCAGGCTCAAAGGTCAAACAAGTCCTGCAGCTGACCCACACACAGACTTACACTGATCCACAGAGAGTGATGAATCCACACATCACTCGGCTGGAGGAAGCGGGGTTTCCACACCATCCAATCAGAAACCAGCGTTGACGCTGAGACCCGGGTCTGTGACAGGAAGTCCATGAACAGGCAGACCCTCAGCAGCAGGCTGACCTCTGACCTCTGAGACAGAGGGAGGAGTTTGTGTCACCAGGGGGCGCTGCAGCATCGTCTGAGAGCTGTAAGAACAACACCAATAAACAGGAAGTGAAAGTCACACTTCAGCAGACCGCCACCCTCTGCAGGAAGCTGAGATAAGAAGCAGCCAATCACAGAGCAGAGAGCTGTGACTTCCTGTTTTTGTACTGTGACAACAGCTCCTGGACAGAGAGCAGCTTTCTAAAGCAGAAAGAAACACTTGGTCCCTCCGTTGAGGGACGATGCTGTGAATGTCCAGGTGTCATGTGACCCACCTGATGTACAGAGTCAGGTGCTGCTGCATCCACACAGATCCATGTGAAACAGCTGGATCATGTTTGCTCTGCTGGAAACAGAAACACTGATTTAAATGAACCTGAAACACTTCATGTATAAAGGCTCGTGCACCCACTGAGCTCTGCTCTCAGATCTGTGAGGCTTTAACAAACAACAGTTTAATCATGTGCAGCATCTTCTGTCAGTGTGGAAGGTCTCACACTTTCCTGAGTGTTGAACCCTGAACTCCATGTCAGCCTGGATATAAATACAGACCTGCCAGCTGTGATAGGCCCCTTGAACTTTCCCACATTTTGTCACATTACACAAACATGAATCAGTTTTAGTGGACTTCCAGGTGAAAGACCAACACAAAGTGGTGCACACGTGAGAAGTGGAACAAAAATACATGACTCCAAACATTTTTTACAAATAAATAACTGCACAGTGGGGTGTGTGTAATTATTCAGGCCCAGAATGAGCAAAGATTTCAGTCTGTAGCTGTGCACAGCTGGTGGAGACAGACCCTGAAACACTGGCAGCTGGAGCTGCAGCTGAAGCTGCTTCTACACAGTGTTGACTCAGGGCTGAATAATTTGCCTCTGATGGAGTTTCCAGTGGTGAACATCTGGCATCCTTGAACTGCTCGTCTCACAGGAGACTCAGCGAGGACGCCTCTGGTCTGCTCACATTATCTCCACCGTCTCCACCCACATCACTGACAGCCCCACCCTGTCTCTATCTGCGACCGTTCACCCACTTTAACTAAGGTGGAGGTTTCATCAGCAGCTCCATGGTGGAGTTAAACTGTATTTGTCCGTTTACACAATAATGGTCCTCTAACTCACACACACACACACACACGCACGCACACACACACACACACACACGCACTCACACACACACACACACACGCACGCACACACACACACACACACACACACGCGCACACACACACACACACGCACACACACAGCAGTCCTCCTATAACAAAGTCAAACTGTCAGTTAGCAGACGTGTGATCTCCACCCACGAGCTCAGAGACCTCAGAGTGTCTCCACCCATGAAGCTGATCTCTGCTCACAGATGTTTCACTCTGTGTGACGTCTTTAACAGCTTCCTCTTCCTCAGCCCTGCACTATTTTTATGCATCTGTACTCCTCCTCCTTAGTTTCAGCTCTTGGGCCTTTTTTCACTAGAGACTGTAAACGTGATCGTTGGGCTTCATGTCTGTGCTGAACACTCATTTAAGAGACTCATGAGATTCATGAGACTAAAGTCATCTCACTGTGGTCATGTAAATATAATATGGCCAATATTAAAGTTATCATATTAATCATTATTAGCTATTACAGCAGTGAGCAGTGAACATAACTGTGTCTGATAGAATGAAGAGTCGACTGATATATGAAATATTCAGACCCTGTCATACCTGCTGTAAGTCACACAGGACAGACATCAGAGCCTTAAACAGGCTGATGTCTGCTAAATGGGTCAAACTGGGCAGAAACACAAGAAACAAGCTGCTGTGTAACCTGTAACAACAAACCCACAACACAAATGTGTGTGAGAAAATGATTACATACTGTATGTGTGACAGAGACACGAGATGTTAATATGTAAAAACATTTAATCTGGTTCATACAGCACTAACATCACAACATCAGGGGGATTATATGGATACATATGACACTGATGGAGGCAGCTGACAGGAAGTGTGGGTGTGGCCTCAGGGAGCTCTGAGGTCAGAGGGGGTCTTTCATGATGTTTGATGCTTCCTGACAGTCAGCAGCTTTGACCTTTGACCCACATGAAGCTAACATGTGACAGGACGCTCCGTGGAGATCCATCAGCACAGCAGAAACACGCTCGGGGTCATCATCATTATAAACTTCTAATGTTAGACAAACAGCTGCAGAACATCTGGCTGAGGTTAGTTAGCTGTTAGCTGTTAGCAGAGGAAGGCCAAAGCAAAGCTGCATCTTCATCTTCCTCAGGGCTGAATAACAACAGATACTGTATACACACAGGCTGCTCTTCATCACCAGCTCCTCCTCCTCAGACTGTTTCTTCAGCAGTCAGACGCTCCTCTTCATGGCTCCTGTTCCTGAGGACACAGAGGACAGAGCAGCTCAGCGCATGTGTAGCTGACGCTGAAATGTTTGTGTGGGTTGCCATGACAACACCAAAGTGAATCTGAGATCGTTATTGTTTTCTATTTGTTTTCTTTATTTGCTTCTCATGCTTGTGTACATTTGCAGTAGGAAAGGTAATCTATGAATCCAGTGATATATCCTGCTTATAAGAAATGTTTCTGTTAAAATATTATTGTGAAGTAGTCACTTCCTGTGAGTTGCGGGAACCGGAAGTTGTGCGCGGGAGAGACAAGACAGAACGGTAACACGGCGGACTTTTCGGAATATACAACTTTTCTACTGCTGGTTTTACAAGGCGTACACGGTAAAAAATCATTATGCTGTTATTTGTTTAACACTTGTGCACCTTGTGAAAGGAAATAAGTGGCTGAGATGAATATCATATGTGCTATCGATATTATTTTACTTGTTTCTAGTTTTCACGGTGCTCCATGATTGTGAGAGGAATAAAAGAATTGTGGACATCAGTACGAAGCGTGGATTCTTTCGACCAGAGTAGAAACAGCATGTGTCCACAGGACGATGTGTCTGTCTGCAGACGGTGACAGGGAGAGGGGCGGAGCAGCTGAAGGTGAACGGACACCTCCACCCCAACAATCTTAGCACAACCAACCATATCAGTATAAACAACGCTGTCTCATCCTGTAACCTCACATTAAAATATGTTTTAGAAACTGGATGAAAGAGAAGGAGGGAGGGAGAGGACTTGAGGATGTAATACAACGTCTTAAAGACACAAAGAGCTGGATGACACCCAGCTCTGTCTGTCCATGAAGCCAGAGGACACACACCAATGAGTTAAACTGCAGGAATGTCTTAAAGACATAAAGTCCAGTGTTTAACCACTGAGAGCTGAGCTCAGCTGAGGTTTCAAAGCTGTGATATCAGCCGCTGATAAACTGCTGTGTTCTGTTTCCAGCCGTCATCTGTAACCCAGGTCAGCCACTCTGAGGGAAACACAAGCTGCAGCAGCTCTGAGCTCAGGAAGCTATATTTACTTATCTCGTGCACAACATTGTGCCGTCATTGCTGCAGCTGCCACCTGTTACCTGTGACCATCACCAGGTAACGTGGGCGTGTTTGCTGAATCAGCAGCAGGTGTCAAACAGCTGACAGGTGAGCAGCATGTATGCAGGTAGACTGAGGGCCTGTCGAGCTGATCGCTGGTGTCCTGAGGAAAATGTTTATGTTAGAGAAACACAAGGACACGAGAGCAGGTGGAACGAGACGACCGTTCGGTGAAAATGATGCAGATGCAACATCTGGAGCACACAAATCTAACCGGTTAACGTGAAAACCAGTTAAACTGGAACCCCGGAGCTGTGAGCTCGGTGCACTCTGGTTCTGTGGCAGCTTCATGTGTCAAAGCCAAACACATTTTATTTTGAAAGGTAAAACTGAAACTGACCAGCATCACTCAAACACACACACATTTGGACCATTACTGACAGAGGTGACGCACTAAGTTCATTTACTTAGGCTCAGAAGGTTAGTACAGTAATCAGATTACACCTGCTCACATCAGGTGAGTGAGAGCTACCTTTGAGTTTCCAGCAGAGGAACAAAACCAAACCCAGAACCAGAACCAGGAGAAGCCCAGAACCCAGACCTGCTACGACTGGGACCACGAGAGAGGAAGGAGGACAGGTGGATGCTGGGAGAGGAGGGGAGGGAGGACACGTAAGAGGAGGAGCAAAGTTTGTGGAGGTGCTTGGAGGAGGAGGACAGTGAGGGGGAGGAGGATGGATGATTTTGGGAGGATCTGGAGGAGAGATGACGAAGATGGTTCAGTCAGTTTATTATCAGGTCACAATGTTACATCATTTTTTAAACAGGAAGTGATGTCAGTGTTCTGACCTCTGACCCTCAGAGAGCTCTGAGGAGACTTTCCACCCTGTTCAGTAGAACAGTAGAGACCTTCATCAGCCTGCGTGATGTTAGTGATGATGTGCTCTGGTTTAGGACCAACAGAACTTCCTTTAATGTAGAAATAAGCTCTGACTGTGTCACCATTCCTCTGTCTGCAGCGCAGAATGACATCACTTCCTGTCCTCACAGGAAGTGCAGGGATCTCCAGGATGACAGCTTTATCTGACCATCAGAGACAAACAGAGTTAATGAGAGCAGAGTCACACAGAGACAGAGACACAGCTGGAACATCTCACCTGTAGTGTCTGATTGGACACTGAGGGAGACTCTGTCACTCTGCTGTCCAGAGGAGTCCTCACACCAGAAGGTTTCACTGGGAGCAGAAAGATCCACAACACAGTAGGAACCAAGAAGCCTCCCAAAGCCTCCACAGTCCTCAGTGGGTCCTCCTCTGCTCCTCTTCACTGTCCATCCATCAGCTGTCTGTCCATCATCAACACAACTCAGAGACACTAAAGATCCACTGAAGACCTGCTGAAGGTTTGGACTGACAGACAGAGACACTGGAGGACACACAGAGGTGATGAAATCATAACTATGTGTTGATTAAAGTCTAATATAAGCACAGTGCTGGTGTGCAGGGCTGTTAAATGCTGCTGACATGTTATACACTGTTATGTCTACATCAAGCTTTTAGCCTCATAATAAACAGATATTTGTGTTTGTCTTCAACATTCAGATCTTAGAGATGATGTGTGCATCAGCAGCATCACTAATGGAAGCACTTTAAAGAGGAAAAATCTCCCTTATCTCAGCTGTGATCTTTGGCTTTCAGAGGAACAAAGTGTGTTTTCTGTAAAGCTCAGATGGAACTTGGAGGACTAACATGCAAACTGAGGCTGTGTTCAGGACTCTGTCACACTGGTGATGAAGAGCGGCACCAGCAGAGTGTGCACACACAACGCTCTGTGCTAATCACACATTCATTTCAAGAGTTTTCATTTACAAATGTTTGAGGAAATGGTTCATCAGCTCTGACTGTAGAGAAATGTTAGAATATGAAGGAGCTTATTTATTGTAATTCAAGCTCTTCAAGTCCAATGAATCACCTGAACAAAGGTAAGTGTTGAACTGTCACACACACACACACACACACACACACACACACACACACACGCACACACACACACACACGCACACACACACACACGCACACACACACACACACACACACTCACTCACACACACACACACACACACACACACACACACACACACAGTAAGTGTATTTGTGTTCTTGTTGGAGTCTCACTGATTCACTTCATCTCCTCACCTGCAGAAACAGTCGGTGCAGACAGCAGCAGCACACACACACCTGCAACAGGAGGTCAGAGGTCACTAAAGGTCAGAGGCTCCACCACCACCTTGTGTACCTGCACAGGTGAGGAGCTTCTTTCTCTGTGTGAATGTGACCAAACAGTAACTGCAGTCATTACAAAACAACATGACAGTTAGAACCGTTAGGAGGGAGCAGAGTGTGAGCAGAGATAAGTGACGCAGAGATAAGGAAATGCTGCAGGCGTTGTGATACTGTATCACAACGCCTGAGAGGAGTCTCAGAGGAGAACTGTAGCTCAGAATTAAACAAGTTTTTTTAAGCAAAACCATTAACGAATAATTAACCACATGTGCTTAATCAGCCAACGCCTCGGAGGACAGCAGGGAGAATTTGAATACTCTCCAACAACTGCTGCTTCAGAGAGATAGTTATGAAGAAAGACCCGTCCAAGAACTAGACACCACCCTCCAGAAGAAATCGCCCAGTAGACTCTCCTAGTACAACATCGTCGGCTGGCAAACACAATCTATAAATGACTGTCCAGCTTCGGTGTGAGGCTGTGGAGGAGATTTTACACCATGACTGTAAAGCCCTTTGGGAGTTCAGCCAGCAGCAGGTGGAAACACTCAGTGATGAAAACACCTCACCGAGGGACCTGGTCAGCTCTCTTACTGAGAATGTGACCCGGCTTCATATAGAAAAGAAAACAGACTGCCATTGATCTCCAGGCCACGGATCACTTTGTGTGTTTGTCACACTCCAGCCTTTGATGACTGTAAGCCTCAAAATGCTGCACAGCCCATATTAAAGCCGGCACTTCTTCCTTAACCAATGAGCAGTATAAATGATAAGAGTTACTGTCGCAAGGAAACAAAACATCAGAATGATTGAATGAACGACTCCATCATCACCAGTCTACAAAGAAACAGCCCCAGCATGCACCTGCAGCTGGAAGGCCTCACCACATGAGGAGCAGAAGAAGTCGCTTCCTCAGGTCGAAGTTAATGGTAGAGCTGAGCAGATGTGTGAGAGGTGCAGATAGAAACCCAGCATGCCCAAGAACTGCATCAGGTCTGTTGTAGAGATGGAGGGGAAATGATCAAGAGCACACTTGGCCCACACAGGGCTGATATTCCCAACCTTACCCTGATCATGGACTGACTGGCATTTGCATTTCATGCACTTCTCACAGCGAGTACAGCACAGAGTGTGTGACCAACAGAACAACTTGAGCCCACTTTGTCCACGCAGTCGTCTATATAAGGCCACATGTAGCTCACACAGCCTCCAGGTTTAAACACAAACAACGATAACACAACAGCAGCAGTGATGGGCAGCAGGAGTCCTTCATCAGAGCAGCTGATCAACAGACTGTGTAGCTGCTGAGTTTGCTTGTAATGAAACGTGCTACATAAATACACACAAGTATCCACCATCACTGAGCTCATGCTCACAGGTGTACACAACCAGCAGCTGGTCACACGTGTGGAGGGATGAGTCTCAGGAGCTCAGTGAACTCCAGCGTGGTGTCTGTGTGCGATATGGGTGGAGGTCTCAGCTCCGTCAGTGTTAAAGCTGGAGTTACAGCACTGAGCTGACCGCACCCCTGGCTGTGTGTCAGGGGGAGGGCTGGCTATTGTTTCTACTTCCTGTTTGTGTATGAGGCTCCGCCCCCTCCTGGGGTTTTTGGTTCAATCTAAAGAGGCTCAGTGGGAACTTCCTGTAGCTGCAGTGTGAGATTGTTTGGGGGGATGTTGCATCTATTTCAATAATAAATCTTTTGGAGGAATAAACCTTCCTTGTTTAAGCGTGGGCCGTGGTGTGTTCTCCTTTTGCTGGTGACGTCGTGATGTTTTCACTAATTAAAAAAACACACTATATATGTGTATGTACAACACAGTCATGTAGTAGGTTGGCAGTATGCTTGTGCTGTGAGGTCTAACTCTATGTGTAGTGTATTTATTACGTACATTTTAGACACAGTGTCCTTATACACTGAAAGCGCGGGCCCCGCCCTGCATGGAGGCCTCGGGGACGAGCTTCACATGAACGAGCTCGATGACAGAATAATGAACGCTTTTAACAGCAGAGGACGTTTGACTCACCGCTACTTAGTCTGTATGAAGCCACACCCATCTCTGTGTGTGTGTCTGTGTGTGTTTCTTACCGATTAAGAGGAGCATGATCTTCATCAGCCTTCATGAGCCTCACTGACAGCTGACATCACCGACCGCTCTCAGAAACAGATCCGTTACTCTGCACACAAATAAAGACTTTCTCCTCCCTGGGCCCTTCACAATAAAAGCTCTTTGCAGTGTTGGAATCAAGATAAAGACAGACATATAAATGTGTATGTTTATCAAGGGAAACATGGAAGCAAGACAGAAAGAACAAGGTGGAGGTGAGAACAGGGGACAGGTGCTCCTGCCCAAGTAACATGATATAACCACACATGCAGCCCAGACATAAAGTGAACCGAGTCATTTATTTAACTACAGCGTCGGAGCCAAATCACCGAACCAGCCACTGGTTCCCACACTGACACTGAGTGTTGACTGAACTGAGCCTGTATCGACAGCTGTAACGCACAAAGCTACCTGAGGCGTTGCATTCTGCTCTCAGCTCAGATGTCCTGCTTTGTCCTTTCGGTACATCAAAGCAGCTCATGTTGCTTCTGAAGAAGAAAGAAGCGTCAGAGACGTGGCGTTCATGGTCCCAGTGTGCCAGTCACGGTCACACACTGCATGTGGTTTTCAAAGCAGCACGCCTGTTCAGCATAAACATCAATACATGGATCAAAAACGTTGAAATATGTCTTCCTGTTGGGAGATGTGTAATGTTACTGCGTGCTAGTGTTTGTTCACTTCTAGTTTGATGTCCTCATCACCCCATCATACTGTTTTAAAAAGTGTTTGGAAGTGGATGCAGAAGCACATGGAGCGGGCTGTAGTTCAATTAATTAGTCTTTTATGTTTTTATTTCATTGTTCCATAGTTTATTTATGTTTCTGGTTTTATTGTGATTTTTATCTGTGAAAGTGCGACATAAACACATTACTCTTACTTTCCTATGATAAACAGCTAGATGGAGCCACGTGGCTGTTGTAACTCGACCGAGCCTTTACAGCAGAGCCCACAGAGACCAAACTCACAATTAGAATAAGGACAGCTGTCCTCACATCAGCAGGAAACCACAGGAAGAAGAAGAAGTGAAGCAGAGGCTAAAAATACTGCAGGGCTGATAGAGAGGAAGCTGATGAGGGTGTGGTAGCAGATCACTCCTGTCACCAGCATGAATGTTATCACTAGTGGGCCTCATGTTTATTGCACCTTCACAGTGGACCTGTTGTAGAGACATCCTGTTCAAGGGAGGTGACTGGTGGCTGTAGCTTTCCTTAGAGTGGGAGGAGGTCAAGGATGAGCTGGACTGAAGGTGTAGGGACGTATGACGCGCTGTGAAATGTGTTTTGTGTGACAGTGGGTATATGTGAGGGCGGTGCTCAGAGATCAGCCTGGTGTTTGGAGTGTTTCCCTCCACATTGCAGTGTGTTCATTAAACCCACTTCAGTCATGCTCACCGAGGTGTCTGCAGGTTATTTTAAATCTTCCACAACAAGGCTGACAAATGTTCTTAGAGACGTTTTCCACTGCAAACATCAGCTTTGACTCTCAGTGGAAACATGACCGTGTGTAGATCAGTGATCAGGTTCATGGTTGGACTCAGTCGGAGTGTTTAAAGAAGAAGCCGAAGATACCGAGTGAACATTTCTCCCTTACACTTTGTCACCTCTGGGTCAAAGGCAGAGGCTGAAATCTGAATATCAAGCTGTAAATATACCCACCACACCATCATCACACAGATGTAGCTGTCAGCATCCTACATCATACGATACAGCACAACCTGTCAGGTTATAAGACTTAAGAGCACCTGAGCTTCAGCAAAGATTTAATAAATATTTATTTATATTTCCTATCATTTCATGTCTATTCCATCTCAAAGACAAGCATCTTAAACACAGAACATCCTTATAGAATATGATGCAACACTATAGATCAACTTAGCTCAGAATATATAAAGCATATAAACAGTTACAGCAATATGATGCAACAAACACAGCAGCTACTGATCCAAAATACTCAAAGCTTCATAGAACTGGAACCAACATTTATTTTAGCTCCATCCTGCTGCTGATACAGACTTTAGGTTTCTGAACATTAAACTTGTTGCTGCCTTTCATAGTGTGTTCATATTTGAACATTACCTAATAGGACTGATTCAGAGCAGGATTCAAACACATGCCAGATAAATCCAAGCTGTCAAGCTATCTAACCCGGTCACCTTCTCCCGGCCAATCAGGATTCTGTGCATGTGTCACTATCCTCTGCAGATGCCTTCGATCACGGTCTGAGCTGGCAGACCATGGGGAGAGAGAGCGGACCCAAATGCAGACACGCAGGGCTGAGGTGAATGTTTAACCAAAGGTGAGCCTTTATTTGGCTGAATGTGATTCTAAACAAGGCAGGAAGGAAATGAACAAAAATATAAGATAAGATAAGATAACCTTTATTATCTTATAAAGGTTATCTTATAAACAGGACAAACTAAACAAGAAAAACCTGAAACACGGGAAAAGAAATGCAGGGGGAGATACTCAGGGGACAATGAACAGGAGACATGCAGATGAAACACAGAGGATGATCAGTGACAGGAGCAGAGGGAAACTCACACTAGATATACTCAAGCAGCACAATGAGAGGAACAGGTGGGACTAATCGGACATGAGGAGGCCAGCAGGAAGAACAACAGAATACAGACTGTCAAAGTAAAACAGGAAATACAAGAACGTAGAGATGACAGGAGGTAACAGAAACAGCTAAACACTACAAATCATAACCAATGACCAGAACTTAACTAAGGCGATGAATATTAAATGATCACAAACAGTCACTAGGCTGTGATGCCTTTGTGCAGTCGTGCTCTTGATTATATAACTTTAGTCACATCTCTCTGCCTTATCGTTCCTGCTTTGCTCTCACGTCCTTGTCTAGTCTCATCTACTTTCTCCTTTAACCCTGGAAGAGTCTCACAGTCTGTTCTCTCAATCCGAAAAGAGGAATTATGGATTTGACCAATTAGCCTGTGATACTTGGCCCACAGGCAGACACTTCCACATTGTCAGCTCAATAGTGTTTTTATTTTATTTGCAGCTGGGTTCCTGCGGTTTCTGGCACCTGCCCTGGATGCAGCCATCTCTCCCCACATTGCTGGATCTCAGTTCAAAGACAGTTTAAATGAGGTGACAGCTGCAGGTTATTTTCGTCCTTTCAGTTTAAGACAGTACGACGTCTAGTTCCTGTTTTTCTCTGTGGTCACTTCTCAGAGTTGAAGAGATAAAAATGTGCAAACAATGAATTTATTGCCACTAAAGATAAGAAACGTGTTGAAGGACAGTTTGACACCTCAGCTGTGAGTGAGCTGTTTCCACATTAAAAACAGAAGTAACCATAGCGATAAGATCAGCTCTGTGTCTGTCTCGTCTTTCTTGGAGGTGTGATGTTTGTCTTTATTCAGTTTGTTCCTGTTTCCATCACAGCTTATTGGTGCTCACACTCTAAGGCTGTGGCTGAGCTCAGACTGTTAGCACTCTCAGGCTAACCTCAGCAGCACAGAATAAACCATAATAAACAAATCATTCTCTCATCAGCCACAGTTCACACTCCTGGATCACTTCAATCCTGTTTCTGTGACTGACTCTGTGTCACTGAAGTATCTGCTCTGTAATGTTTCACTGTTTTATTAAAGCATCACAGAATCAGAGGAGTCAGGTCTTACTCAGAGACCGTTTGATCCAATCACTGATCAGTTCAGCTTTTCGTTCCCGCTCTCACAAAGTGCTGCTCACACTGGGTTCTGCTGACGCTGATAGACTTCCTGCTGGGCCTGAACACCTCCACACTGATCCTGGACTTTCTGATGGAGACGCCTCAGACAGTCCAGATCCAGCAGGTGGTGAGAACAGCTGAGACGATCATTGGAGCCTCCAACCCACAGAGAGTGATGAATCCACAGACTCACTGCTTTAACAGGAACATTAGAATATTGATTTTTCTATCTCGGCTGGAGGAAGCTGGGTTTCTGCACCATCCAATCAGAAACCAGCATCCACCCTGAGACCCTGGTCTGTGACAGGAAGTCCATAAACAGGCAGACCCTCAGCAGCAGGCTGACCTCTGACCTCTGAGACAGAGGGAGGAGTTTGTGTCACCAGGGGGCGCTGCAGCATTGCCTGAGAGCTGTAAGAACAACACCAATAAACAGGAAGTGAAAGTCACACTTCTGTTGGTGTGTGTAGCAGACCTCCACCCTCTGCAGGAAGCTGCAGTAAGAAGCAGCCAATCACAGAGCAGAGAGCATGTGACTTCCTGTTTTTGTACAGAGAGCAGCTTTCTAAAGCAGAAAGAAACACTTGGTCCCTCCGTTGAGGGACGATGCTGTGAATGTCCAGGTGTCATGTGACCCACCTGATGTACAGAGTCAGGTGCTACTGCATCCACACAGATCCATGTGAAACAGCTGGATCATGTTTGCTCTGCTGGAAACAGAAACACTGATTTAAATGAACCTGAAACGCTTCATGTATAAAGGCTCGTGCACCCACTGAGCTCTGCTCTCAGATCTGTGAGGCTTTAACAAACAGCCACCTCCTCTATCTGCCGGTGGTACATACCGTGCAGGGGCCTGTCCTTCCATGATGGTTCCTCGTCTCCCTCCTCTTTCTTGGGTTTCTGCTGCCTGAGGTATTCACTGAGCACTCGGTCAGTTGGGGCCATCTTCGTGATGTACTCGTGGATGTTCGTTGTCTCATCCTGGACTGTGGTGCTGACACTCACCAGTCCCCGGCCCCCTTCCTTCTCCTTAGCGTACAGCCTCAGGGTGCTGGTCTGGGGGAGAAACCCTCCATGGATTCCTGGTCTTGACATCAGTGGCTTCTACCTCCTCCTTTGGCCAGCTTATTATCCCAGCCAGGTACCTGATCACAGGCAGGGCGTAGGTGTTGGTAGCCCGGATCTTGTTCTTACCGTTCAGTGGGCTCTTCTGTAGTTGGATGGGGCCGGTCCCCTCTGGTCCTGGGATCAGGACCAGCTTCAGTTAGCCATTCCAGGAACTATGCAACACCAGGTGCTGTCATCGACCGAACATCAACCGAACTGTCAGCAGTGATTTAATGACTTTCTGGTCTCTGTGAAAATGATTTCCACATCATGTATATATCTACTGCTGTATGTGTCACAGCAGTCAGGGCCTTTATAAGCACAGTACATACAGACAAAAGTACTAAACTGAACAATTTCAGGTTCTGTTTTCCAGCATGTGTCATTTATTAATATGGAAGCACTGAGAATGGATGGATAGTTATTTCATTAATAATTATATTTCATTCTCTGTATCTTCACCACACATGTGACTGGGTGTGGGTACTGTAAGTGCAGTGGATGCTTACATTGTACTCACTGCAACATATTCATAGCACAGACTCAGCACACTGTGTTAGAGGCTGGTGTAGCACTTACGTGGAGTTATATACAGTACCAATGGATAATTACCAAGGTAATGAGTAATTTGGGCTGGTATCAGAAGACTGAGAACGACTCTTAGAGCTCTGGTACACGAATGGCAGAGAAACCAGACAAACACAGTTGTGTGGCTTTAAAAGTGCTTCAGTGATGTTAAGCCTTGTAAAAGAAATTTGTAAACAACACAGTATTTCAACAGGTTTTAACAGAATGTCAAGCATAAATTTTTCCCCCAAAGTAGCAAAAGATAGAATAAAATAAAATTGTGCACAAGTAAAAGAATTAGTCTTTTTTAGTCCAAATGGTACCGGTGGGGCCCATGACAAACGGGTGTATTGCATCAGAGTCCGTCCAATGGTAAGAGTGTGTGTGTGTGATTGTCTGTCCTACCGTACTACTTGTACAGTAGAGGATTGTAGTAGTAGTCCATCAATGTGCGCGTGAGTGTGCATGTATATGTATATCGTCTCCTAGGATCTTGAGTTGGCTCGCCATCCAGTGAACACTGAACACTCTGGGTTCTGGAATCGCTGACCTGGTCTTTGGATTCGTCCCATATAAAAACCTGACCTATAAACAATGGCCAAATATATGTCACGTGCCCTTTAAGGATAACTCTCACAAATTAAACTAAAGTAGTGTCACAGTGCAGTAACTACTATTCAGATAAGCTATCATCAATTCAATCATCATCAGTTCAGTCACGTTGTACAACATTAAAATATCAAGTTTCAAAGGTCAAAGTATCAATATCCAAAATTTCACATTATCAAGGTTCAATACTTATTTGTAACCTGCAGTAACATTAAAGATTATCTACAAGGTTTTAAACATTCAGGAATTATAGTCACCATATAATTCACTTTCATTGTAAACATTAATTACATCCATCAAAATAACTCACTGTACATATATATCTTATCACAAATAAATAAGTATATTACCCCTTTTAAGAAATGGAATAATATGCAAATGCTTATCAGAAATTGAACAAAGTGCAAATAATCAATTTCAATAACACGTAAACACAAGGACTCAGTCCACAAATAGGAGTAATAAAATAGACGTGCTTAATCCCGCTTGTACCATAGGCCTACTAGTACAAGTGGAAATACACTAAAAATTACCTCCAAGTGTTCAATACTGAGTATTGTAAAACAACTGATTGACATCAAAATTTAAACAGGAAGCAGGATAAAGTCTGATTACAATTATCTCTCATCAAGTTATTTTTAGCTGCTTTAACCATTTACAGCTTTTCACATGTTAATGACTTAGTTAATGATCTAACTAGCATAACAACAGTGCGTTTCAGAGACCCAAAGATGAGCTGATTGTTGAAACGTCTTCTGGATGCCTCATGCGGGCAGATTTTTGGACACTGGGTTTAAACAAACAAATGGAATCGACTGTAAGTATTTTTTTTCTATGAATATGAAATAATAAAGTGTACATTCATTTTTTTCATGATTTTTTCTGTTTCAGATTGGAAATGGCTGTTTTGAGCTTATCACTAAAATTGTCCAGTCAAAGGTACTGTATGTTGTATATGATGATTGTCAAGCTTTAATTTAGAGAGTTGTTGTTTTAAATGTTTTTGTTTACATTCTAGGGGATAAGCATTTACATAGAAAATCTGTATGTCACCCGGACTTGGCTTGCACCCTATGGCTGTGATCCATTGCAGTCCTTTCCTGTAAGTGTACCGTCCTTTAAAGAAACAAGCAAGTAATCCAAATGATTTTTTTTTATAACTTTGGTGAGAGTTCATATACAGGATACTTAAAAATACAATTCTGTTTCAGACTGATGCTCAGAGGATGCACATCATAGTTCTCCCTCTCTGGACCCCTGGTCATTTCCAGTTGTGTGTAAGTCTTGTTTTTTACACATACAAACTGTTAGGATTTTGCTATGTGTCTGAGATGTATTCAAGCTTTTATGACGCAGTTTCAAAAGTCTTTGATTGTGATCGCTTGCAATGACATTGTTTTCAGGTTTGAAGTCATGGCTAACTGTCTTTTAGGTACTGAAGCCACCTCAAAGAGAAATCCTCTTTCTTGACCCAATAAACACCAAGGCAGGATTTGGTGGCCAACAATATGTTTCACTTTTGAGGTCACATCTTTATAAGCATTTTTGGTTTGTTCCGGAGTTTTCAGGAACCTGTTCAGTGTTCCAGGTTAAGTGCATCCCAGATCATGTTCTGCTGATCTTGAGTGTTCACACATACAGTACACTCACATGCTTTTTTTATAAACTATATCAGCAAGTTTCTGTGTGGAGTTTGCATGTTCTCCCCGTGTTTGCGTGGGTTCTCTCCGGGTACTCCGGCTTCCTCCCACCGTCCAAAGACATGCAGCTTGTGGGGATAGGTTAACTGGATAATCCAAATTGCCACTAGGTGTGAATGTGCGAGTGAATGTGAGCGTGAATGGTTGTCTGTCCCTGTGTGTTGGCCCTGCGACAGACTGGCGACCTGTCCAGTCTGTCGCCCTATGACAGCTGGGATAGGCTCCAGCGACCCTGAAAAGGATAAGCGGAAGCGAATGGATGGATGGATGGATATATCAGCATGATGCTTCAACATTTTATTCTATTTCTCATCTTCACATTATGATCAAGTCAGTGATGCTGTCTTTAGATGAGTTTCAGACATAAATAGGGTCTTCAAATGTTCTAGTTTAACATAAAAGACCATTAAAAATGAGTTTATAAAATATGCCAACCTTAACTTAAAGCTGTAAATGCTTTATTTTGACCAACTGTGAGCATGTGACTGTACTTTTTCATTTTGTTATGCTGTTTTGTTGAGGTCGTGTTCCTAAGGCCTGTAGTTACAGTTGGTGCTATTAGCAATAAACATTTCACACCCGTCATCATGACATCTGTTAACTTGTGAATGTAACTGTCTTTAAAAAAAGGAATCTTGCAGTGAAGATCATTCCCGGGCAGTGGTCAGAAAAAAAGAGCTTTGACTTGAAGGTATGTGCTAGTTTAAGTGTATGGTGAATAATATGAATTACACTAGTCTTCTTTTAAGGGATTTTATTAACGAGCCTTTATTTTCAATGTAATACAGGGTTTTCCAAGCCAAGACTATGGAGTTGACTGTGGGATCTTCATGCTGATGGTAATTTTTCTCTTCTCTTCTTGAGATTCATACAGAAGCTAATTTAAGCTTCTAAAAAAAGGACATTTTTATTTTTTCTTCCAAATAGTCTGCTCTGTACGTGGCACTGGATGCTTGATTTGACTATACTGTAGTAAGTATTCTATTTACTTTCACAGCAATGGAGTCTTGAATCTTTTGAAAGTTGTTAAACATGTTTCATATTAATATTTTACAGTCAGACATGCCCTACTTGTGTAAATGGTGGTGCTTGCTGTTGATGGAGAACTTTGATCTCAGGAGGTATTTATATTTTGACTTCTGTTTTATGTTGTGTCAAAGTTTACACACCTTAACAATATCAACAATTTCTGTTAAGCTCTGGCAAGCTATTTGCACACTGGAGAGAGGAAGCCAAAGCTGTGCTTGAAGGACAACACGTGCCCATTGTCAGACTGAAAAAGTTCCAGGAAGTCAGTCATGTCAGTATTCACTTTAAACAGTAATTACATGGTTAGTGACATTTGAATAACTGTTAAACTGTTGTGCAACAGAGAAATAACTATGTTTTCATCCCCGTTTGCCTGACACAGGAGCCAGCAGTTGTTGAAGATCTGCGTCCTGCTGTGCAGTGGGCTGTCCAAAATAAGGCACTTTTCCGTGGACATATAACAATGCCCAAACATCTGTCCTTAAATCAAGGGGACCAGCAGAGGGTCTTAAGAGACATGTCAGAGGAAGAAGACACTGGAGCAAGGGACTTGTTCCTCTTTGTTTTTCAGTTTGCAAAGGACATGGAGCTCTTTTTGAAAGCATGTGCTGATGAGCAGGGGCTAAGGGTCAGTGCTATGTTTGACATGTAATGGACAAATGAAGGCACTGGCTGTGTTTGTTTGTTTAATATGTCGTTGTTGTTTTTTGTTTTGTTTTTTGCACAGTACAAAATTCCAATTAAACTTATTTCAAAATGTTGTTCACTTGATTCTGTGTCCATACTTATAATAAAGGATTACAGTGTAACAGCATTAAATGTAAATGTAACAGCATTTTTTTTAAACTTGTATTTTCAAAATAAAAAGCTTATTGTTGATATTAACAGTAAAGAATTGTAATCAATAATATTTTTATACATTTTAAACATTAACACTCTGGGCTCTATCCTGGCCATCTGTGGACACTTCACTTATTCTTTTTTTTGACTACTGCACTGCAGTGGACCAAAACAATGACACGGGTTTGATCTTAAGGATCTAATAGTTGTGTGTTGTGCATGACATTGCCACACAAATATGTATTTGCAAGATAGAGTAGAATAAATATTACACAGGCTGCAGTGAATCTCTGTTGATACAGACTATTGAGCTTTGAGTTTCCCAGTCAAACTTAGCTTTGAAGCACCTGCTAAAAACACTTTTACTCTTGTACATTTCATAACAAGACACCATAGCCAAAATATTAACAAAATATATATTATTAAAAAATTCAAAGCTGCACATACAGCAACAAACACCGTTAGTAAATGTGTCCTGGAGTTTCTGCAGGTGCAGAAAGTGCTGCTGCTGTAAGTCAGCCTAACAGCTTCCAGATCACTTATTTTTCTGGAAAGATGGTAGGAAGGGCATCACTGCTCATTTCTACAGTCTCCCAGATCTTGGAATACAATCCCTTTGTACCATGAAACCACTTCGCAGTACTAGGAGTCCACTAAAACCTATAAAGAGAGTGATCCTGGAAGAAATGGGGCACACACTAGTGACCTCAACAATTGCAAGACAGCCTTTTCCCCGATGCTCAGATGGGGAAAAAAAGGAAGTTTCATGAAAACATTAGGACTTTATCACCGTTTTATCTGAAAAGTTAATGGTAATATATAACCTAACTGGCTATAAAGAGTAAAAAATTTAGATACAATTTTGATTTTGATGAAAAGGACTGGTGCTATTTTAAAGAGTCACGTCGGTAAAAGTAGAAAAATGTTTTAAGAAATCTACATTTTATAGCATTTTGTGAACATACACAAAAAGTGGCCATTTTTGGCAACAAACAAGCTGAGAGAGTTTTATATTTTTTGCTCTCCTTGAACAAAAATAATAGTGCATAATAATCAATGTTGATGTTAATCAATTAGATGCCCCAGACACTACTATTTATAATACAGCAGCCCCTCGTTTATCGCTGGTGTTACGTTCAAAAAATAACCCGCGGTAGGTGAAATCCGTGAAGTAGCCAACTTTATTTTTTACAATTATTATAGATGTTAAGACTGTAAAACCCCTCACTACATGCTTTATACACTTTTCTCAGACAGGCATGAACATTTTCACACTTTTCTCTTTTGTTTAAACACTCTTAGAGTTCAAACCTTCGTAGAAACATAAGTCCAGTATTATGGAATGAAACCTAAAGGTGCATTTGAGGGTGCAAAACGTTTCGTCGGCATTGTTGTGTTTGTTTGGGAGAAAACTTACAAACATACAGTACAGCAGTAAATGTTATCAGGAAATGATCAGACAGGAGAGGGTTTTCAGGAAACACTGTTAAATGTTCAGTTTCTATGCCATATGTTAAAACAAGATCTAGAGTGTGATTAAAGTGGTGGGTGGGTTCTTTTACATTTTGAGAGAAACCAATTGAGTCTAATAACAGATTAAATGCCATGTTGAGGCTGTCATTTTTACCATCTACATGGATGTTAAAATCACCCACAATAACTATTTTATCTGAGCTCAGAACTAAATTAGATATAAAGTCTGAGAAATCAGACAGAAACTCTGTGTAAGGCCCAGGTGGACGATAGATGATAACAAGTAAGACTGGTTTCTGAGTTTCACAGCTGGGGTGGACAATGTTAAGCATCAGGCTTTCAAATGAATTAAAAGTCTGTCTGGGTCTTTGGTTGATTAATAGGCTGGTGTGAAAAATTGCTGCCACACCGCCCCCTCGGCCTGTGCTTCGAGATTTCTGGTAGTTAGAATGACTCGGGGGTGTTGATTCATTTAAACTAACATAATCATCCTGCTGCAACCAGGTTTCTGTAAGGCAGAGTAAATCAATTTGTTGATCAATTATTAAGTCATGTACTAACAGAGACTTGGAGGAGAGAGACCTAATATTTAATAATCCACATTTCACTGTGTTACTCTTTGGTTCAGATGTGGATACTGTATTGTTCTTTCTTTGTAATTGTTTATGTTTAAGTTGTTTGTTGCTGGTTTTTAGTTTGTTTTTTGTCTGTTTGGAAGCTGACACAGTCTCTATGGAGATGGGTTTTTGGGGGGGTAGCAGGAGGAGAGAAGCTGCAGAGAGGCGTGTAAGACTGCAACTCTGCTTCCTGGTCCCAACTCTGGATAGTCATATTTTGGGGGGTTTAATAAATTTGTCCATATTTCTGGAAATGAGAGCTGCTGCATCCAAAGTGCACTGAAAAAAATGCAATAGGGTGGTTGTTGAATTTGCATAGAATTACTTCATATATCCAGCATGACTAATTTAAATTTCACATCTAAACATATTTTTGTCTTTTAATTTTCACATATTCTTTAAGAATATTGATTCTTTTAGAACAAATCATGTTGAAAAGAAACAAGTTAGTCGTGTTTTATCCTCAAGCTCCGCCCCCTGGAAAGGAAAAATCGGCTGCACTGTCCGCCATTTTTGTCTCTCGCTTTGGAAAATCTACTACCATCTGGAGTTTTACACTTGAAGGTAAATAAGATTTTAAAGCTAACACACCAGTGAGAACGAGTGTAGACCCTTTATATATGTGGACTTTTACTGGGTGTTGTTATTTTACAGGTATGTGGGCTGTTTATCGAAAACCATGAGAGGCCAATGTTAGGCTCCAGTTAGCTAATGGTAACCGAAATTATGCGATAAGCAAATTAGTAATTAACATATATAATGTGAGTTAATATTGTTTCTATATTCTTTCAGTCTAAATTAACAGACTATTACAAACTTGCATCGGTGTCTGTAGTAAGTGGTGGTACCTGCAGTGTCTTAACCATTAAACAAGCTAATGTAGGGCCGGGATATGACTAGTTTGTTGAAACATGTCTGCTGCCAATGTGACTGCTCACACACGGTAACATTACCAGCACATAGCCACAGCCGCTATAAACATGCTGAAAGGTCAATCTAGCTTCTGTAGTCAGCAGCTGGAAGACTCAACACAGACCCAAGATTCAGTGTAACGGTTATCTAAATGTTGTGTGTCCTGTTTGTAAGCCCAGAAAAAGAAATTAAATAAAATGACGACCTTGAGGTTCAAGCTAATGCTAATAGCATAAAGCGACTAATGCAATGATGAGGTTGTTAAATTAGTAAAAATACAGTAAATATATCCAACATGAATCATTTATATTTTTGGTCTAAACATAATTAAGTCTCACGCCTTTCACTTGTTTTAGAAGGATGTTCAGTCTTTTAAAACCAGTCATATCAAAATAACAGAAAATAGTTATGTTTTCTGTTGAAACTCCACCCCCAGGGTGTGTTTTGCGAGGGAAAATTCACTGTGGCGGTCCGCCATTTTTTGTCTTCGCTTCGTTTACGTTTGGTGCTGAGCTTTACTTTGTCAAGGTAAACTGAAAACTACATGTTTGAGAGGAAACGAAGAGAACATCCATTATATGGGGAAGTTTTTCTCATGAATTGCTGTTGAGCAACATAATGGAAAAAACAAGTCATTCCTTAAGTTAACTAACGATAATGCTAGCTTAAGCTGCGAGACAATATTATGTGCATTAGCTTTTTTTCAGTGTGTGCCCAGTCACATCCGCTTGTTTTTTCTCAGTGAATACAGACTAACAAACTCGTGTCCATTTAGTTAACTGGTTGTACCTAAAATGTTTTAGTTATACAGTTAAATAAGCTAGTTTGCCATGGGGTGGGCTCTGTGTGTGTGTGTTTGGGGGGGGGGGGGGGGGGTGTCTTCACTAAAGTCGGTTTATTTAGGGCATGACACCTATGCAGTACTCATTAGGAGAGGAAGTGCATGACGTGGGGCTTTATTTCATGTTCTGGGGCAGTGAATGTAATCTACTGATAACATGTTAAAGACACACAAAAACCCAACAAATTATTTTAACTGATTTATAGAGAGACTGAGAGGAGGGCTTAAAGAGATAAAAATAATGACAATATAAATATGTTAAATTTATTTTTTCTGTATCGATATATGGTGCTTATCCCTGCTGAAGGGCAGATTGGTGTTGCTTCAGAACAATTGTCTAGCGCTGTTATGTAGAGGTGTTACTTTTAAGGTTTTAATAACATTATTTTATTTACTAGTGAAGATTTGCATATTTTATGTCACATTCTGTAAGTAAAATTTTCTGGAAAGGTCAAATTAACTAATTTAACTAAGTATTAATGAAAGACCTTGATGTGTATATGACAATATTAGATGTAGTTTCTGGGTCATTTGGCAGAACTGCAAAATGGCCAGAAGGAGGCAACTGCTGTGGTTGCAAACAGGCTTTGGGTGGTATGGAAGTAAGGGCAACTATGGAACTGCTCAGCAACATGGGACCCATAGCTAATAAATAGTAATATGACAAAAAATAACAACTTTGTGTGGATGTAACCTTGTGAGATTTGAGATTTTGACAGCCTTTTTATGTGACAACTTCTCTTTTTAGATACAGAGTTTAAGCGCATTACCACCATGCCACTGCAGTCCAGATTACTCTCGCAGATAGATGTGCTATCTGACAAACTAATAAAGGTCTTCAAAAGGCGAGGAGGACAAATAGGAAGAAGACTTCAGAACATTCTGGAGCCCACGGCCCAGGTAAGAAAAAAATTAATTTGTGTATACACTTTAGGGAAAATAATAATTTTAACAAAATGCTGCTTGTCACTCTATGCCAGGAGTATGTTGAAAATCACCAGGGATTTTCACAATTTACCATGGGTGCGTTTTTTTTCTTTTTCTTTTACCTGCATTTTTCTATGTGTGGAGTTCATAGTTGAACACCTCTCTGTGCTCTGACCGTATTCTGCTTCTTTGCATGGAGATTTCACTTCATTACCTTTTTAAGCATTCTGAGGACTCAAATCACATGCTGTAATGAATCCATTTTTGTTCACCTAATGTGTTAATATTAACATTTTTTGGAATAGTGACACAGATTAAAATAAGATTTGGTATAATGTTCTTTGACCAGTGTTCTGTTTAATTAAATTTTGGAATTCTGCATTTTCTAGGCCAAAGATGAAGCCATTATCCAACGATCTAATAAGGAAACAACCATGGGAATTTACATCATAAAGTCAAGAGATGCCAATGGCAGCCCTGAGGACATCGGGATAGTCCTTGAAGGCCAGAGAGTCTGGCAGGATTTGGATAACTATACCCTAGCAGCTGCAATGCTGTTTGGACTAATGTACACTTTGAACCTCACCTACCCACTGGAAAAGTATACCTTCGAGGTATTATAGAAACTGGTTATGGAGCTCAAAAGGAACAGCCTTTCAAAGAAGGCCCAGGTTTTCAGGACCAGACTGTACGATTGAACAGTTTTCCAGTTATGATGTGGGAACAACATGTTTACCTCTTCGAATATGTACCATCCTTTCTTTTAAGCCAGCACTGGTAAAGTTGCAGGACATAGTGAAACTTATTTTTCTGGCACTTTTCAACTTGGGGCCTTTATTACTGCAGTTTTCACTTTTCAAGCCATGACTCTTTTAAAAAAAAAATTCAAACTTTGAATGTCCATTTTTCTCAATGGAAATGGTGCCTTGCACCAATTTCACCAGTTTGCAATTTTTTTCCCAAGGTGCACCACTACAAACAGATTGCATCGTGTAGTATTAGTGATTGTGATGTTTAGTGATAGAAGCAAGCCAATACTAATCAGTTTAGGTCTCTTGGTTGTGTGCCTGTGGGTTATAATGTTATTTTAAGTCTCTTCTTTGTGTCATTTTAATAATTACACCCCTGTTGCCATATTACCTTATGGCTCTTACATTTAAAAAACTATTTTTTACATAAGTGCGATGTCACAAGGCCCCACAATGTTGAATTCAGGTTACAGCAGATAACTTTGAGGAATGTTGTGGAATGTTTTTCAAGAGATGCATTGTACAAATATGACTCATGTATATTTTGGAAGCCTGAATTGAAAGTCCATTGTTACAACTGTGTAGTATTTTCAAAAATACAGGTCATTGTTCAAAAATGTTTTGCTTATTTCTTTGATTGAAGAGAAAGTGTACAGTACATACAATAGGATCAGCCTTAATTTAGTTTTATTTATTGAACACTCAATTATATACTATATTATATTATATATTAGAAATTTGTTATAAAATAAAATAAGCTTACCATAAAATAATCTTGTCAATATAACACATAGTAGTCCAATACAATTAACACAAAAAGTTCATGTCTGATAAACAAGTGGTTTCTATAAATATTTGACCGGAATGAAAAACATAACAACAACATAAAAAAGTCATGTTTGTGTTACCAGAAAAATGTGTGCAGGTATAACATAAAAAACTAAGGTTAACCAAACATAACTTAATTTCGTGCAACCGATTACAATAATTTTTTTACGTTTATACCACTGATTATTTTTTTCAGTGTGGGATGGATGCCGTCTCTCCTAACAAGACCAGGTTTCCTCCAGAAGGTTTGCCAATTATCTATGAAGCCCACATCGTTTCTGGGACACCACTCAGACAGCCAGCAATTTAAGGAGAACATGCGGCTAAACATGTTGTTAGGTTTTGTATTGTTGATTGTCATTTATGCTTAGAAATATTTAACCATATATGCTTAGAGGTGCATAAATCAATTGTGTAGTGATAGGATGTGTGATCTTTAACAGGCTGCAAAGGCTTGGTGTGTATTCCACACTAGAATGCACACCCACATCCTGGGAGCATGGGAAGAGGTCGTACCTTGTTTTATTGTTTTATGGCAGGATAAACGTGGCTGTGTCTGTTTTAGGTTAAGTGCCTTTTGTTTAGATGAACTGTTGGGTTTTCCAGACCAGCAGGTTAAGGGAAGTCGTTTATGGGGTCACACTCTGACCACACACACACACACACACACAGTATTCTTTGTTCACATGTAAGTATGTAAGATGTCATATGTTAATGACCCTATGCATATTCATGTAACCACAATAAAAGGAGTGCTATGGGGGACCTGGCTGAGAGTCTGACGGAGGTCAAGTGGTGGAACGACACTTGGCTCCCTTCAGGTCTCCCTCATGCATGAGTAACAAGAAGAACTTTGCCTACTTCGTGTCTTGCTTGCTGTGTAATTATATTGTCTTCAACGTTCCAGCGAATAGGTTCAAGCTACAAACCTATCACATGTCACTCCTGGTCTGATTGGGGAGGGGACCAGAGAAAACTACAGAGTCCCACATTGTTTTAGCAAAGTTACACACCGATTCAATATTGATTTTAGTGACCTCCGATTGGCGTAACCGGGTGTCATTACTGCCGACGTGAATTATGATTTTACTGAATTTACGTTTACCCTTAGCCAGCAGTCTTAAATTTCCTTCAATGTCGCCTGCTCTGGCCCCTGGAAGACAATTGACTATGGTTGCCGGTGTCTCTAGCTTCACATGTCTGAGAACAGAATCACCAATTACCAGAGTTTGACCCCCGGCGGGTGTGTCGCCGAGTGGGGAAAAACGGTTAGACACATGAACGGGTTGGTGGTGTACCTGGGGCTTCTGTTTAGGACTATGCTTCCTCCTCACCGTGACCCAGCCGCCCCCTTTCCCAAGCTGCTTGGGGTCTGCCGGGGAACAGCTAGCGGGGCCTACGCTATCTTCGGCTGCACCAGCTACAGGGGCCTGGCTAGCTACGGGTGAATGAAGGGTGCGAAGCCGAGTCTCCAATTCAGTAATCCTGGCCTCCAGAGCTGCAAATATGCTACATTTGTTACAGATATCATTACTGCTAAAGGAGGCCGAGGAGTAACTAAACATCTGACACAATGAGCAAGAAAGTGCAGGAGGGACAGGTGAAGTAGCCATGGTGCTAACGAGTCGGCTACGAGCTAAGCTAAGCTAGCGAGACAGTACAGAGACAGTGAGTGAATACTTTGGCTATAAATTAGGTAGTGAGTACACAGAAAGTGTGCTTCGGATGAAGCACGTGAAGATTATACTATGAAAGAAGAATGTATTTAAAAGTTGTTAATTAAAGTGCTAAGCAAATAAGCTACTCAGAAACACCACTGTGTTTGAGCAGGAACAGGAAGTGATACTCTACCGCAGAGCGAGCGAACACCAAGTGACAGGAGGTGATGACAGTGACATAATCAATTGGAATAAGTGAAATGGCTTTGTGTGATTTTAGAAAAGTTACTATAGAAACCTAAACTAATTGGCATGGATAATTGTGAGTAGGATATATGGTAGCTGGTGGCTGTAGCTCAGGTGGCAGAGCAGGTCAGCCACTAATCAGAAGGTCGGTGGTTCGATCCCAGGCTGCCTCCTAGCTGCATGCCAAATATCCTTGGGCAAGATACTAACCCCATGTTTGCCTACTGGTGGTGGTCAGAGGGCCCGGTGGCGCCAGTGTCCGGCAGCCTCGCCTCTGTCAGTGCGCACCAGGGCAGCTGTGGCTACAATGTAGCTTGCCATCGCCAGTGTGTGAATGTGTGTGTGAATGGGTGGATGACTGAATGTAGTGTGAAGCGCTTTGGGGTCCTTAGGGACTAGAAAAGCGCTATACAAATGCAGGACATTTACCATATGCAGGGCTCTAGAGTGCGACCAATTTGGTCGCAAATGCGACCAAATTTCTCCATGGTGCGACTAATAAAAAATACTTGGTTGCACCGGTGCGACCAAGTAAAAAAAATACTTGGTCGCACCGGTGCAACCAAGTATTTTCTCGGAAAAAAAGTTTCAGCAACCCTGAAAGTCTCCGTGTGTTCAACAACAGGCACACATTATGCCCATGTCGTGTTCTAAACCAATCAGAGATACTCAGAGGCGGGGACCTCTGTGATTGGCCGTGGTCCAGATATTCCTGCAGACCTACTTGTGTTTACGTTTGAAAGTGCGGGCAGATAGAGAAGAGTGAGTAGCCCAGGTCAGAAGTGTATGAAGTTGGTATTGAGAAAATATGAAAAGAACAATTGATAACTTTTTCGTTAAGTTAAGGCCTGATCAGTCCAAAATTCTGAGCCAGCGCTCTGACACGGAGCCATCAACCTCTCCGTTTTTGTCAAACACTGGTCCGGAGACGGCATCAGAAAATGAGCCACATATGATCGACTCCCAGCCGGAGTCCACTGAAAGTAAAAGTGAGAAAATGTATAGATTTCGAATCGAGTGGCTTGACCAGTTTCCCTGGCTAAGATACAGCCAAGCTGACAATATGATGCACTGCATTTATTGTCGCGAGTATGGAAAGACCATGGCCGGCAACACAGCATTTGTCACTGGTGCTAATACGTTTCGAATTGAAACGCTGAAAAAGCATACAGCATCGAGAAGACACATTATATGCCGCGATAAATGCTCTGCCAAAATGTCCCCGCTCCCCACTGCCTTTCAGCGGCAGGCAGGAGTAAACAGGTCATCGGAGGAGGCCGAGATGATCATTAAGTTTAACATCGCCTACAATATTGCAAAAGAAGAAGTTCCGTTTACTAAGTTCAAGTCAGAAATAACTCTTCACAGGAAAAATGGCTTGGACATAAACCCCACATACAGCAATGATGTTGCGTGCGCCCAGTTTATAGGCGTAATCGCTGACACACTGAAAAAAAAGACGTCAGTGGAAATTGCGAACAGTACATACATGGCCTTCCTGATCGATGGAGACACAGACATCGCCACAAAAGAATGTGTCATTGTGTACGCTCGTATCTTGCAAAAAGGAAGACCAGCGAATATACTGATTGGACACATTGAGGTCCAGCATGCCCATGCCCAAGGTAAGCCATGTCATGTCACGTAGCCTATGTATATGATTAATAATATTACGTCGTGTTACTGAATTAACCATATCTAGCATGTTCTTATCATTGAAAATTAAACATAGCAATAATACATGAATATAGAAACTCAAACTGAAAAAGACTGCATTGTAAACTCTTGATCTGATAAGTAAATGGTATTTTTTTTAAATTTGTTTAGGAATTTATGCTGCCTCAAAGAAAGCATTTGCTGCTCTTGGGGACCAGTGCAGTAACTGGTTGGATAAAATCATTGCTATGGGGGCTGATGGAGCTGCTGTTAATTTGGGCAGCAAAGTGGGTGTCAAGTTAATCATTTTGAAAGGTTGTTAGTTAATCATTTACAAATCAAAAAAACCGTGAACATGTAAAACTGCGGTGTTAAGTAATGCAGTTTAAAAATTTGGGTACGCCTAACTTTTGTGCTTGTACGCCTAAATTTTGTGCTGGTGCGCCTAAATTTTATTTTTAGGCGCACCAGTGCAACCATGGCAAAAAGTTAGTCTAGAGCCCTGATATGAAAAAAAAGTTAGTTGGTGTAACTCAACTAATGTAATTTCTCAACTTAATTTTACCAGAAATTTAAAATTAATATTAGGTTGCATAAACTTAATTATGCTTTTGGAGGTCAAGGTAAATCATGTTGGTTTGTTAAACAAGTTGAGTTAGCCAAACCTAAAAATTACTTGCTGAATTTACTTAATAATATGCAAAATTTGCAACTTAAAAAGCTGAGTGGAAATTGTTACCTTAATTTTTTAAGTTGAGGCAACAAAATATTTTTTAGAGTGTAGCTGGAGTCGAGTGTTTTAACCGATGCATGAAACGATACATTTTTAGACATAAGTTGTAACGGCCGCCGTTTTCTTTGTGAGTATTTATTACACGGCGTGCTGCGCTGAAAAGCCTGTTCTAACGTTTGAGTCTAAGGTTTATTTTTTAGCACCTGACGGCTCTTTTTTACTTCTCATCTGTAAATACTCTGCTCTTTCACGTGATTCAGTTTATTTTGAAAAGTCTCAACAGGATCTTGAGCTTTATTGTGAAAGGTTTATGTGGAACAAGCAGACACGTGATGCTGTTACCGTCGTTGTTGCTAACCACAACGCATAAAAACAGGCGCTTGTCCGTCCGTAGTGTGGTTATATTAAATATAAGAGAAAGAGAGAACTTTAAGAAATTAATATAGCCACTACAGTGACCATCAAAATGATGAAAAAATATTGCCATAAACAGTTTATTTTGCGACACCGCAAAACAAACTATAGCATAAAATGAAACGATAGACGTTTTTATATCATCATCCGATATATATCGTTATATCGAACAGTCCTATATGTGACAGAGAGACACGGAGACATCCTGTTAATATGTAAAAACATTTAATGTGGTTCATACACCAACAGCACAACATCATAGCCTCAGGGTGATTATATGGATATATATGATACTGATGGAGGCAGCTGTCAATCAGAGGGACTGACAGGAATAATAATAATAATTATAATAATAGTAATAATAATGGATTGCATTTATAAAGTGCTTTTCGGGACCCCTCAAAGCACTTAACAATTCCACTATTCATTCACTCTCACATTCACACACTGGTGGAGGCAGCTACAGTTGTAGCCACAGCTGCCCTGGGGCAGACTGAAAGAAGCAAGGCTGCCATATCGCGCCATCGGCCCCTCTGGCCAACACCAGTAGGCAGTAGGTGAAGTGTCTTGCCCAAGGACACAACGACCGAGACTGTCCGAGCCGGGGCTCGAACCGGCAACCTTCCGATTACAAGACGAACTCCCAACTCTTGAGCCACGATCGCCCATGAAGTGTGGGTGTGGCTTCATGGCTTCAGGACTAGAGCAGGGCGATATGGCCAAAAATATTTATCACGATATATATTTGAAAATAGGGCTGGGCCATATTATACCGTTCACGGTAATACCGGTATAATGTTAGGCAACGATAGGAAAATGAAATATCGCGATAGAATGGGAGTAAAACGCGCATGCGCAGTGCCTTTGTTTTCATACGCACATGGCCGATTGTTGAGTGAAACAGATGAACCAGAATTGGTTTGTAAAAATGGTGCAACTTCAGTGATGTGGAACTGGTTTGGTGTTTGTCCGTCAGATACACGACAAAGCACATTTTTTTGCAGAACATGCAAGCGGCCGTTGTTATTGTCGTATTTGTCGGACTAAGATGCTCTTAAATCTGGGAGTAATCTGGGTCCTAAACTCCGTATGTTTCAGGTCAAACAACACTGCAGCATCACTGAGAGTTAAAAACTGTCTAAATTCTTTCATCTTTAATAAAACGATCAGCATTGCTGCTTTACCAGGTGTAACTATGAAGTTTAACTTCCAGGCATCCATGAAAACAAAAGTTATTACATTTAACGGAGTTAGAAGTTAGCAGGAAGCTAGCGGAAGTTAGCTCGCTAGTTTCGCTAGTTACCTAAGCATGATATAGCATGTTCTGACTGAGAGATTTCTGAAAAAAATCAAACGTGCAGCTCTGCTATCACTTCCAACATAAATGAAGACAGGAAACTAAACAGCATTGACGTTTGTAGGGTTACTGAAGTTGGGCTAGCTGGTATATAATGATGTGCTACGTGATCGCTAGCGACACAGCTATGTTAGCATAACATAAACAGTGAAGCTGGAGGACGAACACTAACACTTTTCCACTTATAAAAGTTAACGTGAAGGTTCTTCATGGTTAGAGACAAATGCAATCGCATGGCAGGATGCTGTAAACGGACCAAACTTCAGTCAGGAGAACAACTGAGATAATCCATCCACAATACGAGGTTAGTCATTAATATACTGCAACAACATGGGAATAGAGCAGCTGCCAGAGAATTCAACATTAATGAATCAATGGTACAGAAGTGGAGGAAGCAAGAAGAATGAATTTAATAAAGTTTGATTTATCTGACTGCTTTGTTTCGCTTAATGTGCCTTATAATCCCGTGCACCTTATGGTCCGAAAAATGCGTACTGCACACTGCAGTTTAATGTTGCAAAGCACCTCTTTTTAACTTCAGTGGATATTATACATGGTTATGCTCAGGATATGTCAGCCCATTTCTACTGGAAATGCCTTTTGGTTAAACTTTCAGCAAGGAATTTGCATTTGCACTGTTACATTTTTATAAAGCTTTAATGTACATAAAAACCAGGTTCTTGTTTAAGTGAAAATAAATGGAAGGTTGTCTTTTTGCGCTAGTAATGTTGTGGAGTTGTATTTTGTCTCGCATCAATTATATCGTCGGTTATATCGTTATCGCAAATTTTCAAATATATATCGTGATAAATATTTTTGGCCATATCGCCCTGCTCTATTTGAAAATTTGCGATAACGATATAACTGACAATATAATTGATGCGAGACAAAATACAACTCCACAACATTACTAGCGCAAAAAGACAACCTTCCATTTATTTTCACTTAAACAAGAAGCTGGTTTTTATGTACATTAAAGCTTTATAAAAAATTTATCAGTGCAAATGCAAATTCCTTGCTGAAAGTTTAACCAAAAGGCATTTCCAGTAGAAATGGGCTGACATATCCTGAGCATAACCATGTATAATATCCACTGAAGTTAAAAAGAGGTGCTTTGCAACATTAAACTGCAGTGTGCAGTACGTATTTTTCGGACCATAAGGTGCACGGGATTATAAGGCACATTAAGCGAAAAAAAGCAGTCCGATAAATCAAACTTTATTAAACTCATTCTTCTTGCTTCCTCCACTTCTGTACCATTGATTCATTAATGTTGAATTCTCTGGCAGCTGCTCTATTCCCATGTTGCTGCAGTATATTAATGACTAACCTCGTATTGTGGATGGATTATCTCAGTTGTTCTCCTGACTGAAGTTTGGTCCGTTTACAACATCCTGCCATGCGATTGCATTTGTCTCTAACCATGAGGAACCTTCACGTTAACTTTTATAAGTGGAAAAGTGTTAGTGTTCGTCCTCCAGCTTCACTGTTTATGTTATGCTAACATAGCTGTGTCGCTAGTGATCACGTAGCACATCATTATATACCAGCTAGCCCAACTTCAGTAACCCTACAAACGTCACTGCTGTTTAGTTTCCTGTCTTCATTTATGTTGGAAGTGATAGCAGAGCTGTACGTTTGATTTTTTTCAGAAATCTCTCAGTCAGAACATGCTATATCATGCTTAGGTAACTAGCGAAACTAGCGAGCTAACTTCCGCTAGCTTCCTGCTAACTTCTAACTCCGTTAAATGTAATAACTTTTGTTTTCATGGATGCCTGGAAGTTAAACTTTATAGTTACACCTGGTAAAGCAGCAATGCTGATCGTTTTATTAAAGATGAAAGAATTTAGACAGTTTTTAACTCTCAGTGATGCTGCAGTGTTGTTTGACCTGAAACATACGGAGTTTAGGACCCAGATTACTCCCAGATTTAAGAGCATCTTAGTCCGACAAATACGACAATAACAACGGCCGCTTGCATGTTCTGCAAAAAAATGTGCTTTGTCGTGTATCTGACGGACAAACACCAAACCAGTTCCACATCACTGAAGTTGCACCATTTTTACAAACCAATTCTGGTTCATCTGTTTCACTCAACAATCGGCCATGTGCGTATGAAAACAAAGGCACTGCGCATGCGCGTTTTACTCATATTCTATCGCGATATTTCATTTTCCTATCGTTGCCTAACATTATACCGGTATTACCGTGAACGGTATAATATGGCCCAGCCCTATTCAGGACCCACATGAAGTGTTTTTACTCCACATGTGACACAGTCAGGACGCTCCGTGGAGATCCATCAGAACAGCAGAAACACGGTCATCATCATCAATATAAATTCTAACGTTAGACGAACATCTGCAGAACATCTGGCTGAGGTTAGTTAGCTGTTAGCAGAGGAAGGCCAAAGCAAAGCTGCATCTTCATCTGAATACACACTAAATACTTTATCCTGTATATACACACAGGCTGCTCTTCATCACCAGCTCCTCCTCCTCGTCTGTGACCCATCAAGCTGACTGAACCTCTATCAGAGGAACGTCTTCATGGTTCCTGTTCCTGAGGACACAGAGGACAGTCAGAGTTCATGTGTCCGCAGGACAAAGTGTCCTATTATTAATGTGTCTGTCTGCGGACAGTGACAGGGAGAGAGGAAGCTGAGGAGGAAGGTGAACGGGCACTTCTGCCACAATAATCTTAATATTGGTCGTGTCCAAATTCATGGGCTGCATCCTCCTGAGGCCGCATTTATAGACCGATTACGTCACAGCGACGCGCCGAAGGCTGTCCAAATTCGTAGACTCCTCCGAATGCAGCCGACAAATGCGTCCTCCTTTTCCCCGCATTTGAAGGATGGGTCGGGTGAGTCCTTCGTGGCCCACCATATCCCAGAATTCATAGCGCGGCTCAGCCAAACTCCAGTTTCCAACAATGGCGGCCGCTACTAAGTTTTAAAATTACTCACACTAATGTTTCTGGGTCACAAAATAAACTTTTAACATATTTTCAGGCGAGAAAGTAGCTGTGTAAACATCAAATATCTGCTCGGTTTATCAAGATATCGCATATTTGGAAAAAGTGCTTCGACGTTTTCGGAGACGTCAGCTACCCACCAGCTCGATAGCTAGCCGGGAGCTCGAGGGTTCCTGATGCGGCCGAGAACGGCACAACTCCCGGCACATCATTTTCAGATCACAGCGGACTTTCGCTACTTGAGATAAACGTAATATACAAGTTACTGAGACAACCTAAAAATGTTATTGTTGGGCATTTTTCAGTGTTTTATTTGTTCGTGAGTAAATCGGTTTGGCTGAGATTAAAGTTATTAGATTAGATAAAATAAAACTTTATTAATCCCCCGGGTGGGTTCCTCCTTGATTTTTACACAGCTGACTAAACGTCAAAACAGAAAACTGATTAAACAGAAGTGTGAGACGGTCGAGAATTTACGCCAGTGTCCTGTTATATTTTAGAAAGCAAGGAGCAGACGGCCGAGTTTATTAAACTCCAGCGGTGACGGTAATCAGAAGGCTAGACCGTCCAATTTCCCCAGCCGTTTACTTCTGGCCTACCCAACCTTCTGAGGACCCGCCCACGTAGACCGCGAAAGCCGGGTCCTCAGGAGGATGCAGCCCATGAATTTGGACACGACCATTGTCTCATCCTGTAATCTCACATGGATATAGTTGGACACAGTCCCCCAGTGTTAGACAGGATGAACATACCTGTGTCCCAGGTCAGACTGTACTCTCCTGTGCCTGCAAAGCAGAGGATGTGGAAGCATCTCAGCCATGGTGCCCATCAGGGTTGCTGCAGAGGCGAGGAGAGAGGGTTTGAAATTATTTAAATTCTTGGATTCATTTAAAAGGAGACAAAGACTAAAATATGAAACAATGAAACAGAAACTTTGGGCTTATTTTGACTTTAATGTCAAAGTAAAGGTGAGGAGGGTTCAACAGTTGGGGAATGATGGGGTAATTCAATGGTTTAAGAAGAACTGTTTAAACAACACATGGAGCCATCATCTGTCATTAATAATTTAATAATAATCAAAGACTTGAGCCAGGGAGCTGCTGTAGACCCTCAGGCCTGACTCTGAGCTGGAATCACTGCATGACCTCAGCAACACTCATGAACACCATCAGCACTGAATGCAGCTCATCACTGCATCCACAGAAAGTTCAGCCTCCACCACACAGAGGAACAACAAACAGCTCCACCTGCTCTACATGTAATATCCACTTTCTTAACCACATGTCCAGTTCTGGTCATTGCACAGATGGAACCAGCTATCACAGAGATGGGGCAGGCTACACCCTGGACACCATCACACTCGTACACACCTACAGTCAGGTGAGAATCACTTCTGTTTCTGGAGGCTGCTGTTTTGTAGTTACTTCAGTAGATCACAGGGTTAAGTTAAGCTGTTTATAAACTGTAGATTTGAGCAGTTTCTGGCATCTGTCCCCTACAGGACACCATAGTTGAAGACTCAGTTCACTCAGTCACTGTGACTCCTTCACAGGGGCCAGTGGCAGAGCTGGGACAATTTGTGCCAGGGCGAATAAATGAGTCATAAATAAATGCCTGTGTCTGACTCATTGTTCTACTGGGTGGAGAAAGGCTCCACACCGGTTGGGTTACATACAATTATGTCCATAAATATTTGGGCAGAGACAACAATTTATTTTGTAGTTAAAGTCCCACTAAATCACATGATGAGACTGAGGTTTCTGATTCTGAAAAAATGTATTTTCTCACACATACACACATATACATACACAGACATACATATGTCAGACATACAGATATACATACGTACATACTAGAGATGGAATAATACGATATTAGGTATCGGCATCGGTCCGATACTGACCTAAATTACTGGATCGGATATCGGAGAGAAATAAAAAATGTAATCCGATCCGAAGTATCACAAAATCACCTCACAAAATGCGTTACTTGACGTAACCCAGCTCGGCGCATCGGAGCAGTATGGGTCACGTGACAGAGCGGCTGTTGTCTGCGAGACCTGTCGGCGGTCTGTTGGAACATTTGGAGCTACATGCTTCCTAATCGCAGCATTTCATCTTGGCGAAAACTATCCCAGAGAAGTAAAGCAAGTGTGTAAGTTCATCCCTGAATGTTTGCAGAGCATTTCAACATTAAGCTTAGCAACTGCTATATTGAGCCACAGCTGGACCATCGGAGTTCCATACTGAGGTGAAAAGGAAGCGATTTGTCCCGGACTTCAGCTAGAATTAAAAAATAGACACAAAGCTGGAGTTATTCTGTCTTTGCTGGGCAGTTTCATCTTCTTCTCTCATTCTCTCCCCCTCCCTCTCCTGTTGCTACTTCAATCATGAAACTGATCAATGATCAGCTGATCGTCTCTCTTGTTTATTTATCGCCCACTTTGCACCAGAAACAGGAAACCAGCGGATGTCGCGCTAAACAACAGCAGCACGTTTAAGCTTGATCAGCTGTTGTTAGAATTTATTTAATATTAATTTCTAGTATCAGCTGATGTTTGCTGGAGCCACAGCTGTAAAGCTGCTGGTCATGATGTCGGTTTGGATATGTGGTGAGAGGGAAACATGAAGATGAAACCAGGAGATGTCCTTACTGAACCATCAGAGCTGTGATGGAGAAACAGGTTTACCTTTTAGGTGACATGAATGAGTTGAAGTTATGAACTGTTTCTGAGAGACAAATAACACCAGGATCCTTTTCTAAGCAGCTGACAGCTGGTAACTATGCAGGGGCGGATCTAGCAAAGTGTTGCCAGGGGGCCATGTAGGGAGAGGGGGGCACAGAGAAATACTTTTCTATCTTATGTCATTTAAAAACTTTGAATAAATAATTATCTGAATCTTACAACAAAAGTGGTCATCTGATTAAATGTATAGAAATCCATTATTATACATAGTAACCAGTGATGAGAATAGCAGCGTTACTTTTTTCAGTAACGAGTAATCTAACTAATTACTATTCCTATCGTTACAACGCTGTTACCGTTACTAACAAGAACATGCGGTCCGTTACTATTTTTCAACAAACAGACGGTTGAAGCTGTGTTCAGCTTACTGCAGCTTATATCAGCTGCAGGAAGTAGCTGTAAGTAATCTGGACGCTACGGCTTTAAGCAGCTGCGCGCTCCCGCGGACGCCAACTGACTATGTGCACGTTAGCATATGCTACTTCCGGTGTGGAAACTCCTGTGGGGAGCTTTGTTTCCGGTGTCCTATTCGCGCCTGGTTTACGGTCCAAAACAAGTTAAGCAAATGAATGAATCAAGCGGCGATTTACATTTCTATAGATGTCTCGGGCATTTACCCAATATATCTGTAAATGATGTTCATCGACTTGTCGATATTTTCCCCCCGCGCCTCAGGGCAAAAGAGAAAAGGGATTCAAATGTTATATTTCTCAGCGGTCCCTCGTTTATTGCGGGTGTTATGTTCTAAAAATAACCAGCGATAGGTGAAATCAAGCAGCCAATTTTATTTTTGACGGTGCAAAACGTTTCGTGGACATCGTGGACATACAGCACTGCACTGCAGAGTCACATTGCTAGCATCGATGCAGCGATTCTGTACTGTACAGGAGAGACGTCACGGAGGAGATCGTCTGCAGTGATCAGGACGCAGGACACAATGTACCGTAGGTGTGTACTTGACTAGCTGGTCTCAACATAACAGGGGAAACATCTGGTTTGACTGTTCTTCACCTGTAGTTTGAATGCTGAACATTTGCCTGTTTAGATCATGAGACCAGTCACTATACAGAGATGTGCTTCTGAGTGTGGACGATGTGTCTTCTGCTGCAGTTCTGCTTGTGTTGAGTGATGTAAACAACTGATGGATCTAAACTCTTTAAACATCAAAGTTGATCATTAGATTTTTTATGACACAACAGCGGTGAGAGTTCCCACCTTCTGCTCTTTGTAACTTAACGCCATCTTTCCGTTTTTGAGTTCTGGACATGATTTTGGAGGATATCTTCGCAGTAGCGATTGACCACAAAGTAAAGCTACCAGAAATGTACAACCCCACATCCGGTCTCAAACCAGGAAGTTAGCATTTTCTCGTGCACATAGTGAATCACGATCACTGTCCAGCACAACACCTGGAGCTCAGGGGGCAAAACAATCACATGAGTGCTGCTGTTTGACTGAGGAAGAATAAAGTAGTCGTGGTAAGCCAATCACATGACCACTTAAAGACAAAGCAGCAAGGTGATATATACCAGTTTATAAACTGTGTTGATAATCCAGTAAAACCAGAGTCATGATAAACAATATATACGCGGCGTTTTTTCCTCAATAGTTTCGTCACGTTTACTGTCTAAGGAGAGCGCAGCGAGACCTCTCTGCTTATGAGAGAAAAACAAAACAAATACACAAACAAAAAAACAGGGGAAGTTTTAGGAGTGACGGCGAGAGAGAGAGAAAGAGAGAGGGAGTTTTGAGCTGTGAGAGATTTGTGACATTTAGCGTGTTTGGAGTGTGCAGTTAATGTGTTGTCTTGTGTAGTTAGTGTGTAGTGTTGTGGATAGTTTTGTGCTGTGTGTCAGAACAATGAGGCGACTGCTGTCTCCAGGTAGAAACAGCAGTGACACACCTGCTGCATTCAGACCTGCAGGTATCAGGCTGTGATGTTTCCTTTATAGTGGACAGAAATGATGTTTTTGCAGTGGCACAAATAATTTGTGGCATCTTATTGAAGAACAGCTGATTGTTCTGTAAATAGTTTGAAATGGTTATTAAAAAAAATCAAGGTAAAAGGTAAATGGCTGCAAATAACTTTGTTGTTTACAAAACTTGTGCATATGATTTTAAAATTGACAATTTATATTTTCATTTAAAGTTATGAAATATGATTCATTAAACATGTTTGTGGTTGTTACAGTAAAAAATATCACTTTTTCTACTCTGATTTATGTTTTTTGTCTGATTGTAGATCAATTGTGTTAATACAGTTTGTCAAAATGAAAACATGACTATAAATTCAGACACGTGAGGTTGTGCTGAAAAGAATGAGACCAAACAAAGTAAACAGTTTTTAAAGGTGAAATGTGGAGGAAACATCAAAAGTAGTTAAAAATGGCCGATTATACCCTGGACCCCAGAGGGTTAAACATTTTTTTAAAGTAACGCAATAGTTACTTTTCAAGTAATTAACTACTTTTAGAATATTGTAACTCAGTTACTAACTCAATTACTAGTTACTTCTTCAAAAAAGTAACTATAATTAATTACTTTTTCAAAGTAACTTGCCCAACACTGATAGTAACTATTAAGTCTAATATACCCTAGTAAGCTATAGTACTTTTTCCTTTGGGACGGTACCATCTGTGCAGTCTGCAGTTCTGTTGAAGAAAGATGTTGAATCTATTTAAATATTGTAGAAAAATAATTGATTTCTGTAGAGTTGTTTTACACGTGCATTAAATGAAAGTTGATTACATCGATTAAGGGCGGGGGGTGGTTACCTAATATTTTTGCTGGGAGTTGGCAACCCTATGAGTTAGGTAGGTAAGTACTCTTTAAAATACCAGAATAGGGAGGATGGTGCAGGTTTAAATTTATTAGATTGATCAGTGTTGCTGAACTATGAAATGTTTTGGCTGCAGTGTGTTTTTTACATACAGGGTTAACAGAGTAGCTTCAGTCTCTTGTCTTTTAAAACTTGAGTATGAACTTATACAAAACGCAGCAAGATATTAAAAAAACAGTTTTATTGATTACACACAATCGGATTCATATCCAAATTTATGATATCGGTAAAAAAAAGTGGTATCGTGCCATCTCTAGTACATACGTATGTGTATATATACGTACGCACACACACACACACACACACAGTTGGGAGTTCGCCTTGTAATCGGAAGGTTGCCGGTTCGAGCCCCGGCTTGGACAGTCTCGGTCGTTCTTTCCTTGGCTGTGGCTACATTGTAGCTGCCATCACCAGTGTGTGAATGTGTGGATGACAGGTTGTGTAAAGCGCTTTGGGGTCCTTAGGGACTAGAAAAGCGCTATATAAATACAGGCCATTTACACACACACACACACACACACGCACACACGTGTGTATATACAAAGGTTTAGAGGCTCCATCAGCTTTCATTATTACTGTTATTATCTGTTAGTATATGATTAGGCATTAAATATGTCTGCTGCTTTAGGACAACCTCACAACAACCTCATCATTTACTAATTAGTCTTTTTAAATCAGTTTAGCTTCTCTGTGACCTGTAATGTGTTACACTCACCTCTGACTCTGAGTATCACTACTTTCTGTAGCAGCATGAGTCCATACTTGTAGACGGTGCAGGTGTAGACTCCACTGTCAGAAGGGTGGAGGTGTTTCAGGGTCAGAGTGAGGTCTCCAGTTCTCAGTGGATCTTCCTTCATCTCTGTGCGACCTTTGTAAACCTGGTCCTGATTATCTGGCTGATTATTTCCACTCTCATACACGTGGACCTTCATGTTGTTGGAGTCTGTCCACTCCACTGTGACGTCCTGAGGAAGGTCAGCTGTGGTTTTAAAGGGCAGCTCGACAGACTTCTCCCCCTGTGGCACTTTCACCACCTCTGGCAGCAGAGCTGAGAGCAGAACATGAACACAGACAGACATGAGTGAGGTTGATCCTCCACCATCTCCTCTGCTGTGTAACCAGCAGCTCTTCATCCTGTTTTCAGTCACTGTGGACAAACAGCTGTTACACTCACCTGTGACACCGAGTGTCACTACTTTATGTAGCAGCATGTCTCCATACTTGTCATAGACGGTGCAGGTGTAGACTCCACTGTCAGTAAGGTGGAGGTCTTTCAGGGTCAGACTGAGGTCTTTATTTACCTTTGGATCTTCATCCATCTCTATGCGACGTCTGTAACACTGGTGCTGTGAGTCAAAATCTGTGTACTTGTAGACTGTCAAATCGTTGTGTGTCCACTCCACTGTAATGCCCTGAGGAAGGTCATGTGGCATTTTAAAGGGCAACAGGAAAAACTTTAGCCCTTGTGTAACCACCATCGGCATCTGTTGATCTGAAAGCAGAATATGATATAATATATTGTACATACAGACAGACATGAGTGAGGTTGATCCTCCATCGTCTCCTCTGCTGTGTAACCAGCAGCTCTTCATCCTGTTTTCAGTCACTGTGGACAAACAGCTGTTACACTCACCTGTGACACCGAGTATCACTACTTTCTGTTGCAGCATGTCTCCATCCTTGTTGTAGACGGTGCAGGTGTAGACTCCACTGTCAGTGAGGTAGAGGTCTTTCAGGGTCAGACTGAGGTCTCCAGTTCTCAGTGGATCTTCATTCATCTCTGTGCGACCTCTGTAAACCTGGTCCTGATTATCTGGCTGATTGTTTCCACTCTCATACACGTGGACCTCCATGTTGTTGTGTTTCCACTCCACCCTCACCTCCTGAGGAAGGTCAGCTGTGGTTTTAAAGGGCAGCTCGACAGACTTCTCCCCCTGTGGCACCTCCACCTCCTCTATCTGCCCACCTGAGAGCAGAACATGAACACAGACAGACATGAGTGAGGTTGATCCTCCATCGTCTCCTCTGCTGTGTAACCAGCAGCTCTTCATCCTGTTTTCAGTCACTGTGGACAAACAGCTGTTACACTCACCTGTGACACTGAGTGTCACTACTTTCTGTTGCAGCATGTCTCCATCCTTGTTGTAGACGGTGCAGGTGTAGAATCCACTGTCAGTGAGGTGGAGGTCTTTCAGGGACAGAGTGAGGTCTCCAGTTCTCAGTGGATCTTCATTCATCTCTGTGCGACCTCTGTAAACCTCGTCCTGTTTATCTGGCTGATTGTTTCCACTCTCATACACGTGGACCTTCATGTTGTTGTGTTTCCACTCCACTGTGACATCCTGAGAAAGGGCAGCTGGGGTTTTAAAGAGCAGCAGGACAGACTTTTCCCCTTGTGACACCTCCACCTTCTCTGTCTGCCCACCTGAGAGCAGAACATGAACACAGACAGACATGAGTGAGGTTGATCCTCCACCATCTCCTCTGCTGTGTAACCAGCAGCTCTTCATCCTGTTTTCAGTCACTGTGGACAAACAGCTGTTACACTCACCTATGACTCTGAGTATCACTACTTTCTGTAGCAGCATGAGTCCATCCTTCTTGACGGTGCAGGTGTAGAATCCACTGTCAGTGAGGTGGAGGTCTTTCAGGGTCAGACTGAGGTCTCCAGTTCTCAGTGGATCTTCATTCATCTCTGTGCGACCTCTGTAATCCTGGTCCTGTTTATCTGGCTGATTGTTTCCACTCTCATACACGTGGACCTTCATGTTGTTGTGTTTCCACTCCACTGTGACATCCTGAGAAAGGGCAGCTGGGGTTTTAAAGAGCAGCAGGACAGACTTTTCCCCTTGTGGCACCTCCACCTTCTTTGTCTGCCCACCTGAGAGCAGAACATGAACACAGACAGACATGAGTGAGGTTGATCCTCCATCATCTCCTCTGCTGTGTAACCAGCAGCTCTTCATCCTGTTTTCAGTCACTGTGGACAAACAGCTGTTACACTCACCTATGACTCTGAGAGTCACTGCTCTCTCTAGCAGCATGTCTCCATCCTTGTTGTAGACAGTGCAGGTGTAGACTCCACTGTCAGTGAGATAGAGGTCTTTCAGGGTCAGACTGAAGTCTCCAGTTCTCAGTGCGTCTTCCTTCATCTCTGTGCGACCTCTGTAACTCTGGTCCTGTTCGACAGGCTGATTGTTTCCACTCTCATACACGTGGACCTTCCTGTGTTTGGGGTCAGTCCACTCCACTGTGACGTTCTGAGCAAGGGCAGCTGTGGTTTTAAAGGGCAGCAGGACAGACTCCTCCTGTTTCCCCACATAACACTCTGGCTGCAGAGCTAAGAGGAGAAAAGAGAACATGAGGTGTACAGATACACAGACAGCTGCATCTTTTTTATCCATTCTACCACAGCTGGACACATTACCCATCTTCTATGGGTTACATTCACACTGTGGACAAACAGCTGTTACACTCACCTGTGACACTGAGAGTCACTGTTTTCTGTAGCAGCATGTGTCCATCCTTGTTGTAGACGGTGCAGGTGTAGACTCCACTGTCAGTGAGGTGGAGGTCTTTCAGGGTCAGACTGAGGTCTCCAGTTCTCAGTGGATCTTCCTTCATCTCTGTGCGACCTCTGTAACTCTGGTCCTGTTTAACTTGCTGTTTTCCACTCTCAAACACGTGGACCTTCATGTTGTTGTGTGTCCACTCCACTGTGACGTCCTGAGGAAGAACAGCTTTGGGTTTAAAGGGCAGGTGAACAGTCCTGGCTCCTATTACCTCCACCACCTCTGTCTGAGGAACTGAGAGCACAACATGAACATGAACACAGACAGACATGAGTGAGGTTGATCCTCCATCGTCTCCTCTGCTGTGTAACCAGCAGCTCTTCATCCTGTTTTCAGTCACTGTGGACAAACAGCTGTTACACTCACCTCTGACACTGAGTGTCACTACTTTATGTAGCAGCATGAGTCCATCCTTGTTGTAGACGGTGCAGGTGTAGACTCCACTGTCAGTGAGGTGGAGGTCTTTCAGGGTCAGACTGAGGTCTCCAGTTCTCAGTGGATCTTCATTCATCTCTGTGCGACCTCTGTAAACCTGGTCCTGTTTATCTGGCTGATTGTTTCCACTCTCATACACGTGGACCTTCATGTTGTTGTGTGTCCACTCCACTGTGACGTCCTGAGGAAGAACAGCTTTGGGTTTAAAGGGCAGCAGGACAGACTCCTCCTGTGGCACCTCCACCTTCTCTGGCTGCAGAGCTGAGAGCAGAACATGTACAGACACACACACACACATCAGTGTCCTTGTATTTTAATTTGAAACACTAATATACGATGACCTCATGTGTGTTATTATATATGTTATTGTACTTGCTGTTGGTGGTGTTTGCTGAATTCTTCAGTGTCATTACAAAGGAAACTAGTGAGCTAAGAACATGACAATACATTTTGTTACACTTTTGTTTTGTAATGTATTAAAAAAAAAAAAGAACTGCTAGCATCATGGACAGGTTTTTGACAGGGTGCCCACACAAACACAAAGCAGGAGATGAAGCGTCGCTGAATATGTTTCCAAACCAACTTCATTCTGAGCCAAAGACTAGAAAATATGATGAAGCAAATCTGCCTTTGGCTTCACCTGCACAGGTGCCGAGGTAGGTCTCCCTGCAGGATTGGTTTCCCCTTCGCCCGGAGCAGCACTGGGCTGTTCAAGCCACGGACAAACAGGATCCCACAGCTGTTTATGTTTTTAAACCCATTTTGCACAGAGAGGCATTTTTGAAAAATGTATTGATGAAATGTGGGCAGCACGGTGGCACGGTGGTTAGCACTGTTGCCGCACAGCAAGAAGGTCCTGAGTTCAATTCCACCATCAGGCCGGGGTCTTTCTGTGTGGAGTTAGCATGTTCTCCCCGTGTTTGCGTGGGTTCCCTCCGGGTACTCCGGCTTCCTCCCACCGTCCAAAGACATGCAGCTTGTGGGGATAGGTTAATTGGATAATACAAATTGTCACTAGGTGTGAATGTGAGTGTGAATGGTTGTCTGTCCCTGTGTGTTGGCCCTGCGACAGACTGGCAACCTGTCCAGGGTGTACCCCGCCTCTCGCCCTATGACAGCTGGGATAGGCTCCAGCGCCCCCCGCGACCCTGAAAAGGATAAGCGGAAGCCAATGGATGGATGGATGGATGGATGAAATGTTGAATATTATTACACAGAAAAATTAATAAGTAAATAAATAACTAAAACTATACATAAAATAACTACACCATGAAGATGGTTTGTTTTTCTGATATTTAAAAGAGTTAGTGGTTTATCTCATTGCTACCTGTAATTTATTGCAGTTTGCTTTTATTTGTTTAATTGTTGATGTCAGGTTTATATTATTGGATTGTCATTTATGTGTAGAAATATTTGCTCATTTGCTTAGAGTTTTATAATTAACTGCACATTGATAGAGGTTTGATCCTTAGCAGTTTGTAAAGACTCTGTGCAGCATGAAGAGGGGGTGCGGTCACTCCTCTTCAGAGTGTTCTGGCATAGATCACACACCTGCCAGGGTCATGAGAGAGGTCTCTTCTCTTGCTGATGTATAGTAAACACACGTATATCTGTTTGAGTGCAAGAGCCTTTGTTTAGGTGAACTGCTGGACTGCCTGGCACCAGTAGGGTGGGGAGTCTTCATGGGGTCACATCTTGACCCCCCCCCCCACACACACACACACACACGGTATTGTTTGTCCACATGTACGTGAAACGTCATATGTTAATGAACTTATGCATATTCATGTAACCTCAATAAAGAGCAGTGCTACGAGGGAGCAGACGAGAGCGACTGAGGTCAGGCGAAGGAACGGCGCTTGCCATAGTTCTCTCCCTTGTGCACGAGATCAAACACAGGGTTCATACGCCTTCTTCAGGGTCAAATTCAAGCACTTTTTAAGCACTTTCAAGGTCCCTTTTCAAGCTTTTCCAGCACCCCCCCCCCCCCAAACACACGCACGCCCCCCCCCCCCCCCCCAAAGAAAGAAAAAAAGACACACCACACAAATATACTGCAAAAGGAAACGGTCGCCTTATATACATCGTGTATAAACTCAAAATGCACATTTCACTTAAAAATTAAGATGTGAAAAAGTGAACAAATCAACTTGTTAGAGATATTCTTCTCCTGTTGAAAAAAAGCCCCAAAAGTCTTCTCATCAGATATTGATGCTTCTTTGCTGCGTAACAAAAAATAGGAGACAGATGTTTGTTTGTTTTTTAAGTTAATTCCCAATAAAACTGTTCTATTGCTAACTACATTGCTGTCTGTATTATTGCTGAAGTCCTAAATGATCACCTTTAACGTGTTTGTGCTAATAACATCATGTCAGACAGGCATGGAGAACAGCGCGGCTGTTTAAGTAGTTTAATGTGTCGGTGCTGACCAGAAACACATTTTGAATGAAAGCCGGGGAACTTTGGTAGCACAGAAACAAGAGGCTATTCTTTGTGACCATATGGATCAGTTATATTACCATTACTTCACCCAAACGCACAAAGTTAATACTTTAAAAAGCTGCAGCAATACACACAAATATGAACAGTACTTGGTGACAACTTTGCTTTTAGCCTTTAACCCTCTGGTGTCCAGGGTGTAATTGGCCGTTTTTGACTACTTTTGATTTGGCCTCAATATTTCACCTTTAAAAACTGTTTCTCTTGCCAATCTGTTATTTACTCATTTGGACATAATGTGTCAGCACAATTTATCTAAATACAGACAAAATTTTACAAGTAGAAAGTGATATTTTTGACTGTAAACCACAAGCATGTTTAAGGAATCATTTTCATAACTTGAAATTAGGGCTGCACGATTAATCGTTAGAAAATCGCGATCTCGATTCATACTTATGTGTGATCTCATTTCCAAATGACAGCGATTTTTAAAAAAAGAAAGAAAAAAAAAAGACGACAATTGTACCGCATTTTGGTCCGGGATGTACTCTGCATGAAAACAAGCGCTCACTCTTCCTGCTCAACAAATGACAAGGGCGGAGCCTTATACCACGTGATACAGAAGCTGTGCTGTGTGATGCTAACATTAGCAGGGAAAAAACAACGGAGAGCACGTCAGGGATGATGAGAAAGTGACAGGAGAAAATCCGTCCCGGTCAACCACCCAAACATCAATAACGGGAACCTTATACAGCGCTTCCCTATACCCGTCGAACTCCCGCAGGCACAAAGACATTACGGAGGCTATCACTTATCACCTGACCAAAGATATGGCTCCATCAACACTGTGCAAAACGAGGGATTTAGGAAAACGATCAACACCCTAGACAAACGCTACACAGTGCCGTCCCGCAACTATTTTTCTATTGTTGCACTACCTGCTCTGTACACGCAGCGTCGAGCAACGGTGGAGACGGAATTTCAAGCAGGACAACATTTTGTTGTTTTTATGTTTATTTATTGTTTTTATGTTCAGTCTCAACTGTTACGAAGTTGATGTGCAGTTAATAAGTGCAATAAATATTTATACTGGAAAAGAGAAGCGTGAGAGAATCGTGATCTCAATTCTAAGGAAAAAAATCGTGATTCTCATTTTATGCAAAATCCTGCAGCCCTACTTGAAATGCAAATAGAAATTGTACATTTTTTAAAAATATGCACAAGTTTTGCAAACAACAAAGTTATATGGTACTATTTACCTAAAAATGCAGCCCAGGCTCAGACGTTTTTTATATAACCATTCAAAACTATTTACAGAACAATCAGCTGTTCTGCAACAAATAAGAAGGCACACAAATTATTTATAGTTTGTGTCACTATAACACAGAGGAGAACAGCACAGGGGTAAATCCTGCAGGTCTGAGAGAAGGTGTGTCACTCAGCGTTTACACTGCAATCTGCCTTTGGTGGCTTCTTTGCAGCAACTGTGATGATCACTAGTAGAACTGACACACAAAACAAAACAACGACTACACTACACACTAACTACACACCAACTACACAAGACAGCACACTAACTTGAGACTCCAAACACGGTAAACGTCACAAATCTCTCACATATCAAAACTCCCTCTCTCTTTCGTTCACTCGCTCTCTCTCTTTCACCGGTCACTCCTAAAACTTCCACTTCTTCCCAAACAACCAAATGCCACATGTTGCCATGTCATTTTTTGATTGGTCGGCTATGGAACGCCAGGACTGCCATAATGAATTAATTAAATACACCATTAAATAATTAATTAAATGTGGCAATAATTAATTAAAATAGGAATTACATGTAATTAATTATTTAATGATATATTTATTTATTTCATTTTGGCAGTCCTGGCGCCTGGCTCTCATCATGAAATAATTTTATCTGTCAGCCTCACCCATCAAACTCAGGGGGCGGGGTTAACGCTGATCGAGTCAAAACCATTGCTTTGGCCTGGTGGCCATTGTTTCTAGCACACAACAACCGGCATGTGGAAGCTAACAGAACTGAGCTTTGAAAAACCCTGTTTGTGTGTCACCAAATACCGTTTTAATATTTTTTTAGAGGAGAATGTAGTGGTTTAATCTTCATGTGTCTGGTCGGTTTGTCAAGATACAGCCTCTTTGCAAAAGTGCTTCGATGATTTCGGAGATGTCTGCCCAGTCTCACGGCAAAGCGTGGGATAGACCCGCTCGCCTCGCAAGCAATCCCACCGACAAAGCGCAGGCCCCGGTACACAGCTGTAGTAACCCCCGCTGACTTCTTTTACTGAGGTTATATTTATCGGTGTTTTATTTCCTGATGTTCTTATGTGTCCTACGTGTTTCAGTCTGAATTATAACTAACATTAAAAACATGTTTAAGGAGGAGAGAGAGCAAATAAATCTGTTTAACATCTGATCTTTGGGTTTTTGTTCAGTAATCAGCGTGACCTGTGTATAAACACATAAAAGAGATAACGTTGGTGTTTCCGTCATGTAGTAACTGCTGGCTTTAACTGTACAAAGGTTGTTTGCTCAGTTGTAAATAAAACAGCGAAGTAAACGTGACCCGACAGACAGAACCTGAGTGAATGAAGTCCAGCGTTTAACCACTGAGAGCTAAAACTCAGCTGAGGTTTCAAAGCTGTGTGCCGGTGATTGGACATCAGCCGCTGATGAAGCTGTTCGCCTATAAAGTGCTCTGTAAGGAAACGAGCTCCAGCAGCTCTGCGCTCGGGGAAAACACTATATTTACTTATCTTGTGCAGAAAAATGCGCTGACATTGCGTTATATCGAGCACCGGCTGCCCAGTTAAACTGTGACTATCACCAGGTAACGTAGGCGTGTTTCTTGAATTAGCAGCAGGTGTTAAACAGCTGACAGATGAGGAGGAGGATGCATGCAGGTAAACTGAGGGTCTGTTAAGCTGATCGCTGGTTTCGTGAGAAAAATGTCAGCTCGTTCTTTATGTTACAGAAGCACAGAGACACAAGACCAGGCGGAAAGAGACGATCGTTCGGTGAAAATGAGAATCTGCGAATGCAACATGTGGAACACGGAGAGTGGAATATGTAAACAAACCGGTTAACGTAACCCCCTCGGTGCACTCTGCATGCTAACTGTTAGCAGAGCTAGTGAAATCTCTGAAAACATCTGAGCACTTTTGCAAACATGTTCTATGTTGACAACCTGACCAGACATACGGCGCGACATTCGCGGCTAAAACACTGTTAAAAGTGTAGCTGGTGACAGAAAAACGGGGTATTTTAAAACTACACCACCACCATTTCTGCCTGTGATTTGATCTGCATTCTGGGATAACTGGCTGCCCCAAGTCTACACAAGCAATCGATTTTCTAGGATCGACCTGTTTTGACTTACTTTGCACGGCAACCAATCAAATGTTAGAGAAGCTGCATGGGCAGCGTTAACCCCGCCCCCTGAGTTTGATGGGTGAGGCTGACAGATAAAATTATTTCATGATGAGAGCCAGGCGTCAGGACTGCCAAAATGAAATAAATAAATATATCATTAAATAATTAATTACATGTGTCAATAATTAATTAAATGTGTCAATAATTAATTAATTAAATGTGTCATAACTATTTATTTAATTAAATAATACATTATATATATATATATATATATATATATATATATATATATATATATATATATATACACACATACATACATACATACATACATACATACACACACACAGGTCCTTCTCAAAAAATTAGCATATTGTGATAAAGTTCATTATTTCCTGTAATGTACTGATAAACATTAGACTTTCACATATTTTAGATTCATTACACACAACTGAAGTAGTTCAAGCCTTTCATTGTTTTAATATTGATGGTTTTGGCATGCAGCTCATGATAACCCAAAATTCCTATCTTAAAAAAATTAGCATATTTCATCCGACCAATAAAAGAAAAGTGTTTTTAATACAAAAAAAGTCAACCTTCAAACAATTACGTTCAGTTATGCACTCAATACTTGGTTGGGAATCCTTTTGCAGAGATGACTGCTTCAATGCGGCGTGTCATGGAGGCAATCAGCCCGTGGCACTGCTGAGGTGTTATGGAGGCCCGGGATGCTTCGATAGCGGCCTTAAGCTCATCCAGAGTGTTTTGTCTTGCGTCTCTCAACTTTCTCTTCACAATATCCCACAGATTCTCGATGGGGTTCAGGTCAGGAGAGCTGGCAGGCCAATTGAGCACAATAATACCATGGTCAGTTAACCATTTACCAGGGGTTCTGGCACTGTGAGCAGGTGCCAGGTCATGCTGGAAAATGAAATCTTCATCTCCATAAAGCTTTTCAGCAGATGGAAGCATGAAGTGCTCCAAAATCTCCTGATAGCTGCATTGACCCTGCGCTTGATAAAACACAGTCGACCAACACCAGCAGCTGACATGGCACCCAGACCATCACTGACTGTGGGTACTTGACACTGGACTTCAGGCACAGGCATTTCCCTCTCCCCAGTCTTCCACTGAGCAACAGTCCAGCGCTGCTTCTCTGTAGCCCAGGTCAGGCGCTTCTGCCGCTGTTTCTGGTTCAAATGCGGCACCTGTAGCCCATTTCCTGCACACGCCTGTACACGGTGGCTCTGGATGTTTCTACTCCAGACTCAATCCACTGCTTCCGCAGGTCCCACAAGGTCTGGAATCGGTCCTTCTCCACAATCTTCCTCAGGGTCCGGTCACCTCTTCTCGTTGTGCAGCGTTTTCTGCCACACTTTTTCCTTCCCACTGAGGTGCCTTGATACAGCACTCTGGGAACAGCCTATTCGTTCAGGAATTTCTTTCTGTGTCTTACCCTCTTGCTTGAGGGTGTCAATGATGGCCTTCTGGACAGCAGTCAGGTCGGCAGTCTTACCCATGATTGCGGTTTTGAGTAATGAACCAAGCTGGGAGTTTTTAAAAGCCTCAGGAATCTTTTGCAGGTGTTTAGAGTTAATTCGTTGATTCAGATGGTTAGGTTAATAGCTCGTTTAGAGAACTTTTTCATGATATGCTAATTTTTTTGAGATAGGAATTTTGGGTTTTCATGAGCTGCATGCCAGAATCATCAATATTAAAACAATGAAAGGCTTGAACTACTTCAGTTGTGTGTAATGAATCTCAAATATGTGAAAGTCTAATGTTTATCAGTACATTACAGAAAATAATGAACTTTATAACAATATGCTAATTTTTTGAGAAGGACCTGTAGTTTGAAGTCCTCACTTTCGACCCAAGTTCAAATGGAGACTCTGGGTCCGTCGGCTAGTTATGCATCTGGCTAATGTTTAAAGCTTTCACTTGAGTAAATTAACTCATATTACTGCTAAGTAATGTTAGCTAAGTTCACAGCATATTCCATAATAGCGCTGCCATACTGCATCACACTCAGTGCAGTGGAATCATTTCTCCAGTTTGATAGTGTAGGAATGTTTAGCTTATTTTAGAGTTTAGAAATGTGTTAAGATAGAATGTAGAACTTGTTGGAAAGGCTGTCAGCTGTGGGGGAGCCCCCTTGTGGTGAGAGAGCACAGTTGCACTATTGAGCACATGTTCCAGTGATCAGAGTTGGAGCTAAAACATAGCAAGAGCCGCCTGGCAGACTGACTCAGCAGGGGATGTCTACACGGTGTGAGTTGTGTGCGTCGCTAAAGAACTGTGAGTAGACGTGGAGGCATGCCTGGAAAGGACAGTTTTAGTCTTTTATGCCAATTAGACATTTAGTGGATGTAGAAGTGCAATGTGTATCGACCTGTTCGCTATGTGGCTAGTTCATGCTACTAATGCTACCTGTTATGCTACATACCTGCTAGCCGTAAGCTAAACTATTTGGTGTTTGTGCTATATTGTTGTTGGGGGTATTGGCAATCAATGTCATGTACTGTAAGGGTTTGGGAGTAGTGCATGAAACTCGTGCATGTAGATGTTCATATAGGAATTCCCATTTGTAGTTCTGGTTAGATTCGAAGAACGCTAATGCATCATAATTCATGACTTAGATGTTTATTACATTCAGTATTCTGTATATGTTCTGTTCACAGACCACACACACACCCCTCACCACTCTGTAAGCCTGCGGTTGCATGACTGTGTTGCTGTACTGTGCTGTTAAGCTGAGGAATCACAGTAAAGACGGTATAACCTTTATCTGTGCGTCCTGTGTGATCTGACCGACACCCCAAGGTGAACATCACTGCTATTCAGCCAACGCCTATACAGTCCTGGGTTCAACCCAAATTAACAGAACTATTGTAAAGACACTGATACTGCCCTGAATGTAATAAAGGCCTGACTGTCTCATGAAGGTAGGAGTAGATTTTAGGAGACCCTCCCCAGTTGGACTGTGAAACTAAGACAAAGAGGAGTTAATGCTGAGTGGAAATTCCCCAGAGGATGTTTGGGTGGGGGTCTCAACATTTGTAACTGGATAACTGTGGTCTGGAAGGGAGATGGGTTCTTATGACCTCTAGGGAGTCACGTACATAGAGACACACACACACACACACACACACAGTGCTTTAACTGTTACACTCCCACACCCACATGCACACTCACTCACGTGCACTCACATAGACACACAGGAACGTGCACATGTAGGCACTCACGTGCTCGCACACACAAGCATGTAAACATAGCGCTTAGTTTTATGGCACCTTGTAGAGGGTTTAGTATCGAACGCCAGGACTGCCATAATGAATTAATTAAATACACCATTAAATAATTAATTAAATGTGGCAATAATTAATTAAAATTGGAATTAATTAATTAAATAAATAGTTATGACACATGTAATTAATTAATTATTGACACATTTAATTAATTATTTAATGATATATTTATTTATTTCATTTTGGCAGTCCTGGCGCCTGGCTCTCATCTTGAAATAATTTTATCTGTCAGCCTCACCCATCAAACTCAGGGGGCGGGGTTAACGCTGCCCATGCAGCTCCTGTAACATTTGATTGGTTGCCGTGCAAAGTAAGTCAAAACAGGTCGATCCTAGATAATCGATCGCTTGTGTAGACTTGGGGCAGCCAGGTATCCCAGAATGCAGATCAAATCACAGGCAGCAATGGTGGTGGTGTAGTTTTAAAATACCCCGTTTTTCTGTCACCAGCTACACTTTTAACAGTGTTTTAGCCGCGAGTGTCGCGCCGTAATCTTCACATGTCTGGTCAGGTTGTCAACATAGAACATGTTTGCAAAAGTGCTCAGATGTTTTCAGAGATTTCACTAGCTCTGCTAACAGTTAGCATGCAGAGTGCACCGAGGGGGTACATTAACCGGTTTGTTTACATATTCCACTCTCCGTGTTCCACATGTTGCATTCGCAGATTCTCATTTTCACCGAACGATCGTCTCTTTCCGCCTGGTCTTGTGTCTCTGTGCTTCTGTAACATAAAGAACGAGCTGACATTTTTCTCACGAAACCAGCGATCAGCTTAACAGACCCTCAGTTTACCTGCATGCATCCTCCTCCTCATCTGTCAGCTGTTTAACACCTGCTGCTAATTCAAGAAACACGCCTACGTTACCTGGTGATAGTCACAGTTTAACTGGGCAGCCGGTGCTCGATATAACGCAATGTCAGCGCATTTTTCTGCACAAGATAAGTAAATATAGTGTTTTCCCCGAGCGCAGAGCTGCTGGAGCTCGTTTCCTTACAGAGCACTTTATAGGCGAACAGCTTTATCAGCGGCTGATGTCCAATCACCGGCACACAGCTTTCAAACCTCAGCTGAGTTTTAGCTCTCAGTGGTTAAACGCTGGACTTCATTCACTCAGGTTCTGTCTGTCGGGTCACGTTTACTTCGCTGTTTTATTTACAACTGAGCAAATCGGTTTGGCTGAGGTTAAAGTTACGTTTCATAACTGCATAGTTTCACAGACGTTTAATGGTTCACTGGCACATGTGTTAGACTGAACTATCATCTAAATATCATCTGTTTTTTAATAGTTATTCAACTGTATTCTAAGCACCAGCTGTCTGTTAGAATGTGATTTTTTTTCTCTCTCTGTTGGCAGAGGTATAAAAATGCGCAGGAAAATCTGACGTGCATGGCAAACTTCACCGACGATATTTAGGGAGGAATAAACACACATCAAACATAAATGAACCATTTGTCTGTCTCCATAATTGAGAGCATTTTCTCTTCTTATGTCAACACTCTCTCTCTCTCTCTCTCTCTTTTTTATTCTTTTTTTTTGCTTGCTTTTTCGGTCATGTTATGTTTACCTGTCAAAGGCTTGTTACAAACTATGAAACACATTGTGCAGACTTCTGGATGTTAGAAGAAAACTAATACTGCTCATGAATGAGACTAAAGGCAGGAAGGTGTCCTTTAAAACTAAACATGTTAATAGGACCTCCCTGTTTATATCATAGTTTATGATATAGCACGTGTATTTCAGTAATAGCCTGCTGATTTCAGTGTAGTGGTGAACAGTCGCACAGCTCACGTAGGCGTTATCTGTGATACTCCTTAACTATAATTTATCCAAGTTAACTTCAGTTAACCATTCAGACAGTTCTTTTGCAATGAAAAACATAAACACCAATGCTGCCGGTAAGCTTCCTCAGTGCCAGCTGTTAACATTATAGCTGATTATGCAGTAACCATGGTAACCACGGACTCTGAGCGGCTGGATCGACGGAGGTCAGACAACAATTTTACATGTATGATCTTAAAACAGGACACAGCCACTATACGTGCTGGCCTCATATCAAATGTGAAGGCAGACTGAGTCTATGTTTGACGTTTGTTTATATCTAATCTTCCTTTTCAAACATTTAAACAGCAGCGAGTCTGCAGCTGAGGGAATACAAACTCAGGTTTGCTCGTTTCTTGGATTCATTTGGTGATTTATTAAATGTATAACTGTTATTCTAATCTGCTGCTGGGTCTCTTACACTTTTCTTTATGCTGTATATTTTCACGTCTCTGGAATAGTTGGCAGTTAGATAGTCAGCTGGGAAACTTTGTGTTAACTCATGGAGCTGAGGATATCGTGGATATGCTGACCTCGCTGCGTGGTGTACAGAGCGAGGTCAGCATGATTCATATTCACAATAAAAATATTAGCCGAACATCATGAAGTCTGTATGTGTTTCATAGTGTGGAACAACCTTTGTACAGTTAAAGCCAGCAGTTACTACATGACAGAAACACCAACGTTATCTCTTTTATGTGTTTATACACAGGTCACGCTGATTACTGAACAAAAACCCAAAGATCAGATGTTAAACAGATTTATTTGCTCTCTCTCCTCCTTAAACATGTTTTTAATGTTAGTTATAATTCAGACTGAAACACGTAGGACACATAAGAACATCAGGAAATAAAAGACCGATAAATATAACCTCAGTAAAAGAAGTCAGCGGGGGTTACTACAGCTGTGTACCGGGGCCTGCGCTTTGTCGGTGGGATTGCTTGCGAGGCGAGCGGGTCTATCCCACGCTTTGCCGTGAGACTGGGCAGACATCTCCGAAATCATCGAAGCACTTTTGCAAAGAGGCTGTATCTTGACAAACCGACCAGACACATGAAGATTAAACCGCTACATTCTCGGCTAAAAAATATTAAAACGGTATTTGGTGACACACAAACAGGGTTTTTCAAAGCTCAGTTCTGTTAGCTTCCACATGCCGGTTGTTGTGTGCTAGAAACAATGGCCACCAGGCCAAAGCAATGGTTTTGACTCGATCAGCGTTAACCCCGCCCCCTGAGTTTGATGGGTGAGGCTGACAGATAAAATTATTTCATGATGAGAGCCAGGCGCCAGGACTGCCAAAATGAAATAAATAAATATATCATTAAATAATTAATTAAATGTGTCAATAATTAATTAAATGTGTCAATAATTAATTAAAATGTGAAATACATAAATAATTAATTAAATGTGTCAATAATTAATTAATTACATGTGTCATAACTATTTATTTAATTAATTAATTCCAATTTTAATTAATTATTGCCAAATTTAATTAATTATTTAATGGTGTATTTAATTCATTCATTATGGCAGTCCTGGCGTTCCATAGTTTAGAAGGGGGGTCACTGATACAAAACTGCATGTAACAGACGAGGAGTTGAGATCTGCAGAGAAAGTCCGGGGTCCTGTACATCTCCCTTCTAGAAGGTGTAATCAATAAGTGTGGATTAATAAAAGTGTTGTTAATTGACTACTGAGTCCTGGTGTTCATCTGGAGGCCTGACGAATATACGAACCGGGGTAAAACTGCTTTTGTAACAATAGCTAGCAAAATGATAATCATAATTTTAAAAAAGTAGCATGTGTAACATACACGTACTGGAAAATTATTTACTAGCACTCACCTATCATGCGACTAGAGAGCACAAACTCCGCCATTGTCGTTTTCCATCAAACACTCATGAACCTTCTGGGGTCAGGGTATTGGCCGTTTTTGACTACTTTTGATTTTACCTCTATATCTCACCTTTAAAAACTGTTTATCTTGCCTTGTTTGGTATCGTTACTTTCAGCACAACCTCAAATATCTGAATTTTCTTTTTCATTTTGGTATACTATATTAGCACAGTTGATCTAAATTCAGACAAAAAAATCAAAATCCGAGTAGAAAAAAGTTAAATTTTTTACTGTAGCACCCACTCACACTCAAGCACCCGTACGAACCGTGCAAAGAGCTCTGCTTGGTGTTCAATGCTTTTACTATGTAGTTAAATTGTCTCGTTCCAGCGGTGGGCCTGTGCCAGACCCATCAGCTGACTAACTGTTTGAGGTGAGGAATAAACTGCAGTGGAGTTTGAAAACTAAACAGGTGTGTGTGGCTGGAGGATGGCTTTGTGCGGAGGGGGACCTAGCCAAAACAAAAAAGTTTGGAGGTCAAAGGTCACAGACATCAGTCAGAGTGACCTCTCTGTTACTGAGTCTCCCACACACACACACACACACACACACACACACACACACACACACACACACACACTCACGCACCTTCTCTGTCCTTCATCCTTTTGTATGCACAGCACACAAACAGACCAAAGGCAGCAGCCAGGATGATCACAGTACCCAGCACAGCTGAGAGGACTTTGGGCCAGACTAGAGGAGGTTCTGTAACACAAACACACGAGACATGAACATCATCAACATGTTTGTATGAACTCACATTAATCTGACCTCTGTCCACTCACTTGTGACCTTCAGATGTACTGCTTCAGGCTGTCTCTGAGCTTGTCCAGCCTTGAGAGCATTGCAGGTGTAGGTTCCACTGTCAGAGACTGTGGGCTTCCTCAGAGTGAGGCTGAGGTCTCCAGTCTGCAGAGCGTCGGCTCTCATTGATGTTCGATGTTCGTAAAGATCATTCTGACCACTAAGATCGTCACCACTCTGCAGACGGAGGTGAACCGTTGGGTTGTTGAGCCCATCACGGTTCCACACTGCTGATGTGGAGCTCCTGGAAACATCAGCTGGTACCTGACAGGGCAGCAGGACAGACTCCTCCCCCTCATACACCTCCACCCCTGAGGCATGCTGGGAACCTGAGTAGAGAAACACAAAAGCAGAGCTGTGATTCACAGTCACATGACCTTTCACACACACACACACACACACGCACACACACACACGCACACACACACACGCACACACACACACGCACACACACAGTGATGTTCTCTATGGCGTTTGTTTACGAACACCACACACTCTTCAGCTGTAGTGGAACTTTAAAGCTGATCCATGTGTCCAGCATCAGCTCTGAGACTCTCCTGTCACCATGAAGTCTCTGCTAACTGATTCAAACACATCACAAACTCTCAGGATAACAAACATAAGAGACAAGACAACAAACAGTGCAGCAGGTCTGTAACTGCGAACCTGTCCATCTCATCAGTGTCTACATCCAGCTCAGATCATCAACAAAACACAAACGCACATGTGCAGTATAGGACAATGATGCATACTCAGCAAACCCTGTGTCCTCCCCTCACACAGAAACATGCTCTGTACTCAGAACATCAGAGGAAACAGCTGAGAGAAGCTGTGAGCGTCACTCAGGTCCATCAGCAGGTGAGCAGTGAAAGATGGGCTCAGGTCAAGTGGATAAAACTCATCTGTCTGGAGGCATGTGTTAATTATCATGAATGTAGCGTATATGCTGTGAATAACATCAGCTGAAAGTAACTCTATGGGCTCAAAATGTGGTCATAAATATTTTGTACTTGTAAATCGGTTTTGTATGTAAAAAAGATTTGTGTGTGTAAAAAAGATTTGTGTGTGTAAAAAAGATTTGTGTGTGGACTTAGCCCCAAAAAAACCCTGCAAGTTACAACAAGTACGAATTTTGATCCCATTTTTCTTCCTTTAAGCTGATTGGTCAATGTCATGTCAATCACAAATTAAACAATCCAATCAGAGAACAGCTGGGTTTGGCTGTCGAGGGGCGCTTTTTTGAACTGCAGGTCCTTGAAGGGTCATACAGTTTGAAGCTGGATGATCTCTATATAAATATCCGATAGCAGCTAGGTCCCCTAACTTTCAGCAGCTGTTGAAAGGATAAAGTTGTGGTATATCAGTGTTTAGAAATACCATCATTACTTTAGTATTAGTTTAACACAACGTCAGGGCTGACCCAGGACCATTGCTGTGAGTCACAGTGCGCAGCATAAAAGTCCTTTCACATCAGACGCAGGATGTGCTGCTAATTAGGGCTGCCACAAACGATTATTTTGATAGTCGACTAGTCACCGATTATTTTTGCGATTAGTCGACTAATCAGATCATCATCCATTGGACAGAAAACGTACAGCTTATTGCACCAGTAGCATCTGCTCTTATGTAACTATCATTAGCTTACAGCTTTAAGTGTTTGTGCTAACTAAAAATAAAGACAAGATGATAGTTTATTAAATTTAAATGCAGATTGTTTGGGTGAAGTTTAATAAACTCCTTGCTATCTAAAATATAACAGGACATCCATCCATCCATCCATCCATCTTCATCCGCTTTATCCGAGGCCGGGTCGCGGGGGCAGCAGCCTAAGCAAAGAGGCCCAGACCTCCCTCTCCCCAGCCACCTCCTCCAGCTTATCCGGGGGAACACCAAGGCGTTCCCAGGCCAGCCGAGAGATATAATCTCTCCAGCGTGTCCTGGGTCTGCCCCGGGGCCTCCTCCTGGTGGGACATGCCTGGAACACCTCACATATATATAACAGGACACCAGAGTATATTCTCCAGCGTCTCACACTTCTGATAATCAGCTGTCTGCTTGATGTTTATTTAGCTGTGCAAAAACTATAACTTTAATCTCAGCCAAACCGATTTACTCAGGAACAAATAAAATACTAAAGAAAGCCAAACAATAACATTTTAAGTTATCTAAGTGACTTATATATCATGTTTAACCTGAGTAGCGAAAGACGGCGGTGGGTTTGAAAACGATTTGCCGGGAGTCCGGTGTTCTCACGGCTCTAGTTAGCCTAGCCCCCGGCTAGCTAACGAGCTAGTGGGTAACAGACGTCTCCGAAAACGTCGGAGCACTTTTGAAAATATGCGGTGTCCTGATAAACTGAGCAGATATTTGAGGTTTACACAGCTACATTCTCGCCTGAAAATATGTTAAACGTTTATTTTGTGACCCAGAAAGAATAATAAGAGTAATATTAAAACTAACTAGCTGCCGCCATTGTTGGAAACTAAGCTGGGCCGCGCTATGAATTCTGAGACACAGCTGCTTCTTCTTCGGGGTTTAACGGCAGCTGGCATCCTTGTACATGCAGTGCTGCCATCTTCTGTTTCAGTCCGTTATTACACTCTTAAATCCTGCTACTTATTCCTGCGTCCTTTGTGATCTTACAAAGCTTCAAACGATGCGTCGACTATTAAATCAGTCGTCGACGATTTTAATAGTCGACATAATCGTGACTAGTCGACTAATTGTGGCAGCCCTACTGCTAATGCTAACTGCTAACTAAAAGCAAAGGATCCAGAGTTTGTTGCGCTGGCTGCTGGGCTCTGTGGGTTTTTGCAGCAGCTCTACCTGTACTAGATGCACCTGCTCCTTGTCGTTTCTATCTCTGACTTCATGTCCTCTACAAGAGTTTCTGGTTTTTTTTGCTGGTTCTTCAAATGTTCAATAAAAACATGTATGCTAATTCATAACGAAGAAAGCTTTGTAATGAAGACTGTCATTTCCAAAACACTGCCCCCCCCCCGCGTCCGCAGCTCTGTTGAAAAGGCTGTGGAAGTCCCTGTATAAAACATGTAGACCTGTGACACAAAAATCACCAAACTCGGACGACCACAGACTGTTTTCCTTCGTGGTGATGAAGGAAAACGCTGGGTTGGCATGTAAAAGGCCATTTATTCCCTTAAAGACCTGCAGTTCAAAATGAGCGCCCCTCGACAGCCAAACCCATCTGTTCTCTCATTGGATCGTTACATTTGTGATTGACATGACATTCACCAATCAGATGAAAGGAAGAAAAATAGGGTCAAAATTCGTACTTGTAACTTGCAGGGTTTTTTTTGGCTAAGTCCACACACAAATCTTTTTTACACGCACAAAATATTTATGACCACATTTTGAGCCCATATAACTCAGGCTGTGACATCAGACAAAACTCTGCTCAGCTGCAGTAGTTCCAATATGTAGTATTTACAATATTTACACATAGTATTCATATGTAGTACATGTTTCTGTGTCTGCCTCATAAAGCAGGCTTTGGGTGGTAAATAAAAATGGTAAATGGCCTGTATTTATATAGCGCTTTACTAGTCCCTAAGGACCCCAAAGCGCTTTACATATCCAGTCATCCACCCATTCACACACACATTCACACACTGGTGATGGCAGCTACATTGTAGCCACAGCCACCCTGGGGCGCACTGACAGAGGCGAGGCTGCCGGACACTGGCGCCACCGGGCCCTCTGACCACCACCAGTAGGCAACGGGTGAAGTGTCTTGCCCAAGGACACAACGACCGAGACTGTCCGAGCCGGGGCTCGAACCGGCAACCTTCCGATTACAAGGCGAACTCCCAACTCTTGAGCCACGATCGCCCCAGTGAGGGTGCTTGTTCCTCTGTGTGGGTGGAGGTCTGTAACTGTAGTTACAGCACTGAGCCGACCACACCCCTGGCTGGAATCAGGAGGAGGGCTGGTTTACTGTTTCTACTTCCGCGTTTTTGATCCTCCCCTGCTGGGGTTTGAAGTTAAACCTAAAAAAGGCTCCGTGGGAAGTTCCTGTAGCTGCAGTCTGAGGTTACACACGTCAGATCATCACACACACACAGCCCAGTATAACAGTGAACACTGTTAATATACAGTATAATAGCTTGCAGGCAGGAGGTCAGCAGGTGGAGCGGAAGGCTCACAGAGCACTGGGTTCGATTCCACACAGAGGCGTGTTCTGCCTGTCAGCATCCACTCCCACTGTCTCCTGCTGTCTGTACTACACACATGATCGGTGATCAAACCAGCTGAAAGTGCGGGATCCGCCCTGCAAGGAGGCCGCGGGGACGAGCTTCATCACATGAACGAGCTCGATGACAGAATAATGAATTGTATTGTATTTATTTAAATTTTTACTTTTTAATTATTTTACTTGCATTTTTTAATCACTCTCTTATATTTAAATGTTCATTTGCTATTTCATTTAGGGTTTGAGAGTAACGAAATTTCTATTCTCTGTATGTCCTGTACATGTGGCAGAATTGACAAATAAAGTTGACTTTGACTTTGATGAATATGAGCGGTTATAACAACAGAGGACGGAATAAACACAGTAAATGACCGCTACACACTCCGTACGAAGCCACACCCACCTCTGCGTGTGTGTTCAGAGCGGCTTTCTTACCGAGTAAGAGGAGCACGATTATCATCATCTTCGGTAACAGTTTCGTTATAGCTGATCCTCACCGAACCACCGACAGCTGAAATCACCCACCACTCCCAGACAAAGATCCGTTACGCGGAACAAGATGGCGCTCAAAGAAAACTTTCGTTTCCACCGGAAGTCTCTTCCCTGATAACCTTCACAATAAAAGCTCTTTGCAGTGTTGAAGAAAGATAAAGGGAAAGATGGAAGAAATAAAGAGTGATGTGCAGGTCAGAAGCTGTAACATTCACAGACTGTACGAAGGTGCTCTGAGAAAAGAATAAAGCTCTTCATTAAAAACAGAAATGACTGAAACACTCCTCCTCCTGTCTGCCTGTAAACTGAGCCCACACACTGGACTGTGATGTCACTGACACAGCTGCTGACTGTGGGCTCACATCACGGTTCATGTTTCTAACATCAAACCATTCTCCTTTTTTTTTTTTTTTTTGCCTGTCCCATTTGGCTCTTTTCCATCAGAATTATTGTCTAAAGGCGAAGAAAGATCCATCCCAGCCTTGCCGTAATGGTCCATTTGATTCACCTTTTATTGTTTATTTTATTGTCACTTGCTGAATACGGGACAGACTGGAGGAAAGAAGGGGAGAAAGAAAGAGGGAAAGAGAAACAGCTGAGAAGAGGGACGGGGGAGAAGGGCAAAAAACAAAAACCAACAGAACGGGCAGAAAAAAAAGAAAAAGAAAATGCATATATCAATCACCTGGATCACCTGTTGAGAAAGAAAAAAGAAAACAAGCAGAAGAGAACAAGAGTAATAGAATAAACAACATCACAATGATATATGGGTCGTGTCCAAATTCATGGGCTGCATCCTCCTGAGGCCGCATTTGTAGACCAATTACGTCACAGCGACGCGCCGAAGGCTGTCCAAATTCGTAGACTCCTCATTTTTTTTTTTTTTTTATGGACACCTGCCGTTACTCAGTATCTGAAATTTGAGCTTTTGACTCATAGATAGCGGCACTCATGGCCCTTCAAAGTCACCTCACTATTTGAAGCTTAGGACAAAAAAAAAAAAAGCAAAAGCCTAAAACATCCCATTTAGATATCCTCAAAGTAGCCAAAACACAGAAGCATGGGAGCATAAATAAAACCCTTCTCATTTTGATTTGCAGTTCAACTCTGCATTATAATATGTGTTGATAAACTGTATTTTTTTCAAGCTGGTTGAAAGAAGAACTGATGGTAACACCGCTTGAGCCACTGGACCTCTTTTCTTTGCAGTATGTCAAACTCCAAAATAATAAAAGTTAGACTGCTACCAATGAGTAATAGCCTCTATTCTCTCTGCTATTTCCCCTCTTTGTGATGATAAATTTGCAGACAAAGTTGTAGTGGGAAGTACATGGGGATGCTGCGAATCTTCTCCCCGCATGCCAGTAAGACTATTGAAGGAGGTCAAGCTGATGCCCAGCTGCTTGAAGTTCAGCTTCAAAATGCCATCATCCAAGTCGAACTGGGCAAGTTTGTTTCGTAAGTATGCAAATCTAACCCACAAACATTGGACAAGCATACCAAAAACATATGACAATGTACTGTAGTCATTGCTGGTTCTTTCTCTAAATTAAGCTCTTTTCCCCCTTTTGAGTCAAAGTTTTGTCAACATTTCTTTTCAGTTTGTCTGAATGAAACTAAAATGGATTTGGTCTTCAGTGTCACTCCTGATAAGTCAAGTCAAATCACCACAACCTTGTGTTCTAACACTAGGACCATTGATTATGTTGTCTTTTTTTTATGCCCGACAATATTTTCACGGACCGGCCTTTAAGGTGTCGCGGATAAATACAACAAAATAAAACTAGTACCGGTACCGAAAAAAAGAAGATTTATTCATAACACACGTGAAAAGACCCAGGAAAACAGAGTTAAAGATAAAAACGATAACAAAATAACACTGAAAACCGATAAAAACCCTGAAAAACATACATTTCACACCCGAGCCTCAACTCTCGTGGCCCGGTACCAAACGACTCACGGACCGGTACCGGTCCGAGGCCCGGGGGTTGGGAACCGCTGCTTTAAAAGCTTGAAACATGTATGTCCTCAATCCAGCTTCGCAGAGAGCATACATTCACAGAGCATTGCTTGATGGTACAAAATAGAAATGACATGTAGTGTTTCATGTCCACTTTAAATAAATCCACTCTCACTGACATCATACCGAGCTGACATGCTTGATTTGAGATTAAGCATTTAAATCAATCTGAAATCTGAGCTTTTAGATCATTCTTGCAAATATGTGTGCTTGATGTGAGCCATTCCAGCAATCACTGCGGATTTAGGCAAAGCAAGACGGGTCTTTTTGAAAAGTAACCAGTCTTATATTTGCATTGTCTTTGGTGGCTGAACAGGTCAGAGGTCACAGTTAGCCTTTATGGTATCACGCGGGTATGGAGGAGATCAAAACTCCAGACATCCAGAGGCCCCCAGAACACAAGAGACCAAGGAAGACCCACAGCGGGGCAGCTGCGCCACTGTCCCAGTAAGAGCTAAGGAGAGTCCCAGATGAGGGCTCATTCAGCAGCCGCGGAGCAGAAGCCAGGGGGAGTTGCAGTGATGCGCCCGTGGGCTCCGCCGGCAGCCAGCTGTGCCTGAGTGACCGAGCCCCAGGCCGAGAGGCCGGGGGCAGCCCACCTCCGAAATGGCCCGAGCGAGCCCCAATAAGCGGCCGCCAAGGAGTGAGCCGGTGTGTACCCGGACGCCCACCCCCAGATACAAAGAACCACCAACGCACCGACACCTGAGGGAGTCCGCCACCGGCAGGGGAAGTGGTGGTGGGTGGAGATAGGCCTCCAAACCTTGGAAGGCCCGAGATGTCCCCAGAGAGGTGGCGTCTGATACTCAACCTGACATATAAATACAAACATACAGGCACACACAGACACAAACATCCATTCCCACCCTCATGCTCTCATATGTACTTCACACTCAACCGACGTGGAGACAAATATAAAGAGACACTGTATACGCGATCACACTCCCCAAGCGTACTCTACAAACCGGGTTTAGGTACCCCTGCCCCTGGAGGGGGGAACTGCACCCAGACCCAGGTGGTGTTACCCTTTTCCCTGCGGTGGGGAGAGGCAGACCGCCCCGACTCCGCAGCAGCAAGGAGGCCCCACACCCCAGACCGCAGCCGGACGGCCAACTCCTCCTAGCCCCCCCGCTCCAGCAGGCCGCAGAGAACAGGGGTGAGAGAAGACTCCAAACCTCCCTCCACCCGCTCATTGTAGTGTTGATGCATGTGTGTTCTAAGGTGCATTTAAAACCCAGGAGGGCATGGAGCTACCTGCCAGAGAGCAGCAGGTAAGCGCATAGTCCCTCCTGCTAGCCCTCAATGTCTACGTGTATTTAAAATTGAGAGGTGGGCAACGATGCCAGGGTGTACACCCTGATGGTAACTTGGACTCCGTGTATCGTGCCCACCCCCAAGATCCTATATGTATGTGTAATGAGGGTGTGAGTAATGTGAATGTCTAAGTTGTGGGATAAAATTGAGGCAGAGGCAGCCAGAAGGGGACAGAGGGGGGGGTAGCCTCCTCTGCATCCTGGTGACATACCCCTACTCCAAGGCCCTGCATGGGTGGGTGGTTGTGGTGGAGCGGGAGGAGGGAGGCAGCTGGAGATGGGGAGGGAAGGAAGGGAGGGGCAGGTGACCCCTCCCTGGGGCCAGCTCCCCCGCTGACCCCAGTAGGCACTCCCACACTCCGCGACCCGCCAGGGAAAAGGGGGCCCAGGCCCATCCAGACCGGGGCCCAGCGCGGCAGCGCCCCCCGGCCCCACAGAGCCCGGGACAGTCCACCCAACCCCACCACAGAGAAAACTGCACCCACCCCACCATCCACTCATCTTCCAGACTACATGAGACAATAGACGCCCAGGCTGAGATCTTCCTCCACCTCTCCTGTATCTCCCCCTCCTGCAGAGAGTTCCTGAGGGGAGGAAAGCTCCTGCAAGATGTGACAATCTCCCCCACCAGTTGAAGAGCCCCACAGGCGACTCGACACACCGGCGGCACCCTGCGCCAGGGATGGGCTCCCATGCACCCACCCGCCCACAACCCCGGCCCATCTCTGGGCCGGGGCCCAGCCAGGGCCCCGGCCCAGAGATGGAGCGCCCCCAGACCCTCACGCCCATCCCGGACCCACCCAGGGGCAGACAGGCTACCAGGTCAGTAACCCACGTCCGTCAGCACAGACCCTCGCCTAGCCCCGCTGCACGCAGCCACGAGGAAATGGTCAGAAAAGAGCCCCCAACCGGACATGACCGCTACCCCGGGTTGAGTCCCCCAAGGAAGATGCCTCCGGGGAACCCCCCGACGCCCTAAGTCTGTCCCTGCCCCCACACCAATCACAACATTGAAGGCGGGACCAAACTATGACCCCCCACCCCCACTAGGTGATGGAGCCGATCAAAGGAGCCCAGAGCAATTGATCTGATGTGGTGGCAGAGGCTGTATCAAGACTAATGTAATCTAATAGATAATTTCTATATTGGTTAGAATTAAGATTGTTTTTATTTTTCCAGTTCATGAGGACTGTTTTCTTGGCTATGCATAGGGCAGTGAAAACCATATGGGCTATATTCTTTTCTGAAGTGACATTATCTAAGCTGCCCAACAAACACACTAAGGGGGAAGTTGGAATGTTACATTTCAGACACTTTGATAAGTCTTCACATATCTCGTGCCAAAACTTCTGCACTGGTGGACAGAACCAAAGAGCGTGGATGTAATTGTCTGGTGTATTGTTTTGACAGTGTGAGCAGTTGTTGGAAGATGTAAAGCCCATCTTAAACATCCGATGACCTGTATAGTGCACTCTATGTAGTATTTTGTATTGTATTAATTGCAGACTGGGATTTTTAATCAATTTAAAAGTTTTTAAGCATACCTGAGACCAGAAGTTTTGGTCTAAACTGACTGATAAATCTGCTTCCCACTTTGCAATAGGAAGGGATATTGATTCATCTAATTTAGAAAGTGTTCTATATATTTTAGATAATAATTTGGGGGATTTAAGAGTAAGGAAATGTGCCACACTTGGTGGTGTTTGTAATTCAACTTGACTGAGGTTAAATTTCTTTTTTATAATGGATTTAATTTGTTGATATTCTAAAAAAATTTTCTTGTTGATCCCATATTGTGCAACTAGTCTGTCAAATGGGATCAATTCTGTTCCCTCCAATATATGTTCTAAGTATTTAATTCCTTTACAACTCCATTCTGGGAAGTTAATCATATTATTGTTTTGTAATATGTCAGGGTTATTCCAGATGGGAGTACGTTTGCATGGGATTAGTGAAGACTCCGATATTTTTAGAAACTCCCACCATGCTGTCAGAGAGGAGCTGATGTTGATACTTTTAAAGCATTCATGTCTTTTGATGTTTGAGCTAATAAATGGTAATGGTAAATAAATTCGTAGACTCCTCTGAATGCAGCCGACAAATGCGTCCTCCTTTTCCCCGAATTTGAAGGATGGGTCGTGTAGAGGCTAAGCCTACGCTTGAAGCCACTGAGGTGGTCGTTAACGGGGGTGACGCGATGTCACTGGTATGCATGAATTAAGTTCACAGTCCAATAAATCCAGCAGTATGTATCTTGTCCTTTTTGGTCTTTATTCCGTATCGACATAGCATAACAGCGCAACGGTCACAAACTGTTTGCCTTCTCAATGACACACCTGACGCCGATTACGTGCGTCTACCTTAAATACCTTTACATTACATAATCAAAACAGAAAATGGTGACCTCTAGTGACCACATAAGGTATTAACCCAAAGAATGGCTCCTACACCCCGGCCCCTAATTGAAATGGCTATCAGACATGGCAATTCTAATCACAAAGAAAATAAGGAGCCACTAATACAGTCTACTTTAGACCTATACATTCACATAAATAAACATAAGTAACACACTTTTAGATTACAGTTTCATGTAACAAGCAAAGTTTAGTTACAGGTCTTTCCAGAATATTAGTCTTTGTTTTTAAACGTGCAGATCGCACAAGTCCTTTTTTTGTCACGAATGGCTTCCAGAACTCTTCCAAGTGGCCAGGAACCACGCGGTGCAGAAGAATCCATTATAATGACTATATCTCCAGGTTTTAGATTCTTCTTCTTTTGGTTCCATTTTTGTCTCTCCTGTAACAAAGGCAGATATTCGCGTATCCATCGTTTCCAAAAAAGATCTGAGATGTACTGAGCCTGTTTCCATCTTCTCTTCAGATACATATCCTGAGGGTCAAATAGTCCGGGTGGTAAAGATGGTTTTCCTTTCATCAGGAGGATGTGATTTGGTGTAAGTGGCTCTAGGTCTTTTGGATCATCAGAAAGCTTTGTGATGGGTCTGTCATTTAAAATTGCTTCAATTTCACATTGAACCATATTTAATCCATCGTCGTCCAACTGTTGTTGCTGAAGAACGGATATCAGAATCTTTCTGATCATACGAATTATCCGTTCCCAAATTCCACCATGATGTGATGCTCCAGGCGGATTAAAACTCCATCTTATTCCAATGTGTCGCAAAGCATCCGCTATTTGGGTATGTTTCAGCGATTCAAGAGCCTCCCTTAACTCTCTGTCTGCTCCGACAAAGTTGGGTCCATTGTCCGATTGGATGTGAGCGACTTGACCTCTTCGGCTCACAAAACGGCGCAAAGCATTAATGCAGGCATCTGTGTTTAGAGAGCTAGCCACCTCCAAGTGCACTGCTCGGCTGGCTAAACAGGTGAAAATGACTCCATAGCGTTTAGCTGTACCTCATCCTCTTTTCACTTCAATAGGTCTGAAGTAATCAACTCCGACATTGGTGAATGGTGGGTTATCTGGCAAGATTCTTTCCTTGGGTAAATCTGCCATCTTTTGCTCCAAGGCTTTTCCATGATATTTCCTGCAAAAATTACATTCTGCGATAACCTTCCTTACAGCTGAGTTGGCCTTTGTGATCCAGTATTTTCTCCTTAGTGTGGATAAGGTGTGGTTACGACCGCTATGACCAAGCTGTTGATGAATGTGCTTTAGGATGAGATTTGCTACATGTTGATCTTTTGCAAGAACAAGGGGATGCTTCGTTTCTTCTGGTAAGGAGCCCTTTGTCAGTCGTCCCCCAACTCTTAAGAGGCCTTCATCGTCAAGATAAGGATCTAATCTATAAATTGAGCTGTGCCTGCTCACAGAACTTTTCCCACTTGACAACGTAGCAATCTCCTCTCCAAATCGTTGTTGCTGGCAAAATCTAATAATGGCAAGCTCAGCTTTCAGAAGATCCTTTGAAGATAGTCTGTACAGCTGCGGTTTCTTTACTTTCTCCTTTGTAGTACTTTTACAAATTGGGTTATCTGAGTAAGGTTGCGGTCCTTTTTTCTTATCTCTCATTGAACGAAGGATTGCCTTCAGTCTAAGGAACCAAGCAACAGCAACCTTGAGCCTTCTCCAGTCTGAGAAGTACACCATCAATTGACATGTAGCATCAAGCAAGTCTTTTACCTGAGTAACATTTACTGTGGCCTCACCTTTGACTTCAGGGTGCTCTGGTTCTAAGGAGCATTCCATTAAATTGGTTGGCCAATCACTTTCTGGCTTCTGCAGAAAGCTTGGTCCTTCGATCCAGCGGCTGCTATGAACAACGTTCCCAGCCTTGAGCCCTCTTGTAGCATCATCTGCTGGATTTTCCTTTGAGCTTACATATCTCCATTGTGATTGTTTAGTTGCAGTTGTAATGAATGAGACTCTGTTTGCCACAAAGGTAAGGAATCGTTTATCCTCATCCATTATATATTTGAGTACAGATGTACTATCTGTCCAAAATATAGATTGCTCGAGTTTCACTCTCAACTGAGCCCTTAACATGAGATCCACTCGGACAGCAACTACAGCAGCTGTTAGTTCCAGACGTGGAATAGTGACAGGTTTTAGAGGTGTTACTCTTGCCTTGCCCATCAAGAATGCGACGTGGATGGATTTCCTATTATCTTGCATGCGCAGATATGACACGGTTCCATATCCAGATTCACCAGCATCTGAAAAATGGTGTAGCTGTGCATGTGAGAGAGGTCCAAACTCTCTTGGTTGTATACACCTTTTAATCTTGAAATGGGAAAGCCTTTGCAAATCACTGAGCCAACCTTTCCACCTTTGCAACATGGTTTGGGGTATTGGTTCATCCCATCCCAGTTTCCTTTTGCAAAGCTCCTGCTGCATTCCTTTGGCAGGCAGCAGGACTGGTGCAAGAAATCCCAATGGATCGTAAATGGAACTTGATATTGATAACATTCCACGCCTAGTACAGGATTTTTGAGGGATATCCATTTTGAAGTTGAATGTATCAGTTTCCACACACCACTGCAAGCCCAGAGCTCTTTCTACCGGAAGTTTGTCTCTGTCAAGATTTAATTCTTTCAAGTCTTTAGCCCTTTGCTCCACAGAGATACTTTGCAACAGGGTGCGATTGTTACTGACCCACTTGGTCAGTGTAAATCCTCCCCTTTGACAGAGTGCTGCAAGATCTTTGACCAAATCAACAGCATCTGAGGTGGAGGCCACACTCTTTAAACAGTCGTCCACATAGAAGTTCTCTTTCAGCGTTTCACATACCTTGTCTAGGAATTCAGTTTGATTGTCCTCAGTTGTTTTTCTCAAAGCGAAACTGGCGCAGCTTGGGGAAGATACTGCACCGAACAGATGAACAGTCATGCGAAACTCAATTATGTCCTTGCTCAGATCTCCATCTGGCCACCATAAAAAACGCAGAAAGTCTCTGTCCTCTTTGGCAACTTTAACTTGATAAAACATTGCCTTTATGTCACCCATAAATGCGACTGGATCCTGTCGAAATCTAAGCAAAACCCCAAGCAATGTGCTTGTGAGATTAGGACCTTGTAAGAGCTGCTTGTTTAATGATGTCCCCTGGAATGATGCCCCACAGTCAAATACAATTCTTATAGATCGTTTTCTGGGATGGTAAACTGCGTGATGAGGAATGTACCACTTCTTTCCATTTCCGCAAAACAGCTGCTGTGAAGGTATTTGCTCTGCATATCCATTACTTATCATCTCGTCCATAAAGTTTTTATATTCTTTATGCAACTGTTCATTGTTGAGAAGTTTTCGTTGTAGACTTTGCAATCTTTGTTTAACTATGGAGAAATTGTTTGGCATCTTTATGTTATCCCTTTTAAAAGGTAACTTCAAACAGTAGTGTCCATCTTCCATTGTTGCAGATTTTTCCATGATCTTCATGAACTTAAGGTCCTCCCTTGACAAACCCTTTTCCTCTGTAACCCTTTCATTAAAGTCATAGTTATATTGACTTTTCAACATCTCCTCCAGCTTACAAACAGATATCCTATTTACAACTGTTGGTGGGTGCTCGCTGTCCAAGTTGCTTTTACCATCTTCCATGGGCCCATTTATGACCCAACCCAATGCTGTTCTTATAGCATATGGGCCATTCCCCTGGCTATGAATGACCGCCCATGGTTCCAATAACTTGGGAGCGTTGCATCCAATCAACAGGTCCACATTAGCCATTATGTGGGGAATTTGAACCTTTGACAGATATGGCCACCTGATCAGACATTCTTCCTTTACGAAGTTATCCATGGTGACAGGCATCCTTTCCTGTGTTAGGATTTCTGGAAGTTCATAGAAGGCATTGCTGCCTAAACCAGAAACTTCAAGACCAGTAAGTGAGTGGGCAGAGACTACCTTTTCTTGACCCATCGTTTGTAACAGGAATTGAGTTCTTTTGCCCACAAGATTTAGCTTTTGCATGAGGTGCTCTGAACAGAAGCTAGCTGAACTGCCAGGATCTAAAAAAGCATATGTCTGTATGACATGACTACCTTTAACAGACTTTATTTGAACTGGCAGAATGGAAAGCAAACCGCTTTCTCTTCCGGCCCCTGTATGACCACAAGTTTTTACATTCTTTGAAGAGGAGGGCTCTCCATAGCATTCAGGGATTACACCATTGTTATCAATATGGAGGACAGTGGGATGACCTTTACCACACGTTCTACATATCAAACGCTTAGCACAGTCCTTGCTTATGTGCCCAGCACCTAAGCAACCAAAACACAGCCCTGTCTCCTTTAGAAAAAGCATTTTGTCTCTGTGCTTCTTCCGCCGAAACTGTTGACACTCCTCCAGTGTGTGTTGTTGAGTACAGCAGACACAAGATGGCTTTACTGTAAAGTCATGGCTTGTTGTAGTAATCAGCCTTTCCCTGCTGTAGGTTTTATTCATGTTCATGGGTGTGGCTGTAGCAGCAAAGCTGTTCCCTTTAATTTGTTTGATTGGCTGTGACTTCAGTCTGTTGTCAACCTTTGAGACAGGGATTGTTGACGTTACATTCTGAATGTCCCCAAACAAAGGATCCGAAAGAATTTTCACCTGCCTTTCAATAAATGCAACCAAATCTTGAAACCGAGCTCGGTGTTTAGAGGTTTCCAATATATCATATGCAAACGTTCGCCATTTCTCTCTCATTTTATATGGCAACTTGCACAAAATGATTTTCATGTTCACTGGCATGTCCAGTTCCTGCATATGTTGCAATGTTTTCATGACATTACAACTCCCACGCAAGAAAAGGGAATATGCTTGCAATGATTTCACATCTTCATTTTTAATTGCAGGCCAAGATAACGCCTTGTTAATGTAAGCAGTTGCAATTTTATATTCATTTCCAAAGTGTTCTTTGAGCAGTTGCTTTGCTTGTATATAGCCTTGTCCTGCAGCCATGTGTTGTCAACTGCGTACCAGCTCTCTCGGCTGTCCTGTTGTAAACTGCTCCAAATAATACAAGCAGTCCCTCTTATTGGCCTTTTCTTCCACTCCTTGTTCAAACGCATTAATGAAAGAGATGTACTGAAGAGGATCACCATCGAATACAGGTATTTTCCTGGATGGTAATGACGATGCACGCTGATGCTGAACAAGGGTTGCAGTTATTTCATTTTGTCTTTGTAAAATGGTACAAATGTCCTCCGACCGTCCTTCTGCTGCTGTAGGAATTGACCTGGGCGATGGAGGATCCACGTTGTGAAATTGTGTTGTGATGACCGTTTGAGCTTGTGGCTCACTTTCAATTTCCGTTCCTGGCAGGATCATTGCAGATATTTGGCTTTCAGTCTGTACTATTTGCACTGCAGGTTTATCTTCATTGACTGGTGTACTAGGCTTGACTGTGGCTGAAGCAGCTGTTTTCTTGATTTCCCTTTCATAATATGAATTCATAGCATTGGATGATATGTTAGATATACTTTGAACTTCAGCAGCTTGGAGAACAGCTAACTTTGCAGAAGAGGCAGAAAGCAACCCTTCAAGCTCAAGCTGTTCACGTTTCCTCCTTAGCTTTAGCTCTTGCTCCTCCAAAGCATGCTTCTCTTTTAGGACTGCCATACGAGCGAGTAATGCTGCCTTTTCTGCTTTTGCTTTGATTTTGGCAGAAGAAGTTGTGCTCACTTTACCACTAGATGAGCTTTTAGTGACTGAAGATTTACCAACAACATTTGAAACACTGTCCTCTGGCTTAACACCATCATCGACACCATGATCACCCTTTAAATGTAAATGTTCGCAACCTGACAACCATTCTTTCACTTCATAAGTGAGCTCATCATAATACATTGTTTTTGCTTTAAACCATGTTTCATGCTTTTCTTTTTCATCATCTGGTAACAAACACATCAATGAACCATGAATTGTTTTTGCTTCATTACACAAACCAACAAAATCATTGAATGATGCTTGAACCATAGAAGTTTCATTTTTTTCCATTGAGACCCTTATACTCTTTTACCTTATTAGCTTTATTTAATTTAACCTTTCTATCACGTTGCAGTCTGTCTAGTCTCTCTGCCAGTGCCTTAGCAGTCAATTTCACCACTCGTTTTTCCTTTTCTGGATGTGTCCCAGCCTTGCTGGCGTTGCTACTTTGCACAGCTGATTCTGCAGCAGGCTCCGGGGGCCTGTCAGCAGCTTTATTTGTGTCCATAGTTCAAATGTTCCAAAACTCAAATATTTATCAAGTATTGAGGGTTTATGCGCACATGCGAAAGTTTGTTTATAAATCAGTTTTATTCGGGTTGACCACCAATGCATTGGAATTATGTCTTCTTAAATAAGTGTGCACACTTTTATAAATGGCCATTTATTAGTAGCGCTACTCATACCTTGCGTTGGGCGCCGTACTGATTCCGATGAAGAATTCTGAGTCCTCTCCTGATTCTGCAGAACAATCGCCAAGCATTCCACGTCGTCAGCTGACAGACCGCTAGTCCAGCTGTCCGCTCCTCGTGAAACCTCCACGGTAACCTTTCCAAACGGCATTCAGCTCTCCGCGGCGATCGATCACTCAGACTTTAATTTTCCTGCTTGTGCCGAGTCTCCAAAACACCGCGGCGAAGTTGGCACAAACTTTTCCCCCCAAAAAAGCAGTTTGTGACTCTATTGTAGAAGCTAAGCCTACGCTTGAAGCCACTGAGGTGGTCGTTAACGGGGGTGACGCGATGTCACTGGTATGCATGAATTAAGTTCACAGTCCAATAAATCCAGCAGTATGTATCTTGTCCCTTTTGGTCTTTATTCCGTATCGACATAGCATAACAGCGCAACGGTCACAAACTGTTTGCCTTCTCAATGACACACCTGACGCCGATTACGTGCGTCTACCTTAAATACCTTTACATTACATAATCAAAACAAAAAAAGGTGACCTCTAGTGACCACATAAGGTATTAACCCAAGAATGGCTCCTACAGGTCGGGTGTGTCCTTCGTGGCCTACCATCCCAGAATTCATAGCGCGGCCCAGCCAAACTCCAGTTTCCAACAATGGCGGCCGCTACTAAGTTTTAAAATTACTCATACTAATCTTTCTGGGTCACAAGGTTTTTGTGCATTTTTTGTTTTTGTGCATTTTTTGTTTTTGTGCATTTCTTCTGTGTCTGGGCACTCCTCTGGATACTCTTACACCAGAGAAGAGCTCCTTAACTGCAGGACTACAACGCCTGTGGATTTATTTCCAATATTTGTCGCATCTGCGGCAGATTTACTGCAGACTCTGATCAGGAAAGTGAGACGTCGAAAGAGAGGTAAGCGGGCCGGCGTACTCGTGCGTTTGAGGAGACGCGGACTGAGAACGGCCCTTCCTTTTCGGGGGCGGTCTGCCTCTCCCCACCGCAGGGAAAAGGGTAACACCACCTGGGTCTGGGTGCAGTTCCCCCCTCCAGGGGCAAGGGTACCTAGACCCGGTATGTAGAGTACGCTTGGGGAGTGTGATTGCGTATACAGCGTCTCTTTATATTTGTCTCCACGTCGGTTGAGTGTGAAGTGCGCATGAGGGTGGGAATGGATGTTTGTGTTTGTGTGTGCCTGTATGTTTGTATCTATATGTCAGGTTGGGTATCAGACGCCACCTCTCTGGGGACATCTCGGGCCCTCCAAGGTTTGGAGGCCTATCTCCACCCACCACCACTTCTCCTGCCGGTGGCGGACTCCCTCAGGTGTCGGTGCGTTGGTGGTTCTTTGTATCTGGGGGTGGGCGTCCGGGTACACACCGGCTCACTCCTTGGCGGCCGCTTATTGGGGCTCGCTCGGGCCATTTCGGAGGTGGGGTGCCCCCGGCCTCTCGGCCTGGGGCTCGGTCACTCAGGCACAGCTGGCTGCCAGCGGAGCTCACGGGCGCGTCACTGCAACTCCCCCTGGCTTCTGCTCCGCGGCTGCTGAGTGAGCCCTCATCTGGGACTCTCCTTAGCTCTTACTGGGACAGTGGCGCGGCTGCCCCTCTGTGGGTCTTCCTTGGTCTCTTGTGTTCTGGGGGCCTCTGGATGTCTGGAGTTTTGATCTCCTCCATACCCGCTTGATACCATAGAGGACAGGGCTGTGGCTCCCCCACACTCCCTAACAGATCATTACATGGAGAAACCTTTGGAATGCAAGCATGCTGATCCACACAGGTATGCACACAGGTGTACACATGGGTATTCACAGACGCGGACTACAGCTTTCTTGGCTGCTGCCTCAAAGCACACTGTGCGCTGTCTATCTTGCATGCTGAACAATATCGTCTATTATTTAGTAACTATTGATATTTATGACTAGGTAGTTTATTGTGATGGTGCTTTTTATTTTCTATTATTGTGTTGCTCTTTGTTGTTTGCTGTCTCCTCTGTTTGTTTTTGTTTTTTTCTCCATACAGGTGACCCAGGAGTTTGTTTTTTTTGTTGTTGTTTGTTTTTTTTTCTCTCTTCCCCCCCTTCTCACCGTCTCTTCTCCCCTTAGGTTTTCTTTCTTTCTCTCCCCCTCTTTCTCTCATTCTTTCCCCCTGTCCTATAAAAAAAAAAAAAAGAAAAAAAAAAAGAAAAGATGACAAAGGATGAACTGAAGCTCCGCCATCACGTGATGTCACATGCTGCTGTTTCTGATGTCACTTAAAAAAAAAAGAAAGAGAACTGCTCTTCCTGGGATCTTCCTTTCTAATGTACGCTCACTCGGGAATAAGACAGACAAACTGGCCCTGATGAGAAGCATGAACAGAGACTTTGCCTCCTCCTGTGTCTTATGTTTTACGGAGTCGTGGCTCAGTGAGGACATCCCGGACTGCGCGCTCAAGCTGGAGGGCTTTCATCTGCTGCGCGCGGACCGGCAGGCCGCTCTCTCCGGTAAGTCCAAAGGTGGAGGTCTCTGCTTCTACATCAATAGTGGCTGGTGCACAGATGTAACAGTGATTGCTCAGCACTGCTCTTCCTCTCTGGAATACCTTTTTATTCACTGCAAACCGTTTTATTCTCCGCGGGAGTTTGCTTCATTCATCCTGGCCGCTGTTTACATCCCGCCAGACGCGGATGCGCAAGCAGCTCAGTGCGCACTCGCAGAGCAGATTCTCCACATGGAGCGGACATACCCGGACTCTCTCATCATTGCTCTTGGGGACTTTAACAAAGCCAATCTGAGCCATGAGCTTCCGAAATATAAGCAGTATATTAAATGCCCGACCCGAGAGGAGAGGACATTAGACCACTGTTACAGCACGATCAGCGGGGCCTGTCGTGCGGTGCCCCGCGCTTCACTCGAACTTTCTGACCACGTCATGATCCACCTGATCCCCGCGTACAGACAGAGGCTGAAGCTCTCCAAACCTGTCGTGAGGACTAAAAAACTGTGGAGCAACGAGGCTGTGGAGGAGCTTCGCACGTGTTTGGAGACCACAGACTGGGACACAATGAAGGCTGCTTCTAACAGCTTGGACGAGTTTACGGACACTGTCACCTCCTATATCCACTTCTGTGAGGACAGCATCGTGCCATCACGCACCAGGGTGAGTTATAACAATGACAAACCCTGGTTTACTCCTAAACTCAAAAAGCTGTGGCTGGAAAAGAGAAAGGCGTTCAGAAGCGGAGACAGGGACTGCTACAGAGAGGCCAAGTACAGGTTCACTAAAGAAGTGGACATTGCTAAACATCAGCACTCTGAGAAGATGCAGCAGCAGATCTCAGAGAATGACTCGGCCTCTGTGTGGAAAGGTTTTAGGAATATCACAAACTACAAGCCTAAAACCCCCCACTCCACTGATGACTTGCTCTTGGCCAACACCCTTAACGACTTCTACTGCCGTTTTGACGAGCCATCAGGCAGCCTTCACACCTCCAACGGCCCCAACAATAGAGGCACTTTGGACACTCATTCCCCCACCTCTCCCCCCTCCATAGAGCCATCACCACCTTCAAACACTTCACCTACAACACCCCCCTCCTCACCCCACACAAAAGAGGATTTCACACCACCTCCTCCCACCACAACTCTTCATATTCATGAAGCAGATGTGAGGAAGCAGTTTAAGAGTCTGAATGCTCGAAAAGCTCCCGGCCCAGACGGTGTGTCTCCTGCCACCCTCAGACACTGTGCAAACGAGCTGGCCCCAGTGTTTTCTGGCATCTTCAACTCCTCACTGCAGGCATGTCATGTGCCTGCCTGCTTCAAGTCCTCCACCATAATCCCTGTCCCCAAGAAACCTAGGATCACTGGACTAAATGACTACAGACCCGTGGCTCTGACATCTGTGGTCATGAAGTCATTTGAGCGCCTAGTTCTCTCCTATCTCAGGACCCTCACGGCCCCCCTCCTGGACCCCCTGCAGTTTGCATATAGAGCCAACAGGTCTGTAGACGACGCCATCAACATGGCCCTACACTTCATCCTGCAGCATCTGGACTCCCCAGGAACCTACGCCAGGATCCTGTTTGTGGACTTCAGCTCTGCCTTCAACACCATCCTTCCAGACCATCTCCGAGGCAAGCTTTCCCAGATGAATGTGCCTGATCCCATCTGCCGGTGGATCACTGACTTCCTGACGGACAGGAAGCAGCATGTGAGGCTGGGAAAGAATGTCTCGGACTCCCGGACCATCAGCACCGGCTCCCCTCAGGGCTGTGTTCTTTCTCCTCTGCTCTTCTCCCTGTACACCAACTGCTGCACCTCCACCCACCAGTCTGTCAAGCTAATCAAGTTTGCAGATGACACCACCGTTATTGGGCTCATCTCGGACGGGGATGAGTCTGCCTACAGGAGGGAGGTTGAACGTCTGGTGTCCTGGTGCAGCCACAACAACCTGGTGCTGAATGCCCAGAAGACAGTGGAGATTATTGTGGACTTCAGGAAGCACACAGCCCCACTCCCCCCCATCATCCTGACTGACACCCCCATCACCTCTGTGGACTCATTCCGCTTCCTGGGTACCACCATCACCCAGGACCTGAAGTGGGAGCCCACCATCACCTCCGTCATCAAGAAAGCCCAGCAGAGGATGTACTTCCTGAGGCAGCTGAAGAAATTCAACCTGCCAACACGGACGATGATGCAATTCTACACTGCAATCATCGAGTCCATCCTCACCTCCTCCATCACCGTGTGGTACGCTGGAGCCACTATCAGGGACAAACAGAGACTGCAGCGTGTTGTGCGCTCTGCTGAGAAGGTGATTGGCTGCAGACTCCCATCTCTGCAGGACCTGTACACCTCCAGGACACTGGGGCGTGCAGCTCGGATCTCAGCTGACCCTTCTCACCCTGGACACAGTCTGTTTGACCTGCTCCCCTCAGGCAGGAGGCTCCGGTCCATTCGCACCAGAACCTCTCGCCACAAGAACAGTTTCTTCCCCTCTGCTGTTGGACACATGAACAATAACCGTATGACTGTTCCCACCACTAACACATGACCCTACGCTGTGTTCACTGCATCATTCCATGTTTGGCACTGATCACCACCTGCACTCATGTATATATCTTTCTACGTAGCACTCATAATTCTTATTCTCATGTATATATCTCATGTATATCTCATGCACATATCTTTCTACATAGCACTTTTAATTCTTATTCTTACTTTTATTTATTTTTTCATGTCTATTTAAGTGCTATTTATGACACTATGTTTGCACTGAAGCACCGCAGCAATTTCCTAATGTTGTAAACCTCAACATCTGGCAATAAACCCCATTCTGATTCTGATTCTGATTCTGATTCTGAAGATAAACTTTTAACATATTTTCAGGCGAGAAAGTAGCTGTGTAAACATCAAATATCTGCTCGGTTTATCAAGATATCGCATATTTGCAAAAGTGCTTCGACGTTTTCGGAGACGTCTGCTACCCACCAGCTTGACAGCTAGCCGGGAGCTCGAGGGTTACTGATGCGGCCGAGAACGGCACAACTCCCGGCACATCATTTTCAGATCACCGCGGACTTTCGCTGCTCGGGTTAAACGTAATATATAAGTCACTTAGACAACCTAAAAATGTTATTGTTGGGCCTTTTTCAGTGTTTTGTTTGTTCGTGAGTAAATCGGTTTGGCTGAGATTAAAGTTATTAGATTAGATTAGATAAAATAAAACTTTATTAATCCTCCGGGTGGGTTCCTCCTTGGTTTTTACACAGCTGACTAAACGTCAAACAGAAAACTGATTAAACAGAAGTATGAGACAGTTGAGAATTTACGCCAGTGTCCTGTTATACTTTAGATAGCAAGGATCAGACGGCTGAGTTTATTAAACTCCACCGAGACAGCGGTGACGCTAATCAGAAGGCTAGACCGTCCAATTTCACGGCCGTTTACTTCCGGCTACCCGATCTTCTGAGGACCCGCCCACGTAGACCGCGAAGGCCGGGTCCTCAGGAGGATGCAGCCCATGAATTTGGACACGACCATGGTGTAAATAACCCTGAATGCCTTTCCTTGCACCTTATTTTGGCACTCATTGCTGTTTTCTACTACCAACTTCCTGTCCGTGTGTAGAAGCCTTTATTTTGATGGGACGATTTCCTGTAAAACTGTTTTTGGTGCACTTTTCAGCAGCAGTCGCGGGAGTTTAGAAAAGTGATGGCTTAACGGAGCCTATGGTGATTTCTTTTGTCATTAGCAGCCCCCTTGATAGAGGCACAAGGTATGGTTATGATATAAATAAGGAGACGTTTAGATGTTTTTGTGACAGTCGCTACATTTGTTAAATGTTACGTTGAAACGAACTTCATGTTATAAGGTTTACGATTGTAAGAGTGTGGATTATTTTTGCTTACACGCTGTTTCTATGTATACATCCCCAGCTCTTATGGTGAGATTGATGGTTTACTGCCATTAAACCTTCAAAACGTCATCAGTAAAGTGTCATCCTTCATTCGGGGGGGGGGGGGGGGGGGGGGGGTTCGCTACATATGGGAATATGACAGTAAATACTAAATATTAAACATTATTGTGCAGCACATAAGATCAACAGAACACAGTGTGCTTTGAGGTAGGAGCCAAAAAGGGTGTAGTTTGTGGGTGTGATCACCCGTGTGTACACCTGTGAGCATGGACGCGCTTGTTTTTTTAAAAGGTTCCTTCATGTAATGATCTGCTAGAGGGTGTGGGGGGGCCACAGCCCCGTCCTCCAGGGCATGAAGCAGGTATGGAGGAGATCAAAACTCCAGACATCCAGAGGCCCTCAGAACACAAGAGACCAAGGAAGACCAACAGAGGGGCAGCCGCGCCACTGTCCCAGTAAGAGCTGAGGAGAGTCCCAGATGAGGGCTCACTCAGCAGCTGCGGAGCAGAAGCCAGGGGGAGTTGCAGTGACGCGCCCGTGAGCTCCGCCGGCAGCCAGCCGTGCCTGAGTGACCGAGCCCCAGGCCGAGAGGCCGGGGGCAGCCCACCTCAGAAGTGGACCGAGCGAGCCCCAGGCTCCAGGCTCCGATAAGCAGCCGCCAAGGAGTGAGCCGGTGTGTACCTGGACGCCCATCCCCAGACACAAAGAACCACCAACGCACCGATGTCTGAGGGAGTCCGCCACTGGCAGGGGAAGTGGTGGTGGGGGGAGATAGGCCTCCAAATCTTGGAGGGCCTGAGATGTCCTCAGAGAGGTGGCGTCTGATACCCAACCTGACATATAGACACAGACATACAGGCACACACAAACACAAACATCCATTCCCACCCTCATGCTCTCATATGCACTTACTCCACACTCAACCAACGTGGAGACAGACATAAAGAGACGCTGTACACACAATCACACTCCCCAAGCGTACTCTACGAACCGGGTCTAGGTACCCTTGCCCCTGGAGGGGGGAACTGCACCCAGACCCAGGTGGTGTTACCCTTTTTCCTGCGGCTGGGAGAGGCAGACCGCCCCGACTCCGCAGCAGCAGGGAGGCCCCACACTCCAGACCGCAGTCGGACGGCCAACTCCTCCTAGCCCCCCCGCTCCAGCAGGTCGCAGAGAACGGGGGTGAGAGAAGACTCCAAACCTCCCTCCACCCGCTCATTGTAGTGTTGATGCATGTGTGTTCTAAGGTGCAATTAAAACCCAGGAGGGTATGGAGCTACCTGCCAGAGAGCAGCAGGTAAGTGCATAGTCCCTCCTGTTAGCCCTCAATGTCTACGTGTCTTTAAAATTGAGAGGTGGGCAACGACGCCAGGGGTGAGGTGTACACCCTGATGGTCTTTTGGAGTGTGTGTAGCGTGCCCACCCCCAAGATCCTATATGTATGTGTAATGAGAGTGTGAGTAATGTGAATGTCTAAGTTGTGGGATAAATCATTCTCCTTAAACACATAAAACACAACAGTGTACACACTCTGAGGTATACAGTTTGAGGTATAAAGTGTACATTAAACACTCTGGAGTACAGAATTCATTTTTCTAATAAAGCACATTATACGTTATTTAACCTGAATAATGAGTTTGACCACAATAATAGAAATAATCTATTTTATGCACTTATCTTTTCCTACAGTGTAGCTATAAACCTCACTAAGAACAGGTAAACTGAAGGAGGCAAGTGCAGCAGAGTTCAATCACAGTAAGGTCAAAATCTGCACAGAGCCATGAGAACCATGACGATATTTCAGAGGAAGAGAACCTAGAACATGTATTAATGCAGTGGTTCCCAAACTTTTTTTGCTGGGCCCCCCCTTTGTTTTACAAGAAAAATGTTCCCCCCCACCACACGCACACAAACACATCCTCCAACCACACACGCCCATATTTTGCTCCATTGCGGTTTATTTCACACCTCAAACATTTAGTAAACAATTAAGCAAATACAAGTAATCTGCAATAAATTACAGGTAGTAAGAAAATAAACTACTAACTCTGTTACGCTGCGTCCGCACCTACACGGGTATTTTTGAAAACGCAGCTGTTTCGTCCATGTAAACACCGTTTCGAATCACCGAAAACTGAGATTTTTAAAACTCCTTTCTTGCGTGTACGTGTGGACGAGGAATACAGAGTTCGTCACGCAACGTCAAAGGTATGTGCCTTTATTCACGTCAGCTGTGCGCACGTTATTGTTTACATGAGATGAATTGCAGAATGGCAGATAGAATCAGAATCAGAAATCAGAAAGGGGGTTTATTGCCAAATGTTGAGCAGGTTTACAACATCAGGAAATTGCTGCGGTGCTTCAGTGCAAACATAGTGTCATAAGTTGCGCTTAAATAGACATGAAAAAATAAAAGTAAGAATAAGAATTAAAAGTGCTACGTAGAAAGATATATACATGAGATATATACATGAGAATAAGAATTAAGAGTGCTACGTAGAAAGATATATACATGAGTGCAGGTGGTGATCAGTGCCAAACATGGAATGATGCAGTGACAGCGTAGGGTCATGTGTTAGTGGTGGGAACAGTCATATGGTTATTGTTCATGTGTCCAACAGCAGAGGGGAAGAAACTGTTCTTATGGCGAGAGGTTCTGGTGCGAATGGACCGGAGCCTCCTGCCTGAGGGGAGCAGGTCAAACAGACTGTGTCCAGGGTGAGAAGGGTCAGCTGAGATCCGAGCTGCACGCCGCAATGTCCTGGAGGTGTACAGGTCCTGCAGAGATGGGAGTCTGCAGCCAATCACCTTCTCAGCAGAGCGCACAACACGCTGCAGTCTCTGCAGGCAAAATACTGTTAATCTGACTGTCTGCAGGTTTTACACGCAGTTACTGTCCCTCCATTTACAAAGGCAGAGGCGTCACAGTGTGATTATTTTACATGTAGTTATGTTTTTTCCTGTGTAATAATGTTCAACATTGCTGTCAATACATTTTTCAAAAAATGTCTCTCTGTGCAAAATGGGCTTAAAAACATAAACGGCTGTGGGATCCTGTTTGTGATTTGAACCGGGGGAACAAACTGTGGCAGGATCAGCCTGATGTTATTTGTATCCTGCTGTGACTTTACTGTATAAAGAGCAAACATCTCCAAAATGTCAGGAGTAGTTAGTCATTACAACAAGTGTTTGTGAACTACAAATCAAGAATGTGGGATCCTGTTTGTCCGTGATTTGGCAGGGGAAACCAATCCTGCAGGGAGACCTACCTCGGCACTTGTCCACCTAAAATGATGACAGAGGTCAGTAATTTGCACCAGAGGTACACGTCAACTGTGAGAGACAGAATGTGAAAAAAAAATCCATGAATCCACATGGTAGGATTTGTAAAGAATTTATTGGTAAATCAGGGTGGAAAATAAGTATTTGGTCAATAACAAAAATACAACTCAATACTTTGTAACATAACCTTTGTTGGCAATAACAGAGGTCAAACGTTTACTATAGGTCTTTACCAGGTTTGCACACACAGTAGCTGGTATTTTGGCCCATTCCTCCATGCAGATCTTCTCGAGAGCAGTGATGTTTTGGGGCTGTCGCCGAGCAACACGGACTTTCAACTCCCGCCACAGATTTTCTATGGGGTTGAGGTCTGGAGACTGGCTAGGCCACTCCAGGACTTTCAAATGCTTCTTACGGAGCCACTCCTTTGTTGCCCGGGCGGTGTGTTTTGGATCATTGTCATGTTGGAAGACCCAGCCTCGTTTCATCTTCAAAGTTCTCACTGATGGAAGGAGGTTTTGGCTCAAAATCTCACGATACATGGCCCCATTCATTCTGTCCTTAACACGGATCAGTCGTCCTGTCCCCTTGGCAGAAAAACAGCCCCATAGCATGATGTTTCCACCCCCATGCTTCACAGTAGGTATGGTGTTCTTGGGATGCAACTCGGTATTCTTCTTCCTCCAAACACGACGAGTTGAGTTTATACCAAAAAGTTCTACTTTGGTTTCATCTGACCACATGACATTCTCCCAATCCTCTGCTGTATCATCCATGTGCTCTCTGGCAAACTTCAGACGGGCCTGGACATGCACTGGCTTCAGCAGCGGAACACGTCTGGCACTGCGGGATTTGATTCTCTGCCGTTGTAGTGTGTTACTGATGGTGACCTTTGTTACTTTGGTCCCAGCTCTCTGCAGGTCATTCACCAGGTCCCCCCGTGTGGTTCTGGGATCTTTGCTCACCGTTCTCATGATCATTTTGACCCCACGGGATGAGATCTTGCGTGGAGCCCCAGATTGAGGGAGATTATCAGTGGTCTTGTATGTCTTCCATTTTCTGATGATTGCTCCCACAGTTGATTTTTTCACACCAAGCTGCTTGCCTATTGTAGATTCACTCTTCCCAGTCTGGTGCAGGTCTACAATACTTTTCCTGGTGTCCTTCGAAAGCTCTTTGGTCTTGGCCATGGCAGAGTTTGGAGTCTGACTGTTTGAGGCTGTGGACAGGTGTCTTTTATACAGATGATGAGTTCAAACAGGTGCCATTCATACAGGTAACGAGTGAGGGACAGAAAAGCTTCTTACAGAAGACGTTACAGGTCTGTGAGAGCCAGAGATTTTCCTTGTTTGAGGTGACCAAATACTTATTTTCCACCCTAATTTACGAATAAATTCTTTACAAATCCTACCATGTGAATTCATGGATTTTTTTTTCACATTCTGTCTCTCACAGTTGAAGTGTACCTCTGGTGCAAATTACTGACCTCTGTCATCATTTTAAGTGGGGGAACTTGCACCATCGGTGGCTGACTAAATACTTTTTTGCCCCACTGTATGACAGACATAAGACTGGGGAGACAGGAGAGGTAAGAGAGATGAAATAGAGACACACCTAAGAGGGCGAGGGAGGAAGAAACGGAGAGTGACGAGAGATGACGGGCTGCGGACACAGGGAATGAAACACAAGGAGGAGAACATGGGAACAGGAAAGGGACACAAGAAACACACAGAGAGGGACACAGTGGACAGACACACAAGTGGAATATAAATGAAGGAACTAAAACATGCTAAATGAACCTTAAATAATAATACATAACAGACACCAAAATACAAGAAAACACAAATGACCAGAATCACGACAGCTTCATCTAATATCTCTATGTTGTGTCTCACTCTGTGTCTGCTTTCTATTTCTGTTGTAGCTGAGACTTGTTTGAGTCTTGAGGGCCTGTTGACCTAATAAATACTTTGTTAGTTACAGGTAAATAAATACAACAGTATAAATGTTGAACTAATAACTGAAATAATCATGAATTACAATATGAAAGTTGTATTTATAAATCCTTTATTAACAAACAAAGCTCATTTCATGATCTGCATATGTATAAATGTTCATGTAAATACTTTATTAACTGAATGCCACCATGAATCATTAAGTTTCTGACTAACCAGATTGTGTTTGATGGTTAATCAGCTAAACATTTATATCCAACAAAGACAATGTGAAAATATATAAACCCAAAAGAGGAGGGAGCCCAAAAGTGTATGATCCACAACCTGAAATCATTTGTGAACAAATTTGAACACACATGAAACAATTTTACAAACACACACATCACAGCCTGAGTAAATATGAGTCATTTATGAGCTTTAACTTTTTTTGACTTTAACATCAGCGGTCCCCAACCTTTTCTGCGCCACGGACCGGTTTATGTCCAACAATATTTTCACAGACTGGCCTTTAAGGTGTCGCGGATAAATACAATAAAATAAAACCAGTACCGGTACCAAAAAAGGAGAAGATTTATGATCTGTGCACTAATTTAATTTAAATATCTCTGCAGATGCAACAGTCACAGGCAGAGCGCAGACTGTACGGCTCCACAAGGGTTAGGGATCCTAGCTGTTTCTTTTTTAAACAACCAGTACAAAAGTGATCTTGATTAAATGATCCATGGAAGGAAAGAAATGTACCAAAACTTTTATCACGATTATACTTTTGAACAAGTGGGCCCACAGGACAGGAAAGGATGAAGATGAACAGGTGGAGAGGAGCTGCAGGCTGAAAATCAGACATCACCACTCCAAAGTTCATCATCAGCCAAGAAACACACGAAGCAGGAAAAGAGACAAAAACTGATCCAGGATCAGCAGGTAGAAACATGCAGGCTACAAATCCAGACTGAGGAGGATGGTTCCTGGTGAGGAGTTTCATGTCCATCAGAGAGGAGACCCCGGGCAGACCCAGGGGGAGGAGGAGAGTCTAAAGAGCAAATTTACTGACAAACCTTCTTCTTCATGTTTGAAATATTGGAAACAGCTTTATATGAAGATGCAATCAACCTATCACAGCTCAGCTAATATCTGTTTAGATGAAGTTCTCCAGAGGCCTGGTAATAAACTAATCATTTGATTCAGGTGTGCTGACCCAGGCTGATATCTAAAACCTGCTGGACATCGTCCTGGCCCTTGAGGCTTGGCATTCCCCACCTCTGCTCTACAACTAGCTAAAAGCATCACAAAGGCCTCTGAGACATTTGATTGGTCCCACAGCTAGCAGAGGGTGGAGTCATTACAGCAGCTGAACACTCAGGAACATCAAAGCAAACACAGCTTCAAAGCTTCAACAGAAGCAGCCTCTGCAGCTCAAAAGCCATGCTCAGTGGTGACATCAGCAGTGACATCATCACCATCTTCATCCAGTCCCTGACCTCCCTCATCACGCTGGGTTATCTCCATGGAGACGGCTGGTTTGTTCAGTGTCTTCCTGCTGCAGCAGATGGTCAGCAGGAGACAAGTAGAGATGAAGTACGGACAGAAGACCACTAGATGGCAGAAGACTCTGAGCACAGACTCACAGGGAGGAGGAGAAGCTAGAAGAGGGCACAGAGGAGGACTCAGGCAGTGTTCTTGTACTCAAAGTACTGCATACAGTACACATATAGCTAACTTGTCTTTAACCACAATGAGCATGTTATTTACAGCTCTGACCTTTGACCCTCAGGTGTACATTTTTGTGGGTCAGATCTGATCCAAATTTGTGGGTGTTGGAGGTTAGACTGTCAGAACTCTGGTGAAATATTATTGATTATTTATTTATTGATTAATTATTTATAATTAGCCGGAGTACCTGGGGAGAACTCACGCGAACACAGGGAGAACATGCAATTCTACACAGAAAGACCCCAGCCTGATGGTCAGTGTTGGGAAGGTTACCACTACAGATTACAGAATACATGCTCCAAAATGTATTTTGTAACGCATTCTGAATACTTAATATATTATCATGTTTTTTACAACTACATGAATGTTGTTAAGAAATATACTCTAAACACTTCTTCAGCAAAGACTCAGAGAAGAGAAACGCACAGAACTTCTTGCTAGCAAGGGCAGCCTCCAGCACTGAGACTCGCCCTGAGAAACTGCCCCGGTCTTTATTTATACTTCAGTGGGTGCTTGTGTGTGTGTGTGTGTGTGTGTGTGTGTGTGTGTGTGTGTGTGTGTGTGGGATCAGACAAAACTGACATAGCTACGTTAATCCTACCGTAAAACAATAAAACAAGGTACGACCTCTTCCCATGCTCCCAGGATGTACATGTGCATTCCTGGAATGTTACAGACCTCCTAGGATGAGACATTCTTTCAATATGCCACCAACTATACTATACTATAGTATATATACTATAGTATAGTATAGTATATATACTATAGTATATATACTATACTATACTATAGTATATATACTATAGTATAGTATAGTATATATACTATAGTATATATACTATAGTATATATACTATAGTATAGTATAGTATATATACTATACTATAGTATATATACTATACCATACTTCTAAACACAAATGATTACATGCAGTAATCTACCATATGCAAACTTATATCATTAAAAGATTATACTGACTACTAAGTACAATTTTCCTATTGACAAATGTCCTATTGCTGTGTGATTTATTACTATTACTGAAGGCTACTCGCCATACCAACACCAACTAGATGTTTAAATCTTAATATAAATGAGTAACAGTAGGTGGACATTAGGTAAGGCTGCACTTTTTGCAGCGACCTCGTGTAGAAAACTATTCAGCGCGTATATAAAACAGGTCCGCGGCTCCGAACTGTAGTAAAGGGACTGTTAGATATTTCAGTATTATGGGAGCATGTACTGGGTATTCTTTTGATGATATTATACAAAGGACCCTGTTTCTGCAATGCCCTTTGTTTGAACCTCATCTCCTCTTGCTGTGTCAACTGAAGATTTTATGGTGTGAAACTAGATACTAAGGTTGGAAGGAAAACACCAACAAATCACTCTTTTACTTGTCACTCCCTTGCAGAGGATGTTTATGTAAAGACCATCTGGATTGTGTGAGAACTCAGGATGTAGCAGATCTCTGTATAAGATTTATAGGCCTTGAGAGTGCATCTTACTGCAATTGTAGAACAAAGGATTCTAACTGTCTAGCGTTTAACGGACCTGTCAAAGGTATGTTGAGATACGATTGTAGAAGGCCCCTTTCAGAGCGGGGGGGACCTTCCTTATATGGTTCTAACTTGAAACTTGTTGACACACGAACCCTTCTGCCTATAAATACCCTGCACAAAGGAATAAAACTTTGAGTTGATTTTGGGAAAGCAACCCGGACGGTCTCTGTGTCGTTTTGTTCTCCCAGCTGCTCCCGACGTCGTAACTAACCCCCTGACGGCATATCTGAGTGTTACTTGAGAATATATTGCTGAGTGTTATTTAAGAATAATTTTGAATCTTATAGGGTAAAGACGTAGACGCCCACGTCTCAGAGAAACCCGATCCACGGACCAGACCCGGGACGGAGTTTCTTTCAGGGACCTCTGGCTAATACGTCCGGTTCGTGTTGGGCTTGTAGCTGAAAAATAGCTTTACTTTGTTGTCTGGGTCAAGTTTGCTAGCGAGAGACAGAGAGAGGCGTTGAAAGGCTGCTCCAATTGAACTTATTGTTTCAGAGGAAACACGAACACGGCGTACAGTCGAGTCTTAATAGCTTACTTACAGCTGGGTTCTTCAGGCACTCTGTTTGGCTGCTGTGGTTATTATTATATTTACATGCTTCCAGCTCCCGTTTCTGCTCGGCGACAGCTCGTACTTTTCTACTCTCCTTTTTCTCCCTCCCTCGCTCACAGACACATCACAGGTACAGCAGTCCATCCTCCCTGCAGCACGGACTACACTGCCCATCAGGCTACATGCTTTAGAGCTATGTCTGTAACACTCTGCCTATTGCCTTCATATTAAATCAGTTTTTGAACAATAATTTTTAAAAATATTTCTTTACACCATTACAAGTAGAAGTGACATGGGCCGTGAGATTGAGACACAGCATTAGAGCCTCTTAATGCATGTTTGTTTGGGTTTCCACCGGCATGGAATTACCAAAATATAGAGGGCTTAGCCTAACATATGAAACAGGAAAAGACCGCCGTGTAATTAATTTATTTCAACAAAGTAACTGTATTCTGAATACCACCTTGCTAAACAGTAACTGCAACGGAATACAGTTACTCATATTTTGTATTTTAAATACATAACGGTGGTACATGTATTCTGTTACTCCCCAACACTGCTGATGGTGGAATTGCATGTCCTCCCCGTGTTAGCATGGGTTCTCCCCAGGTACTCTGGCTTCCTCCCACAATCCAAAGATGTGCAGTTAGTGGGGATAGGTTAATTGAAAAATTTAAATTGCCCAAAGGTGAATGTAAGTGCGAATGGTTATCTGTCTGACAGCTGGGATAGGCTCCAGCGCCCCCTTGACCCTGAAAAAGATAAGCAGAAGTGACTGGATTGATGGATTATTTATAATTATTACTGAAGAGGCTCAGACTCAGTTTGTGACTCACAGAAGGATTTTTGGCCAAACACATTTATGGCAGAGTTAACCCTAACCCTGTTTATAAGGGTTTTACTTTGAGGACAACAATATTTAAATGAGTCACACGATGTGAACTACAAACTCTGCGACACACAATTTAATCTAACAGCAAAAAACAAATCCTGTCTTCTGCCCTTCCACTGAGCCTGGTTCTGCTCGAGGTTTCTTCCTGGTAAAAGGGAGTTTTTTCTTTCCACTGTTGCCAAAGTGCTGCTCATAGGGGGTCATATGATTGTTGTTAATATATTGTGAAATGGAAAATCAAGTCATGATAAATATTTCCACCTGAGCAGCTCCATCAGCCCAGGAGCTCCTGTTAGCTCTTTGAATGCAAACAGAACAAACACCTGGAGAAGGTCCATGCCTAATGGAGTGCTCCCAGGAACACTTTAGCTTAATTCCTTCATTCATACTTTACTTCTTGTTTGTCTTTACCTTCAACTCACCTGCAAAAACTGTCAGAGCAGACAGCAGCAGCACACACACACCTGTAACAGGACAGAGGTCACTGAGGGTCACCAAAAGGTCAGAGGTCATGATGAGGACAGACAGGTGTAGGAAGATCAGCTCACCTGCAGCAGTCAGCAGAAACAGGCCTGAAACTGAAGAACACACTGATCAGAGGTCAAATGGTCACATGACCAAAGAGAAGCATTCAGACTGCAGTGATTGGTTACTGTTCCCACACATCAATAACCCACAGCGCCCTCCAGTGGTGGAAACGCAGATAATATCTTGATGCATGCTCAATCATCCAGGTAAGTAAATCTCCAAAAGTTGATTCTGTTCATCTGGACGTAGCGTTTTGTGGGAGAAACGTTTCATCACTCATTCAAGTGACTTCTTCAGTCTCAGCTGACTGCAGGTTTCAATCTTATAAACAGTACATTTGTATAATGACTGAAACCAGCCCACTGAAGGAACAATGGGCTGGGAGGTCAGTTTATCGTCATTAATATGCGAATTCTCATGGCCAATGTGTAAAAGCGACTGACCAAAGCCCATTGATCAAAAATCATTGAACGTGCGAATGCACCTAAAGAAACCTCCAGTGATCCAGGACAGAAGTGTAATGACAGTTGCTAGTGAGGAAGCTACCCATAGGGGGCACTCAGGAATCAATAAGACAATAGAAGGAGAGAGTGAGTGCAAGAGAAAATAAACAGCTAAAGCTAGCACAATGTGCCATTCATGATGTTTTATTCATAGAGGAATAAGATGACGTACAAGAAGGGCGACCACTGCCTAAGCACAAACCCGTAATAATCCCATACGTGTCAGTAGTAGTACTTAGTAGTGATGGACCGATCCAATATTATGTATTAGTATAGGTCCGATGCTCACCTGAATTACTGGATTAGATATCAGAGAGAAATAAAAAATGTAATCCAATCCATTAAGTATCACAAAAGCAACTCACAAGACTTGCGACATAGCGTAACCCAGCTCAAGACCTTAACACGTCGGAGCAGTATGCATCACATGAAAGAGTGGCTGTGGCATGCGAGACCTGTCGGTGGTCTGGTAGAGCATTTGGAGATTCACTACCTGCTTCCAAGCTGGCATTTCATCTCTGAGAAAGCTATCCCAGAGACGTAAAGCAAGTGTGAAAGTTTGTAAAGTATTTCAGAATCAGAATACTTTATTGATCCCTGGGGGAAATTATTTTTTGTTACAGTGCTCCATTTTAAACCAACATTAAGACAAGACAGACAATACGCTAACTAAGAATAGTACAATATATACATATATATACATACATACATACATAAGTCACTCATAAATAAATAGTTGGAAAAGAAACATGTGTAGCTGTAGCAGCAAACAGTGTGTTAAGTGGATGCGTTGTACAGGGAGCCACAGGCAGGAAAGATTTCCTGTGTCGTTCAGTGGTGCATCATGGGTAATCTCAGTCTCTCACTGAACGAGCTCCTGTGACTGACCAGCATGTCATGGAGTGGGTGGGAGGTGTTATCCAACATTGTCTTTATCTTGGACAGCATCCGCCTCTCCGACACCACCTTGAGGGAGTCCAGCTCCATCCCCACAACATTGCTGGCCTTACAGATCAGTTTATTAAGTCTGTTGGCATCTGCGACCCTCAGCCTGCTCCCCCAGCATGCAACAGCATAGAGGATCGCACTGGCCACAACAGACTCATAGAAAATCCTCAGCATTTTCTGGCAGATGTTGAAGGACCTCAGTCGCCTCAAAAAATAGAGACGACTCTGGCCCTTCCTGTAAAGTGCTGTGGTGTTTTTAGCCCAGTCCAGTTTATTGTCAATGTGTACTCCAAGGTATTTATAGTCCTCCACAATGTCAACACTGACCCCCTGGATTGAAACAGGGGTCAAGTGTTTCCTGGTCTTCCTGAAGTCCACGATCAGTTCCTTGGTCTTTGCCACGTTGAGCTGCAGATGATTCTGCTCACACCACGTGACAAAGGAGTCGACCACAGCCCGGTACTCTGTCTCATCATCCCTGCTGATGCATCCAACCACCGCAGAGTCATCAGAAAACTTCTGAAGATGGCGGTCTCTGTGCAGTGGCTGAAGTCTGTGGTGTAGAGGGTGAAGAGGAAGGGGGAGAGGACAGTCCCCTGTGGTGCCCCTGTGTTGCTAATCACCTTGTCAGACACACACTGTGGGAGACGTACATATTGTGGTCTTCCTGTCAGGTAATCAACAATCCAGGACACCAGAGAAGCATCCACCTGCATCGCTGCTAACTTATCACCCAGGAGGGTCGGCCTGATGGTGTTGAAAGCACTGGAAAAGTCAAAAAACATGACCCTCACAGTGCTCGCCGGCTGGTCCAGATGGGTGTAGACACGATTAAGCAGGTAGATGATGGCGTCCTCAGTTCCGAGATGAGGCTGATAAGCGAACTGAAGGGGATCCAGATGTGGTCTTACTATGGGTCGCAGCTGGTCCAGGATGAGCCTTTCCAGGGTCTTCATGATGTGGGAGGTCAGTGCCACGGGCCTGTAATCCTGGGGGCCACTGGGACGGGGCGTCTTTGGTACAGGGACGAGGCATGATGTCTTCCACATCACCGGGACCCTCTGCAGACTCAGACTCAGCATAAACAGTTTATGAAAGACTCCACACAGCTGGGGGGCACAGGTCTTGAGGACAAGGGGACTCACTCCGTCTGGTCCAGCAGACTTGCCTGAGTGAAGTCTCCTCATTTGCATCTCAACCTGGTATTGAGTGAAGGTGATGGGTGGGGGAGGGGTGTCAGGAATCTCACAGGAGGCAACATGTGAAGAGAGAGGCTGGCACAGTGGTGTGGCTCTGGATTCCAGGCTGACTGCAGGTGAGGTTGTGGGGGTGGGAGCAGACACTGTGGTGTCGAATCTATTGAAAAACAGATTCAACTCGTCGGCTCTATTCTCACCTCCCTCAGCTCCCCTGCTGTTGGTTGGCCTGAATCCAGTGATGGTCTTCATGCCCCTCCACACCTCTCTCATGCTGTTCTGCTGGAGTTTCCACTCCAGCTTCCTCCTGTAATTGTCCTTAGCCTCTCTGATCTTGTCCTTTAGTAACACCTGGACCTTCCTCACCTCCTCTTTGTTGCCCCCTCTGAAAGCCCTCTTCTTGTTGTTGAGGAGGGCTTTGATGTCCTTAGTCACCCACGGCTTGTTATTTGGGTAACAATGAACAGTCTGAGCTGGAACAATCAGAATCAGAATCAGAATCAGAATCAGAATCAGAATGGGGTTTATTGCCAGATGTTGAGGTTTACAACATTAGGAAATTGCTGCGGTGCTTCAGTGCAAACATAGTGTCATAAATAGCACTTAAATAGACATGAAAAAAAAATAAAAGTAAGAATAAGAATTAAAAGTGCTATGTAGAAAGATATATACATGAGTGCAGGTGGTGATCAGTGCCAAACATGGAATGATGCAGTGAACACAGCGTAGGGTCATGTGTTAGTGGTGGGGACAGTCATACGGTTATTGTTCATGTGTCCAACAGCAGAGGGGAAGAAACTGTTCTTATGGCGAGAGGTTCTGGTGCGAATGGACCGGAGCCTCCTGCCTGAGGGGAGCAGGTCAAACAGACTGTGTCCAGGGTGAGAAGGGTCAGCTGAGATCCGGGCTGCACGCCGCAATGTCCTGGAGGTGTACAGGTCCTGCAGAGATGGGAGTCTGCAGCCAATCACCTTCTCAGCAGAGCGCACAACACGCTGCAGTCTCTGTTTGTCCCTGATAGTGGCTCCAGCGTACCACACGGTGATGGAGGAGGTGAGGATGGACTCGATGATTGCAGTGTAGAATTGCATCATCGTCCGTGTTGGCAGGTTGAATTTCTTCAGCTGCCTCAGGAAGTACATCCTCTGCTGGGCTTTCTTGATGACGGAGGTGATGGTGGGCTCCCACTTCAGGTCCTGGGTGATGGTGGTACCCAGGAAGCGGAATGAGTCCACAGAGGTGATGGGGGTGTCAGTCAGGATGATGGGGGGGAGTGGGGCTGTGTGCTTCCTGAAGTCCACAATAATCTCCACTGTCTTCTGGGCATTCAGCACCAGGTTGTTGTGGCTGCACCAGGACACCAGGCGTTCAACCTCCCTCCTGTAGGCAGACTCATCCCCGTCCGAGATGAGCCCAATAACGGTGGTGTCATCTGCAAACTTGATTAGCTTGACAGACTGGTGGGTGGAGGTGCAGCAGTTGGTGTACAGGGAGAAGAGCAGAGGAGAAAGAACACAGCCCTGAGGGGAGCCGGTGCTGATGGTCCGGGAGTCCGAGACATTCTTTCCCAGCCTCACATGCTGCTTCCTGTCCGTCAGGAAGTCAGTGATCCACCGGCAGATGGGATCAGGCACATTCATCTGGGAAAGCTTGCCTCGGAGATGGTCTGGAAGGATGGTGTTGAAGGCAGAGCTGAAGTCCACAAACAGGATCCTGGCGTAGGTTCCTGGGGAGTCCAGATGCTTCAGGATGAAGTGTAGGGCCATGTTGATGGCGTCGTCTACAGACCTGTTGGCTCTGTATGCAAACTGCAGGGGGTCCAGGAGGGGGGCCGTGAGGGTCTTGAGATATTTTTTAGTATTTAGTATTTTTTTAGTATTTATTTATTTATTGTCATTGTCAAGAACAATGAAATTGCGTTTGGGGCTTCCATACAACCCAAAAAAAAGAAGAAAATAATAAATACCCCTTAAAACCCAAGTGTACATATTTAACCCAGTGTGACTCCAATGCAATAAGACAATCCTTAGCAATAATGTTCGTAGAAATTCAGACAAAGACCTGAGAAACATGACAAAATACAACAATGCAACCCATTCAATATTATTGTACTGTGAGATATGATATCAGATATGATAGTTATCTATTTAAGAAAGAGGGGGGGCAGGAGGGGGAAGAGAATAAAGATATGATGCACCAATGCAGACCAGTTCATTGCTATTAAGAAGTTGGATATGGTTATTGTCCGTGAGAGGGGGGCAGAGAGTTCAGGAGCCTCACAGCCTGTGGATACAGGCTGTTGGCCAGTCTGGATGTTCTGGCCTGTATAGACCTGTACCTTCTCCCTGAGGGCAGCAGATGGAAAAGGTGGCGCGCAGGGTGATGTTGGTCCCGCAGGATACTGTGCACCCTCCTCAGACAGCGAGTGGGGAAGATATTACTGATCTCTGGCAGACTTGTTCCAATAATTCTGCCAGCTTCTTTCACCACCCGCTGGAGTGCTTGCTGATCGGCCTTGGTGCAGCTGGGGAACCACACTAGAACAGCTGGGGAACCACACTAGAACAGCTGGGGAACCACACTAGATAGGAGAGAACCAGGCGCTCAAATGACTTCATGACCACAGATGTCAGAGCCACGGGTCTGTAGTCATTTAGTCCAGTGATCCTAGGTTTCTTGGGGACAGGGATTATGGTAGAGGACTTGAAGCAGGCAGGCACATGACATGCCTGCAGTGAGGAGTTGAAGATGCCAGAAAACACTGGGGCCAGCTCGTTTGCACAGTGTCTGAGGGTGGCAGGAGACACACCGTCTGGGCCGGGAGCTTTTCGAGCATTCAGACTCTTAAACTGCTTCCTCACATCTGCTTCATGAATATGAAGAGTTGTGGTGGGAGGAGGTGGTGTGAAATCCTCTTTTGTGTGGGGTGAGGAGGCGGGTGTTGCAGGTAAACAGTTTGAAGGTGGTGATGGCTCTATGGAGGGGGGAGAGGTGGGGGAATGAGTGTCCAAAGTGCCTCTATTGTTGGGGCCGTTGGAGGTGTGAAGGCTGCCTGATGGCTCGTCAAAACGGCAGTAGAAGTCGTTAAGGGTGTTGGCTAAGAGCAAGTCATCAGTGGAGTGGGGGGTTTTAGGCTTGTAGTTTGTGATATTCCTAAAACCTTTCCACACAGAGGCCGAGTCATTCTCTGAGATCTGCTGCTGCATCTTCTCAGAGTGCTGATGTTTAGCAATGTCCACTTCTTTAGTGAACCTGTACTTGGCCTCTCTGTAGCAGTCCCTGTCTCCGCTTCTGAACGCCTTTCTCTTTTCCAGCCACAGCTTTTTGAGTTTAGGAGTAAACCAGGGTTTGTCATTGTTATAACTCACCCTGGTGCGTGATGGCACAATGCTGTCCTCACAGAAGTGGATATAGGAGGTGACAGTGTCTGTAAACTCATCCAAGCTGTTAGAAGCAGCCTTCATTGTGTCCCAGTCTGTGGTCTCCAAACACGTGCGAAGCTCCTCCACAGCCTCGTTGCTCCACAGTTTTTTAGTCCTCACGACAGGTTTGGAGAGCTTCAGCCTCTGTCTGTACGCGGGGATCAGGTGGATCATGACGTGATCAGAAAGTCCGAGTGAAGCGCGCGGCACCGCGCGATAGGCCCGGCTGATCGTGCTGTAGCAGTGGTCTAATGTCCTCTCCTCTCTGGTCGGGCATTTAATATACTGCTTGTATTTCGGAAGCTCATGGCTCAGATTGGCTTTGTTAAAGTCCCCAAGAGCAATGATGAGAGAGTCCGGGAATGTCCGCTCCATGTGCAGTGTCTGCTCCGCGAGTGCGCACTGAGCTGCCTGCGCATCCGCGTCTGGCGGGATGTAAACAGCGGCCAGGATGAATGAAGCAAACTCCCGCGGAGAATAAAACGGTTTGCAATCAATAAAAATGTATTCCAGAGAGGGAGAGCAGTGCTGAGCAATCACTGTTACATCTGTGCACCAGCCACTATTGATGTAGAAGCAGACACCTCCACCTTTGGTTTTACCGGAGAGAGCGGCCTGCCGGTCCGCGTGCAGCAGATGAAAGCCCTCCAGCTTGAGCGTGCAGTCCGGGATGTCCTCACTGAGCCACGACTCCGTAAAACATAAGACACAGGAGGAGGCAAAGTCTCTGTTCATGCTTCTCATCAGGGCCAGTTCGTCTATCTTATTCCCGAGTGAGCGTACATTGGAAAGGAAGATCCCCGGAAGGGCCGTTCTCAGTCCGCGTCTCCTCAAACGCACGAGTACGCCGGCCCGCTTACCTCTCTTTCGACGTCTCACTTTCCTGATCAGAGTCTGCAGTAAATCTGCCGCAGATGCGACAAATATTGGAAATAAATCCACAGGCGTTGTAGTCCTGTAGTTAAGGAGCTCTTCTCTGGTGTAAGAGTATCCAGAGGAGTGCCCAGACACAGAAGAAATGCACAAAAACAAAACAAAAGTAGCGCACTGAAGCACCAGGGCATCCATACGCGGCGCCATCTTGGTTAAGGATGGAGTCGGTGCAGAAAGTTATGTAGCCTGTGATACACTCAGTAAGCCCATTGATGTCCTCGGCGTGAGGCTCACAGAGTGTTTCCCAGTCGGTCACCTCGAAACAGCCCTGTAGTTCTGCTAAGGCCTCCTCTGACCACCTCCTAACAGTCCTGGTGGTCACAGGTTCCCTCCTCACAATTGGCACATAGCGGGGGGTGAGGTGAATCAGGTTATGATCTGACCTACCAAGTGGGGGAAGGGAGGAGGAGCTGTATGCATCCTTGACGTTAGCATACAGTAGGTCTAAAATTTTCTCTCCCCAAAGGGTCCGATGGTGCGATATGGCAGCCTTGCCTCTGTCCCAGGGCATGCAATCAATTGTTATTTAAACCAACTGTTAAATGTATATTTCTGTACATTTACGTATTATGATTCATATTTCCACATTCAGTGACCTTGTTTATAGGTAATTTCATTGTTTGATCACGTAAAAATGTTCCTAATTTAATGTCTAAAAGCACTTGGAAAAGGCAGAATCCCATGTCAAATTAGCTCAACAAACTCTTTTCATTACTGACAATAACCGTATTTTTATGGGACAGTTATTTTGTGTTATTTTACGGTCACATTTTGGCGCCCCAGCTGCCGGAATATTACCGTTGTTTTAGGATGTGTTTTTTAACAGTGTAGTTGTAAACAGCATGATAATATATTAAGTAATCCAAAGTATTCAGAATGCGTTACTCTCATTGAGTAACGTAATGGAATACGTTACAGAATACATTTTGGGGCATGTATTCTGTAATCTGCAATGGAATACATTTTAAAAGTAACCTTCCCAACACTGATGATATCGGTATCAGTATTGGACATAAAAAAGTGGTATCGTGCCATCTCTAGTATTTAGAAGCCAAAAACTGGTCCACCCAAAGGATCGGGTCCCCCGACACAAACAGAGTAATATAGTGTACGCTGTTAAGTGCAGGAGGATTGCCAGGATTTATACATTGTCTTTATCCTGTTTTCCTTCTCTCACCCCAACCAATCGCAGCAGATGGCCCCGCCCCTCCCTGAGCCTGGTTCTGCTGAAGGTTTCTTCCTGTTAAAAGGGAGTTTTTCATTCCCACTGTCGCCAAAGTGCTTGCTCATAGGGGGTCATCACTGACCATCACTGGATTCAGGCCAACCAACAGCAGGGGAGCTGAGGGAGGTGAGAATAGAGCCGACGAGTTGAATCTGTTTTTCAATAGATTCGACACCACAGTGTCTGCTCCCACCCCCACAACCTCACCTGCAGTCAGCCTGGAATCCAGAGCCACACCACTGTGCCAGCCTCTCTCTTCACATGTTGCCTCCTGTGAGATTCCTGATACCCCTCCCCCACCCATCACCTTCACTCAATACCAGGTTGAGATGCAAATGAGGAGACTTCACTCAGGCAAGTCTGCTGGACCAGACGGAGTGAGTCCCCTTGTCCTCAAGGCCTGTGCCCCCCAGCTGTGTGGAGTCTTTCATAAACTGTTTATGCTGAGTCTGAGTCTGCAGAGGGTCCCGGTGATGTGGAAGACATCATGCCTCGTCCCTGTACCAAAGACGCCTCGTCCCAGTGGCCCCCAGGATTACAGGCCCGTGGCACTGACCTCCCACATCATGAAGACCCTGGAAAGGCTCATCCTGGACCAGCTGCGACCCATAGTAAGACCACATCTGGATCCCCTTCAGTTCGCTTATCAGCCTCGTCTCGGAACTGAGGACGCCATCATCTACCTGCTCAATCGTGTCTACACCCATCTGGACCAGCCGGCGAGCACTGTGAGGGTCATGTTTTTTGACTTTTCCAGTGCTTTCAACACCATCAGGCCGACCCTCCTGGGTGATAAGTTAGCAGCGATGCAGGTGGATGCTTCTCTGGTGTCCTGGATTGTTGATTACCTGACAGGAAGACCACAATATGTACGTCTCCCACAGTGTGTGTCTGACAAGGTGATCAGCAACACAGGGGCACCACAGGGGACTGTCCTCTCCCCCTTCCTCTTCACCCTCTACACCACAGACTTCAGCCACTGCACAGAGACCTGCCATCTTCAGAAGTTTTCTGATGACTCTGCGGTGGTTGGATGCATCAGCAGGGATGATGAGACAGAGTACCGGGCTGTGGTCGACTCCTTTGTCACGTGGTGTGAGCAGAATCATCTGCAGCTCAACGTGGCAAAGACCAAGGAACTGATCGTGGACTTCAGGAAGACCAGGAAACACTTGACCCCTGTTTCAATCCAGGGGGTCAGTGTTGACATTGTGGAGGACTATAAATACCTTGGAGTACACATTGACAATAAACTGGACTGGGCTAAAAACACCACAGCACTTTACAGGAAGGGCCAGAGTCGTCTCTATTTTTTGAGGCGACTGAGGTCCTTCAACATCTGCCAGAAAATGCTGAGGATTTTCTATGAGTCTGTGGTGGCCAGTGTGTAACCCAACTTATGAATTATTATTAAGAATGACCGAACTCCCACTAGCCAGTATCAGAAGATCTATGATCGGCAGGAGCCCAAGGTATAAACACCAATAAGGAGAGACCACACCACAATAGACTGTTCACAAATTTGTTATATTTGACACACAGCAGCTGCAACAATGTAATGAAAAACAATAAAATAAAATACAAAATATTTCCCCCAAAATAACAAACTAAATAAAAGTGCGCGCATACAGCTTTCTCTGAGTCAATTATATGAGTGGATAATGTCTGATAACTGATGGATCGTTGGGGCCCGTTCAGTTTGTTTAATGTTTGTCCTACCACACTCCGATGAAGGAAGAAAGTTCGTAGTCCTGCAGGTATCTGAAGCTTCAATGGGAATGAAACTTTGGCTTCGATAAAACCGCGGCAAATCCTATTCAATTTTGGGTTGGCTTGCCATCCAGTTAACTGGAACTGTGGAATCACTTCTCCTCGATGGGCTTGCTTCAGACTGGGTCCGTCTGTCGAGTCATCCTTTTACCAGATAACAAAAAAAAACCTGACCTATAAACAGGTCACAGGTCCATATAGTCACATTCACCGTTGTGAAACAGCCACACTTACTTAAAACATTCAAAATTAACAATAAGTATTAGTGTAACTCTATATCTTAATTCAGCTAGTTCTGTTGTACAACAAAATTATATCACTGCAGCATCATATCCTCTTAGATGAGCTATAATTTTATCAACCTGACGGCTGACAATGTTCTCAAAAAAAAAACACAGCTTCTATAGTTAACACTGTAGCTGCAGTCAGCAACTCACAGTAGCTCACCAGACTTGTGCATTATAACCAACTCAAAGAACACAACTGAAAATCTGAGAATCGGCGTACAATTGGATTAACTTCAAATCAAATCAAATCAAATCAAATCACTTTTATTGTCACATCACATGTGCAGGTACATTGGTACAGCACATGTGAGTAAAATTCTTGTGTGCGAGCTTCACAAGCAACAGAGGTGTGCAAAATACAATAATGTAAACAAGCAAAATACAAGAATGGCTACATCTGAAACTAATAAATATATGTACAATATATAATAGTATATGCATTCCTGGATGTGTATACTAAATATTTTCCTGTGTGTGTGTGTGTGTGTACACATATTTTACAAATTAAATAGAGTAAACAATAATAAATATATAAAATATACAGAGTTGAGACATGTGCAAAACAGTGGCATTACTGTACAGTATGGAGTGCATAATGTTGAAGTTCCAGTAGTGAAGCTGAGGTGTCTATGACGTGTTCAGCAGTCTGATGGCCTGGTGGAAGAAGCTGTCTCTCAGTCTGCTGGTACGGGATCGGATGCTGCAGAACCTCCTTCCTGATGGAAGCAGTCTGAACAGTTTATGGCTGGGGTGACTGGAGTCCTTGATGATCCTCCCCGCTTTCCTCAGGCAGCGCTTCCTGTAGATGTCTTGGAGGGAGGGAAGCTCACCTCCAATTATCCGTTCAGAGCACCGCACTACTCGCTGGAGAGCTTTGCAGTTGTAGGCGGTGCTGTTGCCATACCAGGTGGTGATGCATCCAGTGAGGATGCTCTCAATGGCACAGTGATAGAAGGTCCTGAGGATGCGGGGGCTCATGCCGAATCTTTTCAGTCTCCTGAGAAAGAAGAGGCGCTGCTGCGCCTTCTTCACTGTTTTGTTTGTGTGTACTGACTAGGGATGGGTACCGGTGTCCGGTGCCGTGATGGCACCGGTTCTGACATAAACGGTAGTAACCAGACCGAAAAGCAGCGCACATTTCGGTGCTTTATTTCGGTGCTTTTTTTTCCTGAGCTGTGATACACTTCTAGCCAATCATTTTACGTTTCCGAGGATAGTAGGCGGGTCCAGGTACGTATGTTCTTTTATGCAGAGCTACAGATTAAAAATGCCCAAGGCGAAGCGGTCAAAAGTCTGGCTGTACTTCACAGCAAAATATGCAAACTCAGCAGCCTGCAACAAGCGCTTTAAGCTGATACTGTGATACTGTCAAAGGAGGTAACACCTCAAATCCAATGAAACACCTGGCGACGCAGAGCGGTTTTTTTTTAAAAGACGAGAAATGCGCCGTATTTGATGGCAGCAGCAGCCGTTTTTCTCTGCGTGAGTAGCTTAATGTTGTGTGTAATTTACGTTGAGTAGGCTAACCATGTTATTACATTAATGCATGTAAGGTGAACTAGCAAACATCATCATAGGTACATGCAGCTGTCTTCTTGTTTGATGGCAGATACTCCCTTCACCCTGGCCAAAAAGGCTAAAATGACCAAAGAAAAAGAGGGAAACAGCTAAACATGAGAGGTTTTTGGACAAAGTTTGTATTCTTTCCATTGTTTAAGCACTGCTTCCAGCTAAGAGTGATACCATATATGCCCCATAGCTGCAGAAAAGGCTAACATTGTTATCTTTTTACAAAAACCCGCTGAATATGAGAGGTTTTTGGACCAATTTTGTGTTCTCCATTCTTTAAGCACCGGTTTGAGCACCGTTTGAGCACCGGCACCGTTTCAAAAGTACCGATTTGGCACCGGTATCGGATAAAACCTAAACGATACCCATCCCTAGTACTGACCACGTAAGATCCTCAGCCAGATGTACTCCAAGGAACCGGAAGCTGCTCACTCTCTCCACAGCAGCGCCGTTGATGGTGATGGGGGTGTGTACTTCTCTGCACCTCCGGAAGTCCACTATCAACTCCTTTGTCTTTGCGACGTTGAGGGTGAGATGGTTGTCTTGACACCAGTGGGTCAGGGCGCTGACCTCCTCCCTGTAAGCCGTCTCATCACCGTTGGTGATAAGACCCACCACTGTAGTGTCGTCCGCAAACTTCACAATGATGTTGGAGCTGTTAGTGGCTGTGCAGTCGTAGGTGTAGAGTGAGTACAGGAGAGGGCTCAGTACACACCCCTGTGGAGCACCAGTGTTCAGTGTGATGGGGGATGAGGTGATGCTGCCCAGTCTGACCACTTGGCGTCTGTCAGACAGGAAGCTAAGGATCCAGCTGCAGAGGGAGCTACTCAGTCCTAGATCCTGCAGTTTCCTGTCCAGCTTCGAGGGAACGATGGTATTGAATGCTGAGCTGTAATCTACAAACAGCATCCTCACATACGTGTCTCTCTTCTCCAGGTGTGACAGGGCAGTGTGTAGTGTCAGGGCTATGGCATCATCAGTGGACCTGTTGTGGCGGTATGCAAACTGTAGAGGGTCCAGTGAGTCGGGTAGTGCAGAGCAGATGAAGTCCCTGACCAGTTTCTCGAAGCATTTGCTCACGATGGGGGTCAGGGCTACAGGTCGCCAGTCGTTCAATGAGGAGATGGTGGAGGATTTGGGTACAGGGACGATGGTGGCCATTTTGAAGCAGGCTGGGACTACAGACAGAGAGAGGGAAAGGTTGAAGATGTGCGTGAACACTCCAGCCAGCTGAGCCGCGCATGACTTGAGGACGCAGCCGGGAATCCCGTCCGGACCAGTAGCTTTGCGTGCGTTCACCTTCCTGAAGCACTTCCGCACATCCTCCTCAGACACAGTGTGCGCACTGACGTCATCCGCGGTGCGCACACTGTCCGGTCTCATGGTGTTCGCTGTGTCGAATCTAGCGTAGAATACGTTTAGATCCTCACACAGAGAGGCCGTGGTCTGCGGTGTGCTGGTTTTCCCTCTAAAGTCTGCGATCGTGTTTAGTCCCTGCCACATACTCCGAGGGTTGTCAAACTGTTGTTCCACCCTGTCCCTGTACTCACGTTTGGCTGCTTTGATCATCTTCCGGAGTTGGTAATGTGCGTGTTTGTAGTCCGATGTGTTCGCGGAGGCAAAGGCGGTGCTCCGTGCCGCCAGTGCCGCGCGAACATCTCCGTTAATCCAGGGTTTTTGATTTGGGAAGGATTTAACTGTTCTGGATGGGACGACATCTTCCACGCATTTCCTGATAAATCCACAGACTGAGTCTGTGTACTCATCAATGTCTTTAGCAGCCACGTGAAACATTTCCCAGTCCGCATGATCAAAACAGTCCCGCAGCGCAGACTCCGATTGGTCCGTCCAACAGTGCACCGCCCTCCGGGTTGGAGCTTCCTGTTTCAGCTTCTGCCTGTAGGCGGGCAGGAGCAGGATGGAGCGGTGATCTGATTGGCCGAATGGGGCGCAGGGGAGGGCTTTGTACGCATCCCGGAAAGAGGTGTAGCAGTGGTCAAGTAGCCGGTCTCCACGAGTGTTAAAATGTATGTGTTGATGGAGTTTGGGTGAGACTTTCTTTAGGTTTCCCTTATTAAAGTCCCCGGTCGTGATAAACGCTGCCTCTGGGTGTGCGGTTTCCTCACTGCTGATCGCGCTGTACAGTTCCCTGAGTGCTCGGTCAGTGTCGGCTTGTGGGGGAATGTAAACAGCCGTAATAATCACTGCTGTAAATTCCCTCGGTAGCCAGAATGGCCGGCACTTAATCATCAGGTACTCCAGGTCCGGTGAGCAGAAGGATTTGACCGGGTGCACGTTCGCATAATCACACCAGCTGTTGTTGATCATGAAACATACACCACCGCCTCTGCTTTTCCCACTTGTTACACATAAAACTGATTAGCACCATTTCTTTTGGGTTTTTTTCTTAAACGTAATATGATTGCAGTCACTAGCCATTTCACACACAGAACACAGTCAAATTCTGCTAGCGTGAGCGCTAGCAGTTAGCTTAGCGGCTAGCGGACTCGCCGTCCCGTTAAGTCTGCCCTTTTATCCTTAACAAATTAGGTTTTCCCCACTTTTCGTACTCACCGTTGACAGGGTGAAACTCTGAACAACCAAAAACAACTGCAGCAGACTTGCTTTTAACTCCTAGCGATTCGACTTCGTGAACATTAGTTTCTCTGGCACATGGCATTGTATGACCCGGAACAAAATGGCAACACAGGAAATCATGTGATCAAGGTCAACAGCAAGGGTCACTGGGAGCTCATTGCTGATTGGCCAAGTTAAATGACAACAGATGATCTTATTTGTCCACATATTCCTTTAAACATAAAAGAAAAAAAAAGGATTGACTAAATTGTTTACATTATACACGAAAAACTACTTTCCACTGCTCTTTTTTTCTAGCTGGGCTACAAGTGCGATCCTCTATGCTGTTGCATGCTGGGGGAGCAGGCTGAGGGTCGCAGATGCCAACAGACTTAATAAACTGATCCGTAAGGCCAGCAATGTTGTGGGGATGGAGCTGGACTCCCTCAAGGTGGTGTCGGAGAGGCGGATGCTGTCCAAGATAAAGACAATGTTGGATAACACCTCCCACCCACTCCATGACATGTTGGTCAGCCACAGGAGCACGTTCAGTGAGAGACTGAGATTACCCATGATGCACCACTGAACGACACAGGAAATCATTCCTGCCTGTGGCTCCCTGTACAACGCATCCACTTAACACACTGTTTGCTGCTACAACTACACGTGTTTCTTTTCCAGCTATTTATTTATGAGTGACTTATGTATGTTATGGAACGCCAGGACTGCCATAATGAATTAATTAAATACACCATTAAATAATTAATTAAATGTGGCAATAATTAATTAAAATTGGAATTAATTAATTAAATAAATAGTTATGACACATGTAATTAATTAATTATTGACACATTTAATTAATTATTTATGTATTTCACATTTTAATTAATTATTGACACATTTAATTAATTAATTATGTATTTCACATTTTAATTAATTATTGACACATTTAATTAATTATTTAATGATATATTTATTTATTTCATTTTGGCAGTCCTGACGCCTGGCTCTCGTCATGAAATAATTTTATCTGTCAGCCTCACCCATCAAACTCAGGGGGCGGGGTTAACGCTGCCCATGCAGCTTCTCTAACATTTGATTGGTTGCCGTGCAAAGTAAGTCAAAACAGGTCGATCCTAGATAATCGATTGCTTGTGTAGACTTGGGGCAGCCAGGTATCCCAGAATGCAGATCAAATCACAGGTCGTTTTTCTGTCACCAGCTACACTTTTAACAGTGTTTTAGCCGCGAATGTCGCGCCGTATGTCTGGTCAGGTTGTCAACATAGAACATGTTTGCAAAAGTGCTCAGATGTTTTCAGAGATTTCACTAGCTCTGCTAACAGTTAGCATGCAGAGCGCACCGAGGGGGTACATTAACCGGTTTGTTTACATATTCCACTCTCCGTGTTCCACATGTTGCATTCGCAGATTCTCATTTTCACCGAACGATCGTCTCTTTCCGCCTGGTCTTGTGTCTCTGTGCTTCTGTAACATAAAGAACGAGCTGACATTTTTCTCATGAAACCAGCGATCAGCTCAACAGACCCTCAGTTTACCTGCATGCATCCTCCTCCTCATCTGTCAGCTGTTTAACACCTGCTGCTAATTCAAGAAACACGCCTAGTTACCTGGTGATAGTCACAGTTTAACTGCACAAGATAAGTAAATATAGTATTTTCCCCGAGCGCAGAGCTGCTGGAGCTCGTTTCCTTACAGAGCACTTTATAGGCGAACAGCTTCATCAGCGGCTGATGTCCAATCACCGGCACACAGCTTTCAAACCTCAGCTGAGTTTTAGCTCTCAGTGGTTAAACGCTGGACTTCATTCACTCAGGTTCTGTCTGTCGGGTCACGTTTACTTCGCTGTTTTATTTACAACTGAGCAAATCGGTTTGGCTGAGGTTAAAGTTACGTTTCATAACTGCATAGTTTCACAGACGTTTAATGGTTCACATGTGTTAGACTGAACTATCATCTAAATATCATCTGTTTTTTAATAGTTATTCAACTGTATTCTAAGCACCAGCTGTCTGTTAGAATGTGATTTTTTCTCTCTCTGTTGGCAGAGGTATAAAAATGCGCAGGAAAATCTGACGTGCATGGCAAACTTCACCGACGATATTTAGGGAGGAATAAACACACATCAAACATAAATGAACCATTTGCCTGTCTCCATAATTGAGAGCATTTTCTCTTCTTATGTCAACACTCTCTCTCTCTCTCTCTTTTTTTTTTTTTTTTTGCTTTTTCGGTCATGTTATGTTTACCTGTCAAAGGCTTGTTACAAACTATGAAACACATTGTGCAGACTTCTGGATGTTAGAAGAAAACGAATACTGCTCATGAATGAGACTAAAGGCAGGAAGGTGTCCTTTAAAACTAAACATGTTAATAGGACCTCCCTGTTTATATCATAGTTTATGATATAGCACGTGTATTTCAGTAATAGCCTGCTGAGGCCACTATACGTGCTGGCCTCATATCAAATGTGAAGGCAGACTGAGTCTATGTTTGACGTTTGTTTATATCTAATCTTCCTTTTCAAACATTTAAACAGCAGCGAGTCTGCAGCTGAGGGAATACAAATTCAAATTGTCGGAACAGGTTTGCTCGTTTCTTGGATTCATTTGGTGATTTATTAAATGTATAACTGTGTGGTGGGGCGTGGTCTGCGGTGCCGTGCAGGGAGGGCGGACGCACCTGCACGGCATCCTTAATCACGCCCGCCTAGTTAAAAACACGGGGACTGAGGGGTTTGGGGGTGTTGTGGTGTGGTGAGATGTAAATAAAGATGACTCTGAACGTTGCTCCGTGGTCCCGCCGTGTCTTATTCACGCCACATTGGTGCCGAAACCCAGGAGGCAGCACGGCGGGTCCATATCGGAGCCAGGGAATGGAGGAGCTGGCCCAGAGGGTGGCCGAAATGGCGGCCGCCCAGCGGGAGCAGGCGGCGGAGGTGCGTCGCCAGCAGGAAGAGCTGCAGGACCAGTCCGAGCGGCACCTGGAAAGGATTGGGGAGCTGGCGGCGCTGCTCTGGGCCTGGGCGCCACCCCCACAGGTGTGTCCCGAGGACAGTGAAGCGGTGGAGGAGCCGCGTGAGGCACCTCAGCAGCCGGAGGTGGCAGACGAGGCGCGCGGGGATCTGCGCCTGCCGGAGGAGGGGGAACAGCCAGGTGAAGGGCTGCTCCTGCCGGGAGTGGTGGATGAGCCGCTCCAACCGGAGGCGGCAGACGAGGTGCGCGAGGGTCTGCGCCGGTTGGAGAAAGAGGAGCTGCACGAGGGGCTGCTCGAGCCGGGAGTGGCGGCGGAGGGAGCAGTAGTGACGGAGGAGTCGCGCTATGGGCTGCTCCAGCAGGGAGCGACAGCGGTGACGGAGGGGCCGCGCAAGGAGCTGGAGGTCCCAGTGCCAGGGGAGCTTGCTCGAGTGGAACTGGCGAGCGAGGCGGGCGCCACGCTTGAGATCGCCGTGCTCGCCAGAACGGCCTCACCACCACCAGAGGCCTGTACACGCCACACCTCTGCCCAGCCACCTGTGAGCTGGGGCTCACGCTTGTGCCGGCCGCGCCGGGTGCACCTGTCACGTGTCCGACTTCCGAACCAGCTTTGCCTGCGCCGCTGGATTCGCGGGCGGCCGCCTGAACTCGCACCTCCCCGTCGCTTGGCCGGGGCCTGGGGGTGCCAGCTGTCCGGGCTGACTCCCTCTCCCACTGGCGGTGGGGGAGTAGGTTCGGCCGGATGGCTCCCCGGCCTCAATCGGGCGATGGGGGTATGTGGTGGGGCGTGGTCTGCGGTGCCGTGCAGGGAGGGCGGACGCACCTGCACGGCATCCTTAATCACGCCCGCCTAGTTAAAAACACGGACTGAGGGGTTTGGGGGTGTTGTGGTGTGGTGAGATGTAAATAAAGATGACTCTGAACGTTGCTTCGTGGTCCCGCCGTGTCTTATTCACGCCACAAACTGTTATTCTAATCTGCTGCTGAGTCTCTTACACTTTTCTTTATGCTGTATATTTTCACGTCTCTGGAATAGTTGGCAGTTAGATAGTCAGCTGGGAAACTTTGTGTTAACTCATGGAGCTGAGGATATCGTGGATATGCTGACCTCGCTGCGTGGTGTACAGAGCGAGGTCAGCATGATTAATATTCACAATAAAAATATTAGCCGAACATCATGAAGTCTGTATGTGTTTCATAGTGTGGAACAACCTTTGTACAGTTAAAGCCAGCAGTTACTACATGACGGAAACACCAACGTTATCTCTTTTATGTGTTTATACACAGGTCACGCTGATTACTGAACAAAAACCCAAAGATCAGATGTTAAACAGATTTATTTGCTCTCTCTCCTCCTTAAACATGTTTTTAATGTTAGTTATAATTCAGAATTGGCGACTGAAACACGTAGGACACATAAGAACATCAGGAAATAAAACACCGATAAATATAACCTCAGTAAAAGAAGTCAGCGGGGGTTACTACAGCTGTGTACCGGGGCCTGCGCTTTGTCGGTGGGATTGCTTGCGAGGCGAGCGGGTCTATCCCACGCTTTGCCGTGAGACTGGGCAGACATCTCCGAAATCATCGAAGCACTTTTGCAAAGAGGCTGTATCTTGACAAACCGACCAGACACATGAAGATTAAACCGCTACATTCTCGGCTAAAAAAATATTAAAACGGTATTTGGTGACACACAAACAGGGTTTTTCAAAGCTCAGTTCTGTTAGCTTCCACATGCCGGTTGTTGTGTGCTAGAAACAATGGCCACCAGGCCAAAGCAATGGTTTTGACTCGATCAGCGTTAACCCCGCCCCCTGAGTTTGATGGGTGAGGCTGACAGATAAAATTATTTCATGATGAGAGCCAGGCGTCAGGACTGCCAAAATGAAATAAATAAATATAGCATTAAATAATTAATTAAATGTGTCAATAATTAATTAAATGTGTCAATAATTAATTAAAATGTGAAATACATAAATAATTAATTAAATATGTCAATAATTAATTAATTAAATGTGTCAATAATTAATTAAAACGTGAAATACATAAATAATTAATTAAATGTGTCAATAATTAATTAATTACATATATCATAACTATTTATTTAATTAATTAATTCCAATTTTAATTAATTATTGCCACATTTAATTAATTATTTAATGGTGTATTTAATTAATTCATTATGGCAGTCCTGGCGTTCCATAGTATGTATGTATGTATATATATGTATATATTGTACTATTCTTAGTTAGCGTATTGTCTGTCTTGTCTTAATGTTGGTTTATAATGGAGCACTGTAACAAAAAATAATTTCCCCCAGGGATCAATAAAGTATTCTGATTCTGATTCTGATATGATTGTTGGGTTTTTCTCTGTATCTATTATTGTAGGATCTACTGTACCTTACAATATAAAGCTCCTTGAGGTGACTGTTGTTGAGATTCGGTGCTATATAAATAAAACTGAATTGAATTGAATTGAATACATCGGGGAAACCAAACAACCTCTGGGTAACAGGATGGCACAACACTGAAGAGCTACCTCGTCAGGCCAGGACTCTGCAGTCTATTTACACCAACAGGCCAGTGGACACTCTTCCAAGGATGAGGATGTAACATCCTGGACAGGGAGGAACGCTGGTTTGAGGGCGGAGTCAACGAGGCCATTTATGTGAAACCATAATGGCCTCGCCGTTTCAGAGATGAAACCATCTCTGAATCAAGGAAGGGGTACATCTTTCACCATCTTACAATGCTGTGATTGCAGCTATTCCCCAACTCTCTGTGAATGGTACTCATGTCCATTGATCAGTGGTCTTTGATCAATGATCAGAGACCATGAGTGATGAAACGTTTCTCCCACTGAAAACGCTACATCCAGATGAACAGAATCAACCTTTTGGGATACAGAGGTAATAATTTTGGAGAAACGTTTAAAGAGAAGATTGAAAGTAACATGAAGGAGACTCACAGCAGAGGCAGATGATCCATCTCAGACTCTTGTCTGCAGGTTCTTCACAGTTGTGACCTCCATAACACCACAGGTCTGCTCTCAAACCTCCTACATTACCCAGAGCACACATCGGCATTAATCAAACCACTCCGACAGCACCACCGTAGCAAGCCTGCAAAACTGTTCATAAAATGTTGTAAAACAGATAACTAGTCATCTGCAAAGGAATTGCTCAGACGTCTGTGGGGAGAGCAGGATGGTCTGACATTTGTTAAAGGCCTCTAATGTCTAATGAAAATGATGTGCCAGGAGTCCCCTGTTGTCACCCTGGCTGGCTATCGAGCTGACAAACCAAGCAGATATTTAACATACGTTCTCGTCTGAAAATATGTTAAAAGTTTATTTTGTGACCCAGAATGAGTAATAAGAGTAATATTAAAACTGAGTAGCTGCCGCCATTGTTGGAAACTGGAATTGTTTGGGCCGCGCTATGAATTCTGGGATATGGTGGGCCACGAAGGACACACCCAACCCATCCTTCAAATCTGGGGAAAAGGAGGACCCATTTGTTGGGCGCATTTGGAGCAGCCCTCAAATTTGGGCAGCCTTCGTCACACTGCTTACAAATGCGGCCTCTGAAAGATGATACCCCTAAATCTGGGCATAGCTAAAGATTCTTAGGATCCAGTTTAAAGTTTTACAGCTTTAATGTGAAGCTCTCACCTTAGAAACAAACAGCAGTAGTACTAAGCACACTCAGACATTCACTGCTGTTCAGGTATTCTGCCACTCTGCCACACATCACCAGTTTAACAAGTTTCTGCACATTTATTTTTATGTTCTTTATATACAGCGCCTCAGGTCAATCAGGTACCACACCTTCACAATCACTAACAGCTTCTTACCCATTCAGACTGTGAATCAGTGATCAGCGAGTCTAAACTCCCTATGGGTAATTACTGTAGCAATCAGATTACAACTGTTCATATCAGGTGAGTGAGAACTTTCATACCGTTAAATTTCCAGCAGAGGAACAGAACCAAACACAGAACTAGAACCAGGAGAAGCCCAGAAACCAGACCTGCTACAACTGGGACCAGGAAAGAGGGAGGAGGAGGACAGGTGGATGCTGGGAGAGGAGGAGAGGGAGGACAAGTAAGAGGAGTTTTTGCTGGAGGAGCAAAGTTTGTGGAGGTGCTTGGAGGAGGAGGACAGTGAGGAGGAGAAGGATGGATGATTTTGGGAGGATCTGCAGGAGAGATGATGAAGATGGTTCAGTCAGTTTATTATCAGGTCACAATGTTACATCAGGTTTTAAACAGGAAGTGATGTCAGTGTTCTGACCTCTGACCCTCAGAAAGCTCTGAGGAGACTTTGCACCATCATCAGTAGAACATGAGTAGAGACCTTCATCAGACTGCGTGATCTTAGTGATGATGTGCTCTCGTTTACGTTTATTTTCAGCTTCATGCCCTTTAATGGAGAAATAAGCTGCGACCGTGTCACCATTCCTCTGTCTGCAGCGCAGAATGACATCACTTCCTGTCCTCACAGGAAGTGCAGGGACCTCCAGGATGACAGCTTTATCTGACCATCAGAGACAAACAGAGTTAATGAGAGCAGAGTCACACAGAGACAGAGACACAGCTGGAACATCTCACCTGTAGTGTCTGATTGGACACTGAGGGAGACGTTGTCACTCTGGTGTCCAGAGGAGTCCTCACACCACAAGGTTTCACTGGGAGCAGAAAGATCCACAACACAGTAGGAACCAAGAAGCCTCCCAAAGCCTCTACAGTCCTCAGTGGGTCCTCCTCTGCTCCTCTTCACTGTCCATCCATCAACTGTCTGTCCATCATCAACACAACTCAGATCCACTGAAGGAGATCCACTGAAGACCTGCTGAAGGTTTGGACAGACAGACAGAGACACTGGAGGACACACACACACACACACACACGCACGCACGCACACACACACACACACACACGCACGCACGCACACACACACACACACACACACACACACACACACACACAGACACACACAGACACACACACACAGACACACACACAGAGACACAGACACAGACACACACAGACACACACAGACACACACACACAGTAAGTGTATTTGTGTTCTTGTTTGAGTCTCACTGATTGTTTAACTTTCATCAACTCACCTGCAGAAACAGTCGGTGCAGACAGCAGCAGCACACACACACCTGCAACACATCACATCATTATAACACACACACACACACACACACACACACACACACACACACACACACACACACACACACACACACACCTGTAACACATATCAATGACACAGGCTGTGATCAGCTGACCTCTGCTGGTTATCAGGTTTCTGCTCTTTGTGGATTTACCTCAGTACATTCTGCACTATTCAGTTCAGCTTTGTTTATACACCTGACTCCACCCACTCCCACTGAGAGTGGCCTTTATGACTCTGTTTGATTAAACATGAGTAGTTTATGGCAGCCAGTAGCAATAAAGAGCAGTTATGTTTCTCAAAGTGAAAAAGGAGAAGATACCGTCTGCTGCTCTGTAAAGTTCCTGACAGCAGCACCACATGATTTAATTTCCTTCAAACATTAGTCAGCTTAGTAAGCAGAGCTCCTCCATCTCTGCTGAACGTCACATGACCAAGCTGAAATTAATCTCACTTCATACACGTCATCCTTTGTTCCTCACCCTGTGTGCTTCATACTGTAACGTTATAAAGGGCTAGGGCGCCTGACTGCAGCTTGATGGGTAATAAGCTAATCAGAAATAGCTTTGACTACGGAGCCCGAGTGTGAATAAAACACAAACAATGGAAATAGAGCTCAAAAATATATAAATTGTGTGATTCTTACTCTGAATCTGAATAAGTACGCGGGACAACTGTGTCCCATAAGACCAACTCTTTTCCTACTTTATTATTCCTCCCAGAATGCATTGCCAGTGCGTACATTACACAATCGAACAATAAACACATACGGCCCATACAACAAATGTACCAGGGACAATTATGAATACACCACATATATTATGTATGTTATGGTGATGTGGAATATATAGACAGATATACAAAAAACATATATATTCTAAACAACAACAACAACAACATCATAATAATAATAATAATAATACAAAATGACCAGTTTGGTCCCAACAGGAAGTGGGACAAGGTTTAGACCAGTTTAGTTCAGTTCTGTTGACTTGTAATAGGCCATGTACCAACAGGCATATAGCTCAAGTCCATTTACAGATTCATTGGTCATACCACAATGAATCGGGTGGCTTGCCATCCATCACTGGTCAGGGCTTTTGATTGTGGGAAAAAAACCCCTGTCTTTCACGTTGTCAAGGCTCTGTGTGCGGGTAGGTGGAGATGAGGATCCAAACGCAGCACTCAGAGACTGAATACAACTCAAAACCTGAGCTTTATTGCTGGCAAAGGAGCAAAACATGAACTGAACTGAACAATGAATAATGACCCTGGGAACCAAAACACACAGGCACAATCTGAGGTATTTTGTAAATACGCCGCATTTGTATAGCGCTTTACTCAGTCCCTAAGGGCCCCAAACCGCTTTACACTACATTCAGTCATTCACCCACGCATTCACACACTGGCGATGGCAAGCTATGTTGTAGCCACAGCTGCCCTGGGGCGCACTGACAGAGGTGAGGCTGCTGGACACAGGCGCCACTGGGCCCTCTGACCACCACTAGTAGGCAAACATGGGGTTAGTATCTTGCCCAAGGATATTTGGCATGCGGCCAGGAGGCAGCCTGGGATCAAACCACTGACCTTCTGATTAGTGGCTGACCTGCTCTGCCACCTGAGCTACAGCCACCACGCGACACAGACACAAAGAAACACAGGGCTAAAATACACGGAGGAAGTCATCAAGGAATAGAACACAGGAGGGAGACACAGCTGGGACATATTAGGCCTAACGAGACAGGGGAGCAAAGCTAGACAGTCATGGTCCTGAGTCTGACGACTCAGGGTTTTGGGTTTCTTTATATTATTCTATGTTCTTGTTTATTCTGTTATGTCTTTTGTTTAGGTTTGCTATGTGTTTGGGTTTTGTTTTATTTATTTCTCTGTGCAATGAAATTCTTCCTTTGCTGTCCACACACAAATGCCAAGTTAGGTAGGGTTGACAGAACAAGATAAATAAGGGTAAAAATAAGAGGGCAACAGGGTAACTATGGGAGATTGCTGTTTGTTGATTACAGTTCAGCGTTCAACACAATAGTGCCCGGTAGACTGTTCACAAAGCTCAGGGATCTGGGACTCAACAGCCGTCTGTGTGCATGGGTGATGGACTTCCTCACTGGCAGAACTCAGGTGGTGAGGGTGGGTAGATGCGTCTCTAACTGCATCACCATCAACACAGGAGCACCTCAGGGATGTGTCCTCTCGCCACTGCTCTACTCCCTCTACACTTCAGACTGTGTGGCCACCCATGGCTCCAACACCATTGTGAAGTTTGCTGACGACACAGTGGTGTTGGGTGCCATCTCCAACAACGATGAGGCGGCCTACATGGATGAAGTGAAGAATCTGGCATCGTGGTGCCAGGACAACCACCTCCAGCTGAACGTCAGCAAGACCAAGGAGCTGGTGGTGGACTTCAGAAGGGGTCAGCACAGAGACTACAAGCCCATTATCATCAATGGAGCTCCAGTGGAGAGGGTGCAGTCCTTCAAGTATCTTGGTGTCCACATCTCCTCAGACCTGACATGGGCTGCCCACATTCAGGTCCAGACCAAAAAGCTGTAACTTTCTAGATTATTTTATTTCTATTTATATAATGTACATAACTCACCCACTTGCTGCACAAAATGTGCTCTTTCTATATATTCATTCACTGTATATAACGTTCTGTCTCTCTCTTTTTTCTTTGCACAGTCGAGGAGCGTATCAGGTCACATTTCACTGTGCGTTATACCTGTATAACCATGCACGTGACAAATAGAGAATCTTGAATCTTGAAGACAAGATATTAGGATAAATATGGTAAAAAAAAAAGCATAAAAAATAGTGAAAGATAATAAAATAACTACAAAAATAAGTAAATGAAGACAAGTGAGGTATGCAGTTGTCAGTGTAAATGGATGTACAAGAAGCTTAATGTGCAAAATGAATTTAGTGTGCAAAGTGTCTTGATGTGCAAATTGCAGTTGAGGTAGGTCGGCTGTCCAGGAGTCTGATAGCAGTGGGAAGAAGGAGTTGTTGAGTCTGGATGTTCTGGATTTGACACTTCTGAACCTTCGTCCTGAGGGCAGAAGGGTGAACAGCCCGTGTTGGGGGTGTGTGGGGTCTTTGAGGACAGAGACAGCTCTCCTCTGGACTCTGTGATGGTACATGCTCTGCAGAGAGGGCAGCGGGGTCCTGGTTCTCTGCAGTTGTTTTCACTCTCTGCAGGCGTTTGCGGTCCATAGCAGTAGTGCTGCTGTACCATGCAGTGATGCAGCTGGTCAGGGTGCTCTCCACATGGCAGCTGTAGAACCTGGTGAGGATCTTGGCCAACATACCACATTTCCTCAGCCTCCTCAGGAAATACAGCAGCTGCTGAGCCTTCTTGACCAGCTGTGTGGTGTTTGGTGTCCAGGTGAGGGCCTCAGAGATGTAGACGCCCAGGTACCTAAAGCTGCTCACCCTCTCCACTTCACTCTCCCGGATAAACAGGGGCTGGTGAGGCCTCTTCTTCTTCCTCATGTCCACTATCATCTCCTTTTTTTTTATCAGTGTTGAGGGTGAGATTGTTGTCCTCACACCATGACACCAGACCGGCCACCTCTCTCCTATAAGCTGCTTCGTCCCCACCAGTGATGCAACTGATCACTGCAGTGTCATCTGTGAACTTCAGTATGATGTTGTCTTTGTTGGAGGTGGCACAGTTGTGGGTCTACAGGGTGTAGAGGATGGGGCTGAGGAAGCAAACATGTGGAACTCCAGTGTTGGTACTAATGCTGGCTGAAGTCTTGTTGGCGATCCTGACAGACTGAGGCCTGCCAGTTAAAATGTTCTGTAGCCAGTCACAGAGTGTGGGGTGCAGGCCGAGTGTAGACAGTTTGTAGATGAGTTTGTGAGGGATGACTGTGTTGAAGGTGGAGCTATAGTCAACAAAGAGTACCCTGATGTAGGAGTAATTATTGTCCAAGTGGGAGAGTGAATAGTCAAGGGCAGCAGCAATGGTGTCTGACGTGGACCTATTGGGCCTTTAGGCATATTGCAGGAGATCCAGCGTGTCTGTGATGTTGCTCAAAGTAAGACTTCAGTATAAAAAAAAAACGGTCCAGTTATGGCGCTGAACTTTAATCTCAGCCAAACCAATTTACTTAGGAACAAATAAAACACTAAAATAAACCAAATATTAACATTTAGAAGTTATCTAAGTGACTTATATATCATGTTTAACCCGAGTAGCGAAAGGCCGCGGGGGTTCTAAAACAATGTGCCAGAAGTTCACACAGCTACATTCTCGCCTGAAAATATCTTAAAAGTTTATTTTGTGATCCAGAAAGATTAATATTTCAAACTTCCTCGGCCACTTTTGGACGAAATGCATTCTGGGATATTTGCCTGGGTTTGGCTAAGTTGCTGGCGAGCTGATTGGAGACCACAACAGCCAATCAGAAATTTTTGCATCCAAGTCTGTGATTGGTTGGTTTTGTGGCAAACATATAACGGTGTATAGAAAGCGTTGAATGCGCAGGGGCAGAGATGTTGAGGGTGCGAACATCACACTGCGAGCAGGTCCAAGAGATCTGAGCGAGTGTATTGTGAAATCAAAGTCCTGCAGGCAAAGTGGCCAGCGGGCGAGTCAGCCTGTTGGGTTTTGACAAGACATGAACACAGAGGTGTATAATCAATTGTATAATGATAGAGGTCTGATCCTTAGTAGTCTGCAAAGACTCTGTGCCTTCCAGAGTGTTCTTGCATACACGCACATCCTAAGGTAATGAGAGAGGTCGTACATTCTCTTTCTGATTTATGGTGTAGGAGGACACCTACTCTGTATCTGTTTAAGTATAAGAGCCCTTTGTTTAGGTGGACCGCTGGGCTCCTAGCAACAGCTTTGGGGAGTCGTTCACAGGCTCACATCTTGACATACAAACACACGCACACGTACACACACACACACACACACACACACACACACACACACACACACACACACACACACACACACACACACACACACACACATATACTGGTACTCTTTGTTCACATGTATGCCTGTATAAGATGTCATATGTTAATGAACCTATGTATACTCATCTAACCACAATAAAGAGCAGTGCTACGGGGGAGCTAACTGAGAGTGAGTGGGGTTCGAGCTGCAGGAACGGCACTTGTCTCAGACATCTCCCTCGTGCACGTGATCATACAAAGAGCCAGTTGGCCCTTAAGAAACTCAGGGTGAACCTCATCCACCTTAGGGGCCTGGCCACCAAAGAGTTGTAGAACTACTTCAGCAACCTCGCCCCCAGTAATAGGCTATAATAAGAACTCCAGGGTCTCCGTGGATGGTTCTTGCCAGGGGCAAACCCAACAGGCAACGTAAACAAAGGAGGCAAAAATGAGGCTGCAGGGCAGGGCCCCTGGCACGGCTAAAGAAACAAGCATGGTCCACTATCACAACAGGAATGGCCACTCCAGTAAGAACAAAAGAGGGTTTTTTTGCATCTACATCAATGACAGCTGATGTAAATACTCACTGTAGACAGCCACTGTTCCCTGGATTTGGAATATTGGACTGTGAAATGCAGACCCAGCTACACACGTGATGAGTTTATTGTAATAATAATGTGTATGTGTTAGTCCCCGTAGGGAAATTATTCCTCTGCGTTTAACACCCTCACTCACAAGACAATAACCAGTCAGCAGAACTCCCATCCTGTCGCTGTGCCCAGATTTGAACAGTATATTAAAAGCTACAGAGCAACCCCTCTACCACATCTAGTTTTGTCAGACCAAATGTCCATGCTGCTGATCCCTGCATATACTCCCATACCTCCCATTAGGAGGAAAGCCCCCCACACCCAGCCCCCCACAACAGCTGCAGGACTGATTTGAAAACACAGACTGAAGAAATAGCTGCTAATCGTCTACTACCGTTGCTCCACTGAAAGTGTGCTGACATACTCTATCTCTGTATGGTTCTCAGGCAGCACCACGACACACAAAGAGGCACTTCAGAGGGTCATCAATATGAGCCAAAAAATCATTGGACATCCTCTTCCCTCCCTGAAGGACCTGTACAGCACTCACTGTCGCTGAGGGCATGCAGCATCCTACGGGACTGTACACACCCAGGACACCTTTTACAACAGGGCAGTTTTTGGGGGGCAATAATAATGTGCAATAAATATTCATTCCTTTATTTATTTATTAAGTCATTCCTTTTTTGCTCATACCTTTCTTGCACTTAAACAAAAATCCACTTTAAAGATACTGTGTCGACGTGGGACAGTTTCCAGTTTCAAGTATGAACGTCCAATGACAGTAAAGAGCCATCTTTTGTTATCTTTTTACTTTACTAACTCTCCAGCTGCAGCCCCATGAAGTATACCTAACAGCTAAGGTGCAGAACATGGCCCTTTCAAACTCAGTGTTCTCAGCCTCGTTTGAAATGATGATGATGTGGTTCTGCTGGAGGTGGGAGTTGAAGATGTCATGGAATGTGGCCTTTGCTAGGCATTTCAGCACACCCTCACTATCTGGTTAGGTGAATGTCCTGCATTTGTACAGCGCTTTTCTAGTCCCCAAGGACCCCAAAGCGCTTCACACTACATTCAGTCATCCATCCAGTCACCCACCCATCCACACACACATTCACACACTGGCGATGGCAGCTACATTGTAGCCACAGCTGCCCTGGGGCGCACTGACAGAGGCGAGGTGCACCAGGCCTGCTCAACATCCTCCCCCACCACCTGATCCAACTCACCACCCAGTGGTCAGCAGTTGACAGCTCAGCTCCTGTCTTCACTTGAATGTTGAAGACATACAGCTGCACATCTGATGACACCATTACAAAATTATGGCTGTGCATTTGAGACGAATGGTGTCCTGGTCCCATGTGCACTTATGGACATGGTGTTTGTTATGGACAAACTGATTCTGCACATAGTAATCCAATAACAGACTATCACTCAGGTTCAGATCAGGCCAGTAACACAGTTACTTCTAAAAGTAATATGACACATCGTTGTAACAAACCAAACCAAATATACTGTTTATGCACTTGTAATTAAAATCAATGTACGGTTTGTTCTGACAGCACAAACTGTCTCAAGCTGTACAAACTCCTAATTAGTGGAATAGCTGATATTTGGCAGTGCAACCTTGTATAACCTATATTATATTATGTTATAATATACAGACTGTGAGCTGCTGTCAGAGTCTCTGCTGGAAATAAATGAGTGAGGGACTCACCGAGGAGGAGGAGCAGAGGGGTGGCTGCTGGCTTCATGGTGTCTGGATGTAGACTGAGCACATGGGCTCTGAGCTACGGAGAGATACCCGCTTTCATCACTTCCTGTTCTCACGTCAGCGTGCTGCTGTGTGTCCGGCTCACAAAGGTCCTTCATGAAGTGTCCCAGCTGTCCTTCTCAGTCCATCACAGCTCAGTGTGTGAAAGCAGCAGCTCAGAGAGCACAGGCTGACTATGGCTCTGCTCATTAAAGACCCTACCAGAGCAAACCCAACAATCATATGACCCTCTATGAGCAGTCGTTCAGCGATAGTAGGATGTTTGATGAATTTAGTTATTGGAGTGAGCCCATGAGGAAGAGGCAGAAAGACAAGAGGCCATCCTGAAAATCAGATTTCTCTGGAGAGTAATGATGCTCGTGTCCTCACTGCTCTGCAGCTCAGTAACATTAATGATGTTACACAGCAGGAATATAAAACAACAGCATGATGCTTTGGTCACAAATACACGATATAGTGAGTAATCATCATCTTTGCTTCTGTTGCTGTTTGAACTGTTAAAGGTGTTTGTGGTCCTGAATTTAAAGAGTGCAGACTGCAGCAGTTTCAGATCCTCTCTCTGATCACCAGGAGAATAAAAACGAGGAGACGACTTCAACATGATTCATCTGCAGCTTTAAACAACTTCCTCATAATAAGACAGTTAATGAAGAATGTTTAATTATATGATTATAATGAGATGATCATGATGACCACGTGTCTTTCACAGAGATTACATTTGTTGTGCAGATGATAAAACAGCAGAGGTTTTGTCTTGTACAGTTTGTCACTTTAGGTGTGAACAAGCTGTTTTCACACCATTTAAAGCAGACGTCAGACTGCAGATAAGATCAGCTCAGCTCTGTGCTGTGCTTAAAATAAGCTGCTGCTGTCTTCATGCACAGAACATGACCCAGCACTGTGTTTAAACACTTTAACTCAGGCAGCAGCAGCAGGCCACAGCAACCTCACATCACAGACACACACCCAACAACCGGAGTACAACACAGTATGACACTGACAGGCTGCATCATCAGAGTAATGTCATGGTTCTCAGGTGACCCAGTGTTTGTGCTTTGGTTAATTAATACTGTTTGATTTATTGTGACTCGTGGTTCTGCTTCTCTTGGTTGTGCTTTGGTAGTTTCTAGTCCCTCGCTTTCTGTTACTGTGCCTCTGCTGTATTCCATGTTTCATGTCTCCATTGTCTTTGTGTTTGTTAATCTACCATGTCTGCTTTCTGTGTTCCCTTTCTCTCTCCCCAGTCAGCTATGTGCATGCAAACTCCACACAGAGAGACCCCGGCCTGTTGGTGGAATTGAACTCAGGACCTTTTCTCTGTGCGGCAACAGTGCTGCCGTGGGGCGGCACGGTGGTACAGTATGTAAGTTACACTGTTATATACATGATACATTTAAAAAACAAGAAAATTATGTTTTATTACATTACAGTGATTTTATGTTATTTTACATTTGAGATGTGAAATCAGTCTATTTATGTAAATTTAATGATATTCTAGAAAAACAGTACAAAACTGTAAAATACTCAGTACAATACTTTTATATTACAATTTTTTTCCAGTGTATCCAAGTGTTATATGAAATATGAGTTATTTAAGTGACTTATGTCATGTTTAACCTAAGCAGTGAAACACCACAGGGATCTGAAAACGATGTGCCAGGAGGTTGCTGTTCTCGCCGGCTCTAGTGAGTCTCGACCTTCGGGTCGACTATCGAGCTGGAGGTGTTTTTTTTCTGTTCTCATACTGATCTCCCTGTTGGAGCTCAGTCTGGGGGGACTTTTTCTTTCTCCTCGTCTTTCCTCATGTTGTGCATTTTCCATTGTTTCGGTTCCAGGTTGCTGCTCGTGCGGTTGACCTGCCAGTGCTACCTAGCCTGACCTGTCTCCCCAATGTGATGTTTGTGTATTCTATGTACAGCAAGGTATCTATCTTAATTGCCCCTTGGGGATAAATAAAGTCTCTTTGACTCTGAGTGACCCTGACTGTCTGCCACAGCAACACATACAGTTCAATTCAATTTTTATTTATAACACATCAACAGTTGCTTCATGATGCTTTATATTGTAAGGTAGACCCTACAATAAGACTGCTACTCAGCAGTAAACTACAGAATGCTTTGGACCCAGAAGCAGGGTTCATCACATCATCACTTCACAACAGAATAGTGGTCGTAGTAAGCAAGTCTCAGTTTCAACTGTGAAGAGAAGACTTAGTGACCTCTGACCTTTAGTGACCTCTGTTTTGGCTTCCCTTCATTGGCTTCCTGTTAAATCCAGAATTGAATTCAAAATCCTGCTCCTCACATACAAGGTCTTAAATAATCAGGCCCCATCTTATCTTAATGACCTTGTAGTACCATATCACCCTATTAGAGCACTTCGCTCTCGCTCTGCAGGCCTACTTGTTGTTCCTAGAGTATTTAAAAGTAGAATGGGAGGCAGAGCCTTCAGTTTTCAGGCCCCTCTTCTGTGGAACCAGCTTCCAGTTTGGATTCAGGAGACAGACACTATCTCTACTTTCAAGATTAGGCTTCAAACTTTCCTTTTTGCTAAAGCATATAGTTAGGGCTGGACCAGCTTTCTCACTCACTATGTATTAACAGACCTCTCTGCATTGAATCATATCTGTTATTAACCTCTGTCTCTCTTCCACAGCATGTCTTTATCCTGTCTTCCTTCTCTCACCCCAACCGGTCGCAGCAGATGGCCCCGCCCCTCCCTGAGCCTGGTTCTGCCGGAGGTTTCTTCCTGTTAAAAGGGAGTTTTTCCTTCCCACTGTCGCCAAAGTGCTGCTCATAGGGGGTCATATGATTGTTGGGTTTTTCTCTGTATCTATGAAGCGCCTTGAGGCGACTTTTGTTGTGATTTGGCGCTATATAAATAAAATTGAATTGAATTGTCCTCCTGTTGCAGGTGTGTGTGTGCTGCTGCTGTCTGCACCGACTGTTTCTGCAGGTGAGTTGATGAAGTGAAAAAAATAAGTGAGACTCCAACAAGAACACAAATACATTTACTCTGTGTGTGTGTGTGTGTGTGTGTGTGTGTGTGTGTGTGTGTGTGTTCATCATCATCTCCCCCTCCCTCTATGTCAGTGCTCAGACTCGTCTTCCACCTGGTGGTCTTCTGTCCATACGTGGTCTGTACTGCTCTGCTGCTGTCCATCTTCTCCACCTGCTCAGGTAGATATGAACAAACTCTCTCTGATCACTCACTTCAGTGCTCCATCCTGATGTCTTAACAGGTAACACACCTGTCGTTTCCATGGAAATGAGCCAACCTGCTGTACAGGATGATGTCACTGCTGATGTCACCACTGAACATCACGGCTGACCTGATGGATCTCAGATTGTGGCGCTGAAGCAGGAACTGTCTGAGTGTCTTAGTGACTAGCAGAGATGGGCAGTAACGCGTTACTGTTACTGTTGCGTTACTTGTAACGCGTTACTGTAATCCGATTACTTTTTTCAAGTAAAGTAAGGGATTACTATTGAAAAAAGGGTAATTAGATTACCGTTACTTTCCCGTAGGAACGCTGCGTTACTGCGTTACTAAAACCGTGATTTGTTTGCGAGAATGTCTCATGACAGTGACGTAAGCGAGTGCGCCGTTCGTGACAACAGCTGTGTGCAGATCAACAATGGATCATATATCGATTGTGGGAGAGAGTATGAGCGTGCAGCGTTTAAAGCGTGGAAGTACTGACCTTACTTTGAGTTTGATTCCATAAAAAGTGACAAAAACATTAGTGTCCATCGTGCGTGGGAAGAAAATTTCTTTTTACAGGAAAAAAACCCCTAAACTTCCTTTTTTTTTTTTTTTTTTTTGCCTGTCCCGTTTGGCTCTTTTGCATCAGAATTATTGTCCAAAGGCAAAGAAAGATGCCCAACGGATTTACTTTACCAAATTGACCATCCCAGCCTTGCCATAATGGTCCATTTGATTCACCTTTTATTGTTTCTTTTATTTTCACTTGCTGAATACGGGACAGACTTGACTGGAGGAAAGAAGGGGAGAAAGAAAGAGAAAGAGCTGAGAAGAGGGACAGGGGAGAAGGGCAAAAAACAAAAACCAACAGAATGGGCAGGAAAAAAAATACATCTATCGATCACCTGGATCACCTGTTGAGAAAGAAAAAAGAAAACAAGCAGAAGAGAACAAGAGTAATAGAATAAACAACATCACAATGATATATGGGAATATGAGAGTAAATACTAAATATTAAACATTATTGTGCAGCACATAAGATCAACAGCACACAGTGTGCTTTGAGGTAGGAGCCAAAAAGGGTGTAGTTTGTGGGTGTGATCACCCGTGTGTACACCTGTGAGCATGGACGCGCTTGTTTTTAAAAGGTTCCTTCATGTAATGGTAAATGGTAAATGGCCTGTATTTATATAGCGCTTTTCTAGTCCCTAAGGACCCCAAAGCGCTTTACATATCCAGTCATCCACCCATTCACACACACATTCACACACTGGTGATGGCAAGCTACATTGTAGCCACAGCCACCCTGGGGCGCACTGACAGAGGCGAGGCTGCCGGACACTGGCGCCACCGGGCCCTCTGATGAGGGTGTGGGGGGGCCACAGCCCCGTCCTCCAGGGCATGAAGCAGGTATGGAGGAGATCAAAACTCCAGACATCCAGAGGCCCCCAGAACACAAGAGACCAAGGAAGACCAACAGAGGGGCAGCTGCGCCACTGTCCCAGTAAGAGCTGAGGAGAGTCCCAGATGAAGGCTCACTCAGCAGCCGCGGAGCAGAAGCCAGGGGGGAGTTGCAGTGACGCGCCCGTGAGCTCCGCCGGCAGCCAGCTGTGCCTGAGTGACCGAGCCCCAGGCCGAGAGGCCGGGGGCACCCCACCTCCGAAGTGGCCTGAGCGAGCCCCAATAAGCGGCCGCCAAGGAGTGAGCCGGTGTGTACCCGGACGCCCACCCCCAGATACAAAGAACCACCAACGCACCGACACCTGAGGGAGTCCGCCACTGGCAGGGGAAGTGGTGGTGGGGGGAGATAGGTCTCCATCCAAACCCCTAAACTTCCAAGCAAGCACCGAGTAGCTACGACGTAATGGGAAACTCACAGAGAAACTTCCACTGACCGCGGCACACCTGCACCAGGGTAAACCTCCGCCTGCCCCACTCCTGCTTTACAGGTGAAAATAGAGCAACAGCACCGCTGAGTCTTTGACTTTATTTATTTTCTGCTGTGTTTTACTTGCATCTATTTGAAAGACTGAGTGTAAACACACAAAATATTTTATTTTATGTGCAGAAAATAGGTTTAAATGTTAAACTAATTTCTTCTAGTCAGAGAATGTTGCAGATAATTAAATTTTTGCTTGATGCATAAAGTTAAAAGATTAAAACTAATAAAACAAGTTAAAAAAAGAGACTTTTCCATTTGATTACATTTTGTATGATGGATTATGCAGAAAAAGTAGAATTGGGCTGAGAGATCTATCGCTTTATCACCTCTTCAGGTTGTACATCGTGTTTTTTAAAAGTAACTAAGTAACTAAGTAATTAATTACTTTTGAAAATAAGTAATCAGTAAAGTAACGGGATTACTTTTTTGGAGAAGTAATCAGTAATTAGTTACTGATTACTTTTTTCAAGTAACTTGACCAACACTGGTGACTAGTTTCTCTGATTGTTTCTGCTTTAACGGCTTTGAGCAACAATAAACATTCAGACATTACAGACCAGATACGGACACCGAAAATCAGAGTCATCCTCACAAAAACAGGATTGAAGGGATTCAGGAATGTAACTATGGCTGATATAAGAGGATTACTTATTTATTATGGTTTATTCTATGCTGATGAGGTAAGGCTGAGGCCATCTCCACACTAATACATTTTCTAAGGAAAATGTATCTTTTTCTCTCCCTTTTGGCCTTCCATCCACACTGAGACGGGGTTTGCTCTCAATTTTGACAGCCCTATTAAAGATTAATATCAGTCTGTACATGCTCCAGATAGCTGTTCTTCCAATTCTTTAACTCTCACTCGCTTGTGTTACTCGCAGCAACAACTCCACCTCAATGTCAGTGCATTTGAAAAACTCGGTGCTTTTCTGGCATTTCAAAGAGCCGGAAAGTAAATAAACAGCAGACATAAATTACGAAAGGTCGAATTGTCTTACGTGTCACGCATGCGCAATAGAGGAACGTAGCATTTTCCGTCGGCGTGCATGAACAACTGTTTGGAAATGATTGAAAACATTAGTGTAGTCGCGGAGCACTTTTAGGCAAAAACGCGGTTTTCAAATCTATCCAGGCTAGGGTGGACGTGTGGACCTACGGTGGACCTTAAAGTGTGTGCATCAATAAGCTGTAATGGAAACAGGAACAAACAGAATAAAGACAAACATCACACCTCCAAGAAAGACGAGTCCTCACAGACACAGAGCTGATCTTATCATCACTTCTGTTTTTAATGTGAAAACAGCTCACTCACAGCTGAGGTGTCAAACTGTCCTTCACAGGACTTCTGCTTTTCTTTACTGTGAATAAATTCATTGTTTGCACATTTTTATCTCTTCAACTCCGTGACCAAAGAGAAAAACAGGAACAAGATACTGTGTCTTAAACTGAAAGGAAGCGATAAAAACAACCTGCAGCTGTCACCTCATTTAAACTGTTTTTAAACTGAAATCCAGGAAAACATCTCAGCAGTTAAACATTTACACTGAAAAACAAAGAACTGGACCTGTGGTCTGACACCACCCAGGTCCTGATGGAGGGCCTTTACTGCTGAGGGCCCTCTGCCAGTAAGAGTGTTTAATCCATTTAATTTATCTATCAAGTTCAAATATGTGAACATTGAAGCATCACAGACCTATCCATCTGCACAGAGTCGATCCAGCCCTAACTATATGCTTTAGCAAAAAGGAAAGTTTGAAGCCTAATCTTGAAAGTAGAGATAGTGTCTGTCTCCTGAATCCAAACTGGAAGCTGGAGCTATGTCTTCTAATGATGCTGCCTAAGGGAAGCATGTATAATGTAAACAGAACTGCACTGAGGTCTAGCAGAACCCCCCGACGCCCTAAGCCTGTCCCTACCCCCACACCAATCACAACATTGAAGGCGGGACCAAACTATGACCCCCCACCCCCACTAGGTGATGGAGCTGATCAAAGGAGCCCAGAGCAATTGATCTGATGTGGTGGCAGAGGCTGTATCAAGACTAATGTAATCTAATAGATAATTTCTATATTGGTTAGAATTAAGATTGTTTTTATTTTTCCAGTTCATGAGGACAGTTTTCTTGGCTATGCATAGGGCAGTGAAAACCATATGGGCTATATTCTTTTCTGAAGTGACATTATCTAAGCTGCCCAACAGACGCGGACTACAGCTTTCTTGGCTGCTGCCTCAAAGCACACTGTGCGCTGTCTATCTTGCGTGCTGCACAATATCGTTTATTATTTAGTAACTATTAATATCTACTGCTAGCTAGTTTATTGTGATGGTGCTTTTTTTTCTTATTATCTTGCTCTTTGTTGTTTGCTTTCTCTTCTGTTTTTTTTTCTCCATACAGGTGACCCAGGTGTTTTTTTTTTCTTTTCTTTCTTCCCCCCCTTCTCACCGTCTCTTCTCCCCTTTGGTTTTCTTTCTCTCCCTCTCTTTCTTTCATTCTCTCTCCCTGTCCTATCCCACAGTCATGTCTGTCCCGTTTGTAGCAACTGAAAATAAAATAAATTCATAATTATAATAAAGGTCAATCAAATGGACCAATATGGCAAGGCCATGATGATCCACTTGGTAAAATAAATCCGCTTGGCATCTTTCTTGGCCTTAATACAACAATTCTGATGGCTATAGATCCAAATGGGACAAAAAAAAAAAAAAAAAAAAAAGAGAAGAGAAGAGAAAACAAGACCAGATCTCAAAGCGGAAGCCATGGAAGGAGCAGAGGATCTCTTCACAGATGGCTGCTGCTTTAGGGATGAGAAGGAGAGGCTCAAGGCAGGCTATGCAGTTGTAAGTAAGAGAGGGGAGCAGCTGGAGGTGATCAAAGCAGCAAAGTTGGAAGGGCAGCAGTCAGCGCAGAGAGCAGAGGTGGTTGCACTGATTGAAGCTCTGAAATATGCTCAAGGAAAAAAGATAAACATTTACACTGATTCAGCCTATGCCTTTGGAGCTGCACATGTGGAGCTGAGTCAGTGGAAGAGAGCTGGATTCCTCACTACCAATCAACAACCAATCAAACATGAGAAGGAGATGAAGGCCCTGGAAGAAGCCCTGGAAGGACCCCTGGAGGTAGCAATCATAAAGTGCAAGGGGCACGATGATTCGGCCACTTGGGTTGCTCGAGGTAATCGAGCAGCGGATTAAGCAGCCAAAAAGGTGGTTGGCTACACGGGGATCAGACAAATGGTAAGTGTGGGAATGGATTGGGAAGAAAATCCAGGGCTGGAACGCGAAGAGATCATAAAAGAACAAGAGAAGGCCTCTCCAGAAGAAAAGTCACTCTGGAAGGAGAGAGGAGCCATAAAGGTAAGCAACATTTGGAGGGGGTCAGATGGAAGACCAGGTTGAGCGAATGAATCAAAATTTAAAAAATAAATTGGCTAAGATCTGTGCACAGTTTAAAATGGATTGGGTTGATGCATTGAACATTTGAACATTTAAAGCAATTTAAAACACTTAAAGCTCTTGTCTTAAGTTTTACATCACAGGTGACTGCAGGCCAAGGACAGGAGCAGACGGTGCCAGAGGCAAAGTGGGTGTGGCTGAAGGTCTACAAACGAAGGTGGAATGAGCCCAGGTGGACAGGTCCATTCGAGGTGGAGACCAGGACCTCACACCCAGTCCGACTGAAAGGGAAAGGCGAAACCTGGTACCACTGGAGCCAGTGTGCTGTAGCGGAAGAGCCTAAGAGGTCGGAAAGGCTCTCTGCAAAGGAAAAGAGGGGGAACTCGACTGAGACCCCCCACATGGATCCCAGCCCAAAGACAGAATAAATCCCTGATCCATGCAACGACTGAAGGTTAGTCTACCCCGGAAGTTGAAGAAAGAAGAGCAACAGAGAATCACCCGACTCAGAAGATAAAGGTTTTTCAAAACAACAACAACAACAACAAAACAAAAAAAAAAAAAAAAGTGAAATTACATTGGACAGAAAAGGGATGAGAGAAACAACCAAAATGGGGTTATGGGGAAATTGGAGAGCAATGGTAGTGTTAGGAGTGATAACTGTCATAATTGTAACTGTGATTTTTCTTGAAAGTGAATTGCCCAGAGACAGATCTGAGTCCACTCCGGGGATACCCCCTTCACAGGCCACGGTGGAGTGAACCAAACGCAGCAAAACAGGTAAATCTGATGAGTGTTTGGATTACTATGGCGGTATAGAGCTGGACTACGTTAAAGGGTCCACTACTTCGTATACATTCGATCTTTGTGCTGTCATTAAATGTAAAGGCTTAAATAGTTCATGGCGGGTATATGATGTTTGGGTAGGTTACAATCCAATGGTAGATATAGAGTGTAATAATCAGAAGCTTGGCTACCCCTATCACACTTATTGGAAGGGCCCGTGTGATTACTGGTCTACCATAGTGGAGTATTCTGGCACGTGGCGCCCCTACAAGGACACCACGTGGCAGAAGCTTGGGTTTCAGCGGGACTTCTCAACTGGGCAGAACCCGTTGACTCTCTCACTGACTCGCTGGTATGACACTGTGTGGCCTGCCCGATCTGTGGTGTATTTATTTATTTATAGGAGCAGATGTCTCAGGGAAGGATCCATACGGTTTGGTTAAAATTAATTTTAAAGATTCTGCACCTGATGTGGCTGAAATACACCTCCCCCACCATTGTCACTTTCTGAATCGGGCCCACAAATACTTGAAGTAGATTATACAAGACTCAAACTTAAACAGCTCATTTCAATGGCCACTGGCTATCGGGACAGCAATCTGTGGCTAGACTGGCTCATCCAAAATGCTAGAGAACAAAATGTTTCAGATTGTGTGGCATGCGCAGCTGCCCGCCCACATCTTTTCAACCAGCTCCCCTATATCCTGAAGACCAGTGGGGATTTGAGTGCATGCTCAGACTCACGAGAGAAGCGGTTTCTGAAGGTAATTGCACTACTTTAGCTAGTTTGTTTCCACCAATAGGTAATGACACTGTACTTGGTCCTTTCACACCAAGAAAAGCCAACTACACGTGTTTTAACTTTACTGCGTCTTTCCCTGACAGACATGAGCATGAGGCCGGGGAGATTAACGCCGATTGGTGCACTGTGACGTACCTGGCCAGAGGAAAGGTATCAAGAGACACTGGCACCGAAATAGGCCTGTGGGCACGTGCTGGTTTGTATTATTATTGTGGATAACCCATTGGAAGCATGGATGACCTCTGTCTTTGGGCAATGGAAAGGTTTCATTATGTCAATTATGGTTTCTTTGTCTGTTTTTATTGCAGTAGTAGTGACATGTGGGGGTTTTTGTGTGCCTTGTATCAGAGCTTTGCTTGTGAGACTCATCAATCGTGCTATGGGAGAATCTGATACAAAGGCCGAACCATGATGCCACTTTTGAGAAATGGGGAGTCACAGTATGAAAACATTATGGTGAGGGATTTAATTTAGTTTTATCTGCCTTAGGGCAGATAAAAAGGGGGACTTGAAGAAATGTTTAGCTGATTTAAAGTTGAGAAATGTGTTAACATAGAATGTAGAATTATTGTAGAGACACTGACACTGCCCTCAATGTAATAAAGGCCTGATTGTGTCATGAACTGAGGAGTAGAGTATAGGAGACCCTCCCCAGTTGAGCTGCGAAAGTAAAACAGAGAGGAGTTAATGCTGAGTGGAAATTCCCCAGAGAATGTTTGGGTGGGGGTCTCAACATTTGACCTGGATAACTGTGGTCTGGAAGGGAGATGGGTTTTTTTGACCTCTAGGGAGTCACCTACACCCACAGTGCTTTAACTGTTATGCACACTCATTCACGTGCAGTCACACATACACATAGACACGCAGGAACGTGCACATGTAGGCATTCACATGCACACACTCAAGTGAAAGTATGTAAACATAGCACTTAGTTTTATGGCACCTTGTAGAGGGTTTAGAAGGGGGGTCACTGATACAAAACTGCATGTAACAGACAAAGGAGTTGAGATCTGCAGAGGAGTTCAAGGGTCCTGTACATCTCCCTTCTAGAAGGTGTAATCAATAGGTGTAATCAATAAGTGTGGATTAATAAAAGTGTTGTGATTTGACTACTGAGTCCCCGGTGTTCTTTCTGGAGGCCTGAGGAATCTACGAACCGGGCGAAACTGTTTAGAGGTAACAATCTCCACAGAGTTTCCTGACTCTGTGTCACATGTGGGGTCAAAACGTTTCATGTGGTTCAAAGTTCAAAGCTGCTGACTGTCAGGAAGCATCAGACGAACATCATAAAACACCCGCTCTGACCTCAGCGCTCCAATCAGAGCAGGAAGGTCCCATGACGGAGGCACTGCGACCACACCCACACTTCCTGTCAGTCCCTCTGATTGATAGCCGCCTCCATCAGTATCATATATATCCATATAATCACCCTGACGCTATGATGTTGTGATGTTGGTGCTGTATGAACAACATTAAATGTTTTTACATGTTAACATGATGTCTCTGTGTCTCTCTGTCACATATACAGTATTTAATCATTTTCTCACACAGTTCTTCTCTTTCAGATTTGTGTTGTTGTGTTTGTTGTCACAGGTTACAAAAAAGATTCTTACTTCACTCCAACGTATGTGAGTTTTTATTATATCTGCAAACATATATATATAAAAAAAAAAAAACACCCAGCACGCCCCTGCGGGCGGTTTATCCTTCAAGCTCGGGTCCTCTACCAGAGGCCTGGGAGCTTGAGGGTCCTGCGCAGTATCTTAGCTGTTCCCAGGACTGCGCTCTTCTGGACAGAGATCTCTGATGTTATTCCCGGGATCTGCTGGAGCCACTCGCCTAGCTTGGGAGTCACCGCACCTAGTGCTCCGATTACCACGGGGACCACCGTTACCTTCACCCTCCACATCCTCTCGAGCTCTTCTCTGAGCCCTTGGTATTTCTCCAGCTTCTCGTGTTCCTTCTTCCTGATATTGCTGTCATTCGGAACCGCTACATCGATCACTACGGCTGTCTTCTTCTGTTTGTCTACCACCACTATGTCCGGTTGGTTAGCCACCACCATTTTGTCCGTCTGTATCTGGAAGTCCCACAGGATCTTAGCTCGGTCATTCTCCACCACCCTTGGGGGCATCTCCCATTTTGACCTCGGGACTTCAAGGCCGTATTCAGCACAGATGTTTCTGTACACTACCCCGGCCACTTGGTTATGGCGTTCCATGTATGCCCTGCCTGCTAGCATCTTACACCCTGCTGTTATGTGCTGGTGCATCTTTACACAGCCTTCACTTGGGGCCTTACTTGGTGTGATAGACCCCAGCCTCTATGGATATTGTGCTCCACCTCGCTGGGATCTCACTTGGGGCGGGTCCAGGGGCATACTGTGTCCATCCATGAAAGAGTTCCGCACAGCCAGGCAAGATGACTGGAAAGAGTCTTTGGTTAGGATTAGGCAGTGAAAAAGCAGAGTGGTTAGGGAAACTGACCGAAACTCATGTTTCGTCATTGAATCCTAAGAAAATGTTAGTAAAGGTTATGGCTGACTCCACCACCCCCAGTGGACTCTGAGACAGCAGCACGAGCCAGCTTATTACCTGTTATTTACACTGCGTTTTACATACAGATTTCAGGACACATCAGTAATTGACCTCAAGAGAGGTTTTCGGCCTTTTAACAATTATAGGGAGGATTCAGGGTCACCTGGTCCAGCCCTAACTATATGCTTTAGCAAAAAGGAAAGTTTGAAGCCTAATCTTAAAAGTAGAGATAGTGTCTGTCTCCTGAATCCAAACTGGAAGCTGGTTCCACAGAAGAGGGGCCTGAAAACTGAAGGCTCTGCCTCCCATTCTACTTTTAAATACTCTAGGAACAACAAGTAGGCCTGCAGAGCGAGAGCGAAGCGCTCTAATAGGGTGATATGGTACTACAAGGTCATTAAGATAAGATGGGGCCTGATTATTTAAGACCTTGTATGTGAGGAGCAGGATTTTGAATCCTGGATTTAACAGGAAGCCAAAACAGGAGAAATCTGCTCTCTCTTTCTAGTCCCTGTCAGGACTCTTGCTGCAGCATTTTGGATTAGCTGAAGGCTTTTCAGCGAGTTTTTTGGACTTCCTGATAATAATGAATTACAGTCGTCCAGCCTGGAAGTAATAAATGCATGAACTAGTTTTTCAGCGTCACTCTGAGACAGGATATTTCTAATTTTAGAGATGTTGCGCAAATGGAAGAAAGCAGTCTTACATATTTGTTTAATATGTGCGTTGAAGGACATGTCCTGGTCAAAAATGACTCCAAGGTTCCTCACAGCGTTACTGGAGGACAAGGTAATGCCATCCAGGGTAAGAATCTGGTTAGATACCATATTTCTAAGATTTTCAGGGCCGAGTACAATAACCTCAGTTTGATCTGAATTAAGAAGCAGAAAGTTAGCGGCCATCCAGGTCTTTATGTCTTTAAGACATTCCTGCAGTTTAACTAATTGGTGTGTGTTATCTGGCTTCATGGACAGATAGAGCTGGGTGTCATCTGCATAGCAGTGAAAATGTATGCTATGTCTTCTAATGATACTGCCTAAGGGAAGCATGTATAATGTAAACAGAATTGGTCCTAGCACTGAACCCTGTGGAACTCCATAATTAACCTCAGTGTGTGAAGAGGACTCTCCATTTACATGCACAAACTGGAGTCTATTAGATAGATATGATACAAACCACTGCAGCGCAGTACCTGTAATACCTACAGCATGTTCTAATCGCTCTAATAGGATATTATGGTCGACAGTATCGAACGCTGCACTGAGGTCTAGCAGGACAAGCACAGAGATGAGTCCACTGTCAGAGGCCATAAGAAGATCATTTGTAACCTTCACTAAAGCTGTTTCTGTGCTGTGATGAACTCTGAAACCTGACTGAAACTCTTCAAATAAACCATTCCTCTGCAGATGATCTGTTAGCTGTTTGACAACTACTCTTTCAAGGATGTTTGATATGAAAGGAAGGTTGGAGATTGGCCTATAATTAGCTAAGACTGCTGGGTCTAGAGATGCTTTTTGAGTAAAGGTTTAACTACAGCCAGCTTGAAGGCCTGTGGTACATAGCCGATTATTAGAGATAGGTTGATCATATTTAAGATCGAAGAATTAATTAATGGCAGGACTTCTTTGAGCAGTTTTGTAGGAATGTGGTCTAAAAGACACGTTGATGGTTTGGAGGAAGTAATTATTGAAGTTAACTCAGAAAGATCAATTGGAGAAAAAGAGTCTAACTTAACATCAATGGTACTAAGAGTAGCTGTAGATAATATTACATCTGTGGGATGATTACTGGTAATTTTTCCTCTAATGATAAAAATTTTATTTGTGAAGAAGTTCATGAAGTCATTACTAGTTAACGTTAAAGGGATGGTTGGCTCAACAGAGCTCTGACTTTTTGTCAGCCTGGCTACAGAGCTGAAGAGAAACCTGGGGTTGTTCTTATTTTCTTCAATCAGTGATGAATAGTAAGATGTTCTGGCTTTGCGGAGGGCTTTCTTATAAAGCAGCAAACTATTTCTCCAGGCTAAATGATGATCCTCTAGATTTGTGACACGCCATTTCCTCTCCAGATTACGAGTCATCTGCTTTAGGGTACGTGTTTCAGAATTATACCACGGAGTCAGGTACTTCTGATTAGAGACCTTAGTTTTCACAGGAGCTACAGTATCCAGAGTCGTACGTAGTGAGGAGGTGAAATTATTAACAAGATAATCGACCTCTGTTGGGGTAGCGTTCAGATAGCTACTCTGCTCTGTGTTGGTACAGGGCATTGCAGATGATAACAGTGGGTGGATTATATTCTTAAACTTAGTTACAGCACTTTCAGAAAGACATCTACTTTGATAAAGTCTACTCTTCACTGCTGTGTATCAGAATCAGAATCAGAATACTTTATTGATCCCTGGGGGAAATTATTTTTGTTACAGTGCTCCATTTTAAACCAACATTAAGACAAGACAGACAATACACTAACTAAGAATAGTACAATATATACATATATATATATATACATACATACATACATAAGTCACTCATAAATAAATAGTTGGAAAAGAAACATGTGTAGCTGTAGCAGCAAACAGTGTGTTAAGTGGATGCGTTGTACAGGGAGCCACAGGCAGGAATGATTTCCTGTGTCGTTCAGTGGTGCTTTTCGGTAATCTCAGTCTCTCACTGAACGTGCTCCTGTGACTGACCAGCATGTCATGGAGTGGGTGGGAGGTGTTATCCAACATTGTCTTTATCTTGGACAGCATCCGCCTCTCCGACACCACCTTGAGGGTGTGCAGCTCCATCCCCACAACATTGCTGGCCTTACGGTCTGTTGGCATCTGCGACCCTCAGCCTGCTCCCCCAGCATGCAACAGCATAGAGGATCGCACTGGCCACAACAGACTCATAGAAAATCCTCAGCATTTTCTGGCAGATGTTGAAGGACCTCAGTCGCCTCAGAAAACAGAGACGACTCTGGCCCTTCCTGTAAAGTGCTGTGGTGTTTTTAGCCCAGTCCAGTTTATTGTCAATGTGAACTCCAAGGTATTTATAGTCCTCCACAATGTCAACACTGACCCCCTGGATTGAAACAGGGGTCAAGTGTTTCCTGGTCTTCCTGAAGTCCACGATCAGTTCCTTGGTCTTTGCCACGTTGAGCTGCAGATGATTCTGCTCACACCACGTGACAAAGGAGTCGACCACAGCCTGGTACTCTGTCTCATCATCCCTGCTGATGCATCCAACCACTGCAGAGTCATCAGAAAACTTCTGAAGATGGCAGGTCTCTGTGCAGTGGCTGAAGTCTGTGGTGTAGAGGGTGAAGAGGAAGGGGGAGAGGACAGTCCCCTGTGGTGCCCCTGTGTTGCTGATCACCTTGTCAGACACACACTGTGGGAGACGTACATATTGTGGTCTTCCTGTCAGGTAATCAACAATCCAGGACACCAGAGAAGCATCCACCTGCATCGCTGCTAACTTATCACCCAGGAGGGTCGGCCTGATGGTGTTGAAAGCACTGGAAAAGTCAAAAAACATGACCCTCACAGTGCTCGCCGGCTGGTCCAGATGGGTGTAGACACGATTGAGCAGGTAGATGATGGCGTCCTCTGTTCCGAGACGAGGCTGATAAGCGAACTGAAGGGGATCCAGATGTCAAATCAAATCAAATCAAATCACTTTTATTGTCACATCACATGTGCAGGCACACTGGCACAGCACATGCGAGTGAAATTCTTGTGTGCGAGCCCCACAAGCAACAGAGATGTGCAAAACACAACAACACAAACGAGCAAAATACAAGAATGGCTACATCTGAAACTAATAAATATATGTACAATATATAATAGTGTATGCATTTCTGGATGTGTATACTAAATGTTTTCCTACGTGTGTGTGTGTGTGTGTGTGTGTGTGTGTGTGTGTGTGTATATACACATTTTTACAAATTAAATAGTAAAAAATAATAAAATAAAATATAAAATTATACAGAGTTGAGACATGTGCAAAACAGTGGCATTACTGTACAGTGTGTAGTGCATAATGTTGAAGTTCCAGTAGTGAAGCTGAGGTGTCTATGACGTGTTCAGCAGTCTGATGGCCTGATGGAAGAAGCTGTCTCTCAGTCTGCTGGTACGGGACCGGATGCTGCAGAACCTCCTTCCTGATGGAAGCAGTCTGAACAGTTTATGGCTGGGGTGACTGGAGTCCTTGATGATCCTCCCCGCTTTCCTCAGGCAGCGCTTCCTGTAGATGTCTTGGAGGGAGATGTGGTCTTACTATGGGTCGCAGCTGGTCCAGGATGAGCCTTTCCAGGGTCTTCATAATGTGGGAGGTCAGTGCCACGGGCCTGTAATCCTGGGGGCCACTGGGACGTGGCGTCTTTGGTACAGGGAGGAGGCATGATGTCTTCCACATCACCAGGACCCTCTGCAGACTCAGACTCAGCATAAACAGTTTATGAAAGACTCCACACAGCTGGGGGGCACAGGTCTTGAGGACAAGGGGACTCACTCCGTCTGGTCCAGCAGACTTGCCTGAGTGAAGTCTCCTCATTTGCATCTCAACCTGGTATTGAGTGAAGGTGATGGGTGGGGGAGGGGTGTCAGGAATCTCACAGGAGGCAACATGTGAAGAGAGAGGCTGGCACAGTGGTGTGGCTCTGGATTCCAGGCTGACTACAGGTGAGGTTGTGGGGGTGGGAGCAGACACTGTGGTGTCGAATCTATTGAAAAACAGATTCAACTCGTCGGCTCTATTCTCACCTCCCTCAGCTCCCCTGCTGTTGGTTGGCCTGAATCCAGTGATGGTCTTCATGGCCCTCCACACCTCTCTCATGCTGTTCTGCTGGAGTTTCCACTCCAGCTTCCTCCTGTAATTGTCCTTAGCCTCTCTGATCTTGTCCTTTAGTAACACCTGGATCTTCCTCACCTCCTCTTTGTTGCCCCCTCTGAAAGCCCTCTTCTTGTTGTTGAGGAGGGCTTTGATGTCCTTAGTCACCCACGGCTTGTTATTTGGGTAACAATGAACAGTCTGAGCTGGAACAATGGAGTCGGTGCAGAAAGTTATGTAGTCTGTGATACACTCAGTAAGCCCATTGATGTCCTCGGCGTGAGGCTCACAGAGTGTTTCCCAGTCGGTCACCTCAAAACAGCCCTGTAGTTCTGCTAAGGCCTCCTCTGACCACCTCCTGACAGTCCTGGTGGTCACAGGTTCCCTCCTCACAATTGGCACATAGCGGGGGGTGAGGTGAATCAGGTTATGATCTGACCTACCAAGTGGGGGGAGGGAGGAGGAGCTGTATGCATCCTTGACGTTAGCATACAGTAGGTCTAAAATTTTCTCTCCCCTGGTGGGACAGTCCACATATTGTTTGAATGTTGGTAGTGTATTGTCCAGTGATACATGGTTGAAGTCACCCGAGATCACAATAAAGGCACTCGGGTGCTGAGTCTGTAGCCAAGCTATGGCAGAGTGGATAGTGTCACATGCAGCTGTGGGGTTAGCAGAGGGGGGTACATAAACAGCCACCAAGATGACGTGAGAGAATTCCCTGGGTAAATAATACGGCCTGAGTCCAACAGCACACAGTTCAGTGTCCGGGCAACAAATCCTTTCTTTGATTGTTATGTTGGCAGGGTTACACCACCGGTTGTTAACTAGAACAGCAAGCCCACCTCCTTTCCGCTTACCGCTAGCGATGCTGTCCCTGTCCGCCCGAACAGTGTGGAAGCCTTCCACGGAAGCATTCTCATCGGGAATGTCCTGGTGCAGCCATGATTCGGTGAAACACATCAGGCTACACTCTCGGTATTCCCTCTGACTCCGTACCAGTGCTGAGAGCTCGTCGATTTTAATTGCCAACGATCGCACATTACCCATCACGATAGACGGCAGACACGGTTTAAACCTCCTCCTCGCTTCGAGCCTCCGCTGTCTCACCGTCTCCTTCTTTCTTCTCTTCTGTCCTTGACCTCTGCATCCCCGATGTGTTTTCCTCCAAATTTCAGCTGGTACTTCTGCGGGCCTGGCCAGCGAGCCGGCCGGCATCAGGGCGATCAGCTGATCTCTGGAGTAAACAGTCCGTGCGTGTAGGAGATGTGCCGCGGTCCCGTTCCTTGATAAAAGTAACAGTTCCACGGCCACCAGAAGAACAAAAACTCTCTCAATCCACATGATTGAGTAAGAGATAGAAAACGGAGGAAAATACAAGTCAGAAAAAAAAAAGAATACGTAAGAAAAAAGAGCTAAACTAAGAGAAAAGCAGGAGCGACTGTAACAGGCTGCACGCTGGTTGGCGCATGCGCACTAGAAATGTAATAGAAATGTGTAATCAATTATTGTAAATGTAAATGTTATCAGGAAATGATCAGACAGGAGAGGGTTTTCAGGAAACACTGTTAAATGTTCAGTTTCTATGCCATATGTTAAAACAAGATCTAGAGTGTGATTAAAGTGGTGGGTGGGTTCTTATACAGTTTGAGAGAAACCAATTGAGTCTAATAACAGATTAAATGTGGCTCAAGAGTTGGGCGTTCGCCTTGTAATCGGAACGTTGCCGGTTCGAGCCCCAGCTTGGACAGTCTCGGTCGTTGTGTCCTTGGGCAAGACACTTCACCCGTTGCCTACTGGTGGTGGTCAGAGGGCCCGGTGGCGCCAGTGTCCAGCAGCCTCGCCTCTGTCAGTGCGCCCCAGGGTGGCTGTGGCTACAATGTAGCTGCCATCACCAGTGTATGAATGTGTGTGTGAATGGGTGGATGACTGGATATGTAAAGCGCTTTGGGGTCCTTAAGGACTAGTAAAGCGCTATATAAATACAGGCCATTTACCATTTAACTGCCATGTTGAGGCTGTCATTTTTAGCATCTACATGGATGTTAAAACCACCCACAATAATTATTTTATCTGAGCTCAGAACTAAATTAGATATAAAGTCTGAGAAATCAGACAGAAACTCTGTGTAAGGCCCAGGTGGACGATAGATGATAACAAGTAAGACTGGTTTCTGAGTTTCACAGCTGGGGTGGACAATGTTAAGCATCAGGCTTTCAAATGAATTAAAAGTCTGTCTGGGTCTTTCATTAATTAATAGGCTGGTGTGAAAAATTGCTGCCACACCTCCCCCTCGGCCTGTGCTTCGAGGTTTCTGGTTGTTAGAATGACTCAGGGGTGTTGATTCATTTAAACTAACATAATCATCCTGCTGCAACCAGGTTTCTGTAAGGCAGAGTAAATCGATTTGTTGATCAATTATTAAGTCATGTACTAACAGAGACTTGGAGGAGAGAGACCTAATATTTAATCCACATTTCACTGTTTTACTCTTTGGTTCAGAGGTGGATACTGTATTGTTCTTTCTTTGTGATTGTTTCTGTTTAAGTTGTTTGTTGCTGGTTTTTAGTTTGTTTTTTGTCTTTTTGGAAGCTGACACAGTCTCTATGGAGATGGGTTTTTGGGGGGGTAGCAGGAGGAGAGAAGCTGCAGAGAGGCGTGTAAGACTGCAACTCTGCTTCCTGGTCCCAACTCTGGATAGTCATATTTTGGGGGGTTTAATAAATTTGTCCATGTTTCTAGAAATGAGAGCTGCTCCATCCAAAGTGGGATTGATGCCGTCTCTCCTAACAAGACCAGGTTTCCTCCAGAAGGTTTGCCAATTATCTATGAAGCCCACATCGTTTCTGGGACACCACTCAGACAGCCAGCAATTTAAGGAGAACATGCGGCTAAACATGTCACTCCTGGTCTGATTGGGGAGGGGACCAGAGAAAACTACAGAGTCCCACATTGTTTTGGCAAAGTTGCACACCGATTCAATATTGATTTTAGTGACCTCCGATTGGCGTAACCGGGTGTCATTACTGCCGACGTGAATTATGATTTTACTGAATTTACGTTTACCCTTAGCCAGCAGTTTTAAATTTCCTTCAATGTCGCCTGCTCTGGCCCCTGGAAGACAATTGACTATGGTTGCCGGTGTCTCTAGCTTCACATGTCTGAGAACAGAATCACCAATTACCAGAGTTTGACCCCCGGCGGGTGTGTCGCCGAGTGGGGAAAAACGATTAGACGCATGAACGGGTTGGTGGTGTACCTGGGGCTTCTGTTTAGGACTATGCTTCCTCCTCACCGTCACCCAGCCGCCCTCTTTCCCCAGCTGCTTGGGGTCTGCCGGGGAACAGCTAGCGGGGCCTACGCTATCTTCGGCTGCACCAGCTACAGGGGCCTGGCTAGCTACTGGTGAATGAAGGGTGCGAAGCCGAGTCTCCAATTCAGTAATCCTGGTCTCCAGAGCTGCAAATATGCTACATTTGTTACAGATATCATTACTGCTAAAGGAGGCCGAGGAGTAACTAAACATCTGACACAATGAGCAAGAAAGTGCAGGAGGGACAGGTGAAGTAGCCATGGTGCTAACGAGTCGGCTACAAGCTAAGCTAAGCTAGTGAGACAGTACAGAGTAAACATTTACTCACCAAGTCAGTGTATCAGGTAAAGATCCACAGCAATGACAACAATCTCTTGAGCTGATGGTTCTCCAGGTTTGCTCAACATATTCCATAACAAATGCTGGCACCGTGAACATGCGGACTGATCCGAGAGGGAGGAGGACGGTAGTGACGGGGCATTTTCAAAACACATCTTTCATCCTTCTGCACTGAGAAGCAAAACTTCCAGCTTACTTAGTTTTTCTAAGTTAAGACAACTCAAATAAATTGAGTTTATCAGCGTTTTTTTTGCATAAAAAGTACTGGTAACTTATTTAAATTGAGTTCTAATAACAAATTGATAAAAATTGAGTTCAGCCTATTTAATATTTTTAATTAACCCTTTACAGCCGATCGGAGCGGGCACGCTCTGTTTTGCGTAACTATTTTTAAATCCAGGTAGCACTGCAACCACGTAAGCTAGCGCAATAATTTTTTTTGCATATGAAACCGGAGGAGTTGTACTTACATCTGATGCCATCAGCTCGTCCTAGGTCACGGTTTCCTTCCACATAAAGCTTTGCAAAAACTGCATAAAAAGCGCTTGCAGGAACAAAAACATAATATTCCAGAAACACGCTTTGCCGATCCAATCAGCTGTTCATAACACTTCCTATGTTGGAATAGACGTCAGCGCGAACTTTTGCATTTCCGCCATTACCTGCCCGAAACCGGAAGTGACGTCATTTTCGCGGAAATGTAGTCTTTTTTATGATCAGGGCCTCAGTGCATATACTGGTCTTTTTAAAAGTTATCTTTGACTTTATGACTTTCTGTGTCGTTTCTGGGATGCTTAGGACTCATATTGCACTGCTGGAAATAGTTTATTTTGATGCATATGCTGCTTTTTTGCAAATTTGCAGTATAATATTTATTTTTGTTTTTCCTGCAGTGTATAAAAATTGGTGTATTTCAAAAATAAAACTATGAAGACACTCAAAATAAATTTCCTGTGGTGGGAAACTATTTTGTGCAACTTTTTTGTATTTACAGTTTTGAGGGATAAGCCTCTTAAATTTCTCTAACTACAAATATATGTTAAAAAAGCAAAAACGATTTTCAATTTTTTTGTAGGTAATTGACCTTTTTTGCAATTTATGTAATTACTATGCACTTAATGAATACATATTATTAAAATCTGGGCTATAATGGTTGTATTGATGTATAGCAACTTGAAATGCTCCCAAAAATGGCTCCACAGCATGTAAAAATATAATATAAGCTCTGGCGGACTTGGTTCTATGGTAGGTCTTAAAGGGTTAAACACAATATTAAATTTTACAGTGCAGTGTGACCAGCGTTCGGCGTGGAAGCCAGTGCCTTCTGCCTCCTTCTGCCTGACTGCCTCCCTCCCTAGGATCCCCTTCACGGGCACCTCTCCCCTCCAAGCTCCATGGTCTAGCTCTACCTGTAAGCCTCGACAATTTATGAAATCTAGCGGTATCTCTCCTGGCAACCTACGTGCTGTTAAAAGAGCGCTCTCCCAGGTTTCCTCCTCTAAGTCCACCTCTAGCTCATTCTCCCAGTCCGCTCTTATCTTTGAAAGTATCTAAATAGACTGGACCGAGGGAGGTCAGATTTTTGTGACAAATCCTGAAAACATCCCAAGACACCGTTTATATACATGTCAGAAAAATTATGGATGCCTTGTCTCTGCCAAAGAGCAAATTCAGAGTCTAATCTGGTGGGAGGGAAAAGGTGATTATTATGAATAGGGCTCAAATGGAGACGATTTTTGAACCCAAAGTTATTTAGAAATTGAGCCCACATTTTGAGGGTGTTAATAACTATAAGACTGGTGGTATACTGCCGTGAGGAAATTGGAAGGCTGGAGGTGACCAAGACTCTAACGGTGTGTTCACAGTGAACGCGATAGACATGACTACCGCTCGAGTTTCACCTCCTCGCTTTTTCACTGATTTTTTTATTGCACAGTACAACTGTCAACAATGCGCATTGCATTCTGCAGCCTGATTGACAAATCTCCTCCTTGTCGTGTCTCCTGCGCTTGCCAAATTTGCAAATTAAATTGTATTTGGAGGTCTAGCTTCCTTTTATAAAGCTAAAGTACAATTCTTTCTAATCTATTAACATGGACATCTTCCTCAAAATCCTGTTTTCTGCTGCATCAGAAAGGCTCAAACCACCTGCTGTTGTCTACTGTACCATAAATTCTACTTTATGATTATCTTCAAAAGATAAAATACTACTGCTGTAATATAAACTCAACATGGCTGCCTCAACATGGCTGCCTGTGTTAGAAGAGCCTACATTTGGACCTTTCACAGATGGATCCAAGTGCAGAAAATGAATCAAAGCACCCCCAAAGATTCCTTATTTTTTGACAATATTTGCGAGCTGGTTTGTTTCAGCTCGCCTCTCCCCTACTCTGGCTCTAGCACCCTTTCTTTCACTTTAACGTGTGTTTGAACGAGCTGACGGTTCACTCGTTAAGCTGAAAGAAAGATGCTTTAATCACAGCAGTCACACATGTGTCCACTGCACCATCTGGAACTCTTCTTGTTTACACTCGTAATAACACAAACACTAAATCCTGCTTCTCTGGTGCTGTTGTGTAGCAGTGTGTACACCTGAGACTGTCACCTGTCTGTCTGTCCTGCACTCTCTCTCTGTTTCTTTCTCTCTGATTGTGGAATAAAAGTATGAACGTGTGTTTATAAGTTACACTTGTGTTTGAATCCTGCAGCTTATCACACATTTGATTTCCATGTGTGACGACTGCAAGTGTCCAGAGTGAGGACAGACTGAGGGACCCACTGCTGCACATCATCTGTGAGGCTTTGCACCCCTGATGATCCACCAGGACAAACTCAGCAGTGTGTGAGGAAGAGGAGGAGGAAGAGCCAGCAGCAGCTGACAGATGGAGAGAATAGACAGACTGTTCCCTGTTTGTGAAGGACTGCTAGGAAAGTTTAACAGAACTGTCTGTGCTGAATCAGTCTTATTAGGTAATGTTCAAATAATTTTATCATTCCAGTGTTTTCAGTGTGGGAGAAAGTACTCAGGGCCTTCAAGTTACACACTATGAAAGGCAGCAACAAGTTTAATGTTCAGAAACCTAAAGTCTGTATCAGCAGCAGGATGGAGCTAAAAATAAATGTTGGTTTCAGTTCTATGAAGCTTTGAGTATTTTGGATCAGTAGCTGCTGTGTGTGTTGCATCATATTGCTGTAACTGTTTATATGCTTTATATATTCTGAGCTAAGTTGATCTATAGTGTTACATCATATTCTACAAGGATGTTATGTGTTTGTAGACTTTCTGCCCAGTTTGACCCATTTAGCAGACGTCAGCCTGTTTAAGGCTCTGATGTCTATTCTGTGTGACTTACAGCAGTTATGACATGGTCTGATTTTCTCACACAATAAAGGAATATTTCATATATCAGTCTACTCTTCATTCTATCAGACACAGTTATCACAACTCGTACATTTTCTTTTTACACATATATGTAAGCATTGAGCCAAATGTAATAATGCCAATGTATTAAACGAACAATATTTGTCTCTTATATGTAATACATCTATATATACACACTGTCACAGATACTTGTCTTTGAGTGAAGATCTAAGGTGATAGGAAATATAAATAAATGCAACTTGAATCTTTGATACAGAGTTCAAGCTCACTGCTGTAATGTATCATCATAATTTGACAATAAATGTAATATTGGCCATATTATATTTACATTACCACAGTGAGATCACTTTAGTCTCATGAACAACATCAGCTAATTGTTATTTACTAGCTAATCTTAAATGACTGTTCAGCACAGAAATGAAGCCCAACAATCATGTTTTACTGTCCTGTGGTCTCAGCCTCAGATACTCAACTAATCAAAGTGATGTCATAAAGAAAATGAACAAACAAAAAACATTTTTCTCCTTTATTTCTGTCAAACAATGCTTTATGAAACGTTTCTCGCTGTTAGAATCATGGTTGGTAGGCAACCTGAGCAGCGCGACAAAGGCCAGACCGTCCAATTTCACAAGCCACGCACTTCCTCACTTCTTGTACTTCGTAGTATGCGTAGTGCAGGTACTACGAAGCGTGCGGTCACTGGATTGGGACCCAGCCAGGGATTTGTGTGGACTTTGTGCAGCTCAATATCCCAGAATGCATTTCATCCAAAACCCAAACACGGCAGCGGCGGAGGAGCACGGCTAAAAACTTTTAAATCTTACTCTTTCTAGGTCACAAAATAAACCTTTAAGTTATTTTCAATAACTGTAGCTGTGTAAGCTTCAAATATCTGCTTGATTTACCAAGATATCATGTATTTCCAAATGTGCTCCGATTTTTTCAGAAATGTCTGTTACCCAACAGCTCCATAGCAGACCAGGAGGTCGAGGATCAATAGAGTCGGCGAGAACAACGGACTCCCGTCACATCGTTTTCAACCCCCCGCAGTCTTTAGCTACTCAGGTTAAACATGATATACAAGTTTCTTAGATAACTTTGAAATGTTAATGTTTGGTTTATTTCAGTGTTCAGGTGCAATTTTAGCCCAAATGAATCAAAGCACCCCCAAAGATTTCTTACTTTTTTGACAATATTTGCTGTTTGTGTGACACACTACTAAAAATATAAAAACCATACAGTACTTAACTGAGACGTAACATTTTAATAACAAAAGTACAGATAACCCCCCTTCCAAAATGGTTTGTTCCAGCTCGCCTTGTATACAACCCCTGTGATTTGTGTATACTGGCTGTGTCCCAATTCAGGGTCTGCACGCTTGAAGTACGCACACTACGCGTACTACGGACGGTGAGTACTATAAGTACGGGAAGTGCGGAGGTGAGAGGCCCATGAAATGAGACGGTTTACCTTTAAATCCGCGTCACCAGCTGTGCCTGCCCGTACCACCCCTCCCGATCGGCAACATGGACACAGACCACGTCCTTGCGTGTGTAATTTCCCTGCTAATGGAAGAGCCCCAACAGCCCACCCGTCACAGACGAATGATCCTGCTGCGACTACGGGACACCCACGTGCAGGTACAGTGATAAATACATGGCAAAATTCCTACCCCCTGAGATATATGACGTGTGTACCTGTGTCCTAGCGTAACCCTGATATATGCCACTGTAGATGTGAGTCCCAAATAAGAGTGTGTGCACCCGCAGCCAGCACACATGTGCAGGTACACTGGTACAGTACATGCGAGTGAAATTCTTGTGTGCGAGCTTCACAAGCAACAGAGGTGTGCAAAAATACAATAACATAAAACAAGCAAAATATAAGAATGGCTAAATCTGAGAGTAATAAATATATCTACAATATAAGAGTGTATGCATTACTGGATGTGTATACTACATATGTTTTTCTACGTGTGTGTGTGTGTGTGCGCGTATCAGATAGGGTAAACAATAAAATAAAGTAGATAAAATATACAGAGGTTGGTAGTTGGGTCACCACAAGCACAGTGTCCATAAGAACAGCAACAATCAGAATAATAACTATAAGAATAAGAATAAAAGAATGTCTGTCATGTCCTGTATTTACTTTCACCAGACCAGACCCCTGTACTGCAGGATTAACCTGAGTTTCCCAGTCCTGGACAGATTCTTCAATAATGAGGACACCAGGCCTGATTTCTGCCTCAGCAGGGAATCCGTGACAATGCTGCTGAATCTACTGAACCACGAACGGAGACAGGGGTACGGTGCCCCGATCGAGGCCCTTGTGTTCCTCTTCTGGCTGGCGAGTGGAGCAGCCTACAGGGTCGTGTCCAGGGTGTTTGCAATACCCCGTTCCACTGTCCACCGAATCGTGCACAGGGTCACAGAGGTGGTGGTGGCCACGTGCCACCAGGTCATCTACCTCCCATGGACCCCAGAAGACCTAGATGCCATGTCAAATGGGTTTGCACAGCTGGCAGGCCACAGGGCCTTTGTGAAGGCTGCTGGTGCAATTGACTGCTGCCATGTCTGCATCAAGCCCCCCAGCCTCCCTGATGGTCTGTGCTACAGGGACAGGAAGTTGTTCCCGTCCATAATCCTGCAGGCAGTATGTGACCATCAGGGCCGCTTTGTCGATACACATGTGGGTTGGCCGGGGTCAATGCATGACTCCAGGGTCCTTCGCCACAGCCCACTGTACCGACAGGCCCATTACCCTCCCCCAGGGCATTTTATCCTTGCAGATGGAGGGTACCCATGTCTCCAACACCCACTCCCCCTCATCACCCCCTAAAAGAGGCCAGTCCACGGTGTGGGAGCCCAGCGCTTTAACGCACATCACTCCAGGGGATGCTCTGTCATAGAGCGTGCCTGTGGAATGATGAAGACGAGGTTCCGTGTCATCTTCCTGCAAGCGCTGGAGGTGCACCACACCTTCGTGCCACATGTATGTCACGCTAATACGAGCATCATTGTTGTATGTCCAATCATAATGGCAACTGTAGTGTATACTCTGGCATGTACACTGTACTTACAAGATTAAACATCTGTCGCAGGTCATAACAGCATGTGCTGTCCTGCACAACGTCTGCATTGGTGCTGGTGACATTGTGGCCCCAGATGAGGAGCCCGAGGATGATGCCCAAGATGAGGGGGAGACTGGTGTGGAGGCAGTCAGTGGTGCACACTGGCGGGACCAGCTATCTGCTGAGGTGTCTGCCCTGGAGGAGGTACCCCCGGACCACGATTATTGTCAGCAGGCAAGTATCCCTTAGTGGTGCATCTGCACAGTGCTGGGATTTCACGTGACAGATCTGTCTTAACATGCTTGTTGTTACCATGTCGTTTTCCCACCGCCATGATTACCATCTAGTGACATGGCAGCTGTCGGTTTCACCAGCCCTACAGACCCAAGTGGAGGATGTTGCGGTGGACAGTGGGAATGAGCATGCCTGAGCAACATCTGGGGACGCCTATGTGGGATGCTCCACTCAGTACCTGGCTATGAACCGGGGGTCTTACCTGTGGCACCTCCCTCATCTCTGTGGTCCTGGTCCAGTGGACCAAGCAGCAGTGCCCAAGACTCCCTGCTCAGGCAAATGTCAGGCCTGGTTGATGATGTATGTGCATGCTGGGACACTCAGGTTTATCCTGGACCACAGTGGGCAGTGCATTTCCCACAATCATGTTGTGTTATACGTTGCACTGTTTTTATTTTCACAATGTGGCACGTGCAATAGGTCAGGCCCCCCGAAATTGTGTTATGTAGTTTGTGACAGACATGCACTCACAGTTGGGATGTTCCCACTGTCTTTATTTACATAACTGAAATCATCTTGTTTGTGCAGAACAAAGGTTGGAACAACAACATAAATAAAGTGCAACTATGTACATTGAGTTGTATTTACGGAAATCTGATCACTGAAATAATCATGTTTGTACAAAACAAAGGTTGGGGTGCCAGCATAAATAAAGTTCAACTATGTACAGTGGCTGTCTGTGGACACGACTCAGTCCTTTTTCTGCTCCACTAGCTTTTCGAGGACACCTATCAGGCTGTCCATCCTCTTGGCTCTCCGTTCCTCCATTTGGCGTTGGGCTTCCCACTTGCACCCTCGCCCGTCGCTGGATACTTGCACTCCTGAGGGGAGGATACATCACAGGTGGCAGTTGGCAACAACAGCAACAGTGCAGGTTTACATAGGTGACTTTTCAGTGTTCTGTGTGGAGTTACATCTGTCACTACCACTGTACATACTTTGTATTTCCTCTTCAGGTTCTCCCATTTGCGTTTGGCCTGCACAGGGGAGATTTTCCCCACCAGGTCCATCTTCTCCACGATTTCTCTGACCGACGAAATATGAGAGCACATGTATGTCAGGTCATTCCATTTATGGCATCCACAGCAGGATGTACTGGCTTGGGACCACAGGGCAGACAGTTTACTGTCTCTTGTGCCTCAATACTTGTAAATCTCATACTGTTGCTGTACCTCCAACCCACTGCGGCTGAGTGTTTTGCACCCGTGAACAGGTGCTCATTCTCACGGCGGAGTCGGATGAGGTCTGCCGTCTGCTAAAGACACTTCTTCAGCTAAGAGTCTAAGAGGAGAAACACACAGATACTGCAGTTTTAACTTGCAAGGGCATTTCACAGAGCACTCACATCAGAGTGGGGGCCCTGTGAAAGTGCGCGCTCTGCTCTTGCACTTGCCTTTTTTTATACACAAGAAAAATGAATACATTTGTTCAGTGACGTGAGCATGTGCGTATGTGATTGTGTGTGTGTGTGTGTGTGTGTGTGTGCGTGTGTGTGTGTGTGTGTGTGTGCGAGGTCAGAACTGCTTGTTTGACTTCTTACTATCGCTGTGGGAAGATTCAGATACAAATATCAGAACACGTTTTATAAAGAACAATCAGTCCAAAACAATGAAAAGTACAATCAGTTCTAAGCTAGGAAATGATCATCATGCAGCATTCTATCACAAGTAAACTTATATCATTAAAAGCTTATACTGACTAAAGAAATACAACTTTCTATTGACATTCCCTCCTGTTGTCAGTAAAAACTTTAAATGAGAAATCAGTATGTAACATCTTGTTGTACATTTTCTGTCACATCATCATTAATCAAACAAAGTCTTCACATGGCAACAGGTTGGGGTCATCATCCTCATCATTTGACACGGCTATGTATGCAGCTACAGTGGAAACGGTTATGCGGTTGATCATGAGTTTTAGACATGGCAGGATACATGTTACAAAACACAAAATAAAAGTAAAAATACTCAAACTCCGATGAGTAAGATAAGATAAGATAAGATAGAACTGTATCAATCCTATTAACTGTAAAATTCGGTTTCCAAATAGCACAGCACCGACAGAAGTTACAGAATGTGAGCAGAATACTATATATACACATATATAAATACAGAGACATATAAATAAATAAGAGTATACCAAAGGGATAAATAGAATAAATACAAATACAAGGGAATTGCAAGTATTTCAAGTACTGAAGTCTATTGCACCGTTGGTTATTAACAAAAAGTATTGCACAGTTAAAAGGCAGTAGTAGTCTTTATAGCACCTGTAGCCATGCAGGAGCCAGTGTAAAGCCAAGAAAACCAGTTGCTTGTATCACTTACATAGTCCTGATTTCGGGCCTGCTGGATCCGTCTCAAGGCGTTCAGGGCGTCAGTCATGTTTGATGAGTGTAGATATAAACCACTAGGTTTATATCTGGGACTCTCCACCATTTGACCTTAGAACTGAAGAAGCTTCTCGGATGAGAGGTGAAACGTCTTCAAGTAACTTAAAGAAGTCCAGACGCTTTTCTTTGCAAGCTCCTTTGACCCCGTTTGATGAGTGTACATTGTCTGGTATGTAAGTGCAGCAGGTTTTGCTGAATAGGACGCAGAGTCCCCCTTTCTCTGCTAGTATCATGTCCAAAGCTACTCGATGTTGCATCACTGCGATCCGTAATGCATCGATTTCCTTATTCTGCTGTTCGTTGATCTTGCACGAAGCGTTCAAGAAGAGTTCAAAGCGGTAGTCCAGAGTTTCGATCCTCAGCATGTTTTTTCCAGTTCCGACCCAGGGGAACAATGTGTGGAGTACTTTCTGTCCGGTAGTCCACAGTTTGAATTCCTTGGGTACGTTGCTTCCCCATATCGGGTCATGTGGTTGAAGTTTAGGGAACGTTGATCTTCTTTTCTGGCGTACTGTAGAAGTGGTGTTTACTGCGGTCATCCTGAAAGTGTGGTCTGACAGGAATATAGGAGCACATGTTCCTGTCCAGCCTGGGGCAGTATGAAATATGCCCGTTGTCAGAATCAGAATCAGAATCAGAATACTTTATTGATCCCTGGGGGAAATTATTTTTTGTTACAGTGCTCCATTTTAAACCAACATTAAGACAAGACAGACAATACGCTAACTAAGAATAGTACAATATATACATATATATACATACATACATACATAAGTCACTTATAAATAAATATTTGGAAAAGAAACATGTGTAGTTGTAGCAGCAAACAGTGTGTTAAGTGGATGCGTTGTACAGGGAGATGGCCACAGGCAGGAATGATTTCCTGTGTCGTTCAGTGGTGCTTTTCGGTAATCTCAGTCTCTCACTGAACGAGCTCCTGTGACTGACCAACATGTCATGGAGTGGGTGGGAGGTGTTATCCAACATTGTCTTTATCTTGGACAGCATCCGCCTCTCCGACACCACCTTGAGGGAGTCCAGCTCCATCCCCACAACATTGCTGGCCTTACGGATCAGTTTATTAAGTCTGTTGGCATCTGCGACCCTCAGCCTGCTCCCCCAGCATGCAACAGCATAGAGGATCGCACTGGCCACCACAGACTCATAGAAAATCCTCAGCATTTTCTGGCAGATGTTGAAGGACCTCAGTCGCCTCAAAAAATAGAGACGACTCTGGCCCTTCCTGTAAAGTGCTGTGGTGTTTTTAGCCCAGTCCAGTTTATTGTCAATGTGTACTCCAAGGTATTTATAGTCCTCCACAATGTCAACACTGACCCCCTGGATTGAAACAGGGGTCAAGTGTTTCCTGGTCTTCCTGAAGTCCACGATCAGTTCCTTGGTCTTTGCCACGTTGAGCTGCAGATGATTCTGCTCACACCACGTGACAAAGGAGTCGACCACAGCCCGGTACTCTGTCTCATCATCCCTGCTGATGCATCCAACCACCGCAGAGTCATCAGAAAACTTCTGAAGATGGCAGGTCTTTGTCCACATAGCCAGGCCATTCCTTGCACCCAGTACGTGCCGTTAGAAGGTCCACTCATATTCACAGGGGTGCCTTCTCCATGGACTGCAGTTTGGACACAGTTTGTGGTGTTTCCAACGGGTGTGTTACCTTTCTCTTGTTGATAACACATGGAGTGGTTCTTCCCTGGGAGTTGTCGTGCGTCCATCTTTTCTGTCTGCCTCGTGGTTCAGCTGTTGTTGGCGTCAGCTGGGGTCCTGTAAGGGTGAGCGTCGTAGTTAAGGTAACCAAGAGGGTCCACCTTCCCATGGTTGCACACAGGTCCGTCACACCCTGTCACTTGGCTGCCCTAGAGTTGATCAGCGGCAGGAGGTTGAAGTGCGAGCAATTCCCTACGGGCGCCCTATCAGCCCTTCCCCCTCGCCACTGGAGCAATCAAGTGAGGGTGAGACTTTCCCTTACTAGTTGATTTCTGTGAAGGAAGTGGAATCCTTGGGGACCTCAACTTTTTTGCAGTGGCTCTGATGTATCCAGGAGGGTTTCTCCGCTATTTTGCAGGCAGTTGGAGTGGTCAGAAGCACTTGGTATGGACCCTCCCACCATGGCGAGCTCCAATTTTTCCTTTGGAGTACTCGGACAAGGGTCCAATCACCTGGCTTCAATCTGCAAGAAATAGGTGAAAAAGAGTCTTGCTGCAGTTTATTGTTCAAAACAACTTCTCTGTTTATCAACAATCGAGTCATCCAATCTGCCAGAGTGGTTTCACGGATTGATTTATCTAGTGACTCGCTAATAACTGGCAATGGAAAAGGTCGCCCATGTATGATTTCAAATGGGGACAGTTTGTTATTTCCTTGTGTTATTCTCATCCACATTTTGACTAGGCCTACACATTCTGGCCATGGTCTGCCAGTTTCTTCCATTGTTTTTCTGAGCCTTTGTTTTATAGTGCCATTTGTTCTCTCCACTAATCCTGCACTCTGTGGATGGTAGGCACAATGGTGTTTTAAACTGAAACCTAGTGCTTCAGATACTTTGCTGATCACATCATTTACAAAATGGCTTCCATTATCTGATCTAGTAATTATAGATGTTTTTTCAAAATGGCCAGAAATCTACCCAGTCAATCTCAATCTCAGTTGCAAAGTGTCTATGCAACCATTTCATTCCAACATATGGAATTCCTACTCTGATAAGGAAAATGTCCTGTTTTTTGGCCTTAAATTACCTTGGGTATTGTGTTTTTGGCAGGTCATACATGTTCTCACACGTTCTTTTGCTGAAGTTTCAAAATGGATAGTGTAAAATTGTCGGTTTATTATAAGTACCATTCCTCCCGTTGAAACATGGCTTAAGCCATGGCTCAGTAGAGTGGCTGTTTTGTGTAATGATTTGGGAAGAATGGGTTTTCCTGCTATTTTCATTATGTCATCAGTGTCTAGTACTGCTCTGTCAGCTTTGTCAGCAAAATTATTTTCCCTTTTTAATTTCAGAGTCATATTTCTGATGTGCTGAACATCAGAAGCGAATCGCTAAATGTCATATCACATAAGGAGTTTCCTCCCATGTAAACAGATGTGTGCCATGATAAAACCGTTCTCCACACACTAGAAACAAAAAACTAATTTCAACCCTCTGTTACATTTTATTCACTTATTTTATAATCCAGTCATTTTTCAAATCTAGTATCAGTCAACTAATTTGCATATCAGCTCATAATGCGCTAAGTTGATAGGTCAACAGAAATGCATGTTCAAAATATTATCACAAAAGAGAATTTCCTTCATACAGTAAATTACTTGTGTTGCATCAATCAAACAGAAAGCATCTCACAATTTATTGCATTACCAACTAAATTTATTGTCTGATTACTGCTTGGTCATACCAGACTCTCTGTGTCTTTATTTTATCCTTCTCTGTTTTCACAAATGTTTCACCTATTGTCCTGCAAGCTGGGGATTCAGCATTTGATAACAAAACTCTGTTAAGTCTTTCCTGCTTTAACACCAATGAGAGATATAGAGGCACATGTATAGTGTGTGTTATAGTGTAAGTGTCATGGTCCGCGGCCCGGCGTCCGGGGTGCTGTTGGGATGCCCACGCCCACGGGCGTGGCTGCTAACCCCACACCTGCATCCCATCCCAGGCGATCACCAGGTGGACTATTTAATCCTGCCCTACCTGCTGCTCCACGCCAGTCCGTAGTTGCCTCTCAGCGGTAACGTACACCTGCGGGAAAAACTCTTATGACAAACTCTCCATCTGAACTAACACTGTTTGCCCTGTGTACTCAGATCACAACTCGGCGTTTTTTACGAGCCACCTGCCTGTCCACCTGTCCGCCTGAGATTCGGATCACCATCAGCCTCGCCGTCTCGACCCCTTTGGAGCTCCCCCCCCTCTGGTTCACTCAGCCCGGCTATCACCGTGAGACGCATACTCCACCTTCCCTCGTATGCTGCCTTTTTTCCGCACCCCAGTAATCTGTTTCTCTTTTTGTTTTACAGCCTCTCACAGCCCTGCTCTCGGCGTTCCCTGCGCGGTTCACCTCCCCAGTCCCTCGGTTTCTTCTGGGTCCACACGTTGTTTTTCCGGCTACCCTCACAGGACACCTTTAGTTATAATAAAATTTACTTTCTTTATTCTCTCCTACCCTGGTGTGTGTGTTCTGCTTCTGGGTCCAGCCTGCGCTCGGAACTTCGGTTCATGACAGTAAGCTGTTCTTCATTGTTCTTCATGTGTGTTAGTACGCTTGCATGCAGGGCCTCTGGGCCTGTCTCACCCAAAAGGGCATTTTCTTAACAGTTGCCTTTCTCTCATGTGTGTTAAGAAAGGCAAATGTGCTATTAGCAGCTGTGAGATTATTATGCTGTTATATATTACATTATACCTGTAATCAAAATGAGTGAATCACGATACTGCTGTAGGCCACATCATACTTCTTGTGTAATCAGTATGTACAGTAGTTTCAGTTTGCATCATACTTCTGAGTTAAAAGAGTGTGAAAATCATTAGATTAATTAGATAGGGTGGTATTATCCTATACTGCTAATTTATTGTTGTGAGTGAGTTAGACTATTTCATGACATTTCATACTGCTGAGTTCTAAAGAGAATATTGTGTTCAGAGAGTCAGGGCCTTTTGTTTGTTTTTTTTCATTGTAGAGACAACAGAGCACATTGCACGGGGGCAGAAAACAGGGAGCCAAGGTCATAACTCAGGCTCACTGACAGAAAGAATGTAAATGCTTAGTTTTGTGGCTGTGGCGCATTTTGTATAGCTTCTTTTCTTTTGTTTTGTAGCTTTCTGCCTTCACCTGAGAGGGTGTGCCCTAAGTATGTGACTTTATAATTAGCGTTCATTTAAAGATACCCTGTGGCCTTAACTCAGCGACGTAACACAGCCATAGTATTTTGCTTACACCCTCCCTCTGTGTGGCCAGTAACTAAAATGTCATCTACGTAGAGTAGAAACTGTCTCTGCCCCTCAAAAGTGAAGTCAAACACTGAGAAAGCGTTTGATAAGTCTATCACTGAGAACCATTGTTCTTTTGGAGTGACTTGATTCAGTATAGTGTGAGGATTTGCTACTACTGGTGGCATCATTTCAGTGATTTCATTTATTGCTCACAGATCATGCACTAGTTGGTATTTTGCAGTATTAGCTTTATTCACCACTTAAACAAACATCACTCTTTGTTTTATTATTAAGTGTGCCTATGCGAAGGCACACTTATTACTATTGCTCGGATTTATTATTATTAAGTGTGCCTATGCGAAGGCACACTTATTACTATTGCTCGGATTTATTATTATTATTATTATTCTTTTTCCGCCTGAAATTTTGGACCGTAACTCATCCCACAGTTTTGACACAAGCTTCATATATGTTATATCATTTTGTGCGGCTGGATCAGGAATGAGTTGCTATGCCTTTTGGTGTTTATTACTTCTATAGTTTTTTAAATATGAATATTTTAATGCAAGTTTTTGCCCATTGGAATGAATGGGAACGAACGAAAGTGAAACTTAACTTACTTTGTGGTGTGTTTGCTCACTCACTTAATTTGTGGTGTGTTGGCTCACTCTAGTGGTATGTCCCCGTATTTGGATTACCATAATGACGACAATATCAACGGCGCGCACAGCGTCGGTGCTTTCAGGAACCATTGGAATTCTTAAGGTTGCACGAAGCATTGAATAGTTACGGTAACGGCAAGGGTGTATGCTTGGTGGAAAACTGCATATCCCACAATTCAAAGCACGCCTCTACCAGTCAAACAATGGCGGCTGCCACTTGGTTTAATATATTCCTCTTATTTGTGTTTCTAGGTCACAAAGTAAACTTTTAAGATATTTTCAGGTGAGAATGTGGGTGTGTAAACGTCAAATATCTGCTCGTTTTGTCAAAACATCCCATATTGGCAACAGATTTTTCACGATGTTGCGCCGCTTCACTCAAAAGCACCCAGGCTTGGCTTTCAGTGAGGCGTCTCTAACTCCTTTCATCCCCGATAGCTCCGCAAACAGTCTTTGTCTTAGCTGGACTTATTTTTCGTTTATATGGGCCGATGATGCTGGTCGATGAGGAAAAACTGAGTTGTTTGGTGGTGGCTAACGCGGAGCTAGCTAGCCACCGGTATGTGTCTCTTTCCCCTCATATGTGGGGAAAGAAACATGCGAGGCGGCCGCCGATCGACCGGTTTTCAGGTGAGAATGTAGGTGTGTAAACGTCAAATATCTGCTCGTTTTGTCAAAACATCCCATATTAGCAACAGATTTCTCACGATGTTGCTGCTAGCCGGCTAGCTAGTTCGGCCGGCCGGCTAGCCGGCTAGCTAGCTCGGCTAGCTAGCGCCGCTTCGCTCAAAAGCACCCAGGCTTGGCTTTCAGTGAGGCGTCTCTAACTCCTTTCACCCCCGATCGCTCCGCAAACAGTCTTTGTATTAGCTGGACTTATTTTTCGTTTATATGGGCCGATGATGCTGGTCGATGTGGAAAAAATAACTGAGTTGTTCATATACCGGTGGCTAGCTAGCTCCGCGTTAGCCACCGGTATATGTCTGTTCCCCTCGTATGCGGGGAAAGAAACATGCGAGGCGGCCACCGATCGACCGGTGGTGGCTAACGCGGAGCTCAATCGTGGATAAGGGGAACCCAATGCAGGAGAAGCAGGCGGCTGGTGAACTGAATTTCAGGTAAGACGTTATTAACTGCACTCTATTTGGGTCAGATATAAACAGAGTTTAGGTGTAGTTTATTTTCGTTGTGCTGACAGTTACAATAACTGTACTGCGTGCTAGCTAGCACCACGGAGTTTCTATACAGCTGTGCGCGCTAAGTTACTGATGTTGAACTTTATGACAGCCTCCCCTATTTTCAGGCGATAATGTAGGGGTGTAAACTTCAAATATCTGCTCGTTTTATCAAGAAGTCCCATATTTTATCAAGAAGTCCCATATCTCTCACGATGTTACTGCTAGCGCCGCATGGCAGCTAGTCGGCTAGCTGGCTAGGGCGGCTTGGCTGACACCCAGGCCGGGCTGACTGATACCCAGGCCGGCTCACGCTCTCGTTTCACCGCCGCATGGCAGCTAGCCGGCTAGCTGGCTAGCGCGGCTTGGCTGCCACCCAGGTCGGGCTGGCTGACACCCATGCTGGGCTGGCTGACACCCAGGCCCGCTCACGCTCTCCTGTCACCCCTAGTCTTTCGTGATGACTCTTGGTTGACTGCTGGACTTATTTTTCATTTATATGGGCTGGTGATTCGGTATGAGTGTCCGGTGAACTGAATGTCAGGTAAGACGTTATGTATATTTAAGGTAGTGACTGGAATAAGTCACAAGGTGTCGCTGCATATATGTTGTAAATTTTAGCAATTTTGACCATTTGTCCTCTGCAGGACACCGTAGTTCAGATTTCTCGTTCGCGTGGGCGCCATCTTGGTTCAGTGTTTACTGTGATGTGCAAAGGTAAGCACTGTCAGTGGCGAACTGCATTGGTTTTGTTTAAAAATAAGTGTTCCACTGTGTAAAATAGCGGTTTGTCATTTAAGCCGAGCATATATTTTGTTTATTGAGAGGTTCATGTATTGTCTGATGAGAGTATGAGACAAAGATATACTTTTCTTTCTTACTCTCATATAAAATATTTAGCTTTTATTAAATAGTTATCTGAATCTTACAACCAAAGTTTGTATAATAATACACAAGATTGGCTGTAGACCATTGTTAATCATTCAGAACACTGTGTAAAAATAACAAAAAACAAAAAGTGAATGAAAAGTGCATAAATATTTATTTTACGTGTTTGATGTGTGTGGCAGGGCGTGGTCTGCAGTGCCGCTGCAGGGGAGGTGGACCCACCTCAGCGATATCTGCAATCACGCCTCTCAGGTGTAAAGTCTGTGCTCTCTCTGCTTTTTTTTTTTTTTTTTTTTTGTATGTGTCGGGCTGTGAGATGAAAAGCTACAGCCGGCTGTGTGGGTACAGCAACTATGTGTGAAAAGTGGTCCATAACGTAATGCTTCAAAGTGTGTTCATGCAAACATTGTCGGGTCTGCTTATGAACCTCTGCGCACAGCGTCTACAAATTGGGGCTGTACGAAGTCACCTCATCTTTACACAAAACTGTAAGCTGTCATCTGTGAGGCGCGAGCGGTGTTTGGTTTTACCATAGTTAATGGTGGAGAATGGCTGCTCTGCTGAGTTTTGCTCTCTGTAGCCGTTTGAATGGCAAACTATACTGATTAGCGGCGGCATAGGCACACTTAAAATTTCTTCAGAAATTTTCGCTTTCTAGTTATTATTATTATTATTATTATTATTATTATTATTATTATTTTAAATTCTCCTTTTCAAAAACAGAAAATGAAATTGTAGTTGTTCCTGGCTGAGAAACACAAAATCTCCTTTCTTTTTTTTTCAAGACAAGAAACTAAGTTTTAACTTTTCTGCCTTATCACCTAAAGCAAAGCAGACAACCCAGCTCTCAGCTGGCTCTGAACTTATCATTATCAAGGTCGCATGGTGAGAGCTACTACAGAAGTCACAGTACTCCTCACTCAAGGAACACGTCAAAACAAAAAAAAACAAAAAAACAAAAACAAAAATCAGCACACTACACAGAGAACAACAATTAGTAAATCATATGCCTAATCATTATGTGTCGCTGTGATCTACAAGTGTCATCACAAATTTACTTATTTTTTAAAACAACAAAACAAAAACAAGTTGCTGACGGCATGAACGCTTTACACACATGAGTCAGGATGCAAAAACGGCTGCTGCCAAAGACAAATCAGAAGTGTGAGGGAAAAAAAACCGAGCCCACAGACAGCTGCATGTTTGAGCTGTTTCCCTCCCTCTGATGTGTTCCTATGTAGCTCCTGCTGTAAAAAATGTGTAACCTGCTCATCAGCTTAACAGTGTCCACATATTTAATTCAGCTTCTCAATCTTGTAGCTGTAGCTGTTGTATACGGTATATAAGGTTTGGCTTATTTGTTGTTAGTATAGGTGTGCTCTATATTTCAGCAATGTCTGATCTAGGATGACAGGTTTTCAAGCAGGTTAAGTGCCTCTATGCACTTCATTAGTTTAGATATTTTCTTTATTTTCTTCATCTCATATGTCGTTGTACTGAATTTGAGCAACCCTTAAGCTTGATGCAGATTACTTCTAACAATTATCCACCTCACATCATAACTGACTAAGTTGCCTCCTCATATTAATATTATTTCATTATTAATGTTATTATCTCTTTATATAACAGCAATAGTATAGTTTACTTCTTACTCACTATGATCATCATTCATCATTTTCCCGCAGTAATTAAAGTTAGGAGATGTATTTTTTTTATTCCAAACAATTCTTCATTAGCAGCATTTAAATAACCTTTATCAGATTTGATGGTTTTGTTTCAGCCTTTTCAAAAAAGTGTTTTGCTTTTCTTTCACAAATGTGGGATTAAATTGAGATAAAATATACAAAACAGTGATGTCATGTTTTGTGACGAGGACCCAGGCACAGAGAGGCTTGATGAATTTAAGAATCTCATGATTTAATAAAGAAATTTGCAGACTTACACAGAGATGGTAAAATTATTATGACTGATAATGGAGACGAAGAAAACAGACAATGAGGACAAGGAAGCACCAAGGAGACAGTCAGAGAGAACTCAGGACAACTGGAGATATTTAAGGATGCAGGGACTGACAGAGACAGGGAAGACGTCTCATCGTGACGAGTAAAGTTTATCTTGCCTGGCTCTCTGGGTGCTCAGCACCCCCAAAGCTCTGATCCTAGAATCGCGCCTGGTTTTATTTGTTCCTGATTAGTTTTGGCTGACATATATTTCAATTCAGGAGGAAACATTTTCATCGGGAACTAAAACAGCATGTTAATACGTGGAGCTTCTGAAGGCTGCTTCAGAATGATCAGATTATATTTTAAATATTTGTTCAAACCCCAGCAGCTGTCTATTGTACTTTTTGAATGTCCACTAAAATAAAAGTAAATGCGTTCTAACATCTCACCTGTTTGTTTTTATTAAGGCATATGACATGTACGTTATTTTTATTAAAAGAGATTTCAGTACTGAGGTTAAACATGATATATAAGTCACTTAGATCACTTCCAAATGTTAATGTTTGGTTTTTTTCAGTGTTTATTTGTTCCCGAGTAAATCGGTTTGGCTGAGATTAAAGTTAAGCTTCATAACATATTAATTCGAGTTAAATTAAGAGGGGACGGCAGTAAAAACTCCAGACCTGTGACTTCATCAAGCATGCTGGTGTTCCAATTGTACAAATTGCGAGTCCGTGCTCGCATTCTTGGCAATCACGGACTCGCGTACTTGAGAATTGAGAAAGGGCCATGATGATGTAAAAAACCCCAGAACTAACCCGGAAATACAATCTCCCCTTCTGGAGTAGCAGCGCAGTACCTCAAACTTCTGCCTACGTCATTTCCCGCACCTCCACCTCAAACAATTGCAGGAACATGAAGTCGCAGAGCCTTTTTATACACTGTTAGATTTAACAGACACAGACGCCAATCTGGGATTTTTTAAACAAACTTTTATTAAACACAGGTCTTTCTTTAATATATAGATATGGATACTTTAAAGCCATTCAGATGTTTCCAGAAAAACGAATAGAACAAAACTAATATTTAAAGTACAAATCTTCTCCTCCACGATCAACACTGTCTAATGAAGATTCAGGAATAACTAACAATTCCTCAGCAGGCTCTGAAAGAGGAGCAGAGTGAAGGATGAAAGTCGTCCATCAGACCAAGTGTGTTCTCAGCTTCCTGTTCAGAGACAAACATCACTGATGTCAGCTGTTCACCCTTTTACCTTTATTTAAATACACCTGTGTGTGAATGTTACCTGCTCTGACTGATGAGTACACAGCACATGGATCAGCTGACTGCTCTGTAACAAACATACACACACAGGATTAGAGTATCGCACACCTGTATGTGTGTTTCACATGTTTATATCTTCTAGCTTAGCTCAGTGGTGCTCCTTGCTCCCCCTACAGGCCTCTGCAGAAATTACAGTGTACATCACACACACACACACACACACACACACACACACACACACACACACACACACACACACACACACACACACACACACACACAGGGATTCATGGATATTCTGCTTCTGCAACACACCCCTGAGTCAGTGCTGATTATTATGTATCCCAAAGTAAAAGCAGCTGCGGTTCTAAACATACACAGTAATGCATTTATTACTTCCAGGCTGGACGACTGTAATTCATTATTATCAGGATGTCCAAAAAACTCGCTGAAAAGCCTTCAGCTGATCCAAAATGCTGCAGCAAGAGTCCTGACAGGGACTAGAAAGAGAGAGCAGATTTCTCCTGTTTTGGCTACCTGTTAAATCCAGAATTCAAAATCCTGCTCCTCACATACAAGGTCTTAAATAATCAGGCCCCATCTTATCTTAATGACCTTGTAGTACCATATCACCCTATTAGAGCACTTCGCTCTCGCTCTGCAGGCCTACTTGTTGTTCCTAGAGTATTTAAAAGTAGAATGGGAGGCAGAGCCTTCAGTTTTCAGGCTCCTCTTCTGTGGAACCAGCTTCCAGTTTGGATTCAGGAGACAGACACTATCTCTACTTTTAAGATTAGGCTTGCATGAGGGTGGGAATGGATGTTTGTATCTGTGTGTGCCTGTATGTTTGTGTCTATATGTCAGGTTGGGTATCAGACGCCACCTCTCTGGGGACATCTCGGGCCCTCCAAGGTTTGGAGGCCTATCTCCACCCACCACCACTTCTCCTGCCGGTGGCGGACTCCCTCAGGTGTCGGTGCGTTGGTGGTTCTTTGTATCTGGGGGTGGGCGTCCGGGTACACACCGGCTCACTCCTTGGCGGCCGCTTATTGGGGCTCGCTCGGGCCACTTCGGAGGTGGGGTGCCCCCGGCCTCTCGGCCTGGGGCTCGGTCACTCAGGCACAGCTGGCTGCCGGCGGAGCTCACGGGCGCGTCACTGCAACTCCCCCTGGCTTCTGCTCCGCGGCTGCTGAATGACCCCTCATCTGGGACTCTCCTTAGCTCTTACTGGGACAGTGGCGCAGCTGCCCCTCTGTGGGTCTTCCTTGGTCTCTTGTGTTCTGGGGGCCTCTGGATGTCTGGAGTTTTGATCTCCTCCATACCTGCTTGATACCATAAAGGACAGGGCTGTGGCTCCCCACACTCCCTAGCAGATCATTACATGGAGAAACCTTTGGAATGCAAGCATGCTGATCCACACAGGTATGCACACAGGTGTACACATGGGTATTCACAGACGCGGACTACAGCTTTCTTGGCTGCTGCCTCAAAGCACACTGTGCGCTGTCTATCTTGCGTGCTGCACAATATCGTTTATTATTTAGTAACTATTGATATCTATGACTAGCTAGTTTATTGTGATGGTGCTTTTTTTTCTATTATTATGTTGCTCTTTGTTGTTTGCTGTCTCCTCTGTTTTTTTTTCTCCATACAGGTGACCCAGGAGTGTTTTTTTTTTTTTCTTCTCTCTTCCCCCCTTCTCACCGTCTCTTCTCCCCTTTGGTTTTCTTTCTCTCCCTCTCTTTCTTTCGTTCTTTCCCCCTGTCCTATCCCACAGTCATGTCTGTCCCGTTTGCAACTGAAAATAAAATAAATTCATAATTATAATAAAGGTCAATCAAATGGACCAATATGGCAAGGCCATGATGATCCACTTGGTAAAATAAATCCGCTTGGCATCTTTCTTGGCATTAAGACAACAATTCTGATGGCTATAGACTTCTGACCAAAACATTTAAGTACTCACATGTGACACCATTGCTAATACCGCTCCATTGGCTCTCCAATTAATTCAGAGTCCATTTTAAGATTCTGGTTCTGACCTTTAGAGCTTATCATGGACCAGCACCAGCCTACATCATTGAACTTTTACAACCCTATGTCCTTAGGAGGTCCCTGAGGTCATGTGATTTGGGCCTACTTGTTTTACAGTATTTAAGGCTGAGAACAAAGGGAGACAGAGCTTTTGCCACTGTGGCCTCACACTGAGCTTTTTCATCACATGTGCTCTACAAGTAACACCTGGCTTATTGGATTACCTGGAGCCTGGAATTCATTTTGTCTTCTAAGAATTTAAATTGGTGATCAAGAAACATGACAACTAAGAGGCTAACAGAAGATATTGAAGAAGTTAAGAAGTCTCTAAACTTCATGTCAGAGGAATTGAGTAAGGTGGTGAAACAGCAAGCAGGACTTAATTGAAGAAGTAAGACAACTGAAGAGCTGGAAAAAAGAGTTGAAGATTTGGAGCAGTATACAAGGATGGAAGATGTGATTATTTCTGGACTGAAGACAAATCACTACACCTATGCACGGAGTACAGCAGGAGACAAGGAGGGGGAAGAGGCACCAAGAGCTGAAAAGGATTTGCTTGAGCAGCAAGTTATTCAGTTTTTCAAAGACAAAGACATTCTTTTGGATAGCAAAAACATAGCTGCATGTCATACTATTCCACAAAAACATACCAAGATGCCAACTATCATACTACGATTTGTGAACAGGAAATATAAAGTTGAACTGTTAAAGATGGGAAAGAAGTTAAAGGGAACTGGTGTATATGTGAATGAGCATCTCACCAAGAGAAATGCTGAAATTGCACGACAGGCAAGACTATTGAAGAAGGAAAAGCACATCCAAGATACCTGGACCAGGAACTGTAAGGTATTCATAAGACTTAATGGGACACCAGAACAAGCTAAAGTAATTGTTGTCAGAGACATTGCAGATCTTGAAAGATTTAAACAAAAGAAAAAGAGTTCAGTGTAGAAAAGAATTGTGTTGCTGACTGTGATATGAACAATATCTGATAAGTGTGAGAAAAATAACTATGCATGTGAATGTGTGAACAAAAAAAGGCAAAAAATTGAATATTTTGGATCTCATGATTATAAATTTTATGAGTTGGACAATAGTATTGATCCAGATATCCACCTCTATCAGAATGTTGATATGACATGTGAATATTATAATGGGGAAGAGTTGGATCCCAAGATAAAAGGTTTTTCATTAATCCACTTTAACAGTCGGAGTCTTTACAGTAATTTTTCTAAAATCAAAGCGTATCTTGATCAATTCCAAAATAAGTTTGCAGTGGTAGCAATTTCAGAAACATGGTTGAATGACGACAAAGAATTGCAAGATGGACTAGAGGGCTATGAAATGTTTTGGCAAAATAGGAAGAATAGAAGAGGAGGAGGTGTTGCTATGTTTGTTTTTTCACATCTTAAATGTAAAGTTGTTAACAATATGACTGCTGTGATTGATAACTTGATGGAATGTTTAACCATTGAAATTCAGGTTGAAAGATCGAAAAACATATTAGTTAGCTGCATTTATCGTACACCTGCATCCTGTATCGATCAGTTTACTAAAGAAATTTCTGTAATATTGGAAAAACACAAGGAGAAGGTGACTTTTTTTTTGTGGTGATTTTAACATCGATCTATTGAAGGCAAACGACCATAATAAGACTTCAGAATTTATTGATACAATGTTTAGTTTTGGATTCCATCCGTTGATTCTAAAGCTGAGCAGAATAACGATGGATAGTGCCACTTTGATCGACAATATTTTTGTCAATAAGATAAACGGCAAGATACATAGTGGACTGTTAGTCACAGATGTAAGTGATCACTTGCCTGTCTTTTCAGTGTTTGAAATGAACAATCAACTTCATTTTCAAGAGGAAAAGCAAATGGATTACAGTGGTAGAATAAAAACACCAGAACAAATTGTGGCTTTTAAAACAGACTTTATGACAAAATTATGACTGGCAAAAAGTTTATGTGGAAGACACTAATGATGCTTACAATGCGTTTTTGGATATATTTTTGTCAATCTATGACAGCCATTGTCCAATTAAAAAGTTTTCTAAAAATTATAAAAAGAAAAATAGGTTATACAGGATTTTTTTGACACATAGAACAAAGGAAAATGAAGACAAATATAAGAAATATCGAAATAAGTTAACATCTATTATGCGATATGAAAAGAAAAGATATTATGAACAGCTGCTTCAAAAACATAAAAGTAATATTAAGGCTACCTGGAGTGTATTAAAGAGGATAATAAAAAATCAACATAATATATGTTCTCCAACACATATTGTAACAAGAGATAATGTAGTGATTGAGAATACTGAGAGTATAGTTAATGAATTTAATGATTACTTTGTTAATGTAGGTCCCAACTTGGCAAAAGAGATTTCTGTACCAGGAGGAAATGATGAAGTAGATTCTACTTCTTGTAAATGTAGCTCAATGTTTCTTGGTGGAGTCTGTGAGAGTGACATTGTAGAAGTGGTGAGTAAATTCAAGAGTAAAAAATCCATGGATTGTGATGACCTTGACATGTCGCTAATTAAAGAAGTTCTTCATAGTGTCCTTCAACCGTTAACATATATTTGTAACAAATCATTTCAAACTGGAATTTTTCCAAACAGATTGTGTCAAACTATAGACCGGTATCTTTACTGCCTCAGTTTTCAAAGATTCTTGAAAAGCTATTTGCAAACAAACTAGATTCTTTTATTGATAAATATGATTTATTGAATGATCATCAGTATGGGTTCAGAAGAAATCGTTCAACATCTCTAGCTGTGATGGAATTTATTGAAAATATTGCAATGGCTGTGGATGAAAAACAGTTTGGAATAGGTGTGTTTATTGATTTACGTAAAGCCTTCGATACGATAGATCATTCTTTACTTTTACAGAAGTGTGAAAGGTATGGTTTAAGAGGTGTTGTACAATTTTGGTTAAATAGTTACTTGAATAATAGGTTCCAATATGTGAGTATTAATAACATGAAATCTAAACTTAGAAAAGTAACTTGTGGAGTTCCGCAAGGATCTGTTTTGGGACCTAAGTTATTTTTACTTTATATAAATTATATTTGTACAGCCAGTGATACTTTAAAATATGTGATGTTTGCTGATGATACAAACTTATTTTGCTCAGGAAAAGACATAAAGAAATTACTGAAAACAGTGGAAACAGAACTCATGAAGTTAAATAGATGGTTTGTATTTAATAAACTATCATTGAATGAAAGTAAAACAAAATTTATGTTATTTGGAGGTAGTAAAAGTAATATTAAAGTAAAATTGAATTTAAATAATGTTGAAATTGAAAGAGTATATGAGACAAAATTTTTAGGATTAATTATTGATGATAAACTTTGTTGGAAGCCCCACATAGAACATGTGAAACGGAAATTATCCAAGTCTATTTTTATTCTTTATAAAACAAGAGATTTTTTGAATAAGAACTGCCTTTATTTATTGTATACTTCCCTTTGTTTGCCTTATATGACCTACTGTGCAGAAATTTGGGGGAACACATACAAAACATATATGGATTCAATATTTAAATTACAAAAAAGAGCTATTAGAATAATAAATAAAGTTGGATATAGGGAGTCCACCAACCAGTTTTTTGTAGGATGTGTTAAAATTCATGGACATTATATATTCTAAAACTTTAGAAATGATATATCGAGTGATGAAAAAGAATGTTCCAATTTGTATTTTAAGTATGTTTCAACTAAGAGATGGAAAATATGATTTGAGGGGGTCTTATAAGTTTGAAATGCCTAAAGTGAGAACCAATGTTAAGTATAGATGTGTGTCAGTTTTGGGAGTGAAATTATGGAATGGACTTAATGATGAACTGAAGATGTGTTTTTCTTTGTCATTTTTCAGGAAGATTTTAAAAATTAGTATCATACAAGGTTATAGAAATTTGGTTTGTTAACATTTTTTTTGTGTTGATTTAATTTCTTGATTTATCATTGATTTCTTTTCAAACTGTTATACAACTTATTTATCAATGTTATTCATTAAATTGGTTAAGGATTTGATTATTTCTATGGGGGTAAGGGATAGGATAAGTATAAGCCATAAGGCTTCAGCCTATTCCTTTTTCGGTTTCTGTTTGAGTACTTTTATGTAAAATTATAATCTGTTGTTGTTGTTGTTGTTGACTGAAAAAAAAATTTCAATTCAAAAAGAGCTGTGGACTCAGTGGTCTCTTTTAAAAAACAACTAAAAACTCATCTTTTTAAAATTGCATTTTGTTAACTTTTGTCTGTTTTTGTCTTATACATTTGTATTTCTGTGTGAAGCACTTTGTGATGTTTTTTCTTGAAAGGTGCTGTATAAATAAAGTTTTATTTGTTTTATTTTTGCTAAAGCACATAGTTTGGCCTGGATCAGAAGTTTTTCCTTCCCACTGTCGCCAAAGTGCTTGCTCATAGGGGGTCATATGATTGTTAGGTTTTTCTCTGTATGTATTATTGTAGGGTCTACCTTACAATATAAAGCGAATGTTGTTGTGATTTGGCGCTATATGAATAAAATTGAATTGAATTATGGTGAGTGCCATGCTGTGTCAGTGTAGTGGTTTCTATGGTTACCTGTCTTCCTGCCAATGTTCTTCTTGCTTTTGATGACCACCTGACCATAAGCGACGTCCTGAGGACCTGAAGACAGAGAGATGGATGGAGTGACTACAGACAGAGTTCAGTCACGGCTGATATCTCCAGACAAGCTGCTCTGTGAGGATTTTCAGTCCTCAAGGTCATGTTTTTTTATTCATTTTTTTTAAGTTTTACAGTTTCCTTTTTTTTTTTTAAGAGTTGCATTCTTTGATTAGGCACAATTTAATCATTTGTTCATATAAAGTTTGTTCCCATATTCCTGAAGCAGGTTGACCTTTAATTAGACTGTTTTTGTCTTCAGAGAGATAGACATATTATATATTTCTCTCTCTCTTCATAGTGTGTAACTTTCTCCCACACTGAAAACACTGGGATGATCACATTATTTGAACATTACCTAATAAGACTGATTCAGGACAGACAGTTATGTTAAACTTTCCTAGCAGTCCTTCACAAACAGGGAACAGTCTGTCTATTCTCTCCATCTGTCAGCTGCTGCTGGCTCTTCCTCCTCCTCTTCCTCACACACTGCTGAGTTTGTCCTGGTGGATCATCAGTTGAGCACGCACAGGCAGAAATGTTGCGAGCATAAGCAACACATTGCGAGCAAGCGCAAATGCAAAAACTGAGCGAGAGGTGCTGCTATTGTGTGTGTGTGTGTGTTGTGAATAATAGCAAACACTGAAATACAGTTTTTGCACGCAGCAATGAATTTTGTTCACTCAAATTTAGCTGTTCTTCGCTCAAAATAAATTTCTCCTCAAAATGCAACAATTGCACCTGCAAATGTTTTTTTTACGTGCGCTGAAACTTTTTTACATGTGCTCAGAATAGTGGCACAAAAATAACGCCGTAGAATTCCCTCTGACTTTTGTTGTTTTGCTTCCACCACAATAAAACTCACACTTTGTGCACAGCTCTCTCTCTCCCTCTCTCTCTCAGTGTACTTCAAGAACAGTTTCCCATCTAAAAATCTCTTTTTTCGGCATTGTGGCTTGCTTATTACCCACAAGTCTACCGTTGTGTACAGCGCTGCCTTTTGTGTGTTTTTTTTTTAATTTAACTGACTTCCGACAGTAAAGTCTAATTTCTGCTGTTCAACACTGAAGAAATTTTAACTTTTTAAAATGATGCCAAATTACAAAACTCAAACCTCTGTAACTTTGCTCTGCTTCACTTCATCAGGTAATGTTCATATGTTGATTCATGGTTTTCTTCCGTTTGGGATCTATTGCAGAATATTTTTTTTAATGTTTATTTATAAGATTTTAAGTTTAAAGTTACATAACATCACACCAGACAAATAACATAAGATTCAAAAACAATAATACTTAAGCACAGAAAAAAAAAAAAGAAGAAACAGAAAACAAAAACCAGAAACCAAACAAACGGGAAAACAGGAAAGAAAAGAAAAAAAATAAACCCAGTTAGCCAGTACAAATCAAAAGTTCAAAAGAAACACCATTGTCCAAAGAAGATGATCTTCTGTGTGAGTTTAGACAGGGCAACAGTGAGTTCACCAAGACCAAAAGATGTGGGAAACAAGTCCAGGAAGAAATCAGGGTCCGGCAGAAGTGCAGTTTCACACAAACACAAAGTGCAGTCAAATGGGTTAAAATTTATGTTGAATTCCTATTAATATGATTGAGAAAAGGGCCCCAGATTTCGATAAACTTAAAATGGGTGTCAGCCAAACGATAACAAACCTCTTCAGTATACAAACATGCAATCATCTCACGTAGCCAAACCCTGAACAATGGAGGAGATGGTCATTTCCAGGCTCTAAGAATAAGTCTTTTAGCTACAGTCATGCCAAACATTAAAGCTTTCTGAAGAGGACGTCTGAGTGCCAATGAGGTTAGGGAGCAGCCTAGCACTGCAAGTACACCATCCGGCTCTAATTTTAAGTCAAAAACCCGGTTATACAGGGAGTGCAGAATTATTAGGCAAATGAGTATTTTGTCCACATCATCCTCTTCATGCATGTTGTCTTACTCCAAGCTGTATAGGCTCGAAAGCCTACTACCAATTAAGCATATTAGGTGATGTGCATCTCTGTAATGAGAAGGGGTGTGGTCTAATGACATCAACACCCTATATCAGGTGTGCATAATTATTAGGCAACGTCCTTTCCTTTGGCAAAATGGGTCAAAAGAAGGACTTGACAGGCTCAGAAAAGTCAAAAATAGTGAGATATCTTGCAGAGGGATGCAGCAGTCTCAAAATTGCAAAGCTTCTGAAGCGTGATCATCGAACAATCAAGCGTTTCATTCAAAATAGTCAACAGGGTCGCAAGAAGCGTGTGGAAAAACCAAGGCGCAAAATAACTGCCCATGAACTGAGAAAAGTCAAGCGTGCAGCTGCCAAGATGCCACTTGCCATCAGTTTGGCCATATTTCAGAGCTGCAACATCACTGGAGTGCCCAAAAGCACAAGGTGTGCAATACTCAGAGACATGGCCAAGGTAAGAAAGGCTGAAAGACGACCACCACTGAACAAGACACACAAGCTGAAACATCAAGACTGGGCCAAGAAATATCTCAAGACTGGTTTTTCTAAGGTTTTATGGACTGATGAAATGAGAGTGAGTCTTGATGGGCCAGATGGATGGGCCCGTGGCTGGATTGGTAAAGGGCAAAACATGAAAAAAACATGATTTTCATGTAGGACAATGCTCCATCACACGCGTCCAAGTACTCCACAGCGTGGCTGGCAAGAAAGGGTATAAAAGAAGAAAAACTAATGACATGGCCACCTTGTTCACCTGATCTGAACCCCATTGAGAACCTGTGGTCCATCATCAAATGTGAGATTTACAAGGAGGGAAAACAGTACACCTCTCTGAACAGTGTCTGGGAGGCTGTGGTTGCTGCTGCACGCAATGTTGATGGTGAACAGATCAAAACACTGACAGAATCCATGGATGGCAGGCTTTTGAGTGTCCTTGCAAAGAAAGGTGGCTATATTGGTCGCTGATTTGTTTTTGTTTTTGAATGTCAGAAATGTATATTTGTGAATGTGGAGATGTTATATTGGTGTCACTGGTAAAAATAAATAATTGAAATGGGTATATATTTGTTTTTTGTTAAGTTGCCTAATAATTGTGCACAGTAATAGTCACCTGCACACACAGATATCCCCCTAAAATAGCTCAAACTAAAAACTAACTAAAAACTACTTCCCAAAACATTCAGCTTTGATATTAATGAGTTTTTTGGGTTCATTGAGAACATGGTTGTTGTTCAATAATAAAATTATTCCTCAAAAATACAACTTGCCTAATAATTCTGCACTCCCTGTATATATTAAATATCTCTGCCCAGAAACTCCTGAGTGTGGGGCAAGACCAGAAAAGGTGACCAAGGGTTCCCTCCATTGCTTTGCATCTGTCAGACAAAGACGAAATAGATGGAGAAATGCTGCATAGCTTTGTTTTAGAAAAATGCAGACGATGAAGGACCTTGAACTGTATAAGTTGTAGTCTGGCATTAACAGAACATTCTTTAATCTTCTTCAACCCATTGGCCCACAAAGCATCCGATATGTCTACTTCCAAGCAGGGGCGGAGCGGGGGGGTGGCTTACGGGGCTTAAGCCCGGGTTGTTTTGTCAGAAGCCCGGGGTATTTTGGAGTGTAATTTTTTCATAGTTAGATGCCTGGCTGACAACTGTATAAAACAAAAAGTACACACAATATTCGAAGCACATAGTGCACACTGTGGGAATTTACGACTGTGCGTGAATCCCCCCTGATATTGGTATGATCCGAGCTCAGGCACTAAGCGACTGAGCGAGGGGGCGGGGCAGCTGCTGCCCGTGAGTGCGCTGTTGGAGAAACAGAGCCAGCCATACTAAGGAGAGCTTAAGTTTGACCAGGTACCAAAGCAAATCATTCGTACCGTACAAATAATGTAAATATGACGGTGCATCACGAAAGATTGATATCAAACTGATCACTTGACCAATATTACGTTACTTGCTCTTCAAGTGAATCAACAAATGGCGAAATGAAAAGCCGAACAAATGCTATTTTTTTTAGAGAGTCTTAGCTTACGTGTGTTTATTTCATATTTTCAGTTCTTACCCTCCCGACTAAATCGGTTTCAGTTATGTACTGAAATATAAGAATGGACATTAGAGGCTTCTTTCAAAGAAAAAACTCAGGTAAATGTTATTTTATATATTATGCTTTGTATGTTGTTCAGTATATTTCTATGCAAAACAAGAAGAATTTCAGTACACAGCAGGATATTCACATTTGTAACCAGATATTTACATACACTTTAGGGAGAAAACATTTTTACTGTACAACATCAATTTAGAGTAAATTTTTGTTTTAGATAAATATTGAAATATATTTTGAATTAGTTAAATTTCAGAATAAAGAGAGACAGAGCTATTTTTATCACTTTCATCAAATGTAGGAGTACATGTACACTAAATTTATTGTTAATTAATAAGAAAACTGCAGACGATTCCATTCTGAGCTGAAGAAGCTTCTGATAGGTTAGTAGAGTCCATGTGAGTAAACTGGTGGCACACCTGTGGATGCATATAAGGCAAAACACAGAGCCTGTTTCTTTGACATGGGAACATCAAGAGATATCAACCAAAACACCAGGAAAAGAACTGTGGAGCTCCATAAGTGTGGCTCAAGTTTGAATACAATTTGGTGCCATTTGCAATTAAGAAACACAGATAGTTTCTCTCTTTACTCTTAAAGTTAACAAATATGTTTTTATATTTATCAATCTAAAAAAATAAACATTTAGTCTGATTTGATGTTACAATTAAAAAAGTGTTTTTATCTGAAGAGTAAATATCTGGTTTCAACTGTATATTTGATGATTGTCAGCACAAAGAGGGAGAGAGAGGAACAGAGATGAACAAGAGCAGGTGAGACACACATGTTAGTCAAATGGTTGTTTACCAAAAGTATCACCGTATCACAGGTCCTCATGTATCTCGTACCTAGTGTTTCTTTTTAGGTTTGTTATTTTTCAAATTCTGTATTTATTAAGTTATGCAGGCTTGTTTGCACAACAAGGCTAAATAATTATATAAACTTTTCTCAATCTAAATAGTGGACTTTGGTAGAATTAAAAAAGTGTAGTGCAGGTCTATGATGATTTTTAGTGCTATCATCTAGTTCTGATTCTGGTTCTGTCTTGGTTAAGTCCTCAGTAGTCCTGATTTTGAACTCTTGTAGTCCTGTTTTAATTCCGGATCAGTTCTGGGTCTGGTTGAATTGGGGTTTAGTCCTCGTGTTTTGATACAGCCCTGACCTTGTTCTGCCTTGCTGCTTAATTAAAAAACTAGTTTAAGGTGTCCTGCACATGTGACATATATTTTTCCCTATATGAAGTCATTCTTTTTTGAACAAAACTCAAAACAGAGCCTATTAATCTTTCAGTCATTTCTACACCCCCCCCCCCAAAAAAAAAAAAAAAAAAAAAATCCCACATGCATACTACTCTTTGGGCTAAGCCCCTGGTGTTTCAAATGTCTGGCTCCGCCTCTGCTTCCAAGTCCTTAACCCAAGCTTACTTGATGTGGTTAGTAGGTGCTGTAAGTGTAAAAAGTGTAGTAAACTGGCTGATTAGGTGTTTGGAAGTGGGATTTTTAATCAAATAATCACAAAAGTCACTATGAGCAGGGGGCTTATCCAGATGGGCAAAAGACGGTTTAACAAAATTCCTAATTTGTAAGTATCTAAATAAATGAGCAGAGGGGAGCATAAATTTTGATTGCAGCTGAGCAAATGAAGCAAAACAATTGTCAATGTAGAGGTCCTTAATAGTGTGAAGACCTAATGCTGACCAAAGCTTAAACACAGGGTCCATCAAGCCAGGTGAAAAAGAAAGGTTTTCAGTTATTGGAGCAAAAATGGATAGTTCTGGAAGGCACAAAGCACCCCTAACTTGCTTTAAGATCCTAAGAGAATGACCTAGGACAAAATCATTACTTAAAAGTTTGGTAGGTATGTTGGGCTTAGAAAACAGAATACCATCAAGTGATGTACCAAAAATTGATTTAGCACTGTGTGCCTCTATCAAAGGCCAAGAAGGACCGCATCCCTTCTGAACAGCAGGAACAGCTGAAACACTGCTCCAGAAAACCCACGTTCTGGCATTGCAAGCCCAGTAGTAGTGCCTGAAAACTGGGAGGCCTAATCCGCACTCAGAGGAGGGTTTCTGCAAGTGTGCCTTTGAAATTCTATGGGGTTTATTTGCCCAGATGAAAGACAAAATGATGGAGTCAATAGTTTTACAAAAGGATGAAGTGAGAAAGATGGGTATGATTTGGAAAAGATGAATAAATTTAGGAAGTACTACCATTTTAATAATATTGACACGTCCAATCAAAGAAAGTGGGAGAAGAGTCCATTTATCTATCTTAGCTTTAATACTATCAATAAGTACCTGAAAATTCAATTTAAATAGCAGCTTACGGTTTCTGGGACTGTTAATACCTAGGTATTTAAAGTGACTGCTGGGGGTTTTAAAAGGTAAGCTAGAGATGAAGCACGGGTTGAGCCCATCTGCCAGTGGCATAAAAATGGACTTGTCCCAATTAATTGTGAAACCAGAGAGTTGTCCAAATTTGTTAATGAGATGAAGCAGGGGAGGCAAAGAGAGCCTGGCATCAGACAGTGTTAGAGCCACATCATCTGCATATAGAGTTATAGTAGATTTGACAGGACCATAGGATATACCTACAATTTCAGAGCTGCTTCTAACTGCAATGGCCAGAGGCTCCATAGCTAGAGCAAAGAGCAGTGGAGATAAACAGCAACCCTGCCTAGTCCCCTGGTGAAGTAGAAACAGATGTGATCTATCAAAATTTGTCAGTACCGATGATCTTGGCCGTGCATAAAGCATACGTACCAAAGTTGTAAAATTACTACCAAAGCCAAATTTCTCAAGCGTAGCAAACAGGTATTTCCTGTTTTGATCGAAAGCTTGTTGTGCATGTAATGAAATAACAGCTGAATTTGGAGAATTTGTTCCATACAGTACATTCAATAGACGATGGGTACTGGAGAAAGCAAATGTGTCTGGGATAAACCCAGTTTGATCATGCTGAATTAAAGTGCCCAAAAATTTATTAAGACGTGAAGACAAGACTTTTGCAATGATTTTTTGATCACAGTTTAACAAACTAAGTGGGCGATATGAAGTCACATTGGTGGGGTCTCTGTCCTTCTTAGAGAGAAGACAAACGTGGGCATCAAAATGCTATCAGGGAAAGAGCCCCGTGCAATAGAGCAGTTCACCATTCTAAGTAAAAGTGGAGCGATTATATCAATATGGGCTTTATAAAATTCTATGTTGAACCAATCCGGCCCGCAGGCTTTACCACTCGGGAAAGAAAGGATAGCAGCTCTGACTTCTGTGATGCTGAAGTCAGCATCAAGCGCTTGGGTGGCAGATTCTGTGAGAGGGTCAGAATGCTCAGAGAGTTAAGAAAGCTAAAAAGCTCAGAGTCAGTAGCGTTTGATTTAGAAGAGTACAGTGTGCTGAAAAACTCAACAAATCTGTCATTAATCAGCTTAGGATCAGTAATTAATTCACCAGTAGAGGAGGCAATTTTGTGTATGGTCCGATGGGCTTGCACATCTTTTAATTGTCTGGCAAGTAATTTATGGGGTTTATCTCCCAACTCAAAGTGTCTTTGTTTCAATTTAATAATATTGAAAGGAGATGATCTTGCCACGCAATATTGACCGGCCCTTCAAATTTACCTGTAAAATGGGCCCGCCGGTGGGCCCATGGTCAATAAAGGGTTAAATGATTCCCAAAGAGTGGATTCAGAGACCTGACCATTGTCGCTGTGTTTTAAGAAATCTGAAATCTCAGTGGAAACATAAGTGGAGAAAGTTTTGTCTGACAGAAGGGTAGAATTTAATTTCCAATTGAAAATTCGAGGCTGTAAATTAAAATCTATTTTCATGGTAAGTGGGGCATGGTCAGAAATCAAGATTTGATGATAAGCAGAGCTGATAATACTGGGTAATAGTCTAGAATCTGTAACAAAGTAATCTATTCTGGTAAAGCTACGATGTACAGGTGAAAAAAAAAGAATATTGCCTGTCATTTGGATGCTGAAGCCTCCAAACGTCTACCATGTTGTGTGACTTTACCAGGTTGTTCAAAACTGCCGTGGATCTAGTAGTGGGGGCTATTTTTGTAGATGATCTATCCAAAACAGGATCAAAATAGCAGTTAAAATCGCCACCAATTATTATATTAGACATATTATATTCAGAAATTAGGTCAAATATTTTGGAAAAGAAGTCAGGACAGTCAAAATTAGGGGCATAGATATTTAGCAAAACCAGTGGAAAAGAGTTAATGGACCCAGAGACCAAAACAAATCTCCCACCCGTATCAGTAACGACGGATCCAAATATAAATGGCTGCTGTTACAACCAAATTTCCCCTTGTGGGACAATTAAAGGATTATTCTATTCTATTCTATTCTAAATGGAGTGGTTTTCCGTATGAGTATAGCAACACCTCTGGCCTTAGATGTGAAAGTGGACTGGTAGACCCGCGACACCCAATTTGCTCTTAAACGTCTCTGTTCATTGGAGTGAATATGAGTTTCCTGAAGAAAAATGATATCAGAAGATAAATGCTTCAAATGTGACATAACCTTCCCACGTTTCAAAGCTCTGCCTAAGCCCTTGCAATTCAAGGATGTAAATGTCAAAGGACATGTTCCTAAACCAGTAGCATTGTTACCCCGCATCTAAATGAGAGGTGGTATGGCATATGGACAGGTGACAAATAATACAAAGGACTGGCATACCAACAGTTAAAACAAAATTAACAACAAGAACACTGAACCCCACCCCCCAAAAAGAAAAAGGCCGCAAAAAAGAACAAGAACCACTGCGGCCCATCCCAGCGTGCATTAAGGGGACTGCCGGGAAGAGGAGCACAAAAAAACAAAAAAGAAAGAGAGAAAAAAACATCCATCAGATAGGGCAGCTCCGCACCAGACTCCATTAATCAAAACAATAGTTACACCCATAAATCGACTGATTGGGTAAAAAAAAAAAAGACGCCAACATATAAAATGACTTGTGTATAGCCAAATTTATAAGATAAATGATCTCAGTATTTCACGATAGAGAAAAGTTTTAAGACGTCGTAGCAAAAAAACAAAAAACATTGATAGAAAACTATCACATTCAAAAAATGATTGAGCAAATCGCGACTCTCACTATAGGAAGAGAAGAGTGAGAATGTTCAACAACACAGCCGCATCAACAACATGAACAAATACATTACCAGGTCACGATTAAAGTGAGTCCACAAAACGTTCATCACTAACACGTTCAAGTCTCCTTGAACGTGTTAGTGATGTTGCTGTGAACTACCCGAAGCTGGGCCGGGTAGCGCAGACTGCACATCGCTCCGGAAGTGCTAAGCTTTTTCCTGACTGTATTGAAGGCCATCCGCTGCGCAAGGACCTCCGCAGTGTAGTCGGGGAAGATGGACAGACTCTCTCCATCGCGGTGCACGTTGGCGTGCCAGATGCAGGACATGCCACACGTCTTTCTCATGATGCAACTTGGCTATGATAGCCCTCGGTCACTGGCCAGCCATTGGTTTTGGTCTAAGGGTGCGGTGTGCCCTCTCCACTTTTATTGGCTTAATAAAGTTGTCTTTCCCCAACACATCCAGCAGCAGGGATGACACAAAGTCCGCAGGCTTACTGCCCTCAGCACCTTCCTTCACTCAACAATCCTAATTTTGGCCCAACGCGAGCGCGCCTCCATCTGGCCTAGCTTGTCACGCAGGTTATCGGTGGCTGCCATTAGTTCCTTGCACGTAGCTTCAAGCATGCAAACACGGCCGTCCATTGTAGTAAGTAACTCATCGATAACATCTAGCCGCTGTTCGTATGACCGGATATCTGCCTCGAGCTTAGACAGAGTAGACTCAATTGTGTCAAGGCAGGTCTCCATAGAAGTTTTTAGGCTAGCAATAGCTGCTAAAATGGCGACGGTGCTCACAGAGTTTTCAGCTACTGCTTTCTGGCAGTGTGTTGCATCTTTTTTAGGCGGCATGTCGTCCAGTCTTTATTGTAGTCGATGCACAGCAGAAGGGCTGTTGAACAGTTAAGTAAAGAGGCAGGGTGTCGCGTTAATTGTTGGAAAATAAGAAGAAAAGTGTGGAGCTGAGAAGAGTGCATCCTACTCCTTCAGTGTACACGAGCGCCCCCTACTGCAGAATATTTTTAAGGTTATCTGCTATAAACTCCCAGGCCAGGAAAATCTCCTTCATGTTTTTCTGTTTTATCCTCAGTTACTTTGACACAAAGGCATCTGCTGTGATGCTCACACCACTGATGAAGTCTCACAGTATGAGTACTGATAAATGATCAGAATTATAATATTTCTGACTGTCTGAGGCAAAATTACATCAGTCAGGACCTTGGAAATCAGAATCGAATGGATGTGTCAGCTTTCTTTTTATAGATATAAAAATATGGAAATGTACTTATGCATGATCAGAATTATAACATTTCTGACTGTCTGAGGAAAAGTTTCACGATTTAAATCAAATCCATCGAATCTTATCAATTCTAGAAATCAGTGAAGATACCCATCCCTAAATATTATACAACAATCTTATAACATGTTGTGAGTATGCTTTTGCTGTGAGATCCCTTATGTAATTAACCAGTGGATAGGTACATTTATATATAACGTACTATAAATTATATAATTATAGCTATATGTATCGTGTATTCCTTATGCACATTTTAGACCTAGGAGCCGAAACTTCTGATTTACTGGTTTTTACAGGGAGAACAGGGAGAGCATCCTCTCTTCCTGCTCCATGTACCTGATCATGCTGCACACTGATTCGCTCTCTTTTACACAAAGTCAAAGCCTTATAAACTACTGAATCAGGTATGCCTGTGAAGTTTCTCACTCATCTAGGTGATTGTAGTCTTGGCTCGTGTGATTAGGAAGAGGATCAACAGGGGGTCCATGGGCAGGACTCTTTGGGACACTCCCATAGAACCAAAGTTAGTTAGTTACTCTTAGAACAGAAGAGGCTTCTTGGATGAAACATCTTCAAGAAACATAAAGTTCGGATGCTTTTCTTTCCAAGCTCCTTAGACTGAATCAGGCACTGAAGCAGTGACATGCTGACCAAAGATTTCAACGTCACTGATCACGGGACTCTTTTCAGATGAATCAAACCTCAGCACAGTGTTTCTGAAGCAGTGTGTTGAATTTTTTACACATATGTGCTTCAGCTTCAAATGGGCCATCAATACTAGTCGTGGGTTTCTGGGTGTTACAGTCTTAGTTTGTAGTTTGTCTTTTCTTTGTTTCTTTTAATGTTTCTTTGTACCTGAGTATGAGTTTGGTAAATCAGCAATAAAGCTGCTACTTTATTTCCCCTGCCTCCGAGTCCTGTGTTTGGGTCCTACCCATGCCTGCCACACAGTCAACCGTCTACAAAAACTTCTGATTTTGAGATAACACAATGACTTAAAATCTATTTCTTTTTCTAACATTTAAATGTAGAACACAGAATAGTAAAAAAATAGTAGTCTTATATAAATAAAATTCTATTGAATAAAGTTATCTGAGAAGGTAACTAAGATCAGACTGAGTGTAATGATGAGATGAGATAGCCTTTATTTGTCAGTTGCAGGTCTTTTGCCCACAACCGAGATGACAGACCTTGCCGACCGTACATACAATACAAACATCACATTGGGGAGACAGGTCAGGCCAGGTAGCGAGGAAAAAAAAAGCCTGCAAGTTCCTGTGTTTAATGTCCCTTATGAACATACTGATGTCATTAGGCACAGGTTGTGGAGCCAAATGTAGACTTGACATCTGGGCAGGACTTAATATAAGGCACACATCTTGTTGATTTCAAAAAAGTTGAAAATACAAAGTTAAGTAAAGAGGAAATCAGAATCCAACATACAAGAACCACACATGGGAAATAAGCACTATAAGTACACACAAAGCTAACTGTGGAAATAGACACGCCTAAGGGGAAAATGAAGAGTCACAATAACACAATATTAGAATAGTAAGAATGATAATAACAATCATAATAGAAAAATAGAACAAACATGTAAGAGAAAATAATCAACATCATCGTCACCACTTGTTTTTTGTTAATTCATACCTGAAGTTTGAGTCCTCACATCAGAGTAGACAGCTCGTGGATCAGCAGGATGTTTGTCTGGAACACACAGATTTACAGACATTCATAGAGGCAGTAGTTTTCAGCCTTCAGTAGTACAAGCAGTCCTTTAAACATAGATTTAGACATTACAGTAAGTAAGACTAGAAAAAATGCTTATTTTGATTAAAGCACACTGTGACAGCCTACCTCTCCTATTGGCTTTTTGTTTGATCGTGACATCAGCATAGGTCACATCGACTGGAGGAGGAGATGGGTTTTTACTTCCTGTAAAGAGGATTTATATGGTGAAGCTCATTATGTGTAAAATCTGTGTTTAGAATTTGTCTTTGGGATCCTTGTTGTGTTATCCAATGTTGGGAGACATTATTTTTTTTAAAAACTTGTTACATTACAACAGTATTAAACATTTATGCTAAGTGTAACTGAGAAGATTAGCTTTGTTAGAGTATTTTGTTTTTCCAAGACATCATTTAGCTTATTGACCCTAACATGTTTCTTACAGACCATGGCACTCTGTGCTGGATATGACAGATTCTGTGAAGAATTTTTTTTAATATAATTAACCTATTATTAATGAATTAATGTTTTAATTAATTAATTAACCTATTATTAAATTAACCTATTCTTGGAATCAGCTGGGGCACTTCAATTCAATTCAATTCAATTCAATTTATGTAGCCCCAAATCACCAACAACAGTTGCCTCAAGGTGCTTTATATTGTACAGTAGATCGTACAATAATAGATACAGAGAAAAACCCAACAATCATATGACCCCCTATGAGCAAGCACTTTGGCGACAGTGGGAAGGAAAACCTCCCCTTTAACAGGAAGAAACCTCCAGCAGAACCAGGCTCAGGGAGGGGCGGGGCCATCTGCTGTGATTGGTTGGGGTGAGAGAAGGAAGACAGGATAAAGACATGCAGGGGAAGAGAGACAGATTATGGTGGTCAGAGGGCCCGGTGGCACCTGTGTCCGGCAGCCTCGCCTCTGTCAGTGCGCCCCAGGGCAGCTGTGGCTACAATGTAGCTGCCATCACCAGTGTGTGAATGTGTGTGTGAATGGGTGAATGACTGAATGTAGTGTAAAGCGCTTTGGGGTCCTATGGACTAGAAAAGCGCTATACAAATGCAGGCCATTTACCATGGGAATCAAGAACCAGTTCTTGTACAGTGGGGCAAAAAAGTATTTAGTCAGCCACCGATTGTGCAAGTTCCCCCACCTAAAATGATGACAGAGGTCAGTAATTTACACCAGAGGTACACTTCAACTGTGAGAGACAGAATGTGAAAAAAAAATCCATGAATTCACATGGTAGGATTTGTAAAGAATTTATCCGTAAATCAGGGTGGAAAATAAGTATTTGGTCAATAACAAAAATACAACTCAATACTTTGTAACATAACCTTTGTTGGCAATAACAGAGGTCAAACGTTTACTATAGGTCTTTACCAGGTTTGCACACACAGTAGCTGGTATTTTGGCCCATTCCTCCATGCAGATCTTCTCGAGAGCAGTGATGCTTTGGGGCTGTCGCCGAGCAACACGGACTTTCAACTCCCGCCACAGATTTTCTATGGGGTTGAGGTCTGGAGACTGGCTAGGCCACTCCAGGACTTTCAAATGCTTCTTACGGAGCCACTCCTTTGTTGCCCAGGCGGTGTGTTTTGGATCATTGTCATGTTGGAAGACCCAGCCTCGTTTCATCTTCAAAGTTCTCACTGATGGAAGGAGGTTTTGGCTCAAAATCTCACGATACATGGCCCCATTCATTCTGTCCTTAACACGGATCAGTCGTCCTGTCCCCTTGGCAGAAAAACAGCCCCATAGCATGATGTTTCCACCCCCATGCTTCACAGTAGGTATGGTGTTCTTGGGATGCAACTCAGTATTCTTCTTCCTCCAAACACGACGAGTTGAGTTTATACCAAAAAGTTCTACTTTGGTTTCATCTGACCACATGACATTCTCCCAATCCTCTGCTGTATCATCCATGTGCTCTCTGGCAAACTTCAGACGGGCCTGGACGTGCACTGGCTTCAGCAGCGGAACACGTCTGGCACTGCGGGATTTGATTCCCTGCCGTTGTAGTGTGTTACTGATGGTGACCTTTGCTACTTTGGTCCCAGCTCTCTGCAGGTCATTCACCAGGTCCCCCCGTGTGGTTCTGGGATCTTTGCTCACCGTTCTCATGATCATTTTGACCCCACGGGATGAGATCTTGCGTGGAGCCCCAGATCGAGGGAGATTATCAGTGGTCTTGTATGTCTTCCATTTTCTGATGATTGCTCCCACAGTTGATTTTTTCACACCAAGCTGCTTGCCTATTGTAGATTCACTCTTCCCAGTCTGGTGCAGGTCTACAATACTTTTCCTGGTGTCCTTCCAAAGCTCTTTGGTCTTGGCCATGGCGGAGTTTGGAGTCTGACTGTTTGAGGCTGTGGACAGGTGTCTTTTATACAGATGATGAGTTCAAACAGGTGCCATTCATACAGGTAACGAGTGGGGGACAGAAAAGCGTCTTACAGAAGACGTTACAGGTCTGTGAGAGCCAGAGATTTTCCATGTTTGAGGTGACCAAATACTTATTTTCCACCCTAATTTACGAATAAATTCTTTACAAATCCTACCATGTGAATTCATGGATTTTTTTTTTCACATTCTGTGTCTCACAGTTGAAGTGTACCTCTGGTGCAAATTACTGACCTCTGTCATCATTTTAAGTGGGGGAACTTGCACAATCGGTGGCTGACTAAATACTTTTTTGCCCCACTGTAGTCATGGGTTGACTATCTGGATGACTTTGATGACGTGTAAGATGGCGCCGGTGTGCATGGCTCGCCGTCCACGGTTGTCGGATCCACTTTTGCTCTGCGTGTTTCTATTGTTTTCGTCACTTTTATTGAACAACGCTGACTCTCTATTGACCTACGATCGTGAAGCTCTGTTAAATATTCGATTTGCCACAGAGAATTTGGGAAGGACTAACGCTGATGGACAGGACTCTTTTCTACCTCCGCTACTATCTGGAGTACCGCATCACCTGGATTACACCCCTACCACATCTCATAAGAGGAAGCGATTTAAACGTCGGGGAAAACGCAGCGGGCTACTCGTGAAACTGAAATCATATTTGGCTCTTTCATCTGGCAGTAACAGATTAGTTTCCGAATGCACTCTGACTGAATTCAGACCTTTGCACTGGCGTTTTGTCTCCTGTCGCTTCCTGGAACCTATTGGCACCTGGCTGGTACCTGTTGTCGGCTTGGCTGAAGAGATCCAGCATCCCCGCCTTCTCTTACCTCATCTTCGCTGCGGTGGAGTGAATCCGCGGAATCTTCGGCAACTGAAACAGGTTCCCTGGATGGCTGTCACCGGTCTGACGGACCCTACCAGGTTTGCCCTTGTTAATGCTAGGTCGCTAGCAAATAAAACGTTCATATTGAAGGATTTCTTCACCTCTCATAATCTGGATTTCCTCTGTGTGACAGAAACCTGGCTAAGTGACGGTGAGTTAAGCTCTTTCTCAGAACTATTACCGCCAAATTGTTCGTATTTTAACTCACCAAGGACTACGGGCCGAGGTGGAGGAGTGGCCACAGTTTATAAATCTACTTTTCACTGTCGCCAGCTGTCACCTGTCACTTTCTCCAGTTTTGAACTGAATATGTTTGAGCTTGGTAGCAGTCATCCTGTTCTTTGTGCGCTGATCTACCGTCCACCAAAATATAATAGGAACTTTGTTAACAACTTCTCTGAGTTCTTGGCTGAAATAATGCCAAAGTATGACAAGGTTTTAATCTTGGGTGATATGAATATTCATGTGTGTTGTCCTACTAAACCTTTGGCAAAGGACTTTTTAAACCTACTTGATGCTTTTAATGTTTTGCAGTCTGTCACTGGTCCCACTCATAAATATGGACACACTCTGGTTTTGTCTCATGGTTTACCTTTTTATAATCTTCAAATTTATGATGTCGTCTTTTCTGATCATATGCCTGTATTGTTTGAAACTTCTCTTCCCTATATCACTACCTGTGGCCCTCCTACTGCTTCTCGCATATTTAAACCATCAAGTGCGGTCCAGTTTTCTACCGCCTTTAATAAGGCCTTTAATGTTGACTCAGAGCTCTCAGTCTGTGCCGACACTGAGGTGCTGACTGCAAAATTCTTATCTACTTGTCAAATCATTCTGGATACTGTTGCTCCTCTGAAGGTCAGGCGGCCTAAATTAAAGTCTGAGCCGTGGCTGAATGACATCACTCGGGCTGCTCGAAGAGAGTGCAGAAAAGCAGAACGCAAATGGGAAAAAGACAAGCTACAAGTTGTCTTATGATATCTTAAGAGATAGCTGGCATAGATATCAGAAAATTGTCAAGAACCAGAAATCCACCTATTTTGCAGGTGTTATTAATGACAACTGCCATAAGCCCCGTGTCTTATTTAGTATTTTAAACTCTGTTCTTAACCCTCCCCAATCCAACTGTACAGAAGCCTCTGCTGAAACTTGTGAAGCTTTTTTAAATTTCTTTGTGGAGAAGATTTTATCTATTAGAGCACATATTTTACCCCCTTCTTATGACCCTTCTGTTATTTTTACGCCTTTAGCAATTTTTAGCCATTTTGAACCTGTGTCTCTATGGGTAAAATTGTCACCCAAATCAAGTCTGGCTCTCCCAGTGATGTCCTTCCCCCTCGCTTTTTAAAGAAGTTTGGGGCACTATTGGACCTTATATTCAAAGGCTTATAAACAGCAGCCTGACTTTAGGCCATGTACCTGTAATTTTTAAACAGGCAGGGGTCCAGCCTCTGCTGAAACGCCCTGGCTTGGATGCCTCTTTGTTGAGTAATTTCAGGCCTATTTCAAAGCTTCCTTTTGTTTCTAAAATTTTAGAAAAAGAAGTGTGCTCACAGCTGCAGACTTTTTTTAGAGAGTCAAAACATTTTTGAGGTTTTTCAAACTGGTTTTTAATGCACTTCACAGCACAGAGACTGCACTTTTGAGAGTTTTTAATGATATCTTACTAACTGCTGACTCTGGGAAGTCTGTCTTACTTGTGCTTTTGGATCTCACAGCAGCTTTTGATACAGTAGATCACAATATTTTGATTTATCGTCTAGAACATCATGTTGGAATTAGAGGCACTGCCTTGGAGTGGTTCAAGTCAGACCTGTCTGACAGAAGTTTTTCTGTCTCACTTGGTAAGTTTCATTCATCTTCCGCCCCCCTCCCATGTGGTGTACCTCAAGGATCCATCCTTGGGCCCCTTCTTTTTAGTATTTATTTACTTCCCCTTGGCCATATTATTAAAAAAGATAAAGTCTCATTTCATTTTTATGCAGATGATTGTCAAATTTATCTACCGATGAAACACAATGACCCCCTCAGGCCTATTTTAGAATGTCTTAAGGATATCAGAGCATGGCTGGCTCTGAATTTTTTTAACTTTAATGAAAAGAAGACTGAAGTCATTATATTTGGGCCGAGTGGACCTGGTGTCCCTCCATCTGACTTGGGTCTTCTTACATCGTGTGTCAAATCAATTGTCACCAACCTTGGAGTAAAATGTGACACAGCTCTTAAAATGGACAAACAAGTAAATACAGTGGTGAGGAAAAGCTTTTTTCAGTTGAGGCAGCTCTCTAAAGTAAAACCTTTTATTTCTTTTTGTGACTTGGAGAGAGTGTTGCACGCATTTGTGACCACTCGCCTCGATTATTGTAATGGACTTTATATTGGCATTGATCAGGCTTCACTATCACGCTTGCAAATGGTCCAGAATGCTGCTGCTCGCCTGTTGACAGGGACACGCAAACATGAGCATATTACCCCTGTTCTTGCATACTTACACTGGTTGCCTGTCCATTTTAGAATTCATTTTAAAATTTTATTGCTTGCTTTTAAAGTCTTAAATGGCTCCTTCTTACCTGTCAGACCTTTTACACCAATACACTCCACAAAGGTCTCTCAGATCATCTGACCAGTCACTCCTTGCTGTCCCCATGTGGAGACTGAAACACCGAGGGGACCGAGCTTTCGCTGTTGTGGCCCCCAAACTGTGGAACAAACTGCCCCTCCATATTAGGCTGGCCCCAACACTTGAAATGTTTAAATCACTTTTAAAAACACACTTTTTTTCAAAGGCTTTCTAGGAGTATTATCAGAGTCAGTTTGTAGTCAGTTTTTAGTCAGCTCATTCTTAATCTTTTTACTTTGTTAATCTTATACATTGTATATCTTATCGTTTATTCTACTCATGTTGATTTATTTTTATCTTCTTTTTCAATTATATATTTATTTTGTTTATTGATTTTATTGTATGCTTATAGTATGGTTTTTAACTGCTATCTCTGTTTTATTATTGGAAAGCACTTTGGTCAACTTTGTTGTTTTTAAAAGTGCTATATAAATAAAGTTGGATTAATTAATTTAATTTATTCTTTTTATACTACATAGTGACATCTTCCAAACTAAAAGAACAAATTGTGGCATAACATAGCTTTATGTGTCAGAGGTTAGACACATAAAATGTTAAATAAAATGCACCCTTTATTTAGAAAGGTCACAGAGGAAATTGAAGAATCACTGAGCAGCATCACTGGAGTATACATTCAAACCCACCATAACTGCATGTTTGGATGAGTAAAACCCACTGATCTGGACAGAGGTGACCCAGTCATTTAATTTATGTAGGGTCAGAAGTTCAACACAGTAATCGGATTACAACTGTTCATATCAGGTAAGTGAGAGCTTGCATACCTTTAAGTTTCCAGCAGAGGAACAGAACCAAACACAGAACCAGAACCAAGAGAACCGCAGAGACCAGACCTGCTACAACTGGGACCAGGAGAGAGGGAAGAGGAGGACAGGTGGATGCTGGGAGAGGAGAACAGGGAGGACAAGTAAGAGGAGTTTTTACTGGAGGAGCAAAGTTTGTGGAGGTGCTTGGAGGAGGAGGACAGTGAGGAGGAGAAGAATGGATGATTTTGGGAGGATCTGCAGGAGAGATGATGAAGATGGTTCAGTCAGTTTATTATCAGGTCACAATGTTACATCAGGTTTTAAACAGGAAGTGATGTCAGTGTTCTGACCTCTGACCCTCAGAGAGCTCTGAGGAGACTTTGCACCGTCATCAGTAGAACATGAGTAGAGACCTTCATCAGACTGCGTGATCTTAGTGATGATGTGCTCTCGTTTACGTTTATTTTCAGCTTCATGCCCTTTAATGGAGAAATAAGCTGCGACCGTGTCACCATTCCTCTGTCTGCAGCGCAGAATGACATCACTTCCTGTCCTCACAGGAAGTGCAGGGACCTCCAGGATGACAGCTTTATCTGACCATCAGAGACAAACAGAGTTAATGAGAGCAGAGTCACACAGAGACAGAGACACAGCTGGAACATCTCACCTGTAGTGTCTGATTGGACACTGAGGGAGACGTTGTCACTCTGCTTTCTAGAGGAGTCCTCACACCAGAAGGTTTCACTGGGAGCAGAAAGATCCACAACACAGTAGGAACCAAGAAGCCTCCCAAAGCCTCCACAGTCCTCAGTGGGTCCTCCTCTGGTCCTCTTCACTGTCCATCCATCAGCTGTCTGTCCATCATCAACACAACTCAGATACACTGAAGGAGATCCACTGAAGACCTGCTGAAGGTTTGGACAGACAGACAGAGACACTGGAGGACACACACACACACACACACACACACACACACACACACACACACACACACACACACACATATAAACACATACACACACACAAACACACACGCATATAAACACAGACACACACACACACACACATATAAACACACACACACACACAAACACACACGCATATAAACACAGACACACACACACACACACACACACACACAAACGCACACACACACACACACACACACATATAAACACACACACACACACACAAACACACACGCATATAAACAGTAAGTGTATTTGTGTTCTTGTTGGAGTCTCACTGATTGTTTCACTTCCATCAACTCACCTGCAGAAACAGTCGGTGCAGACAGCAGCAGCACACACACACCTGCAACACATCACATCATTATAACACACACACACACACACACACACACACACACACACACACACACACACACACACACACCTGCAACACATCACATCATTATAACACACACACACACACACACACACACACACACACACACACACACACACACACACACACACACACACACCTGTAACACATGTCAATGACACAGGCTGTGATCAGCTGACCTCTGCTGGTTATCAGGTTTCTGCTCTTTGTGGATTTACCTCAGTACATTCTCATGTTTCAATCCAGGGGGTCAGTGTTGACATTGTGGAGGACTATAAATACCTTGGAGTACACATTGACAATAAACTGGACTGGGCTAAAAACACCACAGCACTTTACAGGAAGGGCCAGAGTCGTCTCTATTTCTTGAGGCGACTGAGGTCCTTCAACATCTGCCAGAAAATGCTGAGGATTTTCTATGAGTCTGTTGTGGCCAGTGCGATCCTCTATGCTGTTGCATGCTGGGGGAGCAGGCTGAGGGTCGCAGATGCCAACAGACTTAATAAACTAATCCGTAAGGCCAGCAATGTTGTGGGGATGGAGCTGGACTCCCTCAAGGTGGTGTCGGAGAGGCGGATGCTGTCCAAGATAAAGACAATGTTGGATAACACCTCCCACCCACTCCATGACATGCTGGTCAGTCACAGGAGCTCGTTCAGTGAGAGACTGAGATTACCCATGATGCACCACTGAACGACACAGGAAATCTTTCCTGCCTGTGGCTCCCTGTACAACGCATCCACTTAACACACTGTTTGCTGCTACAACTACACATGTTTCTCTTCCAGCTATTTATTTATGACTGACTTATGTATGTATGTATATATATATGTATATATTGTACTATTCTTAGTTAGCGTATTGTCTGTCTTGTCTTAATGTTGGTTTATAATGGAGCACTGTAACAAAAAATAATTTCCCCCAGGGATCAATAAAGTATTCTGATTCTGATTGATCCCAGTCTGCTCCAGTCTGCATGCCAAATATCCTTGGGCAAGATACTAACCCCATGTTGCTCTCCGATGCATCCATCAGAGCGTGAATCTGTGGTAGATAGGGAGCACTTAACAGCTTAGAAAAAGTGCTTGTGCGAATGGATATGATTGTGTGAATGTTGTATAAAGCGCTTTGAGTGCTCAGATAGAGTAGAAAAGTGCTATATAAGAACCAGTCGATTTACCATGTCACTGTCCAGAACCTTTGTGGTCTCTCTTTCAGCAGGAGATGAAACAGAAAGTTCTTTGGAAGTGAGAGAGTCCCAGGTATGGAAGGGTTGAATGTTCACAACATGATAAACAGCACACACGTGTAATTAACATCATTGAGTCTCTGAGATACACACAATGGTCCCTGAAACAGTGGTGCAGGTTTAGCAGTAGAGCTAGACTGGGCATCTGACCTGGGGTGTGTCCTAATTCTAACATGGTCACCAACATGAAACGTGGCATGTCGAAGTCTCAAGTCATAATAATGTTTCCGTCTGTCATGGCTATAGTCCAGAGCTACTTTGGCATGGCTGTGAGCTTCCTGTAGGGAGGCTCTGAGAGTCTCAGGGTAAGGTACACCTGGTTAATCAACACCTGCTGTAGAAGGCTGAGTGATGAGGTCAAGCGGGGTGTCTAACTCATGACCATAAAGCATCATGGCAGGAGTCATACCTGTACTGTCATGGGGGGCGGTACGCAGAACAAAGAAAATCTGAGGGAGAAACTTGTCCCATGACGTGTGCTTATCACCAACATAAGCTAGGATTGCAGCCTTCAGAGTCCGGTTGACGCGTTCAGTAGTATTTGTTTGAGGGTGATGTGCTGTAGTGAGCCTGTGCACCGAGCCTAAGGCAGAAACAACATGTTCAAAGAGCTCACTCACAAAAGGAGACCCTCTGTCAGAAATCAGGTAAGTGGGTGTACCATGTCTAGCAAAAATGTCAGAAACAAATTCACCAGCTGCTACCTGAGATGTAGCTTCTTTGACAGCACTGGCTTCGACCCATTTAGTGAAATAGTCAACAAACATGATCAAATATGCATTACCAGCAGAGGTGCTCTTTCAAAGGGTGCAAAGCACATGTGGACTTGGGGTCTCTGTAACACAAAAGAGAGTCATACACAACATACTGTAACAAGGTGGCACTGTCTGAGCTGTTCAGAGAGTCTGCTTCAATGTCTCTGAGGAGTGGACCTGTGACATGATCATCTAGCTGCAGCTGTCTCAATTGTGAACGGTCAGCCAGAATGACGGGGGCAGAGTACGAATGTCCAGACTGCATATGACAGCGTGTTCTGGTAGAAGATCTGTTGGCCTGTCACAGGTCAGAGGCAAAGAGTTGCGTGACAGTGCATCTGGAACCTTGTCAAGTGCGCCAGGTTTGTGCACTATTGTGAAATCAAAGTCCTGCAGGCAAAGTGGCCAGCGGGCGAGTCAGCCTGTTGGGTCTTGACAAGACATGAACACCTTCAACATATGGGCGAAAGTGTTCCAGGGCCCATATCACAGCAAGGCACTCTTTACCTGCCTGATTGTGTATTCAATGTCTGTAGTGATGTTCAGATCAGTTAAGCGATGAAGCACTTTGTTGTGTCTAACAGAGGTCTGCTGGATCTGTTCGGTGTGACACTCATTCTTCACACTGTGTTCTCTCCATCAGAGGAAGACAGAAACGCAAAGCAGGAGATGAAGCATCGCTGAATATGTTTCCAAACCAACTTCATTCTAAGCCAAAGACTAGAAAATATGGTGAAGCATATCTTCCCTTTGGGTTCACCTGCACAAGTGCCGAGGTAGGTCTCCCTGCAGAATTGGTTTCCCCTTCGCCGGGAGCACACGCTGGGTTCTTCAAATCACGGATAAACAGGATCCCACATTCTTGATTTTTAGTTCAAACACTTGTTGTAATGACTAACTACTCCTGACATTTTGGAGATGTTAGCTCTTTATACAGTAAAGTTATAGCGGGATACAAATAATATCAGGCTGATCCTGCCATGATTTATTCCCCCGGTTCAAATCACAGACAAACAGGATCCCACAGCTGTTTATGTTTTTAAACCCATTTTGCACAGAGAGGCATTTTTTGAAAAATGTATTGACAGCAATGTTGAACATTATTACACAGGAAAAAAACAACTACATGTAAAATAATCACACTGTGACGCCTCTGCCTTTGTAAATGGAGGGACAGTAACTGTGTGTAAAACCTGCAGACAGTCAGATTAACAGTATTTCGTCTTTATCTGCCATTCTGCAATTCATCTCATGTAAACAATAACGTGCGCACAGCGTGACGTGAAAAAAGGCACATACCTTTGACGTTGCAACGAACTCTGTATTCTTCGTCCACACGTAAATGCAAAAAAAAGGAGTTTTAAAAAATCTCCGTTTTCGGTGATTTGAAACGCCGTTTACGTGGACGAAACAGCTGCGTTTTCAAAAATACCCATGTAGGTGCAGATGCAGCGTAAAAGACTTAGTGGTTTATTTTCTTACTACCTGTAATTTATTGCAGATTACTTGTATTTGCTTAATTGTTTACTAAATGTTTAAGCTGTGAAATGAACCGAAATGGAGCAAAATATATATTGCATATATATTGCATATACTATTATATATTGTACATATATTTATTAGTTTCAGATGTAGCCATTCTTGTATTTTGCTTGTTTACATTATTGTATTTGCACAACTCTGTTGCTTGTGAAGCTCGCACACAAGAATTTCACTCACATGTGCTGTACCAGTGTACCTGCACATGTGATGTGACAATAAAAGTGATTTGATTTTGATTTGATTTGATATGGGTGTGTGTAGTTGGAGGATGTGTTTGTGCGTGTGTGTGCGCACGTGCACGCGTGCGGGGGGGGGCGCAACATTTTATGTAAAACAAAGGGGGGCCCACCAAAAAAAGTTTGGGAACCACTGAGCTAGATGAACATTTGTAAAATTAAATGGTAAATGGCCTGCATTTGTATAGCACTTTTCTAGTCCCTAAGGACCCCAAAGCGCTTCACACTACATTCAGTCATTCACACACTGGTGATGGCAGCTACATTGTAGCCACAGCTGCCCTGGGGCGCACTGACAGAGGCGAGGCTGCCGGACACTGGCGCCACCGGGCCCTCTGACCACCACCAGTATCTTGCCCAAGGATATTTGGCATGCAGCCAGGAGGCAGCCTGGGATCGAACCACCGACCTTATGATTAGTGGCTGACCTGCTCTGCCACCTGAGCTACAGCCACCCCCAATTAGCTTCTTAAAACTAAATGTGACTTCAGTGGGTCTGAATTTGTGTGGCCATCAGGTGGCCCTGACATGTCTACATGGCTGCTGTTTCTGTTAGGTTTATATTGTTGGATTGTCACTTATGCTTAGAGACATATACTCTTATATGCTTAGAGGTGTATAATCAATTGTATAATGATAGAGGTCCGATCCTTAGTAGTCTGCAAAGACTCTTTGTGCCTTCCAGAGTGTTCTGGCATGCACGCACATCCTAAGGTCATGAGAGAGGTCGTACATTTTGTAATAGTAATTTTACAATGTATGTTCAGGGCTCTAGACTAACTTTTTGCCATGGGCACACAAATTTTATAATAATTGATATAACATAATGTGTTTTTCTGGATACACTGTGCTTTTTCAGCATTCAAAGACTGATGACACCGTGTCAGAGCACTGGCTATGAATTTCAGAAGGATCAGGCCTTAACAGAAAAGTTAGCAATAGTTCTTTTCCTATTACAGCTACATCCACGTCTGTCGTGCCTAGGCTGCTCACTAGGGCTGGGTATCATCACTGATTTCTATAATCCATTCGATTCCGGTTTTCAAAGTCCCGATTCGATTCAACTTAGCCTCAGACAGTCAGAAATATTATAATTCTGATCATTTATCAGTACTGACTTCATCAGAATTGTGAACATCACAGCAGATGCCTTTGTGTGAAAGTAACTGAGAATAAAACAGAAAAACATGAAGGAGATTTTCCTGGTCTGGCTTTTTATAGCAGATAACCTTAAAAATATTCTACAATGTTCTGCATATAAAGTTTAAATTTCTTCAGTATTGAACAACAGAAAAAACAGGCTTTCTTGTCCGAGGTCATTTAAGTGAAAAAAAGAAAAAGACAGCAGCCACAGCGCTGTAAACAACGGTAGACTGGTGGGTAATAAGCGAATGAATAATACAGAAAACAGAGATTGGAGACGAGAAACTGTTCTTGAAGTACAGAGAGAGAGAGAGAGCTAGCTGTGCATGACGTGTGATTTTAATAGTCGTGGAAGCAAAACAGCAAAATTCATGACGACATTGATCAAATGTGAAGCGCAGTTTGCTGCTTCTTTTGCTGCTGGCTCGGTGAATTTTGGTTGGAGAGACAAAACCTGCAGCTCAGAATCAGCGCAAAAAGACATAATCACAGCGCGGACGCATCGGGATCGCTGAGCTCCGACAGCGTGTCCGTCTGCGGGCCGGCGGGTGAGAAAGCCGAGAAAGACAAAGTTGATTCTGATGCGTCGGCTCTGTGTTTACGTCTTTGTGTGGAGTCCGTGTGCCTGCTCTCATCTGCTGTTTGGTTGTTGTTGAAATGGTTTTGTGAGCTTTAATCTGAGAATCTGGCGTTTCTGGCAAAACACGGTTATATTTAAAAGTCAGGATTTAATGAATTGATATCGCTTTATTCAAGCTACTCACCTCGCTCTTCCACCTGCACTTTCAACTGGACCACGGCCAATCAGAGAGGTCCCACCCCTGACTATCTCTGATTGGTTTAGTCCACGATAGGGGCAAAATGTGTGTCTGTTGTTGACCACAGGGAAGGTTGCAGATTTTTTTTTTTTTTTTTTGCTACCCGAACAGTTGGTTACGGAGCCCCGCAGGGGACATGGGAGAAAAAAAAATTAGGGAGGAAAAAAAAAAAATTAGGGAGAAAAAAAAAAAATTAAGACGGACTTTTGCGAGATCTCGCAAAACAAACTCAGGATCTCGCAAAAGTATTGCAAAAGTTTTAGCCGCATTCTTCGGAGGCCGCCAGCTCGAAGCCGACCGGGAGGTCGAGGCACGATGTGCCGGGAAAGCGGTGTTCCTCCCGGCTGTAGGTCTCGACCTCCCGTTAGCTTCAAGCTAGTGGCCGCCAGCTCGAAGCCGACCGGGAAGTCGAGGCACGATGTGCCGGGAAAGCGGTGTTCCTCCCGGCTGTAGTAGGTCTCGACCTCCCGTTAGCTTCGAGCTAGTGGGTGTCAGATCTCCAAAAATGTCGGAGCACTTTTGCAAATATGTGATGTCTTGTAAACCGAACAGGTATCTGATGTTTACACAACTACATTCACGCCTCAAAATATCTTAAAAGTGTATTTTGTGACCCAGAAAGAGTAATATTACAACTAAGTAGCTGCCGCCATTGTTGGAATTCAACTTTCGCGAGAAAGTTTTACGAGATCTCGCAATACTTTTGCGAGCTCTCGCAAAAGTCCGTCTTAATTTTTTTTTTCTCCCTAATTTTTTTTTTCTCCCATGTCCCCTGGGGGGCTCCGTAGTTGGTCGCACAGGTGCAACCAAATTTTTTTTTTAGTCGCACCACTGAAAAATTTGGTCGCATTTGCGACCAAATTGGTCGCACTCTAGAGCCCTGATGTTGAAGGGATATTACTGCTCTCTTTTGGTGTGTTTGTGCATTAGAAGCAATAAAAGGTGTTCGTTAAAAACATCAGGTTATGGGCCCAGAGGTTGCAAAAGGATGCTGGTAACACTTTTTTTTTGGGGGGAGTCATAAACAGAATTGTGGGATTCACAATGGAAGATAGACTGTTTATTTGCAAGCTGAGCGGACCGGAGAATTGGGCAACGTGGAAATTTCAACTGGAGCAACTGTTGAAGGCAAAAGGACTGTGGGGTATGGTACAGGAGACGGAGCAGTTAGCTGCGGATGCTAATGCCCAAGTACGAGCTGAATATGAACGAAAGAAGGAAAAGGCATTTTCAGTGCTGGTACTGAATGTAACTACACCCCAATTGTACTTGATAACAAACTGTAAGACCCCCAATGAAGCATGGGAGATGCTAAAAGCACAGTTTGAAAGAGATACTATTGCTAACAAGCTATTTCTGAAGAAGAAGTACTTCCGGTGTGAAATGAAGGAAGGGGAACATCTCAATGATCATTTAAAAAGGATGAAGGAACTTATTGATCAGCTAGGGGCAATAGGTTCTGTGATTGAAGAGGAAGATCAAATTGTCACCCTTCTAGGTAGTTAGTTTGCCATCCAGCTATGCAACTGTTGTTACTGCTTTGGAGACAAAGATGGACAGTCTGACACTACAGTTTGTTCAACAAGCCTTGATAAATGAGGAACAAAAGCGAGTGCTTACTGACAACACCACTGTGTCCAGTAGTGTATCAGTGATGTCATCTCAGATGTATAGAAATGAACAGAGTGGATCAAAAACAGTGGGAGCAAACAGCTCCGACTCATGGAGATGTTACAAATGTGGAAAGGAAGGACATATCAAGCACGATTGTCCAAGCATTAAAAAGAAATACAAAGCCCACAAGGCTAAAAGCGTGGTGTATAAGGACAAAGAGGACTCATATGAGGGAGCTTTTGTTGTAAATGAGTCATGTAAAAGTGATGCACAGCAAGAAGAATGGTTAATTGATTCAGGCGGATTCAGGATGCAAACATCTGTTGTGTCACAGAACCAAATACACTGGAAGAGGCTATGTCAAGTCCAAATGCAAAGGAGTGGAAAGAAGCAGCTGATTTGGAATATAAGTCACTGCTAGAAAATGGCACATGGGATTTAGTGGATCTACCAAAGGATCGCAAAGCAGTTGGATCAAAGTGGGTCTTTAAAGTTAAGCATCACAGTGATGGACAAGTGGAAAGATACAAGTGCAGACTTGTTGCCAAAGGCTATTCACAGATTTATGGTGCAGACTATGATGAAACATTCTCTCCAGTTGTACGATTTGGTTCAATTCGTACATTGTTGTCATTTGCTGTGCAAAACAACCTGAATGTGCATCAAATGGATGTTGTGACTGCATTCTTGAATGGACACCTGGAAGAGGAAATCTACATGGAGCAGCCAGAGGGTTACATCAAACCTGGGCAGGAACATCTAGTGTGCAAACTAAACAAGTCAATATATGGACTGAAGCAGTCGCCACGTTGCTGAAGCAAAGCTTTTACAGAGTTCATGAAAAGTATTGGTTTTACACAGAGTATTTCAGATCAGTGTGTGTTTGTTAGAATAGGTCAGGAGTTGGAAATATTGGCTGTGCATGTTGATGATCTGATTTTGATTACAGAATCAGCAGAGAGCACGAAGAACTTAAAGGACACTCTGAAGAAACACTGCAAAATGAAGGACATGGGTGAGCTATCCTACATTCTGGGCATCTCAGTGGTCCAAGACAAGGACAAAAACCATGTTGTTCTTCATCAGAGACAGTATATTGAAAACATACTGCAAAAGTATGGAATGGACAGTGCCAATCCAGTAGCAACTCGGGCTGACACAAATGTCAAATTAAGAAAGAGTGATGATGTCAGTCAACCTGTAAACCCAAGCATGCATCAGTCAATGGTTGGACGTTTATTGTATGCTGCCATGGCCACACGACCAGATATTGCACAAGAAGTGAGTGTGGTGTCAAGGTTCAATGCAAACCCAAACACTACACACCTGACAGCTGTGAAAACAATCCTGAGATATTTGAAAGGAACTGTAAACCTGGGACTCAAATATCAAAGGACAGAAACAGGAACCTTGGTTGGGTATTCAGATGCTGATTGGGCAGGTGATCAGGACGATCGACGTTCTACAACTGGAAACATCTTTCTACTTGCAGGAGGTGCAGTCAGTTGGCTTAGCAAGAAACAAGCAACAGTTGCACTTTCAACTGCAGAGGCTGAGTATATTGCTTTGAGCCAAGCTGCACAAGAAGGAATTTGGTTAAGACGACTACTAACTGAGCTTGGACTGGAGACCACAGCAGCAGTGATCCTGGAGGACAATCAAGGAGCAATTGCAATCGCAAAAACTCCAGTTGATCATGCAATAACAAAGCACATAGACATTCGTTACCACTACATTCGTGAATGTGTGCAAAATGGACAAATCCAGCTGACGTACTGCTGTACAGAAAACATGAAGGCTGACATGTTAACCAAACCACTGCCTAGACAAAAGTTTGAGTATCTCAGAGAGAAGATTGGACTGTGTTCAGTTTAAAAAGGGTTATCATATGCTTAACATGCCTATATTATGCTTATGTTAAGATGTCAAGCATATAACTGTAATGTAGAATAGTAGTTTTGTCTAAGATGGACACAGTACATTTTTTTAAAGTTTAAACCAAGAGAGAAAATGTTTATTTTCTAGTAACACTGTGACAAAGGTACATAATGTTGTTGGGTTTTTTTTGTTTTTTTTTTTGGAAAGAAATAAGCAATGGCAGTCAAGTAAGTGAACTCCATGGTAAAATTAAGTGGGAGTGTTGTAATAGTAATTTTACAATGTATGTTGAAGGGTATAGTGCTCTCTGTTGGTGTGCTTGTGTATTACGAGCAATAAAAGGTGTTCATTAAAAACATCAGTACATTCTCTTTCTGATTTATGGTATAGGAGGACACCTACTCTGTATCTGTTTAAGTATAAGAGCCCTTTGTTTAGGTGGACCCAGGGGCGGAGCGTGGGGGTGGCTTACTGGGCTTAAGCCCGGGTTGTTTTGTCAGAAGCCCGGGGTCTTTTGGAGTGTAATTTTTTCATAGTTAGATGCCTGGCTGACAACTGTATAAAACAAAAAGTACACACAATATTCGAAGCACATAGTGCACACTGTGGGAATTTACGACTGTGCGTGAATCCCCCCTGATATTGGTATGATCCGAGCTCAGGCACTAAGCGACTGAGCGAGGGGGCGGGGCAGCTGCTGCCCGTCAGTGCGCTGTTGGAGAAACGGAGCCAGCCATACTAAGGAGAGCTTAAGTTTGAGCAGGTACCAAAGCAAATCATTTGTACCGTACAAATAATGTAAATATGACGGTGCATCATGAAAGATTGATATCAAACTGATCACTTGACCAATATTACGTTACTCGCTCTTCAAGTGAATCAACAAATGGCGAAATGAAAATCCGAACAAATGCTATTTTTTAGAGAGTCTTAGTGTCATGGTCCTGGGCCATGTGGGCCCAGTATTCTTAGTTTCCTGTATTTTTGTATTTCGTTCCTTATTTAGGCCATGTTTCCTGAGTTGTCCTGTTGTGTTGTTCCCTAAGTGTTTTCCCTTCGTGCCCCTCTGTGTATTTATAAGCCCTCGTCTCTCTTTGTGTTTATTCCATGTTTCCCCAGCCCGTTATGTCTGTGTTCTCCCCGTGCCCTCTCTCCTCCTGTCTGAACCTCTGTACTTCCTGTTTTACTTTGCCCGTCTCCCATCAGTGTTGCGTTCACTCCTGCCGTGTCTCGTTATGATTATCAGTGTCACCTGTGTTCCCCATGTGCTCCCACTTCCCTCGTTAACCCTCTGTGTATTTATGTCTGCGTCTCCCTCAGTTCTGTGTCGCGTTCTCCCTCATGTTGTGTGTGTTCCTCCCTGTGTTTCTTGGCGAGCTTTGTATTCAGTTTTCCCAGTTTAGTTTTGTATTTCCTACGTTCTGCCTCTCCAGCATTAAAGCTGTGATTTTTTTGAGTTCATCCCCGAGTCTGTGAGTTTTGCATTTTGGGTCCTCCTCCTGCCTGCCACACAGCGATCCATGACACTTAGCTTACGTGTGTTTATTTCATATTTTCAGTTCTTACCCTCCCCGACTAAATCGGTTTCAGTTATGTACTGAAATATAAGAATGGACATTCGAGGCTTCTTTCAAAGAAAAAACTCAGGTAAATGTTATTTTATATATTATGCTTTGTATGTTGTTCAGTAATATTTCTATGCAAAACAAGAGGGATTTCAGTACACAGCAGGATATTCACAGTTGTAACCAGATATTTACACTTTAGGGAGAAAACATAAAACATTTTTACTGTACAACATCAATTTAGAGTAAACTTTTGTTTTAGACAAATATTGAAATATATTTTGAATCAGTTAAATGTCAGAATAAAGAGACAGAGCTGTCTATTTTTTATCACTTTGATCAAATGTAGGAGTACATGTACACTAAGTTTGTTAATTAATAAGAAACTGCAGACGATTCCATTCTGAGCTGAAGAAGCTTCTGATTGGTTAGTAGAGTCCATGTGAGTAAACTGGTGGCACAGCTGTGGATGCATATAAGGAAAAACACAGAGCCTGTTTCTGTGACATGGGAACATCAAGAGATGTCAACCAAAACACCAGGAAAAGAACTGTGGAGCTCCATAAGTGTTGCTCAGTTTGAATACAATTTGGTGCCATTTGCAATTAAGAAATACAGATAGTTTCTCTCTTTACTCTTAAAGTTAACAAATATGTTTTTTATATTTATCAATCTAAAAAAATAAACATTTAGTCTGATTTGATGTTACAATTAAAAAAGTGTTTTTATCTGAAGAGTACATAAATATGTGGTTTCAACTGTATATTTGATGATTGTCAGCACAGAGGGAGAGAGAGGAACAGAGAGGCAGTGGCATGTCTAGAAATGTTTGTTGGGGGGGCCAGGTAGGGGCACAGATTTGGAGAAGGGTGGCAGATGTAATTGGCAGATAATGTTAAAAAAAATTCTACCAACCGTTAACCATAATTCAATAATCCTATAAACCTAATAACCAAATGTGCTTTTAACTCTTATTAGAATGAGATTTTAACCACTACGGTGCAAAGTTTTTAGATACTGCGTTGATAAAGTACAAGAGATGCAATCAGTGCTTTGTCAGTGTTTACTCAGCATTCAAGGACAGCAGTATTTGCATAGTATTTTTACTGACATGTAGTGCACATATGTTTTGGGCAAAAACATTTTTGAATATTAAAATACAAACATTTGTAACAAACAATTGACAAATTAGCCAATGCAAAACTTTATCTGCCTGTTAAAAAAAGAAGATAATCTTCTCACAAACTGGTGTTTGATTTTGAAACAGGAAAAAAGTGGGGAAACAACTGAAAAGACTAACATTTGAATAAAACCTGAAAGCAAGTAAATACTTTCTATGCTGCCTTATGGTAAACTTTGGTAATATTGATAAAGAACAACACTGGCTGATGATGAAATACAGTCAGCTGGCATGGTGACACTGCCAGTATTAACCTGCAGGGCTGGACTGGGACAGAAAATCGGGCATTTTGACTACAGACCGGCCCACCAGGTATTAAAGCCATAAAGCCTTTGACTGAAAACAAACCCTGTTGTGACAGTGATGTACAGTCTTGTTGGTATATGTATGATTTCTATACATTTTACGTCAGATAAAAACTTTGGTTGTAAGATTTAGATAATTATTTAATAAAAGCTAGATATTTTAAATGAGAATAAGAAAGTATTTCTTTGTGCCCCCCTCTCCCTGTTAATGCCCTACCTGGCCCCCTGGCAAAACTTTCCTAGACCCGCCCCTGCACAGTTACCAGCTGTCAGCTGCTTAGAAAAGGATCCTGGTGTTATTTCTCATAAACAGTTCATAACTTCAACTCATTCATGTCACCTAAAAGGTAAACCTGTTTCTCCATCACCTGTTCAGCTCTGATGGTTCAGTAAGGACATCTCCTGGTTTCATCTTCATGTTTCCCTCTCACCACATATCTAAACAGACATCATGACCAGCAGCTTTACAGCTGTGGCTCCAGCAAACATCAGCTGATACTAGAAATTAATATTAAATAAATTCTAACAACAGCTGATCAAGCTTAAACGTGCTGCTGTTGTTTAGCGCAACATCTGCTGGTTTCCTCTTTCTGGCGCAAAGTGGGCGATAAATAAACAAGAGAGAAAAGCCGATCAGCTGATCATTGATCAGTTTCATGATTGAAGTAGCAACAGGAGAGGCAGGGGAGAGAATGAGAGAAGAAGAGGCAGCTGTGCAGCATAAAGACAGAATAACTCCAGCTTTGTGTCTTTTTTCCATTCTAGCTGAAGTTCGGGACAAACTGCGTCTCTTCTCAGCTCAATACGAAACGTGTAATATTTTCTCTGAATGAGGGACCATTCCATTTTTTTAAGGAGCCGTTGGCAACTCTACTAACCTTATGAATAAAATAAAGTTCACTATCAGTAACATCATAGCACCACCCAGCTGTATAAAAACTCCATCAAGCTGGCTAGAACGCAGTACGAGTTATTGTAACTGACAGTAAAAAGTCAGCAACATGAAAATAAACTCCACCTAAACTTGGTTCATATCTGACCCAGATAGACTGCAGGTCATAACTTCTTACCTGAAGTTCAGTTCACCTGACACTCGGACTGGCGGCTGCTTCGGGTCTCTCCTCCTGCCTCCCCTTCCCTCATCCACCTGTTGCCTCTGTGGAAGCCCCGCCATAGCCACCACCAAACAACACCGCGGTAAAGCCAGCCGCCTCTTATCCGCCGCATAAATTTCCTTGCGCTTTTACACCAGTCTTTACGGTAGCGCGTTTTCGCTTTATGTGCCGATTGAAAGCCTATACCCGCGCACACGTGCACGCGTGCGAACAGTCGCACGCGCATGCGCGCACACAAATTACAATGAAACAGCCCAATACAGTCAATACAATTATGAAAATGTCATAAATTCATTAAAAATCATCCTGAGTAGTTGAGGTCTTTCAACAGATTCCTTCTCTGGGACACCTATTGTACCTGTGTGCCAAGTTTCAGCCAGATTTACTGTAGAATTCCTCAGAAATGAAAGATTACTTGTATCCAATGCAATACAGCCAATACACTACAATTATGTCAATTTTCAAAAATTCATGTATGCCCGATGGCCAGTCCAGCTATGTTAACCTGCAACCAAATCTGCAGCTCCATACAGCAATGTTACGACTTAGATTATATTTTATAACTCATAACTCTTATGTTAGCTCCCCTCTGTAGCATACTGTCTGAAATATTCCACGGCTGCAATAATTCTTTAAGTGTTATTTTTTTCCTTGGTATTCTAATTTTAAGTTTACTAAACTCAACAAACTTAATATTACTTACCGGGACATTTATTCTGTCCTCATTTTCTTTCACCGAAAAATTGTTTCCTGCAGTTCTTTCGTGCTTGGCTCTCCTACCTTTGCTAACCTGATGCACATAGCGCAGAAGCCGATGCTGCATTCACTTACACTCGGATATCTGAGCTTCACCGTGAAAACATAATCGGACATTTGATATTTGATTGAATTTTATTGTTTTGCTTTTGGCGTGGCACCTGGGGTGGCCAGTCTGGTTGGGGGGGTGGCCTGTGCCCCCCCAGGTCACCCCGCTGGACACGCCATTGCAGAGAGGGACAATGAGATGGAGAATGAAGACAGAACAGAGATGAACAAGAGCAGGTGAGACACACATGTTAGTCAAATGGTTGTTTACCAAAAGTATCACCGTATCATAGGTCCTCATGTATCTCGTACCTAGTGTTTCTTTTTAGGCTTGTTATTTTTCAAATTCTATATTTACTAAGTTATGCAGGCTTGTTTGCACAACAAGGATAAATAATTATATAAACTTTTCTCAATCTAAATAGTGTTCTTTGGTAGAATTAAAAAAATAAGTGTAGTGCAGGTCTATGAAGATTTTTAGTGCTGCTATCATCTAGTTCTGATTGTGGTTCTGTCTTGGTTAAGTCCTCAGTAGTCCTGATTTTGAACTGTTGTAGTCCTGTTTTAATTCCGGATCAGTTCTGGGTCTGGTTGAATTGGGGTTTAGTCCTCGTGTCTTGATACAGGCCTGATCTTGTTCTGCCTCGCTGCTTAATTAAAAAACTAGTTTAAGGTGTCCTGCACATGTGATATATATTTTTCCCTATATGAAGTCATTCTTTTTTGAACAAAACTCAAAACAGAGCCAATTAGTCTTTCAGTCTTTCAGTCATTTCTACACCCCCCCCCCCCCCCCCAAAAAAAAAGAAAAAAAAAATCCCACATGCATACTACCCTTTAGGGCTAAGCCCCAGGTGTTTCAAATGTCTGGCTCCGCCTCTGGGTGGACCGCTGGGCTCCTAGCAACAGCTTTGGGGAGTCGTTCACAGGCTCACATCTTGACATACAAACACACGCACACGTACACGCGCACACACACACACACACATATACTGGTACTCTTTGTTCACATGTATGCCTGTATAAGATGTCATAGGTTCATTAACATATGTATACTCATCTAACCACAATAAAGAGCAGTGCTACGGGGGAGCTAACTGAGAGTGAGTGGGGTTCGAGCTGCAGGAACGGCACTTGTCTCAGACATCTCCCTCGTGCACGTGATCATACAAAGAGCCAGTTGGCCCTTAAGAAACTCAGGGTGAACCTCATCCACCTTAGGGGCCTGGCCACCAAAGAGTTGTAGAACTACTTCAGCAACCTCGCCCCCAGTAATAGGCTATAATAAGAACTCCAGGGTCTCCGTGGATGGTTCTTGCCAGGGGCAAACCCAACAGGCAACGTAAACAAAGGAGGCAAAAATGAGGCTGCAGGGCAGGGCCCCTGGCACGGCTAAAGAAACAAGCATGGTCCACTATCACAACAGGAATGGCCACTCCAGTAAGAACAAAAGAGGGTTTCTGGATAAAGCCTACAGCGACATCCAAAAAGCTACAGAGCAACCCCTCTACCACATCTAGCTTTGTCAGACCAAATGTCCACCATTCCTTTTTTGCTCATACCTTTCTTGCACTTAAACAAAAATCTACTTTAAAGATACGGTGTTGTGTTGTGTTTAGTTGTGTGTAGTGCTGACGTAGGACAGTTTCCAGTTTCAATGTACTATTGTACCAAGTATGAATGTGCAATGACAGTAAAGAGCCATCTTTTGTTATCTTTTTACTTTACTAACTCTCCAGCTGCAGCCCCATGAAGTATACCTAACAGCTAAGGTGCAGAACATGGCCCTTTCAAACTCAGTGTTCTCAGCCTCGTTTGAAATGATGATGATGTGGTTCTGCTGGAGGTGGGAGTTGAAGATGTCATGGAATGTGGCCTTTGATAGGCATTTCAGCACACCCTCACTATCTGGTTAGGTGAATGGCCTGTATTTGTACAGCGCTTTTCTAGTCCCAAGGACCCCAAAGCGCTTTACATATCCAGTCATTCACACACACATTCACACACACATTCACACACACATTCACACACTGGCGATGGCAGCTACATTGTAGCCACAGCTGCCCTGGGGCGCACTGACAGAGGCGAGGTGCACCAGGCCTGCTCAACATCCTCCCCCACCACCTGATCCAACTCACCACCCAGTGGTCAGCAGTAGGGCTGGGTTTTTATAATCGATTCATCGATTAAAATCGATTCTGGCTTGGATAACGTAAAATCGATTCATTAAAATCCTGAATCGATTTTTAATATAAATTGATTTTGCCCGAAATGCCAGAATCTCAGGTGACATCTCACAAAATTTCAAGAACCACCAAACAGCTAAGACAGTAAATGAGCGCAGGTACAGGGACTCTGCACATAGACTTAAACACACAGCGCGACCCGCGGATCAGAATCAGTTAGATGGCGCCTTTCTCACGGTCGGGGCTGAAAGCCGACAGCTCGCTGATTCTGATCTGTGGGCGGGTCCGCGCTTTGTGTTCACGCCCTTTATGCGCTGATTCTAAAGCTGTTAGTTTGATCTCTCTCCAAACAATATTGACCGAACCAGCAGCAAAAGAAGATCCAAACGCTTCACATAAACATCGTCATGAATTCACTTTTACTGTTTTGCTTCCATCGCGATGCGCAGCTCTCTCTCTCTCTCTCTCTGTACTTCAGGAACAGTTTCCCTTTCTTCATTATTCGCTTGCTTGTTACGCACAAGTCTACTGTTGCTTACAGGCTGTCAGCCGCTGTTTTTTTCCCTTTTACATTCTTCCGAAAAGAAAACCTCATTTCTGCCGTTCAATACTGAACAAATTTAAACTTTTTAAAATTATTCAAAATGCTTAGATGTGTCTCTAATAAAACCGCTGTAACTTCAGAGGTGATGTTCATATGTTGATTAATGGTTTTCTTTCGTTTTTGATGTACTGCAGAATATTTTTATAAAATCCCAGAACAGGAAAATCACCTTCATGTTTTTCTGTGTTTTATCTTCAGCTACTTTGACACAAAGGCCTCTGCTGTGACGCTCACACCTGTGATAAAGTCTTGCGTGTGTCAGCTTCCTTTTTATAGATAACAAAATATGTAAATGTACTGATCTGAATTATATTTCTGACTGTCAAAATTTCCCAGATTTAAATCAAATCGAATTAAATCGAATCGGGACCTTGTGAATCGGAATTGAATCGATTCTAGAAATCAGTGACGATACCCAGCCCTAGTCAGCAGTTGACAGCTCAGCTCCTGTCTTCACTTGAATGTTGAAGACATACAGCTGCACATCTGATGACACCATTACAAAATTATGGCTGTGCATTTGAGACGAATGGTGTCCTGGTCCCATGTGCACTTATGGACATGGTGTTTGTTATGGACAAACTGATTCTGCACATAGTAATCCAATAACAGACTATCACTCAGGTTCAGATCAGGCCAGCCATGTAACACAGTTACTTCTAAAAGTAATATGACACATCGTTGTAACAAACCAAAACAAATATACTGTTTATGCACTTGTAATTAAAATCAATGTACGGTTTGTTCTGACAGCACAAACTGTCTCAAGCTGTACAAACTCCTAATTAGTGGAATAGCTGATATTTGGCAGTGCAACCTTGTATAACCTATATTATATTATGTTATAATATACAGACTGTGAGCTGCTGTCAGAGTCTCTGCTGGAAATAAATGAGTGAGGGACTCACCGAGGAGGAGGAGCAGAGGGGTGGCTGCTGGCTTCATGGTGTCTGGATGTAGACTGAGCACGTGGGCTCTGAGCTACGGAGAGATACCCGCTTTCATCACTTCCTGTTCTCACGTCAGCGTGCTGCTGTGTGTCCGGCTCACAAAGGTCCTTCATGAAGTGTCCCAGCTGTCCTTCTCAGTCCATCACAGCTCAGTGTGTGAAAGCAGCAGCTCAGAGAGCACAGGCTGACTATGACTCTGCTCATTATCATCAACATGTTGGTCCCACAGCATTAACTTCGTTTTTTTTTTTTTACAGCATCAAATCACAGCAACAGTTGCCTTTATACAGTGAGGTAAACACCCTACCAGAGAAAACCCGACAACTGATCGATTGAATCTTTATTTTGAACATGTTGAAAAAGTACAACAACAACATAGAATTAAAAAGAAACAAACAAACAACTCAAAACAAAAGGAAAATGAGCAACCACAACTGGTAAACAGTCTGTATTTATATAGCGCCTTACTAGTCCCTAAGGACCTCAAAGCGCTTTACATATCCAGTCATCCACCCATTCACACACTGGTGATGGCAGCTACATTGTAGCCACAGCCACCCTGGGGCGCACTGACAGAGGCGAGGCTGCCGGACACTGGCGCCACCGGGCCCTCTGACCACCACCAGTAGGCAACGGGTGAAGTGTCTTGCCCAAGGACACAACGACCGAGACTGTCCAAGCCGGGGCTCAAACCGGCAACCTTCCAATTACAAGGCGAACTCCCAACTCTTGAGCCACGATCACCCCACAAATAACTTTCATGTTCTAAAAGGAGCAGGAAGAAGCATAAGCTTATTTAATCCCACCCCTTTTCCACTATCTAGTAATCAACAGACTACAGAAATACCTCCTTGCAATTACATTATATGTTACGTGTATTTTTATTATATATATATATATACACACACACACACACACACACACACACACACACACACACACACACACACACACACACACACACACACACACACACACATCCAAGAATACATTGGGAAGATGGCCCCAACTGACCGAGTGCTCAGTGAATACCTCAGGCAGCAGAAACCCAAGAAAGAGGAGGGAGACGAGGAACCATCATGGAAGGACAGGCCCCTGCACGGTATGTATCACCGGCAGATAGAGGAGGTGGCTGATATCCAGAAATCCTACCAGTGGCTGGACAAAGCTGGACTGAAAGACAGCACAGAGGCACTAATCATGGCAGCACAAGAACAAGCTCTGAGCACAAGATCCATAGAGGCTGGGGTCTATCACACCAGGCAAGACCCCAGGTGCAGGCTGTGTAAAGATGCCCCTGAGACAATCCAGCACATAACAGCAGGGTGCAAGATGCTAGCAGGCAAGGCATACATGGAACGCCATAACCAAGTGGCCGGCATAGTGTACAGGAACATCTGTGCCGAGTATAACCTGGAAGTATAGATGTCAACAAGCTGTTTTCACACCATTTAAAGCAGACGTCAGACTGCAGATAAGATCAGCTCAGCTCTGTGCTTAAAATAAGCTGCTGCTGTCTTCATGCACAGAACATGACCCAGCACTGTGTTTAAACACTTTAACTCAGCCAGCAGCAGCAGGCCACAGCAACCTCACATCACAGACACACACCCAACAACCGGAGTACAACACAGTATGACACTGACAGGCTGCATCATCAGAGTTAATGTCATGGTTCTCAGGTGACCCAGTGTTTGTGCTTTGGTTAATTAATACTGTTTGATTTATTGTGACTCGTGGTTCTGCTTCTCTTGGTTGTGCTTTGGTAGTTTCTAGTCCCTCGCTTTCTGTTACTGTGCCTCTGCTGTATTCCATGTTTCATGTCTCCATTGTCTTTGTGTTTGTTAATCTACCATGTCTGCTTTCTGTGTTCCCTTTCTCTCTCCCCAGTCAGCTATGTGCATGCAAACTCCACACAGAGACCCCAGCCTGTTGGTGGAATTGAACTCAGGACCTTCTTGCCGTGGGGCAGCACGGTGGTACAGTATGTAAGTTACACTGTTAAAAAAAAATCCTAAAAACCCAGTAATATTCCAGCAGCTGGGTGCCAAAATAATAACAGAAAATAACTTTCTCATAAAAATACGGTTATTTTCAGTAATGACAATACAGTTTGTTTCCCTAATTTTACATGGGATTTTGCCTTTTTCAAGTGCTTTTAAACCTTAAATTAGGAAAATTTTAAAGTGATTAAACGATGAAATTATCTATAAACAAGGTCAATGAATGCGGCAATATGAATAATAATACTTAAATGTACAGAAATATACAGTTAACAGTTGGTTTAAATAATAATAATGGATTGGATTTATAAAGCGCTTTTCGGGGCCCTCAAAGCGCTTTACAATGCCACTATTCAGTCACTCTCACATTCATACACTGGTGGAGGCAGCTACAGCTGCAGCCACAGCTGCCCTGGGGCAGACTGACAGAAGCCAGGCTGCCATATCGCACCATCGGCCCCTCTGGCCAACACCAGTAGGCGACGTGTCTTGCCCAAGGACATGACGACCGGTTGCCGGTCCGAGCCGAGGCTCGAACCGGCAACCTTCTGATTACAAGATTACAAGACGAACTGCCAACTCCACGATCGCCCTAAATATTTGATGTAAAAAAAAGTTTATAAGAATCATTTTATGTATTTTTCCATAGTATTACATTTGAATGTAACAGCTCAATCTTTTAAATAACAGACAAATATTTATGAAATTATGATACATTTGTGAATGTATTTTAAATCTAAATATGCATATGTACAGACAGATACATTTAAAAACAAGAAAATTATGTTTTATTACATTACAGTGATTTTATGTTATTTTGCATTTGAGATGTGAAATCAGTCTATTTATGTAAATTTAATGATATTCTAGAAAAACATGAAGTGAAAACAATTAGTGAGACACCAACAAGAACACAAATACATTTACTGTGTGTGTGTGTGTGTGTGTGTGTGTGTGTGTGTGTGTGTGTGTGTGTGTGTGTGTGTGTGTTCATCATCATCTCCCCCTCCCTCTATGTCAGTGCTCAGACTCGTCTTCCACCTGGTGGTCTTCTGTCCATACGTGGTCTGTACTGCTCTGCTGCTGTCCATCTTCTCCACCTGCTCAGGTAGATATGAACAAACTCTCTCTGATCACTCACTTCAGTGCTCCATCCTGATGTCTTAACAGGTAACACACCTGTCGTTTCCATGGAAATGAGCCAACCTGCTGTACAGGATGATGTCACTGCTGATGTCACCACTGAACATCACGGCTGACCTGATGGATCTCAGATTGTGGCGCTGAAGCAGGAACTGTCTGAGTGACTAGTTTCTCTGATTGTTTCTGCTTTAACGGCTTTGAGCAACAATAAACATTCAGACATTACAGACCAGATACGGACACCGAAAATCAGAGTCATCCTCACAAAAACAGGATTGAAGGGATTCAGGAATGTAACTATGGCTGATATAAGAGGATTACTTATTTATTATGGTTTATTCTATGCTGATGAGGTAAGGCTGAGGCCATCTCCACACTAACACATTTTCTAAGGAAAATGTATCTTTTTCTCTCCCTTTTGGCCTTCCATCCACACTGAGACGGGGTTTGCTCTCAATTTTGACAGCCCTATTAAAGATTAACATCAGTCTGTACATGCTCCAGATAGCTTAAAAGATAGCCAGAGGCTCCTCTGGCGGAGAGAAAAAGATGTGTTTGGAAACGCATCTTTTTCTCTCCGTTTTGGCCTTCCATCCACACTGAGACGGGGTTTGCTCAAAGAAAGCCAGTGTTTTGAAAACAAATCTATCCAGGCTCGGGTGGACGTGTGGACCTACGGTGGACCTTAAAGTGTGTGCATCAATAAGCTGTGATGGAAACAGGAACAAACAGAATAAAGACAAACATCACACCTCCAAGAAAGACAAGTCCTCACAGACACAGAGCTGATCTTATCATCACTTCTGTTTTTAATGTGAAAACAGCTCACTCACAGCTGAGGTGTCAAACTGTCCTTCACAGGACTTCTGCTTTTCTTTACTGTGAATAAATTCATTGTTTGCACATTTTTATCTCTTCAACTCCGTGACCAAAGAGAAAAACAGGAACAAGATACTGTGTCTTAAACTGAAAGGAAGAGATAAAAACAACCTGCAGCTGTCACCTCATTTAAACTGTTTTTAAACTGAAATCCAGGAAAACATCTCAGCAGTTAAACATTTACACTGAAAAACAAAGAACAGGACCTGTGGTCTGACACCACCCAGGTCCTGATGGAGGGCCTTTACTGCTGAGGGCCCTCTGCCAGTAAGAGTGTTTAATCCATTTAATTTATCTATCAAGTTCAAATATGTGAACATTGAAGCATCACAGACCTATCCATCTGCACAGAGTCGATCCAGCCCTAACTATATGCTTTAGCAAAAAGGAAAGTTTGAAGCCTAATCTTGAAAGTAGAGATAGTGTCTGTCTCCTGAATCCAAACTGGAAGCTGGTTCCACAGAAGAGGGGCCTGAAAACTGAAGGCTCTGCCTCCCATTCTACTTTTAAATACTCTAGGAACAACAAGTAGGCCTGCAGAGCGAGAGCGAAGCGCTCTAATAGGGTGATATGGTACTACCTTGAGGCGACTGTTGTTGTGATTTGGCGCTATATAAATAAAATTGAATTGAATTCCTGACACATTCACACCCGTCGTCCCGTTGGTTACTCCTGCTGAAAAGGTTCCCATGTCATTTATTAAAAACCAAACTGTGGCCAAGGACCTGTCAGAGTATGGCCGACTAGTCTCTCCCATTAAGATGGTTTCCTTGCTCCTTCAACATGTTTTGTGTCGCTGAAGGCAGATTTTTATGATGCTGCAGTTTTTTCTGTTGTCTCTCTATTATTGTAGGCACTACCTGACAAATTAAAACAGCTTGAGGTAGATGTTGTTGTGATTTGGTGCTGTATAAGTAAAAAATATTTATCATATTATTGGAGCTTTACAATAGAAGGTTTGGGAAGATGGGAAATGACCACAAAGCTAGACAGAAGTAATAATTGTACAGATACACAAGCCAGACAAAGATGATACTAAACCAGAACATTACAGACAGACTGCTTTAACTTCTAAATGTTTGCAAGATAATATAGAGATGACTAATGAAACATAGAAACAAAGGTCAACATAAACTGACATGAAGCTCCAGAGGGTGTTTGACCCTTCTTTTATAGGTGTCTGTAACCCCTCCTCCTACTGGGTGATTACTTATGACTTCTTTTATTACTTTTCTAGTTTCAAGGTTAACCTTTAAGTATTTTATCAATTTTACAAATGTTGATATGACAACAATCGATTAAATGTGTCCAGGAAGAGGTCAGAGGTCCAAAGTAAAGTGATATTTAGACTCCCCATGTATCCCCATGTAACACTCTGAGTGAGACGGTAAGTGACGGAAGTGACGGGTAAGGTAAGCGATCCATGTTGTAGGTGACGTCAGACGCCGGAGATTTGGCGGAAAAAAAGCGAATGGTAGCATAGAGTTTAACAAAGTTTTTTCAAGCTTCAGTATTACCAAATATACTAATCAATTGTCATATAACTAACAACATCTGTTCTATCATCTCTAACACCCTGGAGGACAACGGGGAGAGTTTAGACGCTCTCCAAGATTACATCGACCGCTGTTTTCAAGATTTAGTAATGAAGAAGGCCCAGAGTACATCCTCCCCGACCAAAATTGAGACGCCATCATCGAAGAGATATCGCCCGGCAGAATCCCCCGGCACAACATCACCTGCCGGCAAAGACATCGTAGACATCCTGGAGTCAATCGACAAGTGATTGTCCAGTTTCGATGCGAGGCTGTCCCTGGTGGAGATTTTACACCGGGAATTTAAATCTCTAAAAGAATCCCTGGAGTTCAGCCAGCAGCAGGTGGAAACGCTTGCCGCTGAAAATGCCACGCTACGGGAGTCGGTCAAATCTCTCACCGATAACGTGACCCAGCTAAACATTGAAAATAAAAAAATAAAAGAGTCCGTTATCGATCTACAAGCCCGTAGCATGAGAGATAATCTTGTGTTTTCTGGTATTCCAGAATCTGCCGGAGAGGACGCGGAGGCAACGGTGAAAAGCTTCATCAAAATCCACCTGAAGCTGCCGGAGGACATCGTAAAGAATATTGACTTCGATAGAGTACATCGCTTGGGGGGCGTGAGGTCGCGGACCGGGAGACCACGGCCTATTGTGGCCAAATTCGGTCAATTCAAACAGAAGGAACAGGTGAAGAGTCGCGGCAGAGAGCTGAAAGGAACGGACTTCAGCGTGAACGACCAGTTCCCCAAAGAGATCCTGGAACGACGCAAGGTCCTGTTCCCAGTTCGACGTAGCTTCATCCAGAAAGGCTCCCGTGCTGTCATCGCTGTGGACCGGCTCTACGTGGACGGACAGCTGTACCGCGACCCCGGCACCACACCGTGGTTATATTGACTGCACTCCAGATAAGAACCCGCTACACTCTTTTCTTATTCATTCACACTCTCTCCTTTAACATGAGTTTAACCTAGTAATATCAATATGATGTCATAGCAGATATAACACCGTCACCCTCCGTCATTGCTTTAATTGGAATGTTTCCGTTTCGTTTCTTTTTTTTTTTTTTGTTGCTCACAGTTCATGTGGTTTCTTTCTTTCTCCTGTCTTTCACTGCTGTGATCACCTACTTCCCCACTCACCTACAAACAACACCCTCTATTTCTAGGGGAGTAGCAATTTTAATACATAAAAATGTTAATTTTACAGTACTCGATACAGTTATAGATCCAGAGGGTAGATTCCTTATTATTAAATTATCAATATTGAACAAAAAACTATGTATTGTAAGTATATATGGTCCAAATGTTGATGAACCCTCATTCTTCCACGGATTCCTCGATTGCACACTCATTCTTGGCGGTGACCTCAACCTTGGACTAAATGAAGAAATGGATAGGCTCAACGCAACAGGAACTCAGCGCAATCGACAATCCACAAATATAATCAAACAGTATATGAGCGACTTTGGTCTTTGCGATGCATGGCGCTCCCTTCACCCCAACAGTAAAGAATATACTTTTTTCTCGCATGTTCATCACTCTTACTCTCGTTTGGATTATTTTTTGGTCAGCAGCTCACTGCTGAGTGACATTTCAGACACTGAGATTCATCCTATAGCTGTCAGCGATCATGCTCCTGTATCTTTAACACTAATGCACAAGAATAATACTACGCCAAGTAAAAACTGGAGATTTAATACATCACTGCTTAAAGATGAAGACTTTATTAAATACTTTAAAAAGGAATGGACTTCATATTTAGACTTTAATGACACTCCCGGAATATCTGCTTCTGTTCTATGGGAAGCAGGGAAAGCTGTGATGAGAGGTAAAATAATTTCTTTCTCATCACACAAAAAGAAAGAAGAAAACAAAAGTATTCAGGAATTAGAAAAAAAACATCAAATCACTAGAAGAAGCCTACGCGTCCCACCAAGATCAGGAAACATTGAACAAAATATGCAAAACAAAACTAGAATTAAATGAAATTATTAATAAAAAAACACAATTCCTTATACAAAGACTTCGCTTGCAGAATTTTGAACACAGTAACAAATCAGGTCGATTTCTAGCTAACCAGCTAAAAATAAATAAAGAAAAAACAACTATATGTGCTGCTAAAGATTTATCAGGGAACACAATATATGACCCTGGAAGACTAAACAACATTTTTAGGGATTTCTATGAAACTTTATACTCACCACAAATAAACCCATCTAAAAATGAAATTGATCTGTTTCTTGACAACGTAACTCTTCCAAAATTACTAGACAGTCAAGCAATGGCACTGGATTCGCCACTGACGCCAGGTGAACTCCAGGAAGCCCTGATAAGTATGCCCAATAATAAGGCTCCAGGTCCAGACGGCTTCCCTGCAGAATTCTACAAAGAATTCTGGACAATTCTGGCACCAGTATTCCACAGCATGTTGCAGGAAATCGAGGAAAAGGGCAGACTACCACCAAATATGAATTCTGCCAACATTAGTCTCCTGCTAAAACCAGGCAAAGACCCTTTATTTCCCTCAAGCTATCGTCCAATTTCTCTTTTAAATGTAGACCTTAAAATAATCTGCAAAGCTCTCTCAAAGAGATTAGAGAAAATGACCCCCCTCTTAATTCATCCTGACCAAACTGGTTTCATAAAAGGTCGGCACTCCTCAACAAACACTCGTAGATTACTTAATTTAATAGACTACTCATACAATAAAAACATCGAAACCATAATATTATCTCTAGATGCAGAAAAAGCATTTGACAGAGTTAACTGGAAATTTTTATTCGCAACTTTACACAAATTTGGTTTTGGAAACTCTTTCATAAACTGGATAAGAATATTATACAATTCCCCAACAGCTCGTATCAGAACAAATGACCAGACATCCTCCAGCTTCTGTCTCCTGAGGGGCACCATACAGGGATGCCCACTCTCCCCTTCACTTTTTGCAATTTTTATCGAACCTCTAGCAGCAGCATTTAGACAGGCTACAACAATTAAGGGCATAAAATGTAAGAACACAGAACATAAAATCAGTCTCTATGTGGATGATGTGTTGCTTTTTCTGCAAAACACACAAACCAACCTCTCTGGACTTCCGGTGGCTCGTAGCACCGCATGGCCGCATAGAGAGTGACCTCCGGCACCAACCGTGTGTTTCCCCGGACTCGAGAGCTGTATTAGGGCTACATTGCCATTTTTCGACGCAAGAATGAATGCGGATAAATCTAAAAAGGGAGGATACGGGCTACGAAACATTCTTGACTGTGAAATGGAGAAGGACGCCGCGGCTAGTGAGGCAAGCCTCGCATCGGGACAAGATGGCGACCGAGGTGAAGGTCTGGGTTGGCTTCGGGATGCTGTGAGTAGCGTACTGGTGGCCGAAATGGCTACATTGCGAACCGAATTGAAAAGTGACTTCAAAGCATTCGGTACAGAATTTCGGGAGGATGTAAAGAAGCAAATGGCCGAACTCTCTAAGGAATTGAATCAAAGATTACACGAGATGGCGGATCAGGTGGAGGAGATGACTGGTCGGCTAAAGCACGTCGAGGACAACATGGCTGACTCGGAACGCTGGGACATTGGTGTTAGGGATACACTTGTGCAGCTGTTGGAAAATCAACGGGCGCTTCAGGAAAAGGTGTCCGATATGGAAGGCCGCGCTAGGCGCAAAAACATCCGGATCTACGGCGTACCGGAAAACTCGGAGGGCTCGTCGGTGACTACCTTTGTTGAAAATCTGATCAAAGAACACCTAGGCGAAGATTTCGGCCCGGACCGTGCCCTCGGCATTGAGCGCGCACACCACACGTTGGGACCAAAACCACCCCCGAACGCCGCACCACGCTCAATAATAGTGCGCTTCCTCCGGTTCTCTGTTAAAGAAGAGATTCTCCGCACGGCGTGGAACAAAGGGGTACACATCCAAAACAAACGGGTGTATTTCGATCATGACTACTCCCTGGAAGTGCAGAAAAGGAGACGGGAATATATTCCAGTTAAGAAGGCTTTGAAGGACAACGGGATCCGTTTCCAGACACCACTAAGTAAGATGCGAGTGTTTTATGCGTCAGGCAATGTCCTATATAATACCGCGAGCCAAGCTGCCGAGGATTTAAGAAAGCGGGGAATAGCCGTGGGTAAGATCACCTTGGGGAACCAAACCAACAGGATGACAGAGGACACGATAAAGCAGCTACTTCCTTGGGAAACGCAGACGGCACACTGCGGGGGCGGCTTCCAGCAGCACGTGCGGGAAAAACTCCACGCATTCCGGAGGGAGCAAGAAAAAGTGCCAGCAGACGAGTGAACAGCTGATGGCGGGACAACGGTGAGATAGCTGGCGGTAGAGTTTTGATAATCTAACCGCAGGAACACTGACTTTCGTATCCTTCAGAATTCATAATTCTTTAGGTTGGTGCCTACGGACATGGTTAGAGAACCACCACGTTATTTCTAGTAGCGATAAGAGACTGTTTTGCTTATTTTTTGCCCTTTTTTGGCTTTTTTGTCGGTCACTCCCCTCTTGTCGGATGAGGGGCCCCACCCTGTGGCCAGTCCCCTCAATGTCAAAGGATACTATTATATCCTTTGTATTGGAAGCTCCTGTTAATGTTTTGTGTGTTTGCTGTTCAGTAAGTTCTGGTTGTGATGTTCTGAGGTCTGGGTTGATTATGTTGTATTCCACATATCCACTTGATGGCTTATAATTTCTATAAAATGCTGTCACTAAATGTAAATGGCCTGAATAGCCCTATTAAAAGAAGCAAATTAATTGCCAAATTGAAAAAGGAGACAGTAGATTGGGCATATTGGCAAGAAACTCATCTAGATAATGCAGAACATGAGAAATTAAAAAAGATGGGTTTCAGACATACATTCTATTCATCGTATAGGACCGGGAAAAAACGAGGAGTAGCTATCCTTATCTCAAATAAAATAAAATTTGAACATATATCTACTATAAGTGATAAGGAAGGTCGGTTTGTTTTAGTAAAAGGTAGAATAGAGAATAAGGCGGTCACACTATTAAATGTCTATGCACCCCCAGGAAGCAACGCAAGCTTCTTTAAGAAGATATTTGATTTGATCTCTAAGGAAACGGTGGGAACTCTTGTTTGTGCAGGAGATTTTAATTTACTGTTAAACCCCCGATTAGACTCAAATAATAAGGAAAAATAATTGCGTTGTCGACCATGATTAAAAAGAAAAAGTCACAAGAATTGTTACAACTGCAGGATAGATTAATGGCCTTGGAACAGTCAGGTCTAAAGGATAAAATACTACAGTAACCCACCAGATCAGACAGATTAAGCAGGAGATAGATAAGATATTGAGCGAAGAAGTAGAGAAAAAAATAAGATTTATGAAACAGAGGTATTATGAGGCGGTGCCTAAGGCGGCGAAGCAGTTGGTGTGGCGGATTAGAAAACAGCAAGCTGAAAATAATATTTATAAGATTAGAGACCCGGTTGGTAACAATGTTGTAACTGACCTGGATAAAATTCAAAAAGCGTTTGAAATGTATTACAAACTGACTATATATGTATTACAAATCCTTATATAGTCAATCTACTCAGGGTGATGTAAATAAGATGACTGACTTTTTGAATTCCTTAGACCTGCCTACGATTGGTTGAGAAGTAAATAGTAAGTTAACGTCCTTAATATCTCGGGAAGAAATAATTAAAGCTTTCTCCAGCCTTAAATCCAATAAATCACCAGGTACCGACGGGCTCCCTGCCGAATGGTACAAAACCATGAGGGAAAGCCTTCTTCCCCTGTTGGAAACTAGTTTTAACTATATTTTGAAAGGAGGTCTGGCACCTCCCTCTTGGAAGGAGGCCTTCATATCTGTTTTGCCAAAGGGGGGACAGAAACTGCAAATCTTATAGGCTGATAAGTGTCCTGAACTCAGACTATAAACTATACACAACTATTTTGGTGCGAAGAATGGATGCTGTAATGCCTTCTTTGATTGATGAAGACCAAACGGGTTTCTTGAAAAATAGACAAACCTACGATAATATTAGACGAGCTTTACACATCATCGAACACATTAATAATAAGAAAAAAAGCTCAATCATTCTTAGCTTAGATGCTGAAAAAGCATATGATTCAGTGAATTGGGACTTCCTCTTCCTAGTGATGAAAAGATTTGGTTTCTGTAGCGAGTTTATAAGATGTTTCCAAGCTCTTTATTCTCTCCCTACTGCCAGAATAAAAATTAACGGTAGCCTCTCCGATACTATTTTTTAGAACGAGGATGTAGACGGGGTGTCCAGCAAGCCCCTTCCTCTTCAACTTGTTTATCGAACCTCTAGCCCAGGCTATACGTCAGGAAACATCGTTGAAAGGGATTGTAATAGGAGGGGACGAGTACAAGGTGTGTTTATACGCAGATGATGTCTTGGTGACAATCATGGATCCCAGCTCAGGTGTACCAGTGTTAATGGGGATGTTGGAAACATATGGCCTGTATTCAGGGTATGTCCTTAATGTCAAAAAAACTCAAGTTCTGTCATTTAATTTTTCTCCGGACCAGACACTACTGGCAAAATTCAAGTTTAATTGGGAGGCAACTGCTATCAAATATTTGGGAGTGTTTCTGCCTAGAGATCTGACACAACTGTACGATATTAATTACAGTCGTATTAATAGAGAAATATATAGCGATCTCAACATTTGGGCCATGCTCCCTCTCGACCTTGGCAACAGGATACAGATAATTAAAATGAATATTCTTCCCAAACTACTTTATCTTTTTCTTGCTTTACCTATTCAAATTCCAGAGAAGCAATTCAGGGAATGGAATAAACAGATTTCAAGATTCATTTGGCTTAACAAAGGACCAAGGGTGAAGTTCTCTACTTTGCAGTTGCCGAAAGACAAAGGGGGCTTGGCTCTACCACCACCAAGGAATTACTACTTATCTGCTCAGCTGAGGTCCTTGGTGTGTTGGTGTAATCCATCTTTTTGTGCGAGGTGGAAGACGATTGAGATGTCTCTCTCGGACACGCCAATCCAGTCTAGACTTGGTCACGCAGCTTCTGATTTGGACGATACCTTGACGCCCAGCCACTGGGTTACTTTTACATTAAAAACATGGAGGGGAGTGGTCAAGCAGGCGCAATTCCAGGAAGAGATAAAACTTCTGAGGTGGCCAGCGTATGACCCTGACTTTTTACCTGCTTCTCACGATAGTAGATTTAAACAATGGGTGTGGCATGGAATCACTGCTGGGTGTTTGGTTATTGTAAAATCTAAAATTATGGCTTTTGATACCCTATGCAAGACTTACGATCTCGAGAAACAAGACTTTTTTCGATATTTGCAACTCCGTGACTATATTGGCAAAAGACTGAAGAGCTGTGTCCGTGGGGACTTCTCGATTGTTAATATTTTCATTGATGCTTATGACTCTGGGAGTAACAGAGCCTTGATAAGTAAATTGTATAAATGTCTGACTAAGCTCAAAGGGCACTCAACGATTTACATAAAGCAGAAATGGGGAAAAGAAATGGACATTGTGATTACAGAAGATGGGTGGGCACGGATCTGGGAGACACAGTTTACCACGACTAACTCCAACATGTGGCGGGACTTCTGCTGGAAGAACATTATACGCTATTTCATAATGCCTAAACAGAAGTCTAAATTCAGTGCTACACCTGCGTTTTGCTGGAGGAATTGTGGGGAAGTCATGGCTGATTATGGTCATATATTCTGGTCCTGCCCACTCATACGATCCTTCTGGATGGAAGTTATAAAGATAATTACAGAGGTGTTGGGATTCCACGTGTCTTGTACATTTACCTCATTGTATCTGTGATATTTTACAGACAATTTAGATGCAGATGATGTTTACCTTCTGAAAGTTCTCTTGGCTTCTGTGAAGAAGGCCATAACAAAACACTGGCTCTGTAGAGATCCTCCCACTGTAACGCTTTTTACCTCTATAGTGGAAGACGTCAAATTGATGGAATGTATGACTTTCACTCTGCGACTGCAGGGAGATTTGGGAAGGAGACGGTGGAGAAAATGGCTGGACTTTACAGCTTGTGGCAGCACCCTTTAATGCATAGAATTAGTAATGCAGACTTGTTGACGTATGTATGTGTGGATGTGCAGATGTATGTACAGGTGTATGTTATCTTCCCATGACCTCATACTGTTTGTTTTTTCTTTTTCTTTTTTTATTTTATCTTGTTGCATAAAAATGTTCCTAAACAAATAAAAAGTGTCAAAAAAAAAAACAAAACCAACCTCTCTGAGGTAATTACTCTAATAAACTGGTTTTCAAGAGTTTCAGATTATTCAATTAACTGGCCAAAATCTACAGTTCTCCCCATTAACTGCTCCTTCCATAATTCTTCCTCTGCCCCACTGCAATCCGGAAATATTAAATATTTAGGTATTAATGTTTCTCCTAAGCTTTCAGACTGAACTAAATTAAACCAGATCCCACTTCTAAAGAAAGTAGAAGGCGATCTGACTAGATGGAAATCTTTACCCATATCACTCATGGGAAGGGTCGCCACTATAAAAATGATGATCTTGCCAAAAATAAATTACTTATTTTTGATGATCCCTAACAAACCATCATCAGCTTAAAAACGCTACAAAGAACCAAGGATAGAGGAGGATTAGATCTGCCTAATTTTCACCAATACTTCTTAGCCAAAAGGCTTCAGTTCATCTCAGAATGGTTAAAACATACCTTCTTAGATGAACCCTGGCTAGATGTTGAACAGGCACTATGCAATGATCTAGAGATTTCAGACCTACCATTTATTAGCTCAAACATCAAAAGACATGAATGCTTTAAAAGTATCAACATCAGCTTTTCTCTGACAGCATGGTGGGAGTTTCTAAAAATAACGGAGTCTTCATTAATTAAACCCCCCAAAATATGACTATCCAGAGTTGGGACCAGGAAGCAGAGTTGCAGTCTTACACGCCTCTCTGCAGCTTCTCTCCTCCTGCTACCCCCCCAAAAACCCATCTCCATAGAGACTGTGTCAGCTTCCAAAAAGACAAAAAACAAACTAAAAGCCAGCAACAAACAACTTAAACATAAACAATCACAAAGAAAGAACAATACAGTATCCACATCTGAACCAAAGAGTAAAACAGTGAAATGTGGATTATTAAATATTAGGTCTCTCTCCTCCAAGTCTCTGTTAGTACATGACTTAATAATTGATCAACAAATTGATTTACTCTGCCTTACAGAAACCTGGTTGCAGCAGGATGATTATGTTAGTTTAAATGAATCAACACCCCCGAGTCATTCTAACTACCAGAAATCTCGAAGCACAGGCCGAGGGGGCGGTGTGGCAGCAATTTTTCACACCAGCCTATTAATTAATGAAAGACCAAGACAGACTTTTAATTCATTTGAAAGCCTGATGCTTAACATTGTCCACCCCAGCTGTAAAACTCAGAAACCAGTCTTACTTGTTATCATCTATCGTCCACCTGGGCCTTACACAGAGTTTCTGTCTGATTTCTCAGACTTTATATCTAATTTAGTTCTGAGCTCAGATAAAATAATTATTGTGGGTGATTTTAACATCCATGTAGATGCTAAAAATGACAGCCTCAACATGGCATTTAATCTGTTATTAGACTCAATTGGTTTCTCTCAAAATGTAAAAGAACCCACCCACCACTTTAATCACACTCTAGATCTTGTTTTAACATATGGCATCGAACCTGAACATTTAACAGTGTTTCCTGAAAACCCTCTCCTGTCTGATCACTTCCTGATAGCATTTACAATAATTGATTACACAGCGGTGGAGAGTAGACTTTATCACAGTAGATGTCTTTCTGAAAGCACTGTAACTAAGTTTAAGAATATAATCCACCCACTGTTATCATCTGCAATGCCCTGTACCAACACAGAGCAGAGCAGCTATCTGAACGCTACCCCAACAGAGGTCGATTATCTTGTTAATAATTTCACCTCCTCACTACGTACGACTCTGGATACTGTAGCTCCAGTGAAAACTAAGGTCTCTAATCAGAAGTACCTGACTCCGTGGTATAATTCTGAAACACGTACCCTAAAGCAGATGACTCGTAATCTGGAGAGGAAATGGCGTGTCACAAATCTAGAGGATCATCATTTAGCCTGGAGAAATAGTTTGCTGCTTTATAAGAAAGCCCTCCGCAAAGCCAGAACATCTTACTATTCATCACTGATTGAAGAAAATAAGAACAACCCTAGGTTTCTCTTCAGCACTGTAGCCAGGCTGACAAAAAGTCAGAGCTCTTTTGAGCCAACCATCCCTTTAACGTTAACTAGTAATGACTTCATGAACTTCTTTACAAATAAAATTTTTATCATTAGAGAAAAAATTACCAATAATCATCCCACAGATGTAATATTATCTACAGCTACTCTTAGTACCATTGATGTTAAGTTAGACTCTTTTTCTCTAATTGATCTTTCTGAGTTAACTTCAATAATTACTTCCTCCAAACCATCAACGTGTCTTTTAGACCCCATTCCTACAAAACTGCTCAAAGAAGTCCTGCCATTAATTAATTCTTCGATCTTAAATATGATCAACCTATCTCTAATAATCGGCTATGTACCACAGGCCTTCAAGCTGGCTATAGTTAAACCTTTACTCAAAAAGTAGAGATGGCACGATACCACTTTTTTATGTCCGATACCGATATCATAAATTTGGATATCTGCCGATACCGATATGAATCCGATATAGTGTTTTTTAATCAACAAAACTGTTTTTTAAATATCTTGCTGCATTTTGTATAAGTTCATACTCAAGTTTAAAACAACAACTACACTAAAGCTATTCTGTTATACCTGTATGCAAAAAAAATATTTCATAGTTCAGCAATACTGATCAATCTAATAAACTTAGACCTACACCATCCTCCCTATTCTGGTATTTTAAAGAGTACTTAGCGTAAATATTAAGCAACCTAACTAATAGGGTTCCAACTCCCAGCAACAACAAAAATAAATAAATAAAAAATAGGGAACCACCCCTCACGCTCCACCTCATGATGCTTAATCGACGTAATCAACCTTAATTTGATGCAGTGTGAAAAAAAATGCACAGAAATCAATTATTTTTCAAGAAATATTAAATAGATTCAACATCTTTCTTCAACAAAATTGCAGACTGCACAGATGGTACCTTCCCAAAGGAAAAAGTACTATAGCTTACTAGGGTATATATATTAGACTTAATAGTCACTATATACAGTAATCGACTTCTATTCCTTTTACATCAAATTAAAACTTTGGGTGTCAGATAATTATTTATTAAAAGCTCGACATTTTAAATGAGAATAAGAAAGAAAAGTCTGTCTTTGTGCCCTCTTTTCCCTGTTAATGCCCTATCGGCCCCCCTGGCTAAACTTTGCTAGATCCGCCCCTGCACAGTTACCAGCGTCAGCTACGTAGAAAAAGATCCTGGTGTAGAAAGTAATATTAAATAAATTCTAACAACAGCTTATCAAGCTTAAACGTGCTGCTGTTGTTCAGCCGCTGGTTTCCTCTTTCTGGTGCAAAGTGGGCCAAAAACAAACAAGAGAGACGGACTCGCAACAGAAAAGCCGATCAGCTGATCATTAATCAGTTTCATGATTGAAGTAGCAGCAAGAAGAGGCAGTGGCTTGTTAAGCTTAACGCAGGAATGCTTTACAAACATTCAGAGATGGACTTACACACTTGCTTTACTTCTCTCGGGGATAACTTTGTCGGAGATTAAATGCCGGGTTGCTAGCGAAGCTCCAAATGCTATCCAGACCACCGACAGGTCCCGCATGCCACAACCGCTCTATCACGTGATGCATACTGCTCCGACGTGCTAACGTTCTGAGGCGAGTTACGGCGTGTTGCAAGTTTTGCGAGGTGCTTTCGTGATATTTAATGGATCGGATTACATTTTTTATTTTTCTCCGATATCCGATCCAGTAATTTAGGTCAGTATCGGACCGATACCGATACGTAATATCGGATCGGTCCATCTCTATCAAAAAGCATCTCTAGACCCAGCAGTCTTAGCTAATTATAGGCCAATCTCCAACCTTCCTTTCATATCAAAAATCCTTGAAAGAGTAGTTGTCAAACAGCTAACAGATCATCTGCAGAGGTTTATTTGAAGAGTTTCAGTCAGGTTTCAGAGCTCATCACAGCACAGAAACAGCCTTAGTGAAGGTTACAAATGATCTTCTTATGGCCTCTGACAGTGGACTCATCTCTGTGCTTGTCCTGCTAGACCTTAGCGCAGCATTCGATACTGTTGACCATAATATCCTATTAGAGCGATTAGAACATGCTGTAGGTATTACAGGTACTGCGCTGCAGTGGTTTGTATCATATCTATCTAATAGACTCCAGTTTGTGCATGTAAATGGAGAGTCCTCTTCACACACTGAGGTTAATTATGGAGTTCCACAGGGTTCAGTGCTAGGACCCATTCTGTTTACATTATACACGCTTCACTTAGGCAGTATCATTAGAAGACATAGCATACATTTACACTGCTATGCAGATGACACCCAGCTCTATCTGTCCATGAAGCCAGATAACACACACCAATTAGTTAAACTGCAGGAATGTCTTAAAGAATAAAGACCTGGATGGCCGCTAACTTTCTGCTTCTTAATTCAGATCAAACTGAGGTTATTGTACTCGGCCCTGAAAAGCTTAGAAATATGGTATCTAACCAGATTCTTACCCTGGATGACATTACCTTGGCCTCCAGTAACGCTGTGAGGAACCTTGGAGTCATTTATGACCAGGACATGTCCTTCAACGCACATATTAAACAAATATGTAAGACTGCGTTCTTCCATTTGTGCAACATCTCTAAAGTTAGAAATATCCTGTCTCAGAGTGACGCTGAAAAACTAGTTCATGCATTTATTACTTCCAGGCTGGACGACTGTAATTCATTATTATCAGGATGTCCAAAAAACTCGCTGAAAAGTGTGTCACCAGGGTGCAGGGGAGACATTCCCCCCCTCTGTCCCCTTCTGGCAACCTGTGCCTCAATTTTATCTCACAACTTAGACATCCACATTACTCACACTCTCATAACACACACATATATATAGGGCCTTGAGGGTGGGCACGTTAACGGCATCCAGTGGACGGTCTGTGTACTCAAACCTACCTCTGGCGGCGGTGCCCACCTCTCAATTTTAAATCCATGTAGACATTGAGGGTTCTCGGGAGGGGCCGTGCTAACACCTGCTGCTCTCTGGCAGCAGCACCATGCTCTCCCTTGTTTTAAATGCACTTTAGAGCAACACGCAGCAACACTACACATGAGCGGGAGGAGGGAGGTATGGGGTCTTCACACACCCCCGTTCTCTGCTAGCCATCGGGGCGGGGGGGCTGGGAGGAGATGTTGGCGGTCCGATTGGCCTCCCTGCTTCTGCGGAGCCTGGGACGGTCTGCTTGCCTCCACCCCGGGGGGAAGGGTAACATCTCTTGGGTCTCGGTTCTGTTTCCCCCTCTGGGGGCGAGGGTACCTGGACCTGGGGTATAGAGTATGGTTGGGGAGTGTGATTGTGTGTACATGTCCATTTATGTCAATCCTTACGTTGGGTGAGTGCTGAGTGTTTGTATATGTGTGCATGAGGGTGGGAATGCATGTTTGTGTCTGTGTGTGCCTGTATGTCTGTGTCTATATGTCAGGTCGGGTCTTAGACTCCACCTCTCTGGGAACTCCCAGGCCCTCCAAGGCCTATCTCCCCTCACCACACTCCCTGCCGGTGACTGATGCCCTCAGGGGTCGGTGCATTGGTGGTTCTTGGTGTCCGGGGCTGGGCGCTCAGGTATGTACCAGCTCACTCCCGGTGGCTACCTGGCGGGGCCTGGCGCCTGTTGCTCGGTCAGGCCTCCTTCGGGGTGCGGGGGGCCCTCGGGCCTCCGGCCTCTGGGCCTGCGGCTCGGTTCACTCTGGCACATCTGGCTGCCGGCAGAGCCGGCGGGCACGCCGGTGCAGCCCCCTCTAGCTTCTGCTCGGTGGCTACTGGGTGACGCCTCGTCTGGGGATCCTCAGCCCTTCCCATGAGGGTGGCACGGATGCCCCTCCGGTGGTCCTCCTTGGGCTCTCGCACTCTGGGGCCTCTGGATGTCTGGGGCCTGGATCTCCTCCATGCCTGCTTCATGCCCTGGGGGACGGGGCTATGGCTCGCTACATCCTCTTGCAGACCATTACATGTGGAATCCATTTGAATACAAGCGCGCTGATCCACACAGGTGTGCACACGGGTGTTCACTGCTCGTAGACTTAAATTACACCTTTCTTGGCTGCTACTTCAAAGCACATTGTGCGCTGTCTGTCCTGCGTGCTGCACAACAACATTGGATATTTAGTATTTACTGCTGTTTACACTTAGCTACATTAATGCGATGCTGTTGTGTTTAGTATGTTGCTTTGGTTTTTTTTGCTTGTTTTCTATTCTTCTCTCAACAGGTGATCCAGGAGATTTTTTCTTTCTCCCCCCTTTCTCGCTGTCCCTCTCCCCTTCTGTTTTTCTTTTCCTTCCTCTTTCTTTCTCCCTTTCCTATCCCTCACTCATGTCTGTCCCGTCTGTAACAACTGAAAATAAAATATAATAAATAATAAAAACAAAGGTCGACCAAATGGACCAATACGGCAATGCCACGATGATCCATTTGGCAAAGTAAATCCATTGGGTATCCTTGTTGGTCTTCAGACAACAATTCTGACGACTAAAGAACCAAATGGGACAGGCAAAAATAAATAAATAAATAAATAAATAAATAAATGTGTTCATCATGTTTGACTGACTGATAAATCAATGTTTCCCACTTTGTGTTTCTGATATTCTTATTTTACGTAACCTGGCCTTTCTTCCCAGTCCTTATCGTCCATCATCTTGTATGAGTCCTTTTGACTAAAGCACAAAATTTTTCCTAACAATGGTTTCTTTACAACTTTGGGCAGTTTGAACAGTCAGAAAACAAAAATAATGACCAACTGCATCTTCAGATGGGCCTGTTTGAACTAACCATATGCTGTAACCTGTCACCATAAACCTGTTGAAAATCACAGCTGAACTTATTCCAGAATAAGCAGTGTGCATCAGCAGGTACTCATGCTACCAGTGGAGCAGACCTGTGATATGAATGAAGACACTGGGCCTACATATACTGGTCTCACACACTTTGAACATGTGAGGTACATGCTTAGTGTAATGTGGACACTAAAGCTGTTGCGCCACAATATCATACTTAAGAGGATGGTTCTTCAGATACAAGGGGGGCAAATCAGTCAGAAACCCAGGGCACAAAGATGATGCAGCTCTGAACAGAAACTGTTTATTCAGGCCAGGGAGCAAGAATGAGAAACAATTCTAAAAACATAAGCGATAAAATGTTGTCAACACTCTAAAATTCCCACTGACACTAGATAAAACAATTGTAAAACTGGTAAAATACAATTGTCTGCATGCACTAAAATCTCCTGATGTAATTGTCCCACCACCCAGGACGAATGTTCATTATGGGTCCACCAGCAGGCCAGAAATTCCTCTCCAGCGCGGGGCCCACGCCAGCCTGCCAATCACACGCGTTGTCTCTTACTGTCGCTGTTCCAGCTGTCGGGACTGGGTCGCCACGTCATGCTGACTGGTCCATCTCCAGATGAGGCGCCACACCCCACCATCAGGCAACAGGTCCCTCTGTTCGACCTGGCCTTCATGTATTCCTCTTCTGGGACCTCTTCTTCTTCTTCTTTCAAGTTTAATGGCAGCTTGCATCCAAAATTGTTGCATTACTGCAATCTCCTGGCTTTAATCTTCCGTCACTCCTGAGTCCTCAGATCCTCTTAATAAAACCACCCCTTTCCCTTCACCATGACTTAACTTATCAACCACTTGTTTCTGGGACCGCTTCTTCTTCTTTTTCTCCTATGTTTTAATGGCGGTTGGCAAACAACTTTTAGGTGCATTTACCGCCACCCTCTGGAATGGAGTGTGGGTCGGAACGGTTTCGCAATCTACAGCCTCGGATACACACCTGTCGATCTTAAAAAGCCAAACACTGCCCTATAAATAACATCCCCTGCATCCCTTTGAAATATGTCCCTCACCCTTAGGTGAACATTATAACCTTGCAATTCAGATTTCAATATTTCCCTTTCTCGCTTGTACTTATCACACTCCAACACTACATGCTCAAATGTCTCCTCTTGTCCACAGAAGTCACAATTCCCTGTGTCATGTTTGCCCATCTTTTTAAGTGTGCTATTCAAGCCTGTGTGACCAAATCTTACTCTCGAGATTATATCTTCGTCTCTTCTACTTCTAAAGCTTCTTCTACATTGCCTGACTGTTTTCTGCATGCTATAATGATAACTGCCTTTCCCATCCCTGTCCCATTGTGCCTGCCACTTCTCCTTACCTTGATTATACTTTTCACCTCACTTTTACTGTATTTATAGTCAAACCTACATGACTTCCTCTTGTTGCACCTTTTGCAAACTTATCGGCCTGTTCATTATTCTGGGACCTCTTTCTTCCAGTGCTTCCTTTCAATAGGTCTTTAAACAGCTGATAGGCCACCTCTGGACACGCCCATGCCTCAGCAGGTGATCAGCTAATTGTCCCATGCCCTACCAGTCCACAGTGGATTAAAAAAATGTCAAATAACACACTAAAAACATGCAATACACACAGAATGAAACCATGCACTAAACATCTGAATAAAACCAAGATAAAGTATAAATACAAATTTCCACTGTGTGACATCTTAACATGGTAATGCTAATGTATAAAACACTGCAGTGCCATAGATGCAGTTTGAAGTGTTGAAATGAGAAAAGCCCAAGTGAACACAGAAAGTGTTGTAGCAGTGTTTTATGATAATGATAAAGCATATATGAGATGATGTGGACAGTGTTTATTATTAAAGTGGGGAAGATCACAGGTATCACAGGGCAACTGTACACATGGAGAAAGGAGTTTCTCTACAGAAGACAGAAAGGAAATAAGTGTTCAGTAGAATATGGAGTAGAGTCAGTCCTTTATTATTGATTATTTTCACTGATGATCAGTGATGTGTTTCATAATATAGACAGTGGGATGGGATTTTCCCCTCGTGCAGATGATGGTGCTGTGTGTGGAAGAGAGGAAGGAACTTAGAGTTTATTACTGCAAAGATACAGGAAGTGATTTTGAAGCTGAAGGATGGTCACATGAGTGGGGGTTTAAATTTTCATTGGATCAGACCAAGGCTGTGTTTTTACAGGGAAAAGAATAAAACTAAACTAAAGTTATATAATCAAGAGTGAAACAATTAAAATAATGTCTTGGGGTCTGGTTTGATGAGGACTAGTCCTTTTCTTTTTTCCTCTTCCAGTCTGTTTGCCTCTCAGAGCCACTGTGAGGCTGATTTTATGCTCACCATGTTGCTGGTGGCCCATGGGTCGGTCGTGCACTTCTTAACTCTTGTATCTTTGTGCGTCCTGTCATATTCTCCTATGTTGTAGGATGCTAACAGTGTGTATAAATGACTACATGTGTGTCATAATGGTGCAGCAGGTATATTTACAGATTCAGGTTTCAGCCTCTGCCTTTGACTCAAAGGTGATAAAGTCTGAAGGATAAATGTTTACTCGTCATCTTAGGTTTCTTCTTTTAAACACTCAGACTGTGTCCAACCATGGACCTGATCACTGATCTATGTACAGAGTCATAAAGCTGATGTTTGCAGTGTGAAAACGTCTTTAAGAACATTTGTCAGCCTCATCAGCTTCCTCTCTATCAGCCCTGCAGTATTTTTAGCCTCCCATCTCCCCTCTGCATCACTTCTTCTTTGTGTGGTTTCCTGCTGATCTGAGGACAGCTGTCCTTATTTTAACTGTGAGTTTCGGCTCTGTGGGCTCTCCTGGTTCCTCTTCAGATTGTGACAGATGTCAGGGATTAAACACGATTATATTTAACATGGGCAGCACGGTGGTTAGCACTGTTGCCGCACAGCAAGAAGGTCCCTAGTTCAGTTCCACCATCAGGCCGGGGTCTTTCTGTGTGGAGTTTGCTTGTTCTCCCCGTGTTTGCGTGGGTTCTCTCCGGGTACTCCGGCTTCCTCCCACCGTCCAGCTTGTTGGGATAGGTTAATTGGTTAATCCAAATTGCCCATAGGTTTGAATGTGAGTGTGAATGGTTGTCTGTCTCTGTGTGTTGGCCCTGCGACAGACTGGTGACCTGTCCAGGGTGTACCCCGCCTCTCGCCCTATGACAGCTGGGATAGGCTCCAGCGCCCCCGCGACCCTGAAAAGGATAAGTGGAAGCGACTGGATGGATGGATGGATTTAACATCAAGGGAATCATAGCTGATTTCATCACATGTTTACACAGGTCTTTAAAACACTCCTGTTGGATCCACTGTTGAGGTCACTAACAAACATATCTGTGGTTTCTCCACACTGACCTCCCAGCTCCCGATTGTCGCATCAGTCACATGTCAGAGTAAAGGCCCCGTCTCTCAGTCCTGTGGCTCCATCTAGCTGTTTTTAATATTCATAATCATTTCAGTTTGTGGTCAGTACAAAGTGAATGTTTCTCTTATAAACAGCCCACACTCCCAGGTTTCCTGTGTGTTTTAACTCCATCTCCCTGGATCTTTGACTCTTCTGTGAGCCCTGACTTTAAAGTTGAAAAGATCTTCACAGACTTGAATGTCCTAAATCTGTAAAAATTTCCAGCTCACAGGGACAGCAGCCTAAAAGTTCAGCTCACCGATGCTGCTGAGCTCTGAATGTGACTGACACTCTTTAATAAACCATCCCTCTGCAGATGTTCATACAGCTGTTTTACTGCTACTCTGGAGCGTTTCAGTGGGAACTCACCTGGAGGGTCTTCACACAGGAGGACAAAGCTACGAGCACAAACAGCAGGATAGAAAAATCCCAGACTGTCCAACTAATCAGAGGGCTCCTTACATCACACAGTGTGGTTTATTTACATAATCAGAGCTAATCTGATAGCTAATCCAGGAGCTAATCCAATTGTTAACCCAAAGGTAATCTCGTTGCTAATATAATGTGTATGTGCTAATCAGTGAGCAAACAGGAAAGACAAAAGTAGTGAGGAATGAATGAGGAATTTAAATGTCAGACACAAAGGTTTTTTAAAAATATTCATTTATTTCTCTGTTCTTAATTGTGTTTAACAAATTTATGAAAATCATTTTTTTGATTTCCATCCATCTGTCTTCTTCCACTTATCCAGGGCCAGGTCACGGGGGCCAGCTGAGAGATTAAATCTGTATCTGTATAATCTGCATTATACTTGATGACAAGATGGCGCCGGTGTGTGTGGCTGCTCGTCTGTCGTTGTCAAGCTTGTTCATGTTTATATTATTTCTAATTTGTGTGATCAACAAAAAAAAGTCTCTGCTGGGGCATCATCACCAGACACTACTGGACCAACCTGTGGTCGAAAATATTGTGTCCTTTGGAGCTGGTGGGCAGCAACCCAGTTGTATCTCGGGTTACCTGTACCGGGTTTCCACGCTACCTTCCCGGCAAAGGCGTCACAGTCGCCGGGGTAAACAAAGCGGTGGGCTGGTGAAGCTAAAGGTTGATCTAAGGAATTACTAAGGAATTGTGTTAATTGGATTACTTCCAAGATTTTTTGTGTCTCTGCGTTTCCTGGATCCTATTGATGCCTTCTTGGTGCCTGTGGTCGGCGTTGATGATGCTCCTCGGCCTCGCTGCCCATGCCCTCCCAGGCTAAACCTCCGCCGTCAACATGATCGAAACCTGAGGTCGCTGCGTTGGTTTTCTCGACTTGCTGAAACTGGTGCTCCGGCTCCAGCTCCTGCCAGGATTGGCCTGGTGAACGCCAGATCACTTTTAATCAAACCTTTTATTCTTTGGGACTTCTTCAGTTCCCGTGATCTGGATTTTCTGTGTGCGACTGAGACGTGACTGAGTGTTGGTGAGTCCAGTGCTCTATCTGAACTTTTACCTGTGGATTGTTGCTCTTTTAACTCGCCATGGACGTCAGGCAGAGGTGGAGGCACAGCGACTGTTTACAATCCGTCATACAGTCCATGCCTGGCCCTACACATGAGCACAGACAAACACTGGATCTTGTTCTGTCATACGGTCTGCCTGTCACTAACTTGGAGATTTGTGACTGTGGACTCTCAGATCCTATGGCTGTGTTATTCAACGTTGGTTTTAAACATAATGCAGTTAAATCTCGCGCTTCTGCTCGGCGCTGTCGGGTTATTAACCTCTCCACTGTCGTGCAGTTTTCTGCTGCTTTTAATCAGCTCGGTGGCCGCTCTGACTTGGTCTCCTCTGACACAGAAGAGCTTAATTCCTGGTTTTATTCTTGCTGTCAAACCGTCTTGGACTCTGTGGCTCCTTTAAAAACCAGGCAGCCCAAGGCCAAACCTGAGCCTTGTGTGAATGAGAGCACTCGTGCTGTTAAGAGGGAATGTCATCGAGCAGAACGGAGATGGAAAAAGGATAAACTGCATGTCAAATTCTCAAAGATTGCTGGCATCGCTACCAGAACACCGTTAAAGAGGATAAAAGGGAATATTTTGCAAATATTATTTCTTCCAACTGTCCTAACCCACGTGTGTTATTTAGGACCATTGACACTGTTCTTAGTACTCCTTTGAATGTCTGTTTGGAAGTTTCTCCTGAGATTTGCAATCATTTTCTGGACTTTTTTATTGAAAAGGTTGTCACCACCAGGGCTCTCATCACAGCTCCTGACTCTGACCCTCTGCCTCTGTCCCTTGCACTGCTGTTTTTACTTAGTTTGATCTTGTGACGCTCTCCACGTTAGAGGATGTGGTTCGCCATATTAAGCCCATAGGCTCCCCTCGGGATCCTGTCCCTCCACAATTCTTTAAAGAATGTTTTTCTAGCATACGGCAGTATGTCCTTGACATTATTAACAGCAGTCTGTCTTCTGGTGTGGTTCTTGCTAATTTTAAACATGCAGTAGTACAGCCACTGCTTAAGAAACCTGGCCTTGATCACACAGTTTTAGCGAACTATAGGCCTATTTCCAAGCTGCCTTTAGTCAATGGCGTGTCCAGCGGGGTGGCCTGGGGGGGCACAGGCCACCCCCCCAACCAGACTGGCCACCCCAGGTGCCACCCCAAAGGCAAAACAATAAAATTCAATCAAATATCAAATGTCCGATTATGTTTTCACGGTGACGCTCAGATATCCGAGTGTAAGTGAATGCAGCATCGGCTTCTGCGCTATGTGCATCACGTTAGCAAAGGTAGGAGAGCCAAGCGCGAAAGAGGCACTGCTGGAAACAATTTTTCGGTGAAAGAAAATGAGGACAGAATAAATGTCCCGGTAAGTAATATTAAGTTTGTTGAATTTAGTAAACTTCGGTGAAATTAGAATCCCAAGGAAAAAAATAACACTTAAAGAATTATTGCAGCCGTGGAATATTTCAGACAGTATGCTACTGAGGGCAGCTAACATAAGAGTTATGAGTTATAAGATATAATCTAAGTCGTAACATTGCTGTATGGAGCTGCAGATTTGGTTGCAGGTTAACATCGCTGGACTGGCCATCGGGCTTATTTGACTTATTTTTTATTTTTTTTGTAACGGCATGAACAATGAGAGGTGGTGGATTGGCCAGATGCAGGTCGATGTGTAAAAATAACTCAGTTGTTTGGTGGTGGCTATGACGGAGCTTCCACAGAGGCCAGCAGGTGGATGAGGGAAGGGGAGGCAGGAGGAGAGCCCGAGGCAGCCGCCAGTCCGAGTGTCAGGTGAACTGAACTTCAGGTAAGAAGTTATGAGCTGCAGTCTATCTGGGTCAGATATAAACTAAGTTTAGGTGGAGTTTATTTTCATGTTGCTGACTTTTTACTGTCAGTTGCAATAACTCATACTGCGTTCTAGCCAGTTTGACGGAGTTTTTATACAGCTGGGTGGGTGCTATGATGTTACTGATAGTGAACTTTATTTTATTCATAAGGTTAGTAGAGTTGCCAACGGCTCCTTAAAAAATGGAATGGTCCCTCATTCAGAGAAAATATTACACGTTTCGTATTGAGCTGAGAAGAGACGCAGTTTGTCCCGGACTTTAGCTAGAATGGAAAAAGACACAAAGCTGGATTTATTCTGTCGTTATGCGGCACAGCTGCCTCTTCTTCTCTCATTCTCCCCCTCCCTCTCCTGTTGCTACTTCAATCATGAAACTGATCAATGATCAGCTGATCGGCTTTTCTCTCGTTTATTTATCGCCCACTTTGCGCCAGAAACAGGAAACCAGCAGATGTCGCGCTAAACAACAGCAGCACGTTTAAGCTTGATCAGCTGTTGTTAGAATTGATTTAATATTAATTTCTAGTATCAGCTGATGTTTGCTGGAGCCACAGCTGTAAAGCTGCTGGTCATGATATGGTTTGGTTATCTGGTGAGAGGGAAACATGAAGATGAAACCAGGAGATGTCCTTACTGAACCATCAGAGCTGTGATGGAGAAACAGGTTTACCTTTTAGGTGACATGGATGAGTTGAAGGGAAGTTATGAACTGTTTCTGAGAGACAAATAACACCAGGATCCTTTTCTATGTAGCTGACAGCTGGTAACTGTGCAGGGGCGGGTCTAGCAAAGTGTTGTCAGGGGGCAGGTAGGGCATTAACAGGGAGAGGGGGGCACAAAGAAATACTTTTCTTTCTTATTCTCATTTAAAATATCTAGCTTTTATTAAATAATTATCTGAATCTTACAACCAAAGTTTTTATCTGACGTAAAATGTATAGAAATCATACATATACCAACAAGACTGTACATCACTGTCACAGCAGGGTTTGTTTTCATTCAAAGTCTTTATGGCTTTAATACCTGGTGGGTCGGTCTGTAGTCAAAATGCCCGATTTTCTGTCCCAGTCCAGCCCTGCAGGTTAATACTGGCAGTGTCACCATGCCAGCTGACTGTATTTCATCATCAGCCAGTGTTGTTCTTTATCAATATTACCAAAGTTTACCATAAGGCAGCATAGAAAGTATTTACTTGCTTTCAGGTTTTATTCAAATGTTAGTCTTTTCAGTTGTTTCCCCACTTTTTCCTGTTTCAAAATCAAACACCAGTTTGTGAGAAGATTATCTTCTTTTTTTAACAGGCAGATAAAGTTTTGCATTGGCTAATTTGTCAATTGTTTGTTACAAATGTTCGTATTTTAATATTCAAAAATGTTTTTGCCCAAAACATATGTGCAGTATATGTCAGTAAAAATACTATGCAAATATTGCTGTCCTTGAATGCTGAGTAAACACTGACAAAGCACTGATTGTATCTCTTGTACTTTATCAACGCAGTATCTAAAAACTTTGCACCGTAGTGGTTAAAATCTCATTCTAATAAGAGTTAAAAGCTCATTCGGTTATTAGGTTTACAGGGTTATTGAATTATGGTTAATGGTTGGTAGAATTGTTTTTAACATTATCTGCCAATTACATCTGCCACCCTTCTCCAAATCTGTGCCCCTACCTGGCCCCCCCAACAAAAATTTTCTAGACACGCCACTGCTCTGAACACACAGTGAACCTGGTGTTCTTGGAGGCTAAATGTGTGGGGGCTGTGCTGACAGGAGGCTGTGGGCAGTGTGCATGGTGGGGATGTCTGCAGTTCTCTTGAAGCGGGGAGTTCCTCTGCTAATGAGATGTCCATGTTATCTGTATTTGTCCCATTACCTTTGTAGTTGGTGATGTGTTTCAGGCCCTCCCATACCATTCTGGAGTCGTATTCAGAGAGGAGATCTGATAACTTGTTTGAATAGTCCAGTTTTGCTGCTCTTGCTCTGCTGTACATGTCCTGGTCCCCAGATTTGTATGTAGAGGGTGGGCCATTTCTATGGATACACCGCAATAACATGGGAATGGTTGGTGATATTAAAGTCCTGTTTGTGGCACATTAGTATATGTGAGGGGCAAACTCCTCAAGATGGGCGGTGACCATGGTGGCCATTTAGAAGTCGGCCATCTTGGATACAACTTTTGTTTTTGCAATAGGAAGAGGGCCATGTGACACATCACACTTATTGGTAATGTCACAAGAAAAACAATGGTGTGCTTGATTTCAACGTAACTTTATTCTTTCATGAGTTATTTACAAGTTTCTGACCACTTATAAAATGTGTTCAATGTGCTGCCCATTGTGTTGGATTGTCATTGCAACCCTCTTCTCCCACTCTTCACACACTGATAGCAACACCGCAGGAGAAATGCCAGCACAGGCATCCAGTATCCGTAGTTTCAGGTGCTGCACATCTCGTATCTTCACACCATAGACAATTGCCTTCAGATGACCCCAAAGATAAAAGTCTAAGGGGGTCAGATTCGGAGACCTTGGGGGCCATGCAACTGGTCCACAACAACCAATCCACTTTCCAGGAAACTGTTCATCTAGGAATGCTCGGACCTGCACCCATAATGTGGTGGTGCACCATCTTGCTGGAAAAACTCAGGGAACGTGCCAGCTTCAGTGCATAAAGAGGGAAACACATCATCATCTAGCAATTTCAAATATCCAGAGGCCTTGAGGTTTCCACTGATGAAGAATGGACCCACTATCGTTGTGCCCCATATACCACACCAAACCATCACTTTTGTTGGTCCAACAGTCTTGGAGGGATCCATCCAATGTGGGTTAGTGTCAGACCAATAGCGGTGGTTTTGTTTGTTAACTTCACCGTTCACATAAAAGTTTGCCTCATCACTGAACAAAATCTTCTGCGTGAACTGAGGGTCCTGTTCCAGTTTTTGTTTTGCCCATTCTGCAAACTCTGCACCGATCTGGGTCATCCTCGTTGAGATGCTGCAGTAGCTGGAGTTTGTAAGGGTGCCATTTGTGAGTAGCTAATATCCGCCGAAGGGATGTTCGACTAATGCCACTCTCCAGTGACATGCGGCGAGTGCTACGCTGTGGGCTCTTGCTGAATGAAGCTAGGACAGCCACTGATGTTTCTTCATTAGTGACAGTTTTCTTGCGTCCACATTTTGGCAAATCCAACACTGAACCAGTTTCACCAAACTTAGCAAGCAGTTTGCTAACTGTAGCATGGGAGATGGGTGGTCTCGTAGGGTGTCTGCATTGAAATCTGCTGCAATGACCCGGTTACTGCGTTCACCAGATATCAACATGATTTCACTCCTCACGTGTTAAACTCTTCGACATGTCAATGGCTGTGAACAAAGAGAAACTTGTAAATAACTCATGAAAGAATAAAGTTATGTTGAAACCAAGCACACCATTGTTTTTCTTGTGACATTACCAATAAGTTAAATGTGTCACATGACCCTCTTCCTATTGAAAAAACAAAAGTTGTATCCAAGATGGCCGACTTCTAAATGGCCACCATGGTCACCGCCCATCTTGAGGAGTTTGCCCCTCACATATACTAATGTGCCACAAACAGGACTTTAATATCACCAACCATTCCCATGTTATTACACTGTATCCATATAAATGGCCCACCCTGTAGAGTTGTGTGCCTTTAACATGCCTGAAGCTTACTTGTCATCCAGGGTTTACGGTTTGTCGCACACGCTTTTCCGTGGTGACAGTGTCCATGCAGTGTTTGATGTAACCCAGCACTGCGGTTGTGTGAGTCTCTAGGTCATCCTGTTCAGATACACTCTGTGCGCAAAACAGTCCTGCAGCTGAGCTTCCTCAGAAAAGGTGTTAATGGGTCTGATGGTGGGCTTTGTCCTTTTCCTGAGTGGTGTGTATGCTGGGACAGTGATGAACTTTAGCTTGGTACATGATAACTACAGGCTGCGGCGCAGTAAAGTAAGCCCCGCCCTCACCAACCACACAGTGTGGCCACATGGAGCTCAGCCAGTGAAACACTTCATGTGTTAAACTTGTTAAAGGGGAAGTGATGAAGCTGAAGGCGTCTCTCTGCTCAGACTGATGTTCAGTCGTCATCCAGACACCATGAAGACTCCGTGTGTCTCTCTGCTCCTCGGTGAGTCAAACTCAGAGCTGCTGCTCATTTATTCATCAGCATTAAACTGAAGGGAACCTCTGCTACACACAGCCGGGAATGTGGGGAACTGTGATGCAGGACAGAGACACAGACACTAAATCCACACTGTGAAATCTCATCAGCTCCCAGAACTAAAAAAAAACTAATAAAACTTGTTGCCTCAAAAAAACTGAGTAAAGCTTAAGACGACTATATTAGGACAACTTATTCATTAAGTGTAGAGTTCTAAGAATAACTTGATGATTCTGACTGTGTAACACTGATTGTTCACCCACTGACAAACATGAAGTTCTGCTACATCAAAAAACAACTTGTAGTAACTTATATTAATATAACACTGTAAGCAAATGTGATCCAAAGAGAATAATTAACAACACTTCTTGTAATGGTGTTTAAACTTTTATTTTGAAATGTAAAACAATATATCAGCCAACATCCTGGACGCTGTTCTGCTGAACAACAACAGTTATGCTGTCATCACTGTTATAATGTTACAATGAAACAACGTCTCAGATTTAATTTTTCTTATTATTAGTTTATTATTATTAGTTAAGGCTTTCCACAACTTTATTCTGGTAATCTGGAGAATAATTTGGCCACAAAACAAATGTCACTGTTCAAAAAGTTGCAGACTTCACTATATACAGTGCAGACAGTGTGGACCCTCTAAACTAAGTCTGTGGGATATGATCTTTGAATGAATGCAGACCAAACTGTCGTTGTATTTACTTACACAGCATGTCTTGTAGGATTAACTGGAGTCATCAGCAACAGCACAGAGCAGTCACGTCTCAGGTCTAATAACAGAAGACAGGAAACTAAAGCATAAAGGAAGCAGCAAGTAAAGCAGTTTGATGTAAAGTATGATTAAAGTTCAGCCTGATTAACATAAATGTGACAGCTACTAATATATTGTGGGAAGTAAACTGTAACCAAAATACTTCCCACTCAGCTGATGTCTTTCTGTCCAACAGCTGCTCTTCTAGACTTGTAAGAGTTTGATGTGATGTGAAAAGCTGCCACAAAGAATTAAAATAAATACAGAGGTTAAGAAGATGCAGTTCATATGTTATAAAAGTGGGTTGAAAACAAGCCCCGCCCCTAACAGCTGGGCTCTTATCTGGTATCTGCTCACGTTTCTATTTCAAACAATCAACAGAAAACTTCACTGAGAGATTTTATATAATGTTTTTAAAGCTGTGGCTTAATTTTTAAGTAACATGAGCCCAGAGGCAGCAGCAACGCTAGGCTAACACTAGCTAGCTAGCAAGTTCATAAACCTGGTGCTAAACTGAGAGAAGGCACAAAACCAGTTTGAATAAGAGTAAAGATTTACTCACTGAGTCAGTGTATCAGGTAAAGATCCACAGCAATGCCAACAATGATCTCTTGAGCTGAAGCTTCTCCAGCTTTGCTCAACATATTCCAGAAAAAAATGGCGGCACCATGAACGAACCATTACGCGGACTGATCTGTGAGAGGAGGAGGACGGTGGTGACGTGGCATTTTCAAACCATATAGTCAAAACTTCCAGCTTACTGAGTTTT